>NC_137899.1:70709422-71309422 GCF_963455335.1 Martes martes
ACAGGTAAGAAGTACCGGGAAACTCCGAAGACAGCAAGCCGACAGAGGCAAAATAAACTCAGACACCACACATCTGACTTTGACTACTTACCCCAGTTATTACTGAATACTAGAATACAAGACTATTCAGATATAAATTTAACATTTCATTTTACAAAAGATAGTGGCTTACTGGTTCAACAATAGTGAAAATATTGATGCTTTTCACTTTCTGTGAAAACAAGTTTTGATTCTAATATTTCAAAAAGGCATGTATGTTTCAGTGTCAAGGGGCTATTATTTTATTTTATTTTATTTTATTTTTTTAAATATTTTATTTATTTATTTGACAGACAGAGATCGCAAGTGGGCAGAGAGGCAGGCAGAGAGAGAGAGGGAAGCAGGCTCCCCGCTGAGCAGAGATTCCCGACACGGGGCTCGATCCCAGGACCCTGGGATCATGACCTGAGCCGAAGGCAGAGGCTTTAACCCACTGAGCCACCCAGGCACCCCAAGGGGCTATTATTTTAAATGAAAAACAAGATTAAATTTTTTTTCTGTATTTTAGAAGATTTAAATTAATCCCAAATTGAACAGGGCCGGAAATTCTGTATTTTCTGAATTACTGTGTCTTCCCTAATGACTTCCCTGACATTTCACCTCTTGACGAGGAACTCACATGGGTAGCCGAAGAGTTCCCTCCTTCACAGGAGTTCTACAAAAACACACCTACTGTTTGACCAAGCACCTATGGACAGCAGCGAAATTGAAGTTTACAAGAATATAATTTTACCTGTGATTTTAAATGATTTCTCAATAACATGGTAAAAACTTAAGCAGTCATATGCTATGTAACATATTCTTTCCAGAGGAAAATCATGTTTATGACATGAATAGAGAATAACCGACAAGCCACGAGCTCCTTCACACACCAGGTCCTGCGGCTTATGTCATTTAACCCTCACAACTTCCTTAACACAGGTGGATGAGGAAACAGAAATTTAAAGAAGGTTAGTCACTGTTTGGGTGCAGCTAGGACAGATACTTAAGACTATCTAATCAAGATAGGAATCTTGACCCAGAACAACTAGGTTGTTCTGGTCATGAAATCAAGTTAGTGGGTCATGACCAGCATTTCTTTCAATAGGATATAATAGAATAGAACAGAATAGGCGCATAAGTAGTAAAAGAGAAAATAATAAACTTTTTTTTGGAAAGCTACTTCTGTATACCTCTGTTATACTGGAAGTAACTAAGCATCTGGAAATAAAACTTTAAAGCTATCCAGAATATTCAGAGATCATTTAGTCCTACTGTTCTATTTCACTTTATAGATGAAGAAACTCAAAGGAAGTCTGGATGATTTTCTATACCCATAGTCATATGCCCAGTTGGTGGCAGAGTCAGAACAAGAGTCCAGGGATGTTGAAAGTAAACTGATCTGAGAAATATAAGGCATATTTCACTTTGGGAGTGAAGGGGGATACTATCAATAACTACACCAGGAAGGTAGATGTAAACTTGAACTGTCCTGGGCAAACCAGAAGGTACAGAGTATGGCTTTAGAAATAAACAAAACTTTTCTATTAAGCAAACATGGCTGGAAAAAATTTGTGTGTTAACAGAAGTCTTTCTCTCTTAAACAAAATAGAGCAGTTTGAACTTACATATAAATCTGTAAGCAAGTAATAGCTCTATTTCTATTTTTTTTCTTTTTGTTTTGATATTTGTATAATTTAAACACTAAGCTACCAGAGAAACGGGAGGGGGGAAAATAACACTTTATGCAAGCATAGCAAAGAAACAATCAAAGATGAACAAAGATTTCTTGGTATCTTTCATTTTTGATACCAAAACTAGCAAGGGCAGATTTAAACTAAATTGCTGACCCTGTAAAATAATGCTCAACAGATGCAAGCCACATTTAATGCAAGTAACAGCTTCTATAAATATAATTCATAATTAATATTAATATCCAAAGAACTTAGCAAAGACAACTAAAAAAAAGGAGTATTTTACTTTCACATGTCATTTTCTCTCAGAACTTCACAGTGAAGATTAGTATGGGTATTCCTTACCCCAGCTAAGTGTTATGTAGTAATGAATGGACTTTTCAGTGAGAAGATAACTAATATTTTAGCCTATAAAATCATTACGTAAATTTAACTAGTTTATATTGCAACCCTTACGACTTGAAACATCTGTTCAGTACAAGTTTTTCTTATAATACATGAAGTTTCAAACTGCATATTACAGCAGTTTGCAGCATATTTATAACATGATGGTTTTGTCCTTTACTAGATAAGAGACTTTTAAGGTGTGACCTGTATTGAAGTACTTAAGTTATTGCTCACATCACCATCTGCTCATATATATTTTCACCTAAAGTTATATGGCATTCATAACTATATTAGAATATTATCCTCACACAATTTGGTGCTTAATTATATGTATTAATATCTCACTTACCTGAGGTCACCAACTCAACATCATGAAAAGTAAGGACCAATGATAAGAACAAAAAAGGAGATAAAGGAGTGGTCAAGGTGGCAAAATACGTATCCTAATGCCTACACACCGAACCAGCCCTAAGGCCTTCACACACTCAGCCTCTGAACTCATAATTTAGACACAGTTCAAAGTAAGAGTTTTGATTTTCCCTTCCACAAAATATTATAACGAAACTGGAAATGACTCACTAGACTGTCACAGGGAAGCATGCTGAGAACATAATATAAAATCAGAAGCAGGTGAAGGAAAATCTCGGTAAACAATTATTGATAAGAAGTCAAAAAAAAGGAAACAGGAACTCTCCTGCCACACTAGCAGCAATATGAATGTGTACAACCACCATGGACACAGTTTGTGTGCCCTGAGTGAGGTAACTTCCCTGCATAGCCCCATGGAACCACGTGTGATAGTGTGTCATCACGGCTATTTATGTTGGTAAACCTGGTAACTATTCAGTTCACTAGGAAATTAGACTGAAATGTGGCAAAAATTAACTCCAAATGGATCTTAGACCTAAATATGAAATCTACAACTATAAAATTTCTAGGACAAATATTCATGGCTTCTAAGTAGACAAGGATTTGTTAGAAGGACGTAAGAAAGCACTAATGATAAAAGAAAAAATGGACAAATTTAAATTCATCAAATTAAAAACTACTCCTCTAATAAAATTATGTAAAAAATGAGAAAGGCCAGCCATACTACAGAAGAAAATATTTACAAACATGTATCTGACAAAGGACTGGTACCCAGAAAGAACCATAACTCTCTAAGACAAATAAACCAACCTAAAATGTGCAAAAAAGGGGCCCCTGGGTGGCTCAGCCAGGTAAGTGTCTGCCTTGAGCTCAGGTAATGATCCAGGGTCCTGGGATTGAGCCCTGTGTTGGGCTCCCTGCTCGGCAGGAAGCCTGCTTCTCCCTCTCCCACTTCCTGTGGTTGGGTTCCCTCTCTCTGTGTGCCTCTTTCTGTCAAATAAATAAATAAAATCTTTTTTTTTTAAATATGCAAAAAAAAAAATCTGAACGTACACTTCGCAAATATGTAAGGAAGGCCAATAGGGACTTGAAAAGATGCTCACACCTGGAGGAGGAGTCAAGATGGCGGAGAAGTAGCAGGCTGAGACGACATCAGGTAGCAGGAGATCAGCTAGATAGCTTATCTAACCATTGTGAACACCTATAAATCCAACGGGAAATCGAAGAGAAGAAGAGCAACAATCCCAGAAACAGAAAATCGATCACTTTCTGAAAGGTAGGACCTGCGGAGAAGTGAATCCAAAGCGACGGGAAGATAGACCCCGGGGGGAGGGGCCGGCACCCGGCAAGCGGCGGAGCGACGGAGCACAAAACCGGGACTTTTAAAAGTCGGCTCCACTGGGAGACATCGCTCCAGAGGCTAAACTGGGGGGAAACCCAGGCGGGGTCAGCATAACCCCAGGACCCGCGGGGTCACAGAAGGACTGGGGGTGTCTGAGTGCCGCAGAGCTCGCAGGTATTAGAGCGGGGAAGCCGGCTATAGCGACAAAGCCGAGGAGTGAGCTCTAAGCCCGGGGTTACCTTCTGCCGGTCGCAGGCTGGGTGGGCTCGGAGCGCGGCCGGAGGCCGCGGAGACAAAAGCAACCCGGCGCTTTTCTCCAGCTCCAACAATTGACTGCTTTCCTCGAGGCGCGACCGCAAGCCAGGGAGGCGGGGCTATTGGGCGCTTTGCTCTGACAGCGCACTGAGGAGCGGAACCCCAAGCTCTCGGCTCCTTCGGGCCGAGAGATTGGGAGGCCGCCATCTTCATTCCCGTCCTCCGGAACTCTACGGAAAGCGCTCAGGGAACAAAAGCTCCCGAAAGCGAACCCAAGCGGATTACTTAGCCCGGCCCCTGGCAAGGGCGGTGCAATTCCGCCTGCGGCAAAGACACTTGAGAATCACTACAACAGGCCCCTCCCCCAGAAGATCAACAAGAAACCATCCAAAACCAACTTCAGTCACCAAGAACAGCGGAATTCCACAGCAGGAGAAAGCAAATCCTACCTGGACAAAATGACAAGGCGGAAAAACTCACCTCAAAAAAAAGAACAAGAGGCCGTACCGAAGGCTGGAGACCTAATCAATACAGACATAGGTAGCATGACAGATCTAGAGTTCAGAATGACAATTCTCAAGGTTCTAGCCGGGCTCGAAAAAGGCATAGAAGATATTAGAGAAACCCTCTCCGGAGAGATAAAAGCCCTTTCTGGAGAAATAAAAGAACTAAAATCTAACCAAGTTGAAATCAAAAAAGCTATTCATGAGGTGCAATCAAAAATGGAAGCTCTCACTGCCAGGATAAATGAGGCAGAAGAAAGAATTAGTGACATAGAAGACCAAATGACAGAGAATAAAGAAGCTGAGCAAAAGAGAGACAAACAACTACTGGAACACGAGGAGAGGATTCGAGAGATAAGTGACACCATAAGACGATGCAACATTAGAATAATTGGGATTCCAGAAGAAGAAGAAAGAGAGAGGGGAGCAGAAGGTATATTGGAGACAATTATTGGAGAGAATTTCCCTAATATGGCAAAGGGAACAAACATCAAAATCCAGGAGATGCTAAGAACGCCCCTCAAAATCAATAAAAATAGGTCCACACCTCGTCACCTGATAGTAAAATTTACAAGTCTTAGCGACAAAGAGAAAATCCTGAAAGCAGCCCGGGAAAAGAAGTCTGTAACATACAAGGGTAAAAACATTAGATTGGCAGCGGACCTATCCACAGAGACCTGGCAGGCCAGAAAGAACTGGCATGATATATTCAGAGCACTAAACGAGAAAAACATGCAGCCAAGAATACTATATCCGGCTAGGCTATCATTGAAAATAGAAGGAGAGATAAAGAGCTTCCAGGACAAACAAAAGCTGAAAGAATTTGCAAACACCAAACCAGCTCTACAGGAAATATTGAAAGGGGTCCTCTAAGCAAAGAGAGACCCTAAAAGGAGTAGATCAGAAAGAAACAGAAACAATATACAGTAACAATCATCTTACAGGCAATACAATGGCACTAAATTCATATCTCTCAATAGTTACCCTGAATGTTAATGGGCTAAATGCCCCAATCAAAAGACACAGGGTATCAGAATGGATAAAAAAACAAAACCCATCCATATGCTGCCTACAAGAAA
Source organism: Martes martes (assembly GCF_963455335.1). Taxonomy (NCBI): domain Eukaryota; kingdom Metazoa; phylum Chordata; class Mammalia; order Carnivora; family Mustelidae; genus Martes; species Martes martes. The sequence continues at coordinate 70,715,070 of NC_137899.1, forward strand.
CTCATTTTAGACCCGAAGACACCTCCAGATTTAAAGTGAGGGGGTGGAAAACAATGTACCATGCTAATGGACATCAGAAGAAAGCTGGGGTGGCAATCCTTATATCAGATCAATTAGATTTTAAGCCAAAGACTATAATAAGAGATGAGGAAGGACACTATATCATACTCAAAGGGTCTGTCCAACAAGAAGATCTAACAATCTTAAATATCTATGCCCCTAACATGGGAGCAGCCAACTATATAAACCAATTAATAACAAAATCAAAGAAATACATCGACAGTAATACAGTAATAGCAGGGGACTTTAACACTCCCCTCACTGAAATGGACAGATCATCTAAGCAAAAGATCAACAAGGAAATAAAGGCCTTAAATGACACACTGGACCAGATGGACGTCACAGATATATTCAGAACATTCCATCCCAAAGCAACAGAATATACATTCTTCTCTAGTGCACATGGAACATTCTCCAGAATAGACCACATCCTGGGTCATAAATCAGGTCTCAATCAGTACCAAAAGATCGAGATCATTCCCTGCATATTTTCAGACCACAATGCTCTGAAGCTCGAACTCAATCACAAGAGGAAATTTGGAAAGAACGCAAATACATGGAGACTAAACAGCATCCTTCTAAAAAATGAATGGGTCAACCAGGAAATTAAAGAAGAATTGAAAAAATTCATGGAAACAAATGATAATGAAAACACAACAGTTCAAAATCTGTGGGACACAACAAAGGCAGTCCTGAGAGGAAAATATATAGCAGTGCAAGCCTTTCTCAAGAAACAAGAAAGGTCTCAAATACACAACCTAACCCTACACCTAAAGGAGCTGGAGAGAGAACAACAAAGAAAGCCTAAACCCAGCAGGAGAAGAGAAATCATAAAGATCAGAGCAGAAATCAATGAAATAGAAACTAAAAAAACAATAGAACAAATCAACAAAACTAGGAGCTGGTTCTTTGAAAGAATTAATAAGATTGATAAGCCCCTGGCCAGACTTATCAAAAAGAAAAGAGAAAGGACCCAAATAAATAAAATCATGAATGAAAGAGGAGAGATCACAACCAACACCAAAGAAATACAAACAATTATAAGAACATACTACGAGCAACTCTATGGCAACAAATTTGACAACCTGGAAGAAATGGATACATTTCTAGAGATGTATAAACTACCACAACTGAACCAGGAAGAAATAGATAACCTGAACAGACCCATAACCAGTAAGGAGATTGAAACAGTCATCAAAAATCTCCAAACAAACAAAAGTCCAGGACCAGACGGCTTCCCAGGGGAATTCTACCAAACATTTAAAGAAGAATTAATTCCTATTCTCCTGAAACTGTTCCAAAAAATAGAAATGGAAGGAAAACTTCCAAACTCATTCTATGAGGCCAGCATCACCTTGATCCTAAAACCAGACAAGGATCCCACCAAAAAAGAGAATTACAGACCAATATCCTTGATGAACACAGATGCGAAAATTCTCACCAAAATACTGGCCAATAGGATCCAGCAGTACATTAAAAGGATTATTCACCACGACCAAGTGGGATTTATTCCAGGGCTGCAAGGTTGGTTCAACATCCGCAAATCCATCAATGTGATACAATACATTAATAAAAGAAAGAGTAAGAACCATATGATACTCTCAATAGATGCTGAAAAAGCGTTTGACAAAGTGCAGCATCCCTTCCTGATTAAAACTCTTCAAAGTGTAGGGATAGAAGGCACATACCTCAACATTATCAAAGCCATCTATGAAAAACCCACCGCAAATATCATTCTCAATGGAGAAAAACTGAAAGCTTTTCCGCTAAGGTCAGGAACACGGCAGGGATGTCCGTTATCACCACTGCTGTTCAATATAGTACTAGAAGTCCTAGCCTCAGCAATCAGACAACAAAAAGAAATTAAAGGCATCCAAATCGGCAAAGAAGAAGTCAAACTATCACTCTTTGCAGATGATATGATACTATATGTGGAAAACCCAAAAGGCTCCACTCCAAAACTTCTAGAACTTATACAGGAATTCAGTAAAGTGTCAGGATATAAAGTCAATGCACAGAAATCAGTCGCATTTCTTTACACTAACAACAAGACAGAAGAAAGAGAAATTGAGGAGTCAGTCCCATTTACAATCGTACCCAAAACCATAAGATACCTAGGAATAAATCTAACCAAAGAGGCAAAGAATTTATACTCAGAAAACTATAAAGTACTCATGAAAGAAATTGAGGAAGACACAAAGAAATGGAAAAATATTCCATGCTCATGGATTGGAAGAACAAATATTGTGAAAATGTCTATTTTACCTAAAGCAATCTACACATTTAATGCAATCCCTATCAAAATCCCATCCATTTTTTTTAAAGAAATAGAACAAATAATCCTAAAATTTATATGGAACCAGAAAAGACCTCGAATAGCCAAAGGAATATTGAAAAAGAAAGCCAAAGTCGGTGGTATCACAATTCCAGACTTCAAGCTCTATTACAAAGCTGTCATCATCAAGACAGTATGGTACTGGCACAAAAACAGACATATAGACCAATGGAACAGAATAGAGAGCCCAGAAATAGACCCTCAACTCTATGGTCAACTAATCTTCGACAAAGCAGGAAAGAATATCCAATGGAAAAAAGACAGCCTCTTCAACAAATGGTGCTGGGAAAATTGGACAGCCACATGCAGAAAAATGAAATTGGACTATTTCCTTACACCACACACGAAAATAGACTCAAAGTGGATGAAGGACCTCAATGTGCGAAAGGAATCTATCAAAATCCTTGAGGAGAATGCAGGCAGCAACCTCTTTGACCTCCACCGCAGCAACTTCTTCCTAGGAACATCGCCAAAGGCGACAGAAGCAAGGGCAAAAATGAACTATTGGGATTTCATCAAGATCAAAAGCTTTTGCACAGCAAAGGAAACAGTTAACAAAACCAAAAGACAACTGACAGAATGGGAGAAGATATTTGCAAACGACATATCAGATAAAGGGCTCGTATCCAAAATCTATAAAGAGCTTATCAAACTCAATACCCAAAGAACAAATAATCCAGTCAAGAAATGGGCAGAGGACATGAACAGACATTTCTGCAAGGAAGACATCCAGATGGCCAACAGACACATGAAAAAATGCTCCACATCACTCGGCATCAGGGAAATACAAATCAAAACCACAATGAGATACCACCTCACACCAGTCAGAATGGCTAAAATTAACAAGTCAAGAAATGACAGATGCTGGCGAGGATGCGGAGAGAGGGGAACCCTCCTACACTGTTGGTGGGAATGCAAGCTGGTGCAACCACTCTGGAAAACAGTGTGGAGGTTCCTCAAAAAACTGAAAATAGAGCTACCCTACGACCCAGCAATTGCACTCCTGGGTATATATCCTAAAGATACAAACGTGGTGCTCCGAAGGGGCACGTGCACCCGAATGTTTATAGCAGCAATGTCCACAATAGCCAAACTGTGGAAAGCGCCTAGATGTCCATCAACAGATGAATGGATAAAGAAGATGTGGTATATATACACAATGGAATACTATGCAGCCATCAAAAGACATGAAATCTTGCCATTTGCGACGACGTGGATGGAACTAGAGGGTATCATGCTTAGCGAAATAAGTCAATCGGAGAAATATAACTATCATATGATCTCTTTGATATGAGGAAGTGGAGATGCAAGGTGGGGGGGTTTGGGGGGAGGTAGGAGAAGAAAAAATGAAAAGATGGGATTGGGAGGGAGACAAACCATAAAAGACTCAATCTCAAGAAACAGACTGAGGGTTGCGGGGGGGAAGGGGGATGGGAGAGGGTGGTGGGGAAATGGACATTGGGGAGGGTATGTGCTATGATGAGTGCTGTGAAATGTGTAAACCAGACGATTCACAGACCTGTACCCCTGGGGATAAAAATACATTATATGTTTATTAAAATAAAAAAAAAATAATTAAAAAAAAAAAAAAAAAAAAAAGATGCTCACACCTAAAATTATCAGGAAAACAAAGATTAAAACCACAGTGAGATACCAATGCACTCCAATAGAATGGCTAAGATTCAACACTGGCAGTAGATAGAACGCAGGAACAGACATCTCACCAGAGAGGATATACAGATGGCACATAAACACATGCAAAGATGTTCAGCACCATTAGCCATTAAGAAAATGCAAATTAAAACCAAATGGGATATTATTACACAACCATTACACTGGCTAAAATAAAAAATAACAGCGACACCAAATGCTGGCAAGGATGCAGAAAAACAGGAGAAATCATACATTGCTGGTGGAAATGCAAAAAAGACACAACCATTCTGGAAAATAGTTTGGCAGTTTTTTGAAAGAAAGAAAGAAAAGAAAAGAAAAAAGAAAACTTAACATACCCTACTGGGCATTTATCCCAGAGAAAGTAAAATTTATGTCTGTAAAAAAAGCATGTACACTCTAGTTCATAGCAGCCATGTTTGTAACAGTGAAAAATAGAAACAATCCTAATGTCTTTCAATGGGTAAGTGGTTAAACAAACTGTGCCACATCCATATTACTCAGTAATTAAAAGGAAAGAACTACTGACATGTAAGACAATGAATATTAAGGGCATTATGCTGGGTAAAAAAAAAAAAAAAAAAAAAAAGAAAGAAAAGAAAAGCCAGTCTCAAGAGATTATATTCTGTATGATTCCATTTATATAACATTCTTGAAATGAAAAATTATAGAGATGGGGAAGAGACTGTTTCCAGGGCTTCACAAAGGGAGCAGCAAGAGGTGAGGGATGGGAGCCAATGGGGATGAGTGTGACTAACCTGAGGTAACATGGCTAACATGAGGAATCTTTGTGGTGATGGGACAGTTCTGTATTTTGATTGTGGTGGCAATTACATGAATCTGAACATGATAAAATTTCACAGAACTACACATACATGTACAAAGAAATTAGTGTGTGTGAATCTAATGAAATCTAAATAAGCTCTTTGAATTGTACCCGTGTTAATTTCCTGGCTTCAACACTGTACTGAAGTTACACAGGATATTACCATAGCGGGAAAACTAGGTCAAGAGTACACAGGACCTCCCTGTATTATTTTTGCAACTATGACTCTGTAATTATTCCAAAAGAAAAGCTATTAAAAAAAGAGACAGATGAACAATCCCAAGTGTTGCCAAGAATGTGGAGGAACTCAAACTCTTACTCATTACTAGTGAAAGTGTAAAATGACACAAGCATATTGTAAAACATTTTGTAAGTTTCTCATAATATTAAACATATATTTCTTGTAAGACACAGGAAGTCCATTCCTAGGTATTTAACCAAGTAAAATGAAAACATATGTCAATACAAAGGTTGTGCACAAATATTCTTTCCAGCTTTATTCATCTTAGTCAAAAAATGGAAACAATCCAAATGTCCATCAACAGATCAATGTATGAACAAATCGTGGTACATCCATTCCATGCAAAATTGCGTGGTAACAATGTAACAGCATCAATGAATCTCAAAATCATACTGCACAAAAGAAGCCAGATTAAAGAACACATACTGTTTGATTCCACTTATGCAAAATCTATTATAGGAAAAGCCAATCTCTTGTGACAGAAAGATCAATAGTGTCTTGTGCCAGGGGCGGAACTGAGAGGGGGCAAGGGGCACCAGGGTGTATCTCAAGGGGAACAAAAAGTTCTGTATGTTGATTGTGATGCTAGTTACAAGGATGTATACCTTTCTCAAAACCCAGCAAATTGCATACTTAAAATAAGTATACTGTATGTATACTACACCTCAATAAAGTTGTTGTTTGTAAAATGTGGTATTAAAACAGAGTTAACAGGTAGCAATCGGAGGTCATGAATCTGATGTACCCATGGCAAAATGGACAAAAGGGAAAGAAACAAGTAGGATTTACAGCACAATACCCTGTATTCATTTTGTGCAAGGAGGGATAACAGTATCAACCTCACAGCCTTGCTGTGAGGATTAAATCATTTAATGTTGGCAAAAGCTTAAAATAGTATCTGGGATGTGAAAAATGCTATATAAGTATTTGTTTAAAAAATAAATACCAAAAAATAAAACACGATAACCCTTTTTCAGGTATACACATAAATCTAAAGAAGCTGATAGAGTGCACATTGTAGGGATATCTATTAAATACTTGAAATTGACACTTAATGAAGGTAAAGTAATGCAGACAGGAGAAAAATAAGTAATAAACTAAACTAAAAGAGGGGCTATAAACTGATCAATGATGAGAGTCTGCCATGAGCAAATTCTGTGCACTAGAAGTCACGAAGGGGAAAAAGTACAGTCAAAACACAAAACTATCTGGACCATTCTTGATTCAAGGAACAACCTATAGACTTCACTCTTTTTCCTGAACTATAAGACCCACAAGTAACAGGTGTATAAATGATAAGACTTAAGTATAAGGAAGAAGAAGACAACGGCAAAGACAGAGGGTAACAGGCTAGCATACTGTTTCATACACATACACAAGCACACACACATACAAACAAGAGGACTCAATAAGTTTTAGAGTTTCCATAATGTCCAATAAGTGGGAAATCATGATAAGTCTTGAATGATTCTCATTATTTATGTATCTAAGCACAAAACTGAAAGCTAACTGAAGATGGGACTGTCCACACTGCTGGAACATAGCAGTGATCCCTAAATAACTGTTAGTCTTATTCACTAACAATCACTGAATTCGTCAACAATCACTGAATGCCAACTATGTGCTAGATGTTCCACGGACCTCTACATCAAATAAGCCAAGTCCCAAATGCAACGCTAATTAAGTGGTCACTAAAAATTAAACAAGAATTTGACAATTTCTGGAGCAGATACAATCTATTATCAGTGGGGTTTTGCCAGAATATTCTTTAAACGTGTAGCTGAGTCAGAAGAAAAACAAAAGTGTGCTTCTCTATTTTAAAAAGATGAAAAGCAAGCCAGTCTCATGGAAAATAAAGTATTAAACTTATTCATAAGGTAATAATTTCTGTGATTTCTAATCATAAACAGCATGCACTCAAAAGAGGAATTTCATATGTGAATTAGTTTTGTTTTTTTTTTCCAAAAAGACTCCTGCAGTTACCATGCAAGAAGACTTGCATGTGTTCTGTTTTACACATAGGATTTTCTTGCCCATCCAGGGGCCATATTAAAGAGAAAGAAAAACAAAAGGATGAACAGCGATCTGCAAACATGAATAAGCAGCGCCTGCACCCTTACCAAAAAAATTACAGTAACTGCAATTGATGAAAGTAATTATTTCAACAAGTATCTGAAATAAAAGCTGAATGGACTTTGGAAAAAAAAAACATTAGAGTAAAACTTATTTTCAAGGGGAAAATATTAGGATATTCACAGATACATAGATACTTCGAACATTCTCAGTTCTGTGGTCTCAGCTGAGGAAGTGACACTGGTCTGCTGGGATCACATCACAGACTTGCAACGTCAAGAGTCTGTAACAAGTATCACAACCTAAAGAAAGCACGGGTAACACTATGCACTTAAAGCCCAAAGGGATTTGCTTGCAGCTTTGTAGAGCTCCTCAATCCTGTCTGTACAGTAGAATCACCTGAAGCTCTTTATAATAAAGTACAAGACTCAGACCCCACTCCTGACCAGTTAAATCAGAATACCAAGAGCTGGAGGCTCTATAATCTCTACACATCAATCAAAACAATGTGTTCTTTTCTTTAATTAAACTTGTTATTTTGAGATAATTGTAGATTCATATACAGTTTTCAGAAATACTACACACATAAGCCATGTACCTTCTATCCAGTTTTCCCAAGAGGTAATTATCTTTGCAAAACTATAACACAAAACCACAACCAGAATGTTGACATTGAAGCAGTCAAGAAACACAATGATTCCATGATTCCATCATCCATCACCATAAGGATCCCTCCTGCTGTCCTTTCATAGACACAAATACCTCCTCCTTCCCCCTATCCATCTTCTCAGATCCTATCTCATAGTGCTCATGCCCAGACTACTACCCGTCATTAGTCTTTGTAATCCGAGCACATCTTACAAACTCTTCACTGGAATGCTCTTGCCCACATCTTTACAAGATTCGTTCTTTGTTATCAGCTCTCAATTTAAATGTCACCTCCCTTAAAAAGCATTCCTTGACTACCCAATGTCACCTCCCTTAAAAAGCATTCCTTGACTACCCAATCTATCCCATCACTCCTCTTTAATCCTCTATATGGCTGTTAGCACCCATAATATTTTTATCACTTGTGTACTTGTTGAATTGTCTCCCTTGACTTCCCAGACTAAAATATAAGTTCCATGAACACCAGGTCCGTTAATTGCCTTATTCATTATGGTGTGCCCAGTACTTAGAATAGTGCTTGGCACATACAGGAGCCTAATTAATATCTGCTGAATAAGTTGAAAGTATTTATGAAGTCTAGCATAGATGTAATAACTATAGTAATAATGGTAACAACTAATACCTAGCTATAGGACCCTTTTAAGATCTCTCTGTACACATACCATGTGCATGCACACACACACACACACACACTCAAGGTCTATGTGTTCATTAAGTCCTAACAATAACCATAAGAGGTGCTAATTGCTGTCCTCATTTTATAAATGAGGAAACTGAGGCACAGATGGATTAAATACCAAAGCAAGGTTACCCATCTTACCAACCAGCAGAGCAAGAAGTCAGGCCCAGGCTGCTTGTGTGCTTAGTCATCAACACTAAAAAAGCACAGAAATAAAGAACATTCTCTTTTCTTCTCTTTGGCTTCTCTGATGGAGATTTTGACAGTTACCACCATCTACTACTTAGCACCTGTTATTTTATTATTTCTAGTTCCAGTCCCTTATAAAAATATCACTATATCAGGAAAGGCTATGACATTGAATAGATTTTAAGGAGAGTTTGCTCAACATGACTCACTTGTGAGATAATTACTGGGGCTACAACACCCGTAGCTTTCTACTCTACCCGAGCAACTTAAATTCCAAACACAGTATTCACTAAATTTCTTCTCAAACTTAATTACATCCTACTACCTTAAAATAGCTCATTATACTGCTTCCTTTGCCCCCATCCTTGAAGCTTTAGAAAGTAAAAGATGGATTTAAATAAATATCATTTGGAATTCTGAAATTGCATAAATATCCAAAACGCAAACTTTTAAAAACCCAAATGCATTTTTAAGTATAAAATTTCCACCTTTGATTGCCTTGTTCTGTTCTACTAAGAGTTTTCAGGGTCTTTTTTTTTTTTCCTCTCTCTCTCTCTCTCTCTCTCTCTCTAATGTAGAGTTCTAAAAAAATAAGACATTAATTACTCAAAAATTATTTCACCATTATATCACCTCGTAAGTATTAGCAACTCCTGAAGTATGAATTTGTTCTGTCTTTCCTTCAAGACAAAAATCACATTTAAAAAAATCAGAGTAATGAATCTTTGGCTGAATAAATGAAAAAACTCAGCCTCATAAAGAAATGTGTTTAATGACTTACACTTGCTGTTTGGAAGCAGCCAGTCCCGATTATTTGTTGTGCAACGCTTTTCCTTGCGTCTAGAAAGTGCTTTGAGATTTCAGTTCTGTAATCATGACCATGCAAAGTTGGAATATCCTGTATTTCATTCTGAGACTCTCTTCTAATTTTGAGAAGAAATAACTTAAGGTTAATTTTCTTGTTCTATGGAACCATACCCAATCCATTTGTCAGAAATAATAATGGCATAACAAGGCAATTCTTCAGAACTGTGTAGACAGTTTTTTTAATATTAACCTTCCCAAAGATAAAAGCTTCTCAAATCTCTTTGAGTATTGTTTTTTAAAAGGAAACACAAAAATCAATCTCAGGGATCTCCAGGGATTTCATAAATGGTTTTTGGAGCGACCTCATCATTTCCTGTGCAATAAAAGAAAAAGGTGTGATGGAAGGAAGAGTTGAGGGAACACCTATTAAAACCACAAACCCCCCAAAAGAGCTTTAGTCTGAATACTACAGTATACTCGATTGGATACTCAACAGTCAGCTCTATAGGAAAAGAAAAAAGAAACATAAAAGTTAATCTCATACATTAATGGAAAGTTTATAGCATCGGAAGAAAATGAATTCCCATATACTATTAGCTTTGTACACTAAAATATACTGAAAAAACTAATTATTCAAAAACGAAGAATGGGCTTTAGGAAACTTTGCTGCCTAAAAGGATTTAATGGTCAAAGCTTGTCTGGATTATTATCATGAATTAAACTAATGAGAGGATGAAGATATTGTTAACAGAGGAGAAGCTCTTCTGAAATGCTAACCTAGCCATTTCTGTCATATGATGAGAAATCAATGTCCAAGTAAAATGTGCACTAAAGCTTTTACAGAAAATAAATGCCACGGTATTTACAGAGATAGCTTTTCCCAAAGCAAAAATATACTAGTGGTGGTAGGGTGGAGAAAAAGGAGGACAGTAGACATTGCTGCCCAAATGGAAGTAAAGTTAATACCTTGAGAATGAACTGAGATGGGTCAAAATGTAATGTTTAGCCATTTGTAGAAACATCATGATCTCAAATACATATGCATTTATATATATATATATACACACACCACACATTTACACACATATATATACATTTATGTGTGTGCATATATATATTAAATATTACATGTTAAATATTTTTCCTGAGAAAAAGCCTGGAAACAGGAGATTAAACGACCTGGGCATCAATATCCAAACCAAGATGACCTACAAGCTACTTTAGGAAGCATGGTAGAAGATAAATATAAATAAGAAAGCTTAATTACAATCCTTGCAATTGTCCTTAAAAAGAAAAAGAACAATGTTCCCAAAGAAGAATGATTGATATGACATCTGTAAAATGAAAGCCCCAGAAATAAGAATTTCTAAGTTTGACTATCTAAGAAAAAGAGGGTCTTCTCTTCAGATTTCAGTGGCTCCAGAGTTCAGATTTTCACTGTGACAGGAAGCGGAGTAAGAGAACTTCTTGACAAATTTAAGAAAATAGGGGGGAAAACTGTTTTGTTTTGGGATATTGTTTTCTTTTGTTTTTCTATGAAGTGGGATCTCCAGAGAGCTGCAAGGGTTGGGAAGAGTGGGAAATGAGGAAGGAAAAAGGGATCAGAGTATGAACTGAGCAAGAGAGAGAGGGGGCCAGACTGTTGGAAAAGGACTGGCATTCTGGCAAGAACTCAGAGGGGCAGCAGCGTGAAGCTCAGTGGGACCAGCTGGCTTCAGGGCTTCCAGAAGAAATCCATTTCCTTAGGGCTAAACTAGAATAGCAATGAATAAATTTCCACACTGATTTATGTGTCAGTAATATCATATACATTCATGAATTTGTTTTGGGTCTATTCTAGAAAGACTGATAAACTTTTCCATACTAGAAGAATCAACTTTCAGGACCTGCAAATCCTAGAACCAAATCCTAGAACCTGGTCCTTGAAACAGCAGCCTTCCTGGGAGGCTGCCACCACCCTGGATGCGGGCTCCATTCCTTTGGTATCTCTCTGCACTGTTTTAACACAAAAAGTAGTTGAGGGGCGCCTGGGTGGCTCAGTGGGTTAAGGCCTCTGCCTTCGGCTCAGGTCATGATCCCAGGATCCTGGGATCGAGCCCCGCATCGGGCTCTCTGCTCAGCGGGGAGCCTGCTTCCCTTCCTCTCTCTGCCTTCCTCTCTGTCTGCTTGTGACCTATCTGTCAAATAAATAAAATCTTTAAAAAAAAAAAAAAAGTAGTTGAGAATTAGGTAAGGGTGCTTCTGAGTAAAAGTGGTGGGAGAAAACATAGATAGCCTCTGGAAAGTACCACAAATTTCAGGCATATAGTAGAGATCTCTAAATATCATGAAATGTGAAATAAAATACCCAAACATTCAGGGATTATTTTGGTATCTTTATTTAAATAAAACTGACTTAGGGGGGCCTGGGTGGCTCAGCCAGTTAAGCGGCTGACTCTTCATTTCGGTTCAGGTCATGATCTCAGGATCCTGGGATCAAGCCAGCAGCAGCTCCGTGCTCAGCAGGGCGCCTGCTTAAGTTTCTCTCTCTCCCTCTCCCTCTGCCCCTCCTCCTGCTCTCTCTCTCTCTAAAAATAAAGAAACAGATCTTTAAACTTTAAAAAGCTAAAATAAATAAATACATCTAACTGAGATCAAAGTGTGTGTAATGACTCCTCATTTTCTTCTTCATTCTACTTTGTATTTCTAAGTTTTCCCAAAAATACATATATAATTTCATTAATAAGAAAAAATATTATGAAAAAATTCTAGCATAGATCTGGCTTTATCTGGTATCAACATGAAGAAATTTTCAGAAATAATTTAAAGGCTTTTCATTTTTGTAAAAGGGATCACACTGATGATCGATGGGATGGATTTGTACATTTTTTTTGTAATTCAGAAGAGGTTGTGGATTGAGATGCTATCATGACAGCCTCTCCTGATAAAATAATGTGGTTGAACCAATCTTTAGGGTGTAACTCAATGATTGAGATTTCATACATTCAGAGGCATATAAAGGATACATAGTACATTCAATCTTTAGCCTGATTAACTGGAAAAACCTAGACGTGTTTATTACTGTTGATTTCTTTGATACTCTTAAGAACTAATGTCTTTTCAGAATTTATATATCTTTTTAAAATAGATTTTTTTTACTCTGTACTTTAAAAATAGCATGGAAGATAAAGCCTTTTTTTTTGGTCCCTCTCAGTCAAAACTACAGCAATTGTTATTCTTCCCATGAAGTATGCCTCAATTTGATGCCCCCATATTACCTTCTCAGCATAAGACCTGCTTCTGAAATATAGGTGTACTTTCAATGTTATAAAAATCTAAATACAGGAAGTCAAATTTGAGCCTTGACAAATTCACATCGTCTTCTTATAAAGAATAGGACTACAGTCTCATTCTTCACCTACATATTTTCCACCTCTTCTTAAAAACGGTGTGCTGTAGGGAACCTGGATGGCTCAGTTGATTAAGCATCAGCGTTCAGCTCAAGTCATGATCCCAAGGTCCTGGGATTGGTCTCGTTTTGGGCTCCCTACTGAGTGGGGAGTCTGCTTCTCCCTCTCCCTCTACCTTTCCCTGCTCATGCTCTCTTTCTCGTGCTCGCTCCCTCCCTCAATACATAAAATCATTAAAGAAAAATAATATTTTATATAATTTATCTCAATGGAGTTGATCTTCCAAAAAAAGAAAAAAGACATTAAAAACAACCCATGGGAGAAGCAAATCTACAAAATCAAGAAGTTAATCACCTAGAATTTTCCCATAGCACTTTGTGACACTATTACAGCACTTAGCACATTGAATTATAGTTGGTTTTGTGTTCTCTGTATCCCCCAATTCAGTAGTGAGTTGGGGCACAGCAAGAAATGCACCTCATTTTCTATGTGCCATACTAGCACAGGGACTGGAACACAGTTATGACAATTTATCTATAATTTTTAGAGGCAATTTCAGTTTCAAGTATCTGATTCCCCCTTCACAGAATATATCAATTCACAAATTGGTATTACACTTCAACTTAAAAAATTTTTAATGCTTCTTCCCACTGTTCATATGATGGCATATAGGGCCCCTTTCCTTCTCTTCTACATATAAAACTCCTACACAACCTTCAAAACCCAGGGCTGTGCCCTGTACACAGTACTTGTGTGCAAATGTATGTGTGTGCATGCATGCGTGTGTGTGTGTGCTCCCCACTATGTGTTTACTCCTTGAGGGCAACATCCAAGGGCTATTTGTCTTTGCATGGCTACCAGAATGTCTAGCACATAAGAGCTACCAAGAAATTGAGTTCATTGAATGAAATGACAGCTGAAACTCAGCAGTTCTGCTTTTTGTGGAGCTTGATAAAAAGAACCAATTATTCTCAGTTTTGTAGAGGGATTTTGATGTGAACTTTTGGGAACTGGACTAAGCACAATCAATGGCCAAACTTTATTACTAGTTTCAAGGTGGCTCAGTAAGATCAGGATCTATAATTTCATGACAGCATCTAGAAAGAAAAAGCAAAACCAGATAGAGCCTATCACCCTGTTTCTACGTGTCTTTAGCCATCACACGGAATCTAGAAATAGCGGCTATTTCTGTGAACTATGCTCTAAACAAGAGGCACACATGGATGTTGACTGCTACCTGCTTTTGTTTTTTTTTTTGTTTTTTTTTTTTTCATTTCAGGGCGCAGGAATCAAGCTCTTGACCAAATTATTCTATCAATCTGGTGATGTCTCCTAACTTTTATCCCTTGGGGTGAATCAGTGAAAATGAATAAGTTAATAGGAGTAGGAGCCTGCTACCCTCAGCAAAATGAAGGAGAAAACTATAGTGAATGTCACTATATATCAGCACTGCAGTTTTAAATTTTATACTTATGGAATTGATCATTCATTATTTAAAAAGCCTCTCTGATGTCTAAAGAAATGATTAATTCTAAGAAGCATTTTTAAAGTAATTTTAATTCTATTATTTATCATTTCTTTTTTTATTTTATTTTTTCAGTTTCCAAGATTCATTATTTATGCACCACACCCAGTGCTCCATGCATTTTAACATTTCAGTCCATTTTTCACATAGAAATAAAATGGAAAATTCAAAGTCAAAACTAAAAAAGTCAAAAGGAAAAGCATATATCCAAGATCTTCAATTATGCTACAAAACTTTAATACCCCACTGTAATTTTTTTTAAAGATTTTATTTATTTTTTATTTGACAGGCAGAGATCACAAGTAGGCAGAGAAGCATACAGAGAGAAAGAGGAGGGAGCAGACTCCCTGCTGAGCAGAGAGCCTGATGCGGGGCTCATTCCCAGGACCCTGGGATCATGACCTGAGCCAAAGACAGAGCCTTTAACCCACTGAGCCACCCGGGCGCCCCCCACTGTAATTTTTTAACCCTCAAATGTTTTTTATTGAGGTATCTCACAACAGGAAAATTTTAATTTATTGAAACATTTGCTTATTTGGCTGAGAGCTGTATCATAAATGTTATAATTTAATTATTATTTTTATTTTAATAGTCTCTATCATTACTTTTAAGCCACTGAGTTTTGATTTTTGGTTCTGTTCTTTCGAATTTCATTCAAGAATGCTAATCATGTACTTTGTGCAAAGCATGTTCATATATGCTCTATTCTATTATAAAATTCAACTAGGAAAAGCTATGATTATCTACCTCACAGCAGGTCAAAATATAAAAGGCTCCAAAGTAATACCTCCCCAAATTATACATGCTATATATAACACACAAACTTTGCTTGAAAATTTAATGTATTGCAATAAAATATAATTATATGTACAATACTGTTTAATTTAACAGAATAATTTTCAAGTCCCTAAGTTTCCCTTAAGTTTTAACCATACTCATAATTTACACAGCTTATCTTTATTCTTTGACAGGCTGTTTTTCTCTTACTTATAACTGTTTCCTACACGTCCTCATTGCATTTCTAATTTCCTTAGAAGGCCCATAGCAGTACAACTTTCATTGGTGTAACAGTTCCTAGGACAGTACTTTTAACTGTTAGATTTAAGCATAGTATTAAAACAACAACATAATTGTTCTACCTGATAAAAAATGATCAACCAAAATCAGGCCCAGAGGGCACCCGGGTGACTCAGATGGGTTGGCGTCTGACTTCATCTCAGATCTTGATCTCTGGGTCCTGGGAGAGAGTCCTGAATTAGGATCCCTGCTCAGTGGGGAATCTGCTTCTTCCTCTCCTTCTGCCTCTCCACCACCCACCCCCTACTTGTGCTGGCTTGCACTCTCTCAAATGAATAAAATTTTTTTTAATAAAACAAACAAAACAAAATCAGGGGCACCTCGGTGCCTAAGTCAGTTAAGCATTTGACTCTTGATTTTGGCTCAGGTCATGATCTCACAGCCATGAGATCGAGCCCCATATCAGGCTCCCCACTCAGCATGGAGTCTGCTTGTCCCTCTCTCTCTCTGCTCCTCCCCTGTCCTCTCTTTCTCTCAAATAAATAATTTTTTAATTAAATAAAATAAAATCAGGCCTGATATTCATGATATCCAGAATCCCTAATAATTACATAGAACATTAATGAACATTTTAAGTGACACTCCACAATTAAGGAAATAAAGATGCCAACTGAACTGTTTTACTTATCTGTTTCCTTATCCTTCCCATCTCAGTTGTGTCTGTTTTTTTAGTAGAGGGTATGTTTCGGTCAGCAAATATACAGGAAAGAGTTCCACACGTGAAGCAGACGTCGGATCCAGACACAGCACAGTGTCCCACGTCACAGAGGTACTGGGACAAAATGATATGATATGAAACTATGATGGTACATTTCATGAAAATGTGGAAGTTCAAGAAGTGTAGAAGGGCAAATGAAACAATGGCATCTTCAGAGGAAGTTTCTTGTGGGACAGTAGACACAAATGCAAAAGGAAAGAAAACCACATCTTATCTGGTGCTGTCGGAGTGGGGAGTGAAAGAGACAAGCCGTACGGGTGAGTCAGGAGGGAGAAAAAATAGTTACGGAAAATTATTCAAAACTTTCCATCTCCGTGGACATCATTTACATCTGTCTATAAAGAGCCAATCTTTTCCAGGAAGAAAACTATTATAAAATTGATAACACAAAGTGTGAACTACTACAATTTCAAAAGATCTGACTTTTCGGGGCCAATCTGACTTCAATGGCATGTTCAGACAAAAGAAAGAAAATTATACAGAACAAGTGGGAAAAGGCACCACTGTCATAAACTCTGAAACATAGCATTATAATGAAAAAAATTCCTTAAAAAATTGGGGGAGAAAAAGACATATCCATCAATAATAATTTAAGTTGGCCTGAATTCATAAGAATATCCTTTAGTTTTGCAAATTGCCTCCAATTTGCTGAGAGCCATTCTTTTATGCCAGCTTAAAATAAGCAAAGATTACACAAGTACCATGTGCCATCCTAAATAAGGAAAGAGGAAAAAAAACAAGTACAATATGGTATTTAAACAGCTGTGTGAAGATACTGGTTAAAGCAAGAATCATTTTTTCAGCTGAGCTTGTTATGCTTCATTTTGCTAAATATAAACTAGTGCATCATTAAATTAACCACTGATTTGTAGACTAAAGCACAGAGCCCCACCTGCAAATAATCCAATAAACATAATAATTTTTCAAATGCTGGTAAAATTGTCATAATTCAGGGTTGACATTGTAGAGAAGGAAGAAAAAAATGCAGAAATTATTTTGTAGCTATAATGGGTAAAATGCAATTGTTTTCATTATTTCCAGTTTTATTTGAGTGAGCTGACAAATACACAACAAATAATACATTTGTAAATACTTGAGTAAGAATCTTACAGCAGGCAATTAGTGAAGACTACTATGGAAACCCGATCGTTTGGAAATAAACAAAAATTTTAAATGTTATGTAGCCAGTTTAGTGGAACATTACAAGTAAATGAGCTTGAACCAGTTGATAAAATGGAAAACAACAATGTTATTTTCACAATTTCACCGCAAAAAGTCCGTGAGGCACTATTTAGTATACTAGAGGAGTTAATTTACAATACGGTATCTTAGTGACCAAAAGAATTAATACTTAGTCACATAGACTCATTTGCTCTCCTCTTTCCATTATTTAAAAGAATTTTGTTTCCCCATAAAGTAT
Source organism: Martes martes (assembly GCF_963455335.1). NCBI lineage: Eukaryota > Metazoa > Chordata > Mammalia > Carnivora > Mustelidae > Martes > Martes martes. The sequence continues at coordinate 70,732,749 of NC_137899.1, forward strand.
ATGTAGTATTATGGTAAAATATATGATTAAGCAGATAAGTTCCAAAGATAGTAAATACTCACGGCCATCTTGTTATACAAATGTATTTAGAGTACAGGTTCTCTAAATGAGATTCATTTACCCCTCAAACACCAAAGAGTTCAACAGAGAGAATTCAGGAAAGCGGGGGAGTGATTCTGTATTGGGATGGCAAAAAAGATCCTATGTTTATTTTCTCTAATATCTTAGTAAATATTTAAATTTCCCTCCATTAGGAATGCAGACAATAAATGACAGTAGTATTTAGCAATTCCTGTGCCCAACAGAAAGTACAGGTATTTTGAAGCATTGTTAGACTATCGCTAACTCTAAAATTATCATCCTTATGAGAAATAATGCTAATTTTTATTTATTATTACTATACATGTTACAAACAGGAGATTTCCCAATCCTTCACCATTGCCTTCTTTCGGCCACACATAAGAGAAAACTTCCTAGTGAGTGGGGTGCCTGGGTGGCTCAGTGGGTTAAGCCTCTGCCTTCGGCTCAGGACATGATCCCAGGGTCCTGGGATCAAGCCCTGCATCGGGCTCTCTGCTTAGCAGGGAGCCTGCTTCCCCCTCTCTCTTTGCCTGCTTCTCTGCCTACTTATGATCTCTCTGTCAGATAAGTAAATAAAATCATTTAAAAGAGAGAGAGAGAGAAAACTTACTAGTAATGGCGTCAGGCATGCACATTCCCAGGTGGTTCATCACCACCACAGAGTGCAAATGGGCAGGTATGGAGCTGAGAGATGATAGCACTAACCAGCACAAAAAAACTAACCACTACTGGTAAAATGAACTACGACTATTTTTATCCTTTTTAAGCCATCTATAAAGTAATTTCAATGGCGTTAATGATAACTGTAAAGAAAACCAAATATCATGAAAGCGCTCAAAATAACATTTTGAATCTAATCTCAGCATTCTTAACCTTTAACAAGTATTTACTGTAGCTATTGTACCTAATATTGTTTCAGATGCTGGCAGTATGCATGCAAAATCAACTATAGGACTTTGTACCCTGACTGGAAAATACATTCAGAGGAAAGAAACAAAATACAATGTAATAATTAAGAACCAGGCTACATGTAGCAGGTATAGATGGGGAGAGAACCTGACTGACAGTCAGAGCCCAGAAGGCTGCAGCGAAGTGACTCTCAGAAGAAAATTAGAGCTTGGCCAGAACACAGAAAGAAAAGGGTATTCCAGGTCAGAAAGCAGCACGAGCAGCAGCATATAGCCATGATGAAGCATGGGCTGTCCAGGAAAGCGGCAGAACTGTATATGGCTGGTATGGCAAGTGAGAAGAGAAGTCGGGGCTGGGCAAGTTAAGATCAGGAAAGTATGATCCCTTCTCTCTCTCCTGTAACTGATCAGATGATGTTTCAGGGTTTGATCCAGTAGTGCGGTAAGAATAGATTTGCATTCCAGTAAGGTGACTGCCAGAGGAGTGGAGGATTGATTAGACTGGAAGACTGGGGAATGGAAGATCAGTGAGAAAGCTATTCTAACAAAAGAAAATGGAATCAAAGGTGCAGTAAAGTGAACATATCCTCATGCACCCTATATCCATAGTCTAAGAAAAGGGTGGCTCTCATCGTCCTTCCATAGGTAAGTTTCCTAGTTTCTGATCAATCTGTCAGTTAAGCCTCATTTGAAACTTACTAATTTTTTTTAAAGATTTTTAGTTATTTATTTGAGAGAGAGTGAACACAGTGGGGGGACAGCAGAGGGAGAGGGAGAAGCAGACTCTCCACTGAGCAGGGAGCCTGACATGAGGCTTGATCCCAGGACCCTGAGATCATGACCTGAGCCGAGGGAGACACTTAACTGACTGAGCCACCCAGGCACCCCAAAAATGATGAATATCTTTTCAGTGCCATTTTAATAACTGTATTTCTCTACTGAGACTAAGTAAATAAAATTATCCTACAGATTCTTCCTTTTAAAAAAAAGATGGAGACTTATGGACTGTAACTAAAAAGATAGGTAGGAAAAGTAATGTAAATTAAGCTGTGGAATGTATTCTGTTTTTTATTTGCCTATTTCATTATGATTGTTTTACAGCAAATCTACCTCTTTATAATATTCTGTTTGGGTTATCATTTAAATTCTGTCACATTCCCTCATACATATTAACTCGAAGAACTAAAGTTGCCCAAAGGAAACCAAGAGGAGAGTATTTTTAAAACACAGTGAAAAATACCACCCACTGAAAAATTAAGAATCGATTCTTACTGCTTTTAAGGTCTTCTTCCCCTAGACTAACACGGACTTCTTTTATCTCATAAAAAAAGGCAAATTATTTGTGATGCTATCACATCCACTTTATACAGCTGGTCAGGAAAGAGCTGGCCCTATTCAATTACAATCAATAGTTTTGCACAAAACATATTTTATTAAATTCCTGATATGGAAAATTTGGGCAGTTGAGCACAGTGAGATTCAAAGAGGGCAAAAAACAGGGAACTAGCCTTGACAGGTGAGAGGACGAGGGAGACCAGTGGTGTTTCCTCAGCATCTTGCTTATACTTGTATTACAGTACTTACCACACTTTGCTGAAATTTATCTGACTCCTCCAGTAGTGTAAGAGACCCTTGACAGCAGTAACAATTATTATTCTTTGTCTTCATTGCCCATAGCCCAGGATGGCCACAAAATAAATGCAGAATAAATGCTTAATGAAAGGGTAGAAAGGGGGTGCCTGGGTGGCTCAGGCCGTTAAGCGTCTGCCTTCAGCTCAGGTCATGATCCCAGAGTCCTGGGATGGAGTCCCTCATCGGGCTCCCTGCTCAGTGGGAGTCTGCTTATCTGCCCCTCCCCTGGCTCATGCGCTTTCTCTCTCCCTCTTGCTCATTCTCTCTAAGTAAATAAATAAAATCTTTAAAAAAAAAAAAAAGGGAAGATAAATGTTGGTGAAAAGAAGGGACAAATACTAAAAGATGAAGTAGGAAAAAGTTCAAATATAAAATATGATCCTCCACTTTTTCCAGGAAATCTAATCTCTAATAATTCCTTTTTTAAATAAACTAATTCTTTCACAGTCCTCTCACTCATAAATAAACATAGCTTTTCATTTCAATATCAAAAACTAATTTTGAAAAATTTTCAGTGGGCTTTTGGAAATACTGCTTTTCTTTAGAAAAGGACCTACATTTTTATAACTATTCCTAAGGTTTTTGGGTTTCTTAAACATTTGCATGGTTACTTTTGAGGCGGCGGTGGTGGGGGGAATGTTATCAGAGTATCACTATATACAATGCATTTTAATCCCCAAAATTCATTCCATCCCAGCTTCAGAGTTAAGCACTGTTAAAGCAATCATGGCGATACCTTCCTTCACCACCTACTAAAACTTCCATAATGAACAACCTAGGTCAATTTAGGCCATTGACACCCCAGAAAAGGTTTCTTAGAGACTTTAAGAAAAAAACAAACAAAAAAAAAAAGTCAAAAACAAAATCAAGGCTTCTTCCCTAGTCAACTAATAAAAAGACGAATGTTAGAGTTCACCATTACATAGAAAAGAGACAAAATGATCATTCTGGCTACAGTGGTCAGGATAGACTTCATGGAAAAGATAAGACTTACACTGTGCCTATAAGCTAGGAAAGAACCCCAAGAGTGGGAGGGAACTGCAAATGGGGAGATGCCATAAGCAGAGGCACAGGAGACAAAGAGAATAAGGTAGTGGATATATTCAAAGAGCATGCTAGCCACTCTAAGTGAAGATTCATAGACAAAGAGAATATATGGCAAAAAGTAAACAGGAGTAAGGGTTTGAGAACCAGTATATATCTCATTGTATTAAGAATCAAGAGAGTAAAATTCTTTGATGTGATTTTAAATGTATCATTTAGGGATGAACACCTAGATAGGGAAAAAAAATCTTTTCCAACTTTTTAGCTACACATGAAATTTTAACACTATAGTAGTTCTTATACTTGCTTAGCACTCCATTCTGAAGGGCTACTGCTTAGAAGACTCAAGCTACCAGGGACTTCAGTTTCACACATAAATTCTTTTCTAAAGGAATAAAGAGAATAAGCACATTTTTTAAAAGTAGACAGAAGAAGGGGGAAATTAAAAAAATGAATGAGTGTATCTGATAGTCAATAGTCAGTATTTTCTCATAAATTTATACACCCAAGTAAGAAAAATTATATTGTCATATTTATAAGCAACATGATAAAAGAGAATTTGTAAAGGACCTCACATATATTAGCTTTCAATTCTCACAAAACCTCTGTGAAAGAGGTTTTGCTTACTCTTTTAAACAGGCATGAAAATGGCTCAAAGAGGTTAAGTGGACAGGGAAGAGCCAGATTGCCATCGAGACCTCTGCCCCTACATCTTGTTCCCCTCCAGCCTACCGCATGGCATCTAGGAGATAGCTATGGCACAAAGTTCAACAACTTCTACAGCCATTCTGATCTACAGATAAATGAAGACTTCGTCAAAATATCATTATACAGACATAAATGCAGAAATAAAGATTTAGCCAAGCTGAATGTGATTTGGTCAAATGCAAGACCTATATGTTAACACTCAGTATTATAAAAGCAAAAAAAAAAAAAAATTATTTGACTCCCTAGAAATCGAGGTTTATCACTCCTAGGGCCCCTATATACTCAATATTTTGAAGACATAATAGTAATAAAGCAGAGACAGGAACAAACTAGTAACAAAATATTTAATGGGCTAAAAAGTAAAGGCAACCGTTTCTTAGCAAAGGGAATATGGGATTTTAAAAAACATTATAAAAATCAACAATTCATCTTCATTCTCTCAAGGCCAATTATCATGGCCCAAAAGAGACCATTATAAGACTATTGGGGACAGCCTGTCAGTCACTGATTTCATTAGGTTAGTAAAGGATGTTTATTTTGTTGTTGAATTGCTTAAGGGAAATAACTCTTAAAGCAGGTTCCTTAAACCTACTAATGATCAGATTCTTTAAGTTTGTGACTTTAATATTTCATTACTTTCTTAAATCTGTCAGAGTTAGGGGCGCCTGAGTGGCTCAGTTGTTGAAGCAACAGCCTTCAACTGTTGTCCCAGGATCGAGCCCCACATCAGGCTCCCTGCTCAGTGGGGAGTCTGCTTCTCCCTTTGCCCCTCACCCTGCTTGTGTTTTCTCTCACCTTCTCTCTCTCTCAAATAAATAAACAAAATGTTTTTTAAAAAATTTGTCAGAGTTAAATCAAACTTTCAAAATGTCAAGAAAGGTTGAATAAAATTCATTAGAGGTTCTACATGTTCTCACTCTTTTTTACTTTTAAGAAAAACATTAAATAGGCAGTTCTATTTCTAAAATATACATTCTTCCAACCTCCCCTCTGATGAGCAGCAAGTATATTAAACAAATATCAACAGAATATAAACATTTACTTATGATGTAATCTTTCTAATGCAATACTTATCTGGGTTATGGAGGATTAGAGAAGTAGAGAGTTTGTGGGCTTACAAATTTGCAGCAACGTTTTCCAATATAGGTCAAAATCTGAAAAGTGTAAGTGTGAAGGAGGGTCACAGGTGCCAGGCAAGGACCTTTAAGAGGCCCTAACATCAGTGTAATTAAAATGCAGATAGAGTCTGTCCACTGAGCAGATGGCAGCCTTTCCCCAAGATGCCGTTAGTACAGATGAGAAAGGTAACAGGATGTGAAGCACGGGGTTTGAGCACAAACAATTCAGGGTTGAGTACGAGGGTCAGGGGTAAAGTCTGGTAGTAACAAATAGCAGGTACATAAGGTGTCTGAAGAAACCAGGAAAGGGAAGCTCTGGAAACCCACTCCCCACGAAAATATTTTACCACAGAAGTGACACAATCATTCATAAGCCTCAGATCAGACGCAGCGTACAGCAGGCCTCAATGTGACACAATGTAGACCAAAGCAATTCACTGTAAGACACTGACATGGCTCAGGTCAAACGAGAAATGGGTTTTCCAGCTCTGATACATGGAAAACTTGGAAGGCAGCAATTTTTTTTTTTTTTTGAAAGACAATACCTTGCCAAGCTACTTCAAGGCTAAACTAACCATATAACATAATTAAGAAAGATTGCTCTTAGTTAACAGATTCTCTTAAAAATATTTTAGTTACTAAATTAGGACCATTAAATAGCTGGTGTTATTTACATTTCAAGTGTGGAAAGAACTGTTCTTTCAAACCAATTAATGAGCAAATACATTGTCTCTTCTTCCCAAGACTCAGTGTTAGCCAGACTTCACTGAATAACTCTTAGATTAGCATGTGAATTAGCCAGAAACTAGCCATCTATACCAACTCTATCTTTGTTAACATTACCTTAAATTTTGTCCACACACTGTAATAACAAAAGGAAGAAAATATCCCTCTCATACCATCATGGTAATCAGAAAATCACCATGTGACTTAACGTAAGACTTTGATAGTCTGAGTAGAAGCTACCAGGTAGTCTGTGGGAGGGCAAGGCACAGGGCATGCTTACACTTACAGGACTTTGTAAAGTATCATTTGTAATCATGTCACACTCCACAAAGTGCTGAGAGCATCCTTTTTTCACCCTCACAGCATCCAGAAAACTGTTCAGCAATATCAAGTCATAACCCTGATGCCTCATGGCTTAAAGATCATAATTACAGTCCTCATAAGCACTAAAAACCACTTCTGCATAAGAAGTAGAAGACTCTCCTACACGAATATGCTACATACGATATACATATTATAGACTTCTTCAATATCTTCCAAATGTGATACAATATTATTTCTAGAACACTAACAGATTCACAGTATAGCAAATCAAAGTAGGACTCATTCTGCCTGGTGAGGTAATAGGAATGACTTAGGATAGGATATAGAGGAAGCAGAGTCCAAAGAGAATGTTAACTGTGAACTAACAAAATTCTCATATCAATTTTATACATTTGGCTGTTCCAAGGACAAGCCCTGAAGAACAATTTCATAATGTGTTTCAATATGGAAGAATACATTTTTATAGGGATAGGTAACATTTTAGGAAAGAGATAGGTTTTAATTGTAACTGAAACTAAGTTTCCTGAAATGCCAAGAAAGCAGTTATTATAAAAAAGTAAGCAAGAAAATTAAAGGAAGGCAAGAATATTGGTTGAAAATATACCTTCAGGGTGCACTTCAAGGTAAGCCAAGGTCTTTTAGAGAATATCTAATGGCTAATATTTCAGGTGCAACATTCTGTTGGATGTAGTAATAATGACTTTACATGAAAATTGCTTTCATATTTCTCTCTTACCTATATTTTTTTCTTTGTATCTGTACACAACCCTAGAAATAGAGCCTATTCCAGGTTTTTTGTTCTGTTTTACTAACATATAATGTATTACTTGTTTCAGGGGTACAGGTCTGTGATTCATCAGTCTTACACAATTCACAGCAGTCATCATAGCACATACCTCCCCAATGTCCATCATCCAGACACCGTATGCCTCCCACACCCCTGCACTTCAGCAATCTTCAGTTTGTTTCCTGAGAATAAGAGTCTCTTGTCTCCCTCTCTGGTTTCATCCCATTTCATTTCTTCCTCTCTTCCCTCATGAGCCTCTTACTTGTTTCCCAAATTTGACATATCAGCAAGATCATATGATAATTGTCTTTCTCTGACTGACTTACTTTGCTTAGCATAATACCCTCTAGTTCAAGCCACATCATTGCAAATGGCGAGATTTCATTTTTTGATGACTGCAGAATATTCTATCATATATACATATATATGTGTGTGTGTGTATATATATATATATGTATATGTATCTCACATCTTCTTTATCCATTCATCTGCTGATGGACATACAGGCTCTTTCCACAGTTTGGCTATTGTTCTCTTACCTCTTTTTACTTTAGTACTATTAAATGGAAACCTTTGCTTCCTTCTTGACTAGTTTTTACTGTATCCTAGGCATAATGGCCTCTTTAAAAAAAAAATACCCTCATCACATTATACCCCATCTTGAAGGGAAGATATCTACTCAGAAAGAGAGGACAAATCACTTTAAGTCATGTGAGCCTTCAATACCAGCAGATCACGCCTGGATACTGCATATGGCTGGAAAATGGAGAGAGAACATCTGGTTGGAACGTCATTCCAGGACAGAGCTAATTCTATGGTTCCAATTTGATAAAGACCAGTACCCCAAACTGCATTCTCATGTTGCTTCATTCATTCATTCAATGGCATCACTATCTACCCACCTTCTCACCCAAATCAAAAACTTAAGAGTCATGCCTACTTCTTCCTTTTTATCCCACAGTCAATCAGTCCAAATTCCTGTTAGCTCTTGAATCTATTCACTTTTCCCCAATCAAACGCCTTGGCATTTGCCTAAACATTTCTCTTTCTTTCTTTCTTTCTTAAGAGAGGGTGGGGAGGGTCAGAAGGAGAGGGAGATAGAGAATCTTGAGCAGGATCCATGTCCAGGAGAGCCCAATGCAGGGCTCACTCTCACAACCTTATGATCATGACCTAAGTCGAAATCAAGAGTCAGAAACTTAACTGACTGAGCCACCCAGGCACCCTGCTTAAGCATTTCTAATCCAGTTATTTTATCAAATTTCCTAACTGGTTTCTCTGCCTCTGGTTCTGTGACGCACAAAATCATGCTCCAAAACACAGCCAGAGTAATCTTCCTAACACCTTGAAGTGGTTCCTCACTGCTCTTGGGCCAAGTTTTAACTCTATAACATAACTTAAGACTCCTGATGATTGGATTCTGTTTACTCCTCAAGCTTGGTCTCTTACCGGTTCATAACCAACAGTGCCAAAGCACTAGGGGTAATTCAATTGGCCATACTCTCTTAACACCAAGTCCCACAGTTTCTCATTCCTCATTGTTTAATTCAGCTTTAATCCTCCAGAAAACATTCTTAGACCTCTCCTGTAATCCATCCATGTGCTACAAAATTACTCTGTGCTTATAATTATCATGCTATATTGTCCTGTTTCCCTTTTTTTTTCCTCCCTCCCTCCATCCCTGACTATAGTATCCTTAAAAGTAGAAGAAACTTTATTCATATTCATATCATGGTGCCTAGCACAGTATTTGGAACATGTGAAATTCTCAATAAATATTTACTGAGTGAAAGAATGCATAAACATGGAGATGGGATGATAGGCAAATGTGTGTTTCCTCAAAGAAAAAAATGTCCACCAAAATATCTATGAACTATCCTAAGCTACTCTCCAGGGCTACCAAATGAAAAAAATAAAAAAATAAAAAAAAAAATAAAAAATAACAGCTAAGAGTTTGTCAGAAATTCTAGGACACTCCTAGTGAATCCAGGAAAGTTTACTGATCAAGAAGTTATAGATTCATGCTGACCTTTAGATCCAACTTGCCCCTGATTGTCTCCCCCACCATAACAAATAAGTACCTGTCCATACTAGGAATTTAAGTCAACACCCAACTGGCTCAGTGTCAGCAGATGAGAACCTCTATTGAAAGAAAAGGATTTTAATCAAAATCCTGCTTCCTTACATGATTTAATCATTGCACACTGATTAAATAAATGACAGTAATTATAAAGAATGTTTCCATCCATTCTGAGTGCTCCTTAGAAGTGCACAACTGCTCAGATCTCTGATTTGAGATAACATATGCAATGTCCTAAATCAAATGTAAATATTCTCAACTGGGGAAAAAAACCTGCAACTACCTTTTTTCCCCCTAAATTTTCATCTTTAAGGTTGAGCTATTCAGGTGTTAGCAATGCATCCTGGGAGTGATAAAAAAAAAAAAAAAAAGTTCTTTTTAAAAGCTGCAAATGAAAATTGTAGTCCTGAATCTAAAGTTTGGAATTAGTAGGTAACTATGTCCCAAATGTCTGAATTCATATGTCCTTGGGTTAAAAACACTTGAATGTGAGTTCAATATAAGCATCCTCTTAACAGACTCACTCTTCCAAGTCCAAGAATGAGGGAAACAATATGAACAGCAGTTTACTTAATTAAAAAGTACAGTATATAGTGATTACTACAGAAAACTTCAGCATGCCTTTTTAAAGATTCTGTAAAATATTTTAAGACTACTTTCATCTTTGCCTTGGTGACTAATTAACTTACCTTAAAATAACTTGAGTTACAATGATATAAATCCTTAAGCCTAAAATGCCTTATATTAAAACCTAATGCATTTTATTTTAATTTTTTTTAAAGATTTTATTTATTTGACAGACAGAGATCACAAGTAGGCAGAGAGGCAAGCAGGGAGAGAGGGGGAAGCAGGGTCCCTGCTGAGCAGAGAGCCCGATTCGGAGCTTGATCCCAGGACCCTGAGATCATGACCTGAGCTGAAGGCAGGGGCTTTAACCCACTGAGCAACCCAGGCGTGCCAACCTAATGCATTTTAAAAACTTAAAGCATTGTAAGCAGTATACCTCATTCACAGTAACGTACTTTCCTTCATGTTTGAACTTCTAGGATTTCTGCCAAAGAAAACAATGCCAAGAGATATCCCTGTAGGAATGTAAGACAATGGCTTCCAGTTTGAAGTACTAATTAGTCCTAAACATGGACACTGTGTCTTTAGGACTTGACATCCACTGAACAATCACTAATAAATAAGAGCTTGTCTCAGTAATTTCTTTATGTCTGACCCACTGGATTAGTACATAACAAATAAGAGATTCCCAGTAAATATTTACTGAAGTCAAAATAACCCCATGACTGGGTATGTACAATTTTAGTTTCCATCATAAAGAGACCCTGAAACTGAAGGATACACAAGCATAACTTCAGCATAATATTAAATGGATTGTGTAGACAGAATAATCTGTCACTTATGTTCCAAATCAGTGAAACACTGAGGGAGAAGGGAATAACAAAAGAACTTTGGGTGATATAGCCAAATCTGAAGGGAGAAAAATATCCAGGTGCCAAAAATGAAGAAGGAACTCAAAGTCTGATTGGTAGCAGGAAGAAGATCCAAAAAAATTAGAAATATACTAAGATTAGTATATTAATACTAATGCTATAATAGTATATACAAATACTTACTGGTGTTCCATTATCACAACGCAACAACCAAAAACAAAACAAAACAACTTCTTACCTAATAATGTAAAAGTGAAAAAGAACTTTTCACCTGGAAATTAAAAAGCAAGCCACATAAAACAACTAGTATTTATAGGTCATGACAAAAGCACTTCTTTAAAGAGAATCCATAGTGTTATTACTTACATAAATATATATTTTTTAAAAAGAAAGGAAGTGATTTAGACCTTCACCTCAAAGAACTAGAAAGAGATCAACAAAGTAAAACAAAAATAGAAGGAGGAAATTAATAATAATTTTTTTTTTAAGATTTATTTGACAGGGATACAGTTTGAGAGGAAACAGAAGCAGGGAGAGTGGGAGAGGGAGAAGCAAGCTCCCCACTGAGCAAGGAGCCCTATGCAGGGCTTGATCCTGGGACCCTGGGACCACAACCTGAGTTGAAGGCAGACGCCCAAAGACTGGGCCACCCAGGTGCCCATAAATGAAATCTTTAAAAAACAACAACAACAACAACAAAAAACCCCAAAACTCTCTTCCTGGTATTTGCTCTGCTTTCCAATGTAAATTTAGGGTGTTTGGGGGGGGACCCAGAGAGCTTTTCCTGCATCTCCTGGGTTTTGATTACTTTTAATTCAAAATAATCTTTATGCCAAAGGGGCCCATCTTGAGGCAGCCTGCCCTGGACCCCTATACCTCCCATTAACCCACGTTATGTTTTTATGCATTTTTTAATTAACATATAATGTATTATTTGTTTCTGCGGTACAGGTCTGTGAATCACATCTTACACAATTCACAGCACTCACTATAGCACACGCCCTCTCCAGTGTCCATCACTCAGCCACACTATCCTTCTCCCACCCCCTCCTCACCAGCAGCCCTCAGTAGTTTTCCTGAGATTGTTTCTCCCCTCTCCAGTGTAATGATGTGGATGGAACTAGAGGGTATTGTGCTAAGCAAAATAAGTCAATCAGAGAAAGACAATTATCACATGATCTCTCTGATATGAGGAATTTGAGAGGTAGGGTGGGGGCTCATGGGGGGAAGGGAGGGAAAAATGAAATAAGTTAATAGCAATTAAAAAAAAAACAGAAAAGCGAGAAAAAGAGAAAAACAGAAAAAGAGAATAATAAAAGATCTGGTTCCTGGGGTGGCTGGGTGGCTCAGTTGGGTAAATATCTACCTCCAGCTCAGGTCATGATCTCAGGGCGCTGGGATCCAGCAAGACTCACATTAGGCTCCCTGCTTAGTGGGGAGTCTGATTCTCCCTCTCCTCCTACCCACTGCTCATGCACTTTCTCTCTCAAATAAATAAATAAAATCTTCTTAAAAATCTGGTTCTTCTTTTTTTTTTTTAAATTTTAGTTAACATACCGAGCAATATTGGAGTAAAATTCAATGATTCATAACTTACATACAATACCCAGTGCTCATCACAACAAGTGCTCTCTTTAACAAGAGCACCCATCTAGCACATCCCCCATCCCTCACCCGCCTCCCTCCATCAACCCTCAGTTTGTTCTCTATTGTTAGGAGTCTCTTGTGGTTTGTTTCCCTCTCCCCTTTTTTAATTTTTCCCCATTCCCATATGTTCATCTGTATCTTTCTTAAATTCCACATTTGAGTGAGATCATATGGTCTTTGTCTTTTTCTGACTGACTTATTTCACTTATAATACACTCTAGCTTCCTCCATGTCATTGGAAATGACAAGATCTCATTAGTTTTGATGGCTGGGTAATATTCCTCTTCCCTCTCTAAAAAAATATATATATACACATACACACATATGCCATATCTTTTTTAGTTATTTTTTTTTTTTAGAGAGAAGAAAGAGGAGCAAAGGGGGGGAGAGAGAGAGAGACAGAGAGAATCTTAAGTAGGTTCCACATCCAGCATAAGCCTGATAGAGGCCTCAATCTCATAATCCTAAAATCATGACCTCAGTTGAAATCAAGAGTCAGATACTTGAATGACTGAGAGATCCCGGTGTCCCCCACATCTTCTTTATCCATTCATCAGTGGATGGACATTTGGGCTGTCTCCATAGTTTGGCTATTGTTGATAATGCTGCTATAAACATCAGGGTGCATTACCCCTTCAAATCTGTATTTTTGCATCCTTTGGGTAAATACCTAGGAGTGTAACTGCTAGATTGTATAGTTTTATTTTTAACTTTTTAAGGAACCTCCATACTGTTCTCCAAAGTGGCTGCACCAGCTTACATTCCCACCAACCAGAGGGTTCCCCCTTTTTCCCACTTCCTCGCAATGCCTGTTGCTTCCTGTGTTGTTAATTTTAGCCATTATGACAGGCGTGAGGTGGTATCTCATCATGGTTTTGATTTGTATTTCCCTAATGACGAGTGATGTTGAGCATCTTTTCATGTGTCTGTTAGCTACCTGGATGTCTTCTTTGGAAAAGTGTCTATTCATGTCTTCTGCCCATTTGTTAATTGGAGTATTTGTTTTTTGGGTGTTGAGTTTGGTGAGCTCTTTATTGATTTTGATACTAACCCTTTATTTGATATGTCTTTTGCAAATATCTTCTCCCATTCCCTAGGTTGCCTTTTAGTTTTGTTGATTGTTTCCTCACTGTGAAGAAGATTTTTATCTTGATGAAGTACCAATACTTCATTTCTTGCTCTTCTTTCCCTTGCCTCTGGTGACATGTCTAGTAAGTAGCTGTTATAGCCTGAGTTCTCCTCTAGGATTCTGATGGTTTCCTATCTCATATTTAGGTCTTTCATCCATTTTGAATTGTAAAAATCTGTTTCTTTTTAATATTTTTAAAGATTTTATTTTATTTATTTGTCAGAGAGAGAACAAAAACAAAAAGGGAGAGCTGCAGGCAGAGGGAGAAGGAGGCTCCCCACTAAGCAAGGAGCCCAATGCAGGACTCGACCCCAGGACCCTGGGATCATGACCTGAGATGAAGGCAGACGCTTAACCAACTGAGCCACCCAGGCATCTCAAGATCTGGTTCTTTTTAACAGACACACGGATCAAAGGAACAGAGAGCCCAGAAATAAATCCATGCATACATGGTCAATTCATTTATGACAAGGCAGGCAAGGATACACAACAGGGAAAGGACAGTCTCTTCAATAAATGGGGCTAGGAAAAATGGACAGCCACATTCAGAAGAATGAAACTAGACTACTATATTATACCATATGTAAAAATTAACTCAAAATGAATTTAAGACCTGAATATAAGATTTGAAACCACAAAACTCCTAAAAGAAAACATTGTCAGTAAACTTCTTGACACTGGTCTTGGCAATGATTTTTTTTAATCTGACTCCAAAAGCAAAAGCAACAGAAGCAAAAAGCAAGCAAAAAAATAAAACAACAACAACAACAACAAAAGCAAGTGAGATATTAAATTAAAAAGTTTCTGCACAGCAACGGAAATAATAAACAAAATGAAAAGGCAAAATACTGAACAGAAGAAAATATTTGCAAACCATGTATCCAGTAAGGGTTAAAATTCAAAATATATAAAGAACTCATACCCCTCAATAGCAAGGAAACAAATAACCCAATTAAAAAATGGGTAGAGGATCTGAACAGACATTTTCCCAAAGAACAGGTATACACAGATGGGCAACAGGGACATGAAAAGATGTTCAACATCACTAATCATCAGGGAAATGCAAATGCAAACCACAATAAGGTATGATCTCACATCTGTTAGAATAGCTGTTATCAAAGAGACAAGAATTAACAAGTGTTGGTGAGGATGTAGAGAAAGGGGAACCCTTGTACACTGTTGGTGGGAATGTAAACTGGTCCAGTCACTGTGGAAAACAGTATGGAGGTTCCTCAAAAAATTAAAAATAGAATTACCATAAGATCCAACAATTCCACTTCTGGATATTTATTCAAAGAAAATGAAAACACTAATTTGCAAAGATATATATACCCCTATGTTCACTGGAGCATTATTTATAATAGCAAAGATATGAAATAACTTAAGTGTCCTTTGATAGATGTATGAAAAGAAAATGTGCATATATATATATATATATGCATACACACACACACACACACCCCAGAGCATTGTTTAGATGTAAAAAAGAAGGTTTTGTGACAAACACTGATGGACCTTGAAAGCATTAAACTAAATGAAGTCAGTCAGACAGAGAAAAATAAATATCATATGATCTTATATTTATATTGAATCTAGAAAAAAAAAAAGAATCCAAGAAATAAAACAAACAAACAAACAAACAAAACTAAGCTTATAGATATAGAGAACAGATCAATGGTTTCCAGAGGAGAGGGGAGGGAAAATGGTTGAAGAGGGTCTAAAGGGACAAATTTGCAGCTGTAAAATAAATAAGTAATGGGGCTATAATGTACAGCATGGTTACTATAGTTAACATATTGCATATTTGAGAGTTGCTCAGTAGATCTTAAAAGCCCTCATCAGAAGAAGAAAAACATTTCTGTAATTATGTATAGTGACAGATATTAACTAAGCTTATTGTGATGATGATTTCACACAATGTATACAAATATCAAATCATTATGTTGTACACCTGAAACTAATATAATGTTATATGTCAATTGTACCTCAATAAAAGAAAAAAAATTTAAACTGGTTCTTGAAATACTCAACAAAACAGACAAACTACTAGTCAACATTATTATTTAATCAAAAAAGGCGGAGGGAAGGGGAGGGGGGCAGGGAGTAGAACACCCAAGAACCAAATGATAAGAAATGACAAGGAAGAAGTAATCATCAAAAGAGATGAAGCAAAGAGATAAAGGGAAAGATGAATGGAAGAATAAGATGAAAGAAAAGTCTACTGTGTATCCAAATTTGAAAACAATGATGTAAAATTCAATTTGGCAAAACTGAGCTTAACAGAGAGAGAATGCCACTAAGAAAATGCATAGAAAAGAGGTAAAACCAATTCATCATCTACAGACCATACTTCCTAAGACATTCCTTAAGTTAAGTTGAGGGATGTCACCTCAAAAGAAAGCCACTGAATATTTTTAACAACAGTAGTAGGATTCAAATAGCAAAATCCATTTAAAGTCATGTATAATGTAATTTTTAATTTAAATGTAATTTCTTTAAATGATAAATTCCAATTCAAAAGAGAAGAAATAATCTTCAGCAGTTAAAAAATAAATATTCACTAACAACGAGTACCTACTTATTGACAAAATATATTTTTACTTTTTTAAAAAAAGCAATAAAATGTAAACAAACCGAAAGTCAAAGTGCCAAACAATAGCACATCAAAGATTGTTTTGGGATCCCATGAATCTACTGGAACAACTGCTCAGCATTTGGTTGCTTCACAATCTGTTATTTTTTTGTTATTTCAAATATGACTGGGATAAGTCTGTCACATCCATAAAAACATTAACTGAAATTAATATGCAAATTATGGTGCCTGTGTGAGATGCCATTTCATTAATTTCAATTCACTGACATAATTGTGTTCTCTGAATTTATGAGTTTTGCAAATGCACCTCATAGAAAATGCAATGTTTAGTGAATATTTTTTACCAGCATAAAATCCAACAATAGTTTAGTCCACAGAAAAGAGGTAATCTGAGATTTTCATCACAAAATAATGTATACGCATTGCTAAAGATGTATATTCTTTGAGCTAATTGTGACAGCTTTTTAAAACAAGTATCTCTTTACTTTTAAACTAACACTTCTAAATGGTAAAAGTTTGGATTAAAAAAAATTCCAAATAAATTAAAAAATACATAAAAAGAAACCATTTAAAAATCTGTTATCTTTAAATTCTAAGTAATAATTGGTATATTTTGTTTCTATATTCTTGCCTGGAGATACATTTTTTGAAAAATTACAGATGTAAAAGCAGGCACAATAAATATAATTTTGTATTCCATTCTTTTTTATTTACTATTAGTATTGTAGACATTTTATTATATCAGTAAAAAATTCCAAAATGAAATTTTAAATGAGTGAATACATATTGTGATACCCATAGGGACCTACAAAATGTTAGCAGTTGATAAAATTAATAAAAAATTAATAGTTGATAAAATTAATAAAATTAATTTTAAAATGATAAAATTAATGTTTCAATTTTCTTGAAACCATAGAAAAAAATTTAATAAAGACAAGAGATTAGAATTAAAATCTCAAATCTTCATCTTACTCATCAAAGTTGTAATTCCCAAATTGTCCACATGTACTCTCCCCCTTGAAGTCGTTTCAAGACAGTTCAATTTACAGTTGTTTCCTACAACACCTGATTCAGAAATTCTCTTAGCTGTTTTCATTCCATGTTAAGATTCTTGCTTCACGAATCTTGAAGAGAAGAAGTCCAAGGGTAAAGCACAAAGGCAGAGGAGAACAAAAGTGAAAGGGGTAGAAAAAGAAAGGAGCTGCACAATATTGTTTCCTCCAGTTAATCCCATTTGGATCAACAATGGGGGCAAAGAAGTGGCCACTTGTAGCCACTATGATTTGTGCCACTGTGATTTTGTGGGAAATGCTCCCAACCTACCTTTTAAAAAAAGAGAAACAGAGAGGCTATTTCCTTGGTGAGAGCCACTGCTTTTTATCACAGTCACAGGTATCAAACAGAAGGCACTAGATTTTATTCAAGAAGATGTACAAGGAAAAAAAAAGTACAAGATACAACAACTCTTTGAACTTTGGTTTTGGTATCAGAAAAACACTATATAAAAAATATTTTGGGGATAATTGTGAACAAGATATTAGATGATATTATAAGATTAACTTTCTTTGGCACAAAGATGTAGTCACAGTTCTACAGAAGAGAATGTTTTTCTTCTTTTTTATAAGTATGAACATTTTAAATATTTGTCTTCAAATGTGTGATTCCAAATCGCTCTCTTGAAAACTAAAATTAGTTAGGTATGGTAACAATAGACATCTCCTAAACTCAAATCACAAAACATAACTAATATACGGGAAGGTTTAATTCAAGATACTAATTCTTAAAATTTATGTACAAGAAAATATGATCTGAATAGAATGACTCATTTAGCCTACTTTATCTGACTTTTCACTCAACTTATAGTAAATCATGATGTAGCTTACATAAATGTGTCACTGTAAAGAAATTTTCTAGGACTGTGTAAGCATGCTCTCACCTTGCTATAGATAGTGATCACAACTGTTCCTATGAGGTATAGTAATCGTGAATTTTTCCATCTACCTCATTACACCCCTGAAGCCTGAACTAAATCTTTCATGGCATCTGGTACAGAATAGACAAATACACGAATATATGAACAAACAACAGTTAAATAAAAGTGGGAGAATTAGACAAACCATAAGAGACCCTTAATGTCACAAAACAAACTGAGGGTTGCCAGGGGTAGGGAGGTGGTGGTGAGGGTGGTGGGGTTATGGACACTGGGGAGGGTATGTGCTATGGTGAGTGCTGTGAAGTGTGTAAACCTGGCGATTCACAGACCTGTACCCCTGGGGCTAATAATACATTTTATGTTTATAAAAAAAATTTAAAACTTTTTTTTAAAAAGTGGGAGAATTTTGCTCACCAATTGATTCTGAATTGAAAAGTATTTTTAACTATTTTCAGAGGTAAATTAGAAGCCAGAAAGTAATCTGACGGCATCTTGATGACTTAAATGCTACCATCAAATCCTCTGGCTTATCCAAGATCAATGCAAAGGTAGAGTAAGAGAGCCATAGACTGCTTGAGGTCAGAAGCGGAAGCAGAAAAACATGGAGCATGCAAGATGAGAAATTTTGAACTCTCCAGATACCTACCTATGAAAAAGCATCTAAGTTCAACACGGAAATGGGGGTTAAACAACATACATGATCACCTGTTTGGGGAGAGGAGGCAAATATAGTAATATATAATAATAAAAATAAGTACGGGAATAGGAGCCTTATGAAGCACAAGATCTGCTCCTATTTTTTTCCGTCTTTTCAGTGCTAAGCGGGAGAAGATAAAAGCTAACTGCAGTAGCCACTTCCTGACCTCTCAGTCCTAACAGAACTAATGAAAGTACAATGATTCAATCTTACTCAGAGAAACTTGTATGATTTTTTAAAACAGCACCATTGGAAGAGCTCTCTCCGAGTACTCTCCTACAAGCTTTTCAAAGTTATTTTGAAAATTGTCAGTACGGCTCGGGTTCTTTTCAACTCTGCTGCAGGTTACAAAGAAATACTAAAGAAGCTCCAAGAGTTGATATAATTCAGGAAAAATAATTTAAACAATATGAGTGCAATTACGACATGTTACAGTGAAATCTGTGGCAGCTAGACTAGGAACTAGGAATGCATTTTCAGATTACTCTGTTTTCTCCAGTAGGAAAGTTACTATCCCTTCTTGGTCCTTAGTGGTACAAAAACCAATTCAGGGGCCACAGATTCTAAAAGTAGTACAAAGTTTGAAGAATACATAACATCAGTTATAAGGAAGATTTTACAAGCCCCAAAAGCAAGGGTTAGATTTAGTTATATAAATTAGAGGTGTGTTACATCTTAGAGTAGGTAACAGCTGGATACTCTGTAGAATAAATGTGCATGCCAATGGGTGGGATGTTCGTAATGCTGAAGGGCAAGAGAGAGATGTAGAGCTTGGGAAGTGATGTGGATAATTACTTGTCATTAAACAGCAGAGTAATTGCTTCAGCAAATTCCCATGTAACTATTCCACATGAAACTTCAACGTGCCCTTGGACTACTAAACATACGTAGTTGTCTCAGATAATCTTAGCAAAAAGACAGGAGTCAATGATGCATCACGCTGAAAAAGAAGATCATTGTTTTATTATTTAGCCTCACAAAACACACTCAGGACTCTAAATATTAATAACAGAAAGAAAAAAACCCATTGGTTTTTACATTAGTTAAGACCTTGCTAAGACCTCAGAATCCACTTTTTTCCTAACCTGCTCAGCCTATGTGTCTGATAAAGTCTGTGATGTATGAATTTAATTAGTTAAAGTATCTTCTCATCACCATTTGGAAGGCATTCATGTATATTCAAGATTTGAATTTCATAATAAGCAAAGCTAAGAAACATTCAAATTGCTACAGGATTTGGGTGTTATCAGTGGATAGAGAAGATTCTGGGTCATCAAAGCAGTGGCAATGGTTTAAATCTCAAAGTCCCAACATATTCTGGGGCAAAAAAAAAGAATAGGAAGAAGAAACAAAACTACACAAACATGATTTCAACATAACCAGCAGACAGAAACCTCTAAAGTTCAACTTACTCTTAAGTACAACACTGAACATTAAATCACCGTAAGAGCTCAGCGGTGCCCCTGCCACCAAGCTTCATGGGTACTATGAGCAGTTCAGGAGGAATTACACTGCAAATAAGAAAAGGGGAGCTAATGACAGGCCTAACTGTATCTTAAAACCATTGCTAGAAACTGACCCCCCACATAAAAATACTGAAAAGTCAACACTTAGATAAGAGCACTGACAAGAATGAGGACTTGCAAAGGTATTGGGGCCATGACAAGGCAACCCTAGAAAAATTTTATGTTGGAACAAGAAGAGAGTTAAAACAGAAGGAAAGGTTTCCTTGGCAAATTTACACAGAGAGATAGAGAAGCAGGGGGATACTGCGAATCCTAGAAGACACAAGAAAACTTAAGAATCAAGAGCCATGCCATCCAGGAAAGAAAAAATATTTGTCTACAATGATAGAGGAGGGTGGCTCTTGAACTAGGAACATCATAACTATCCCAACCCACTGAAAAGTAGTCAACAAAAAGCTACTGTCAAAGGAAAACTGAAAGTGAGAACCCAAACAATTCAGATGCTGAAAATTCCACCCCCTATCCACTGATTGCCAAAACAGATGGAAACCTTAACATAATATTCACACTTTAATTAAATACCCACAGACTCAGTTTTAGGTAGATGAGACAGCAATTAAAAACTCAGGAAAAAATGCATGACAAGGATAAAGTAAGAAACAAAACAAGAGTTAGCTGAACTCAGAAAAAGAAGGCAAAAAGTACAAAATCATACCACAAAGGGAAACTAAATTGCAAGATGCTAATGGAAAAAGAGGTGTGAATGAAAATACAAAAAGGGATATTGGAAAAAGAGCAAAAACAACCAAGCGAATAAAATGAAATAGAGAATAAAGTAAGAAAGATCAGAGAGAAAGTTGACTAAAATGAAAGAGAGGCAAAAGAAAATCCGAAGTATGTGTATAAATGAAGTTCCTAAATAAGACTTTTGTAAAATGGAATTGCATTAATACCTGAAAACTCCGGAGCCTGGGTGGCTCAGTGGGTTAAAGCCTCTGCCTTCAGCTCAGGTCATGATCCCAGGGTCCTGGGATCGAGCCCCGCATCGGGCTCTCTGCTCAGCGGGGAGCCTGCTTCCTCCCTTCTCTCTCTCTGCCTGCCTCTCTGCCTACTTGTGATCTGTCTGTCAAATAAATAAATAAAATCTTAAAAAAAAATACCTGAAAACTCCAATTCAATAATATTTTCAAAAATGAAAGACCTGGATCTACACACTGAAGAGGTACCAGGAGGAAAGGACCTGCAATGATCAACTCGGAGATAATCCCAGTAAAAGTAGCAGACATTAAAGATAAAGGAAAAATTCTCAGGGTCTCCAGACAAAAATTTCAAGGAGTGTACTAAAGAAAAAGAACTAAACTGGCAACAGACTTAACAAAAACAAGATACAAAGTAACACACCACTGGAGCAGCATTTTCATAAAACTCCAGGAAACAAGTGGAATCTCAGGACTGATCCAGCGAAGCTGCCTTTGAGTATCAAAGCTACTGAAAAACACTTTTAAACATGTAATAGCTCAAAAAACTCTGTCCATGAGTCCTTGAAGAATATACTAGAAGATGAACTTAATCCAACTAAGCAGTGATTGTGAAAGTTAAGCAAAAAACTAATAAGTGTACATTTATATCTTCACTTATAGCTATAAGACACAAAGACAACTAAGCATGGGAAAATAATATTATGCTATATTTGATATATTATGATCTGAATGTTCTCACAAAGTATAAATAATGCTGAAAAAAAAACACTGAAATAAGAAACGAGAGGAAAACAAAGTAGAATACACTTGTTGTACAGGCAACAGTAAGTACACTAGTAAATATTACCAAACCAGATATTCGATGCATAAACCTTCCAACTGGGAATAAAGGCACTAACAAAGGCACAAGTTCAATGTGACCACTAAAACAAAAATAAAACTTTGCTAGAAAACAAAAAAAAAAAAAAAAAAGAAAGAAAGAAAAAAAAAAACCTCACATAGAGAAAGACACCTAAAAAATATACCATAACAAGTATAACATATATAATATGAAATAACATGACAGAATTAAGACCAAACACAGCAGTCTTTTCAATAATTCTGAATGTACTTAACCCATTTTAAGGAAAAGACGTTTTAGTCTGGCTCATAAAGCAGAACCTAACTATACACTATATATAAGGTAGAGCCTTAAAAAAAAATGAGTCAGTAAGCCCAAATATAAAGGGATAAGCAAAAATACATCAGTAAAATTGAAATAATAGTTGAATGAAGAGTCACATTGACAGCAAACAAATAAAATGCAAAACAGAAACCATTCAATGTAAAAAAGAGGGGCACTTTTTAATGTTAAAAGCCAAAAATACAATAAATATATAATAAATATAAATATCTATGGAGGAAATAACACAGCATCCCTCTTTGTATTCCCACCCAGGGACACCTGTGTGACTCAGTTGGTTAAGCATCTGACTCTTGACCTCAGCTTGAGTCTTGATCTCAGGGTTGTGATTTCAAGCCCTGCTGCATTGAGAACCACACTGGGCATGGAGCCTACTAAAAACACAACAAAACAAAACAAAACAAAAACAAAAGCCTCAGAGGAGACAAAGACAAAGCAAAACTATTAATAGGAGTCTTTCACATACCATTCAGTACAAGATAGACAACATGGACTAAAACTGCAAAGATTCTTTCAACCCTAAACATGTAATTAATAACGTTGATTTCAGGGGTGTATATTAAACTTCACATACTGAAAACAGAAAATAAACCTTGCTCTCAAATACATTTGGAACCTCACAAAAATTAATCCTATTTTAGGTCACAAGGAAGAGATCAGTAAGTTCCACAAAAGAGGAATAATAGAAAACAACACTTTCTGGTCTCAATGAAATAAAACTAGAAATTATTTAAGGAATTTATAAAAGGCCCTTTTACCTGGAATTAAAAAAAAAAAAAAAACTTTTTTTTTTTTTTAAAGCAACTCTTAGGTGAGAAGGTGAATGTAAGCTGAAATAACAATGTCTTTTAAAAATAAGAATGAACTTACAACACATGGAAATGTTTTGAAAACACAAATCAGAGCAAAACTCATAGTCTTCAACATTTCTATCAATGAAATTGAAAGAATAAAAACACATGAATCATCATCTAAGCCAAGTAGTGACAACTCTAGGCCCTCACACACTTCCCATGTCTTTCTCCTCCTGTCCCAGCTCTGAACCAGTCAGAAAACGTGCTTCGCTTTTCAAGACTCATGTACACCCCCACAGTTCAGGCTAATCTCCCCAGCCAGAGATTGGTAATGAAAATCATGTCTTCCGGGGCACCTGGGTGGCTCAGTGGGTTAAGCCTCTGCCTTCGGCTCAGGTCATGATCTCAGGGTGCTGGGATCGAGCCCCGCATGGGGCTCTCTGCTCAGTGGGAAGCCTGCTTCCCTCTCTCTCTGCCTGCCTCTCTGCCTACTTTCTCTCTCTCTTTCTCTGTCAAATAAATAAATAAAATCTTTAAAAAAAAAAAAAATCATGTCTTCCAAGTGCCTTTTCTGTGCAAAATAACATATTCAAAGATGCTGAAGTTTAGGGTATGTACATCCTTTTGAGGGGCGTGGGGAGCATTATTCTGCCAATTTCAGTAAAATATACATTCTCAGTTATTCAGCAATTACACACATAAGCATAACTCATATGCCTTCAAACCTGAGATGAGAGAGAAAACAAATTCACAGATATATACATACATATATATGTATGCATTTATGTATGTATATAAAAATTAAAATCCCAGGGGCACCTGGGTGGCTCAGTGGGTTAAAGCCTCTGCCTTCGGCTCAGGTCATGATCCCAGGGTCCTGGGATCAAGCCCCGCATCAGGCTCTCTGCTTGGCAGGGAGCCTGCTTCCCTTCCCCTCTCTCTCTGCCTGCCTCTCTGTCTACTTGTGATCTCTGTCTGTCAAATAAATTTAAAAAAAAAAAATTTAAAAAAATTAAAATCCCAGCTCACAAGGGTGTTCAAAATTAAAACTAACTTGTATAACATGGTGTTTCAGACCTGCATGACTCCAGAAAGACAGTATCCAGGCACGCCGCCAATTCTCTCTGCTTCCTTTTGCTTGGCCCTGACGGGAGCTGCTGGGAATGGAACTCCCTGCACGTACGTGGCACCCGCTATCCCAGCATCCAGGATCCCAAGACTATACAAAATGTACCTTCCTTTTTCATCTCTCACTTTTACTGTCTTTATGTCATATCACGTCATTTTTATTTATTCCATTTCCCTCCCTTTTTCTATCATGTCTCATGACACAGAAGGTCAGAAAGAAAAGGTAGGTCGATTTTAGGTAAGACTGGTCAGGTAACAAGAGAAACCAAAATTTTAAGACACCCCTATTCCTTCTCCAGTCACATCATTCTTGTGTTATTAATCATCCTGTTGAGAGCTCTGACAAGCAGCTTTCCTTGGCCTTTGGCCCCAAGGCAAGAACAAGTAATGGGCCAAGTCCCATGAGCTCAGCAGAGATTCACACTTCCTGATGCTCTCCTGGAATTTAAGCTTAACACGGGCACAGGAAGCCGGGGAGACAGAAATGGGACTCCGACAGAAGACATACAAACTACAGCTTTATCTTAGCCTCCTTCACCCTTTCCTCTTAATGGATAACTAAGATATTTGAAACTATATTTGATGAAATGATGCCTATCTTTAGTAAGATCAACGACGATAATACCAAGTATCTATGCTATAAGCCTGAAGAGCTCTAAAAACTCAACTATACACATGAAACGTAAAATGTCTACAAAGTGGAAATATAACAAAGCCAAAGGGCAAATGAATGAGAAGAAAACATTTATAGCACATGTAACAGATGAAAGATTAGTATTCATTATATAGAAAAACTCAAAATAAGGATAAGTAAACGTTACCAAGATTCACTTAACAGAAGAAATAAAAATAAACAAGATGTTGAAGAGATGTCTAACATCACTAATAAATTAAGAAGTGAAAATACTCTTTCCATGAAATTACGAATTTAATAACTTCATAACATCCCTGTGTTATGGAGAGTATGGGGAAACTGTCATTAATTCTCTTACAATATTGGTGGGAATGTAAAATGGTACAACTTTATTGGAGAGCAACATTGCCAGGACCTAACAAAATTTAAAATTTGCATATCATATTATTTCCATCTCTCATCATCTGTTCTGGAGATGCACATAATTACAAAGAGATACAATTTTAACTGTGAATTTTTTTAAATAAAAAGGTACGTAATGATATGAAAATTTTACACAAAAATAAAGGTCTGGAAGGATGCTATGGATGGCTAGAAAAAGTAAAGAGTTACTGACACCTTTTTTTTTTTTGCTTTTTAAAATTTTTTTTGTAATTTTTTTATTTTTTTATAAACATATAATGTATTATTAGCCCCAGGGGGTACAGGTCTGTGAATCGCCAAGTTTACACACTTTTTTTTTTAAGATTGTATTTATGTATTTGACAGACAGAGATCACAAGTAGGCAGAGAGGCAGGTAGAAAGAGGGGGAAGCAGGCTCCCCGCTGAGCAGAGAGCCCAATGTGGGGCTCAATTCCAGGACCCTGAGACCATGACCTGAGCCGAGGGCAGAGGTCCAACCCACTGAGCCACCGAGGCGTCCCAGGTAATTACACTTTTAAACTCAATATGGTCTTACCTAATTTTGAGTTTTTCTGCCAAGAATGTTTTCATATATTCTTCTATAATCTTAACTTAATAAGTTCTTTTTAAAGTGAATGGGAGACTTTAAGAAAATGAAGATCATATGGGTTTAAGACATTTTAGATACTTTTAGTCATGATGGCACTTCTCAATCTATCCTTAATTCTCAACAATATTTTTATGTTTTTCTATTTTTATCTATTTTTGATTTTGGTATAGATTCCTCAATCATGTCTTCCAGTTCAAAAATTCTAACAGTTTATTTTCTAGAGTTTATCCTGTCTATAGATATGTTTTACTGTCAGTCACAATGTTTTTCAATGCTACAATTTCTTTTTTTTTTTAAGATTTTATTTATTTATTTGAGAGAGGGAGAAAGAGGGAAAGCGAGATGAACCAAAGGCAGACACTTAACTGACTGAGCCCCCCAGGCGCCCCTCAATTCCACAGTTTTTAATTAGTTCCTTTTTACATTTATACATTCATATTTGGTTCTGCCTATTTTGTTGTTATAAAATCTCTTGCTCTAATTCACTGTAAGTAATTTCTTCACTTATCTCCATGAAAAAAAAAATCAAACACACTTATTTTAAACTCTTTATCAGACCCTTCCATTAAACTAATTTTATGTAAAAAGCAAATTTATGTTCCCATTATTAATTAATCAGATTGTCTTTCTCAAAAGCAGACTTTATGTTTTTTATGTTATTTACAGTGGGTAAGGTAAAATGGCCCGACAGAAAATAGCCGCTATAAGGTAGACCAAATAAATGAGAGTGGTACCAAAAACAGATTAACACATATGATATATATTTAATCTCAGTTGTTCAAATCTTGTTTCAACTCCATCTTTAAATTTTAATCAAGTTGTTTAAAAGCAAGCCTACATTACTGTTCTTTAAATTTGAATTTTAGCCTTCAGAAATGCTGCAGTACTTTCTTGGCTCAGTAACGTTTTTATATTAGTATTAAAATTCTAACTAATGCAACGAGGATCAGCAGTTATCAGTTAAGTGGAAATATCATAGTTTTTTTAAAGCAAGGAATCAAAAAAAGTAATACAGTATATTAAAAAGTTTACTTCAACTTAGAAACATAAATAAATCCTGAGTTGCCAGTCTTTTGAAGTTATTCGAAGATAGAAAACAATTATTTAGGAAGAGCCAATACTAGTAATTAGTGTAATCGTCCCTCACCAATTGGTTTTTTCTATTTCCCATGGCTCCTAACACATACTTTGTAATCTAAGTATTAAATAAATTATTTGGATGGATGGTCAGATGAACAAACAGATAAATGGGAATGAATCAACCATTCAGCTCGAAGAACGAAGTCCGCATCAAATAAATCAAACCTAGAGTGTCTTAGTTACTCAAAGTGCCATACATCTAGGGGTAGATTTTCTTTTTTTTTTTTTTTAAGATTTTATTTATTTATTTGACAGAGATCACAAGTAGGCAGAGAGGCAGGCAGAGAGAGAGGAAGGGAAGTAGGCACCCTGCTGAGCAGAGAGCCCCACGTGGGGCTCGATCACAGGACCCCGGGATCGAGACCTGAGCCGAAGGCAGAGGCTTTAACCCACTGAGCCACCCAGGCACCCTTAGGGGTAGATTTTCATTCTTTTTTAACATCAGCAAGAGTAGAAGCCACAACAATACCAGCAAACTTTCACTACAAACCTGCTCTGGGAAGGACTCTTTGAGTTTCATCAGACACACCAAAGAATTAAAAAGACCACCTCTACACATAATTCAGGTGTAGTCTTAAAACACACATCATAGGACACATTATAATTTGAGGCAAGAAGGCGAGACAGAGGAAGAAGACAAGAAGCACAGTACAAGCATTTCATGGAGGAGGCGAGTCCTTATGGTGGAGAAGGGAAGGGAAGGGAAGGTTATGCTGTCCGGTGCACAGTGGCAGAGAGAATAGCCCGTGGGCAATGATGAGGTCCATGTAGAAGAGAGAGTGTGGGGGAAAGATGGGCATAAACTGTGGGTGAGCAAAGAACAGACACAAACTGTGGAGGGAAGCAAAGACTACTTCTTTCTTCTTAGCATGTCCTTGTTTTGCTATGACTATAAATATTTAAGATAAAAATCTAAGACTACAGGTAAGCATCTGCCCTATCCTTGTCATTCTAGCTACAGCGAAGGGTTATCAGTCATAAAAAGGGATGAAGTGTTCTGAGCAATCAACTTTGGTAAAAACAGTTAACAGAACAGGAATCAAACAATCGGAATATAATAGCTAAACTTAATGTTAAACTTGACTAACATAACTTCAACTGTCTTCGATAACTTAGAAGCCATTTAAGACCTTATAGTACCCATGAAGGAAAGAAAAAATTGCTGATATTTATTGAGCACTACTGTATGCCAAGTATTGTAGTGTATGCTCCTGGTTATCACTTCATGTATTCATGTATTTTACTACATAAACTTGTGAAGTATTACTTCACAAGTATTATTACTATTGTTTTGTGGATTAAAAATCCAGGTGTCTAATATTCTTTACTCATTCATGAGAGAATTAGCAATATGTCTGATTCCACAGTCTTGTCCCTTCACCATAATATTGTATGTGTGTGTTTTAAAAATATTTATAGTTGGCAACAAGCTTTCCTAAAAATAAATCAGTCAATATGACTATTTACCTTGAATCTCAAAAATATTGTTCCAGAAATCACTGACTACTTCTTCTTGTTTTTTTTTAATCTTGGTACACTACAGGTGAGTTCCTTTGGATTTTATTTGTATAAACGACTCTTCCTTCAAACTAAATTACTTTAAAAACACTTACCACAAAGGAAATTGCTAACAAAATCATTATCTACCTCTGTACAAACTAATGTTATTATCTCCAGGAAACAGAAGCAACTGAATTATATTATAGAAATATTAGTTTAAAAGGTCACTGGATGTCAGAATGTATCATTTTACAGAAGTCTCAGGAGACACCATTCATCAGAAATTATAATGCCTACAACACCAAGTTCAATGCCATGATTTAGCAAATCTCTCTCTTCCTTGGTTCATTTAGCACCAGTTATGAAGCTCTGGAAAGGGGAGGATAGTTATTTTTCTCCCGAAATATTTCCTTCCACTTGCAAGGAAGAAAGGAAACCAGAGAGGCCATTCCAGGAAATGCTTTGTTAAAAATACATCTAATGCCGTACATTAATATCCCCCAAAAATTAGCTCTAGAAGGGATCAGCTTAGGCCCACACCCCATTAACAAGTAAGGAAAATAAGACTCACTGAAGTAAAAGGTTTACCCAAAGGTACAGAAATACTGATTGAAAGAACCAAAAGTCAAGAGTGGTAATCAAATTATACCACTGCTCTCAGCTAAATTAAAGTAAAATTGACCATGAAATAAACAAAGAAAGGAAGTGATGTTTTCATCACCCAATCTCACTTACAACCTTCAGCTCAAGTTTTTCTTCTGGATCTGCTCTTGCATTAGTAAAGGAATTTGGTGAAAACTGAGCAATTAAACTCTTCAGTACATCAAAATACCTTCCAAACACTGTGCTCAGTGTAGTACCTGAGGCTTAAATAGCCCTCTGAAACCATATTAAATACAATGCCTATGTTTTTTTTTTAAATATTTTATTTATTTGAGAGACAGAGTAAGCAAGAGAGAGAGAGAGAGAGACAGAGTGAGAGCACACACAAACAGGGGAAGAGGCAGAGGGAGAGGGAGAAGCAGACCCCCTGTTGAGCAGGGAGCCCAACATGGGGCTCGATTCCAGGACCCTGGGATAATGACCTGAGCCGAAGGCAGACACTTAACTGACTGAGCCACCCAGGTGCCCCTACAATGCCTATGTTTTAAAATACATGGTGAAATGCATATACCCTGTAGGTGCTAATTTGGGATTATAAGGCAATGATCATTGCCAAAGAGATATCAATCCTACGTTGACTAACACTGCTCTTCAGTATATAAAATTCTGTAGACACTGTCCATTGTCTGTAACATGTTACACATAACCAAGAAATCTTAGTATAGGAGAGGAAAAGAAAAAAAAATTGAATGTCAAATGAACGAAACTCTTTAAATTTCTTCATGATTTCAAGTCTATGAGTCACTCACTTTTTATAGTGTACAAAGAATAAGAAAAATCATCACTATTGGACATCAAGGACATCCTTAGTAATTTAAAATGTTCCCTGAGCATTCAGTTTTTAAAATGCTGTTACAGAGATATCTTTGTACTTCAAGATGACTGCTGCAGGACAATATACTTACCTGCTCTACTTTTTCCCATAATGAAATGGAAAAGTAGGGACAAAAAGAGAAGTACAAAAGACATCACTCCAGTTGGTTTTTGTTTTTGTTTTTTTCAAAGATTTTATTTATCCATTTGTCAGAGAGAGAGAAAGAGCGCATGAGATAGAGCACAAGCAGAGGAAAGGGCAAAGGGAGAAGCAGACTCCCTCCAACCAAGGAGCCCAATGTGGGACTTGATCCCAGGACCGTGGAATCATGACCTGAGCCAAAGGCAGCCGCTTAACCGACTGAGCCACCCAGGCATCCCACTCCAGTTGTTTTTAAAAATAAATTTATTATAGGGCGCCTGGGTAGCTCAGTCAGTTAAGTGTCTGACTTTAGTTCAGGTCATGATCCTGGAGTACCAGGATCAAGTCCCATATTGGGCTCCCTGCTCAGCGGGGAGTCTGCTTCTCCCTCTGCCCTTTATCCCACTCTCTCATACTTTCTCTCTAATAAATAAAATCTTTCTAAAAATTAATTAATTAATTATATACATTTAGATGTCTCAAAATTTAAAATGGTTCCATGGTTTCAGCCATATGACCCCTTTTTTCATCAAAACACATCCTTGGTATTCACCATATTCTGAAATATAAATATAATACAAACACTTTAGAAAAATCCTTAGTTTCATCTCCTCGAGCTGAACATATACACACCCTCTCTCCCCACAATTCCAGTCCTAGGTCGATATCCAAGAGAAATTCATACACGTACAGAAAAATTTAAACAGCATCTATAGCAGCAAAAAAACCCCAAAAAACAAAAAACCCAAACAAACAAAAACTAACAACCCAAATGTCTGCTGACAGCAGAATGAAATATAAATTTTGGAATCATCTTACTTCAGAGCAATAAAACTGAACTTCTGCTGTACACACACGGAATGAAACTCATCCACAGAATGTTGAGTGAAAGGAGTCAGACAGCAAGAGTACATACTATATAATTCAACTTACACACACTTCTGGAAACAAGCAGAGCTAATCTATGGAAATAAAAATCATTCGGGTGAGGCAGTGACACAGAGGGAGCATTGAGGGTGATAGAGTCCCTAAGTGCATATTACATTTGTTCTCAGAGTACATCCTGGGGTAAGGACTTCATCCCAGCAATAGTATCCAGAATTACGAGACTCTAAGAAGGACTTTTCTCCTAACCAGCCATGTGATCTTTAACGTAATTTAACCTTTCAGTGGCAAGTCTAATAGCCAATAAATCTCACCGAGATCATGAAGATTTTTTTAAGAAGACTTTAAATCATTTTTATTCATTTAACAAATACTCATTGTGAGCCGACTATGTATAAAACAGTGTTCCAGGCACCTGTCACTTATATTCTGGTGGAGAGAAATGGAAAATATGCAGCAAATACAATAAATGAATGAATCATAATGTAAACTGCAATCAGAGTTTGGGGAAAAAAATATGTAAGTATACACCAAATGAGACTTTCAATCCAGTTGAACACTTCTGAGCACATAGAAACACAGAAGGGAAACTAGCTTTAAATAACTATTTCATTATACTCTGAAGTAAATCCTTTCCCGGGGTTAACACTCCAGCATAAATCTTCATGAATAAGTCTTGATAACATACAAAATATTTAAACATATCCTTGAAACCACAGAGGATAGAGCTGGAACCAAAAAGGGAGATTTTTCAAAGAACTTCAAATAATCAAAACATTTCAAAAGACGGGGTGACAGAGAAACTTGATACTGGGTTGTAGAGAAATAAATTGTGTCTGGGAGGGAGGTTAGATTTGACCTACAAGACCCTTCTGGGATTTAATTTTAAGAACAGGAGTTAGCAACTAGGAGTTTTGAAAATATATTAAAATATTGTTTGCTTTTAAAATATTTACTGCACATATACACTAATTAAATGACAAATGCCATATACAATCTTACATTCATAATAAGTTATTTAAACTATGCAGTATTATCTTGTAGACCTTAAAAATGCTATCACAATTACACATAAGTGTAATTATAACAGCAATAAAATTTTATATCCCTCTTCTACTTTTTCTTCCTGAATATGATGTCTAAAAGAATTTTAAATATGTTAATTTTTACTGGAATTTTGGACAGGTTAAAAAGAATGTTTGTGTCAGTAAATACACCCTTTTTAATAGAAAAAATATACAAATCTCTAAAAAGTTACAGGGTCTATTTTTAATTTATTTTAAAATCCTTCTAGCATAAAAGATGTGCAAAAAAGAATGAACTTTCAAAAAAACTTATGTATATACTAAAATCAGATTGCTTAAACATTCAAATAACAGAATTAATCATAAGTGAGGCCATGCTTATACTATACCATAATGGTTTTAAATCATCTTTCATAGTTTGAACACAACCAAACTAAAAATCCTTATAACTGCCTGTTGTATATACAAGACATTTGTAGGATATTATAAAATATTTATTTGTACCCCCATCCAACCCATTTTCCATATTACAGTTACAGTGTAACTTTCTAAAAGGATGAGCGTGTGAAGCCATGCCCCTTCTTAAGATGGCTTCCCTTCTATCACAGGATCACATGCAAATTCCTTAAAGTAACTTTTGAGGTAGCATGCCCTGCTTACCTATGCAGACTTATCTCTCCCCACTCCATCTGAATTTAAATTTTCAACCACAGGCTCTAATTTCAGATTCTCTGAGCTTTGTGGATTCCTCGATTGAAATATGAGCTGTCGCTTCTATCCAGAATATGATTTCCTGATCTCCCTTCCTAACTTCTCCTCAGCTTTCGATGTTCAGCTAAGATGAGATATGACCTTCACCAAAAAGATTCTCCTGGTCTCCTTCATACCCAGTGATTCTTCCCTACCGCAGTCTCATACTGGGCTATATCGCTTAATGGCCTACCTTCCTCACCGTCAGCAAGACAAGGGACCATTTATTTCCCTTTGTCACTACTCTTACCCAGTAATACTTAAAGAATTCACTATCACTTGGATAACTGAGTGACTGATATGAATGTCAGCCCTCAATATAAGTGATGTAAATGCTGGGTCCTTGGGACACAACACAAAATAAGAATATATTTCCCACACAAATAATTTCATAGTATAGGTGTTTGCCAAAAATGAAAAACTAGAATAGAGAAAGAGGTGACCCTGAGGAAATTACTTCACCTCTTCAAGTTTTATCTTCCTCTTCTATTAATTGGGGCACTTCACCATCTCCCTACATAGGGCAAACTTATCCACTCATTGATCAAACCAGAAAACCAGTCACCACACCTGTTTCCTCTCTCTCCGTCTCCTACCACATCCAATCCAACTAAAATGTCTGTGTATCTACCTCCGAAGAGGTATTTCAATCCATCCTCTTCTCTCCATTTTTTTCTATCCCCACAGTAATCCAGTTTCTCTCCTAGATTTGTAAGTGTATTATTTCCATTCTTACCTCATCCAATTTATTTAACATAGTCAGAGAATCTCTTATCAAACTATAAACTGAACATCACTCTATTTAAGATCTCCCTCAAAGACTTCCTCTGCTCTATTAAATGATATGGCCCTTAACAGCCTCTCCAAATTTATCTCATCCAACTTTGCCCAAAAAAAGCTCCAGCCATATTGGCCTCCTTCCAGATCTTGCAACATGCCAAGCTTTTTACTGCCTCAGAGTCTTGGCACATGCTTTTCACTCTGCCTAGCACACTTTTTGCCTCTTTTTTTTTTTTTTTTGGTAGGGCTGATTCCTGCCTTCAGTTTCAGTGTTATATTTCTTAAAAAAAAAAAAAAAAGATTTTATATTTATTTGATAGAGAGAGAGTGAGAGAGCACACAAGCAAGGAGAGTGGCACGCAGAGGGAGAGAGAGAAGTAGGCTCCCTGCTGAGCAAGAAGCCCCATGCGGGGCTTATTCCCAGGATGCTGGGATCATGACCTGATCGGAAGGCACATGCTTAACCAACTGAGCTACCCAAGTGCCCCGCGGTGTTATATTTCTTAAGAAAGACTTTCCCTCCTGTCCACCATATCTAAACTGTTGCCGCAGCTCACATTCCCATTATTCTCTACCACCACACACGGATCTTTCCTTCCTTCTCCACCTTCAGGAATATTCCTAATGTGTAGAGTCATGCCTGGGTACACAGCAGACAAACTAAACTTCTTTCTGGAAGGCAGAAGAAAAGAAGGGAAACTGTACATGGGCAGAACATGTGCAGTCTGTTTTGATGTGAACACAGGTCTCCTATTTTCTCTAAATTTCACCTTCAACAGTCTAACATCTACCCCTAGAACTGGATCAATGCCTCCTGTTTCAAAGTCTATTGTTACTACATACATTATCTAAAATAAGGCAGAGGATGATATAATTGAGTTAATAAAAGCAGATAGCCGTTAACTTGGAAAATGAGTAGGACCATGGAGAAACAGAAAATAAAATGTTTCAGAGAGTAAGTCTAGGAAGTTCTAAAATGAAGCGCCACCTAAGAGTGACAGTATAGGAAAAGTCACCTGATGAGGTTTTAGAAGAGAAAATGAAGTAAAACAACATACGAGTCCCAGACACCCAGGACTATGAATATGAGTAAATCTGAGGGAGACAGAACTAGCAGCAAAGATAAACCCTGATTATTCCACAGTTCATGTTTCCTCCTAGAATCTTCCTTGCACAGAAATACTTAGTATGAAAATTAGAAATTTCAAATAGGATCTCACAGAATGTAATCCAGATTTTATGAGTCGATCAATTCCTTCGTAACTCCTAGGCAAGTCTAGTGTCACTGAATGTATAATATAACTAATTTGAGGTCAGGTGAAATTGTCAAGTAGACGTAGCTTAGAGCAAACTGTTTTAGTTGTGCTTCAGGACAGCTCGCCGCACTCAGATTCTGTTTATGTCGGTCACTTGAGGCACGATTTGCTACCCACCACTCTGCCACGAGCAGCTGTTTGCAATAATCCCCACGTTGCAGACAACATTAGACTGTCTCCCGGGGTTTACAGGATGTTGATTCCTAAAGGCCAGATTTAACACTTTGGGGAAATATAAAAGACGTCAAACAACTACAGGAGGAGAAACAAGGCACGGTGTTTGATTATTTGAGGGCGGCAACTTATTACTGGGATTGGTTACCACAGAAACTATGATCTGTAAATGGCCTAGGCCTAGTGACTCATCGAATGTCAGGGAGGGGTGGCACCAGGCGAGGAACCCGCAGCAGTTCCGAATCTCGAGTCAAAGCACTGACGTACCATCTGACATCTGCGGCCTCCGCTGGTCTGCCTGCTACACCGGGCAGGTCATCTTGAAGCAGTTCTGTTACAGAATTCTCCACACCGTGTAAAAAATCTACCTCAACTCTTGAATTTATGCTCATTAGGTTATGACCCCTGGAACCAACAGAATAAATCAAATTAATCTTCCACAGCCCCACAGATATTTGGAAACAACTATTACATACCCTCGTGCCTCATTTTCTTTGTCTTTGGACTACACCACTGTAGGTTATTCCATTGTGATGTTTATTGTAAAACACAGTGTTGAGTCCCTTCAATTACCAAACGACTTTCTTCTAAATTTGTTGCAATTGCTCTAGTTCAAGAATCAAAGCCAAATGCATGAACCTACCAACAAGAACCAAAAATTGTACTAAGTGCTTTGCATGTCTCAGGTCACTAAATCCTAATAAGGATGGAATTATAATCGCCATCATATAATGAACATGCTGAGGATTACAGAAATAGAGGAAGGTCGGGAGCTGAACCCACGCCTGACTCCAAAGCCTAGCCCCTGTCCTGGACTACCTCGGGGCAGAATAGGAAACGGGTAAGAGATCCTTTTGAACATCTGTTCTGTTCTGATTCTGTTATTTAATATACAAACTGACCCACACATTTGAGCCCCTACATGATCAACGAACCAACTACATTTTTCTCCAAGTAATTGAAAAAAAAGGTCTAAATTAGGCAAGGAGGAAGATGGAGCATTCCAAATGCTCCAGAAAGAAGTCTGAATGCACCACAGAGTTACGAGGCCATTGAGTATTTTAAGTGTTAGAATTATATGTCTACTAAAATTATTTTAAAAGATTGCTCTGAAAGTAGATAGTGATAGATAAAACGAAAGCCACAGGAGGGGCTGAGAGCAGCAAGAAAGCTCTCACAATAGTTCAAGTGAACTCCGGACAAGGTCTGACTCCATTAGTGGTGTGGTGATGGAACAAAGTATGTAGATTCAAGAGATTTAAAAGCAGCAGTGACAGCACTCGCTGACAGTTTAGGCTGTAAACTGTGGGCTCCGGTCCGATGCTGGGGTTTGAATTACAGCCCCACCCCTTCAACTGGTGTGACTGAAGCCATACTTCAGTGTTGGCCATGGTAAAATTGGCCCAAGGGTACCTAATTCGAGGAAATGCTGGTGACTAGAACTGTGACGACAGACACAGAGCCTTCAGAGAAGTCCCCATCGTGTCAGAAACGCTCACTGAGGGGCGCCTGGGTGGCTCAGTGGGTTAAACCTCTGCTTTCGGCTCAGGTCATGATCTCAGGGTCCTGGGATCAAGCCCCGCATCGGGCTCTCTGCTCAGCGGGGAGCCTTCTTCCCCCCCCTCTCTCTGCCTGCTTCTCTGCCTACTTGTGATCTCTCTCTCTCTCTCTTTCTCTCTCTGTCAAATAAATAAATAATCTTAAAAAAAAAAAAAGAAATGCTCACTGAATATTAGTGCTGATGATGAAGAAGAAGGAAGACGGGGAAGGGAAGGAAAGAAGGGAGTCAGGGTGGCTCCAAGGTCTCCACTCAGTGGCTGGGTGGATTCAGAGCGGGAACAGGGCAGAAGGGCAGGCTCGAGGAGGTAGACCGTGAACTCAGGAGGACGAGGAGGAGCCTGAGATGTCTGACTGAGGTTATCCAGGCAGCAATGAGTTGAAGAGTAGGAAGTAAATGCCCCCATGAAGTAAGTTCCTCCTAAACAAACGTGGCTGTGAAGGGAAGTAAAAAGCACGGAAGAGCCAGGGAAGGAAAGTGGCTTGTTTTGATGGTTGAGACAAGTATTTTACAGTTTGGAAGAGAAGCGCCTGGAGACAGGGAGAGATTGAAGGTATCAGTGATTAAGGGGTTCAGTGGGTGGGATGGTTTCAGCAGTTGAAGGGAAATGGGCCAAGAGCAAAAGATCCTCCTTCTAGAAAAGCAGGAAAGAGGCAAAAGCAAAAGAAAAGCATGGATAGGCTTATGGCAGGAAAGTGAGGGAGTTTCTCTACAATGTTCATATTTCCTGATAACCTGAGATCCAAGGGAGTTGAGGGAGGCTGGGGAGTGAGGAGGCGCGCTGGAGTATGGAGTCGAAGTTTGGGGTACCAACAGGAGGGTGAGCGTGACAAAGGAAAGTCACCCCTGCCTCTCAGAGCCCAGTAGTCCCCTGTGGCATTTTTCCTAACTCTTCTCTCATAAATTCAACTTTTATCTCTCCTACAACATTTGGTTAAAAATTCAATTAAAGCATTTATTATGATAAAATATCTGTATGTTTATCTTCCCCATGACATGTTTCAGTTCAATGCCAAATTTCTCTAAAACACAGAAGATGGTCCGTGCTTTCTCAGAAGCAGCAAACCAGTTACCAAATCATCTGGCTGGACTTACTCCCATCTAATTCCTCATTTTAGTGTGTTAGAAACCAAACGATGTCATTTTAAATCTATGTAAAAGAGATAAAATTTGTAAAAATTTTCCTAGTAACAAATAGTGACTAGGGATCTGCTCTGTGAGTAAGGTCAATTTGTCTATAGTTTTTTTAATTAATATTATATCCAAATGGCACTACGAGTCTCATTAATAGAACCAGAATTGTGAGTTTCTTTAGAAACTGTTAAGATAGCCTTAAACTACTCCACACAGGCCCTAGACGTTCTTGGAGAAAATGAACCTTTGCCATTCCTTACAAGCTGACTCTGCCACCCAAAAGCTAGGATATTTGAAAGCAAGGAATATTTCTTCTTCTGTCTTTATGTGTACCTATCATAAACTTCTAATGATCTTCCTAGAATAATTTTAAACTAGCAAAGAAATCTTTTCTTCATCAAAAATCCTTTCAAGTATTCATTTTCTTCCCGAGGAGACTGAGTTCTGTGTGTACTAGTTAATACTTTATAAGCCTGGGCTTGCATGCAGAACACAGAGGCTCTTTTATTTCCAGATATAGTTTTCCTGCAATTTGAGTAGTGTGCCATAAGGAAAAGGATGATTTTTGAGCTACAATCACATTATCAAAACAGAGGAGCCTCCCAGAGTCCTAATTACCAGGAGCAGAACATAGAACTATTATCTCGATTCTGTTTTTCTCTAAAATTTGAGGGAGAGGGGAATTAAATATTAATTGTTAATATTAACAGCAATAAATTATTTGAAAAATGTGAGTGAGCACCTATGTTGGACAGCTGCAACATTAGGTATAGGAATGATAATGAAACTACAGGAAACATTATTCCTTCTCTCCAGGAATTATACAGGCAAGTGAGATAGAACATACCTGAAAAAAAAAAAAAAATAGCTTCAGGAGTTCTGAGCAAGAATTCAACAAATGCAGCTACTTAATTTACAATAGGTGTATTTTTTTTTTGTATTTTTAAATTTCAAACATTAAAAATCAGCTTCTCTCTCAAAACTTTAGTAAAGCAAATAATTTGTCTTGGCTTTCAGAGAGCCCTCAGAGCCTTAACTGTGCAGGTGTTAAAACACCAACAGATGAACCTCTACAGCTGGCTTTAACTAAGAATGTCCACAGAAGAGTGGCAGAGTGGGACCAGCGAGAGAAGTAGGGTGGGATCCCTGGCTTAGGGGAAGAAGAGCAGGAATAGACACTGAGGGCAAGAGACAAAGTCACAGGCCAGAGAAAGATATGGTCTTTCCCAGGCAGGATCTGACGCTCCACTCTCCCAATCCAGCACTCTGGTCACATCCCACAGAGGCCCTCTCCCTGTCCAAATCAAAATGAATGCCCCTTGTTCTCTGATGCAGAAGTCTCCGCACTCTCCCCCTTCCAATGTAATGGTTCTCATCTACTTCATGGGAACTCATCGTGATCTTTATTCAAGGATGCTCCCTTCATAAGAGGAATCCTGATGTCAATTATTAAAATAATAAAATATATTTCATATCATTAAATTTGCATATATAGTTATGTTGCTGGACGTATCCCTATATTTGCAATACAGTATTATAAATTATTAAGCAATGAACACCTTGAGGCCAGGATCTTCTTAGTATCCCCAGAGCCTAAAGCAGTAAGTGGTAGGTGCTCAATACATTACAATGGGACAATATTCCTACCACCAACAGGAGGACCTAGGTGCTTACTAATTATCTGAATTTTATTCTCTGTAAGTAGTCAGACCCACAATGACAGAGTTTATCTAAAGCGGCTAACTGATTAGGAGATTTTTAGCTTTAGCTCATCATAGAACAACTTTTTGACTCCCTTTCTACAGAATATTTAATAGTAAATAAAAAGAGAATTTCACACTTTTCCAAAAATAATCCGAAACATGTAATAGTTTTTTCACAGTCATCATGAGGCTTTTCACCTCTTATACTTTTGATTCTACTTTTAATTTTATTAAATTAATTTCCTCAGAGTTTCTGTTTACTTAGAGCAGAACGATGAACACTATGACTGTTGGGGATCAATCATTATATTTAATATTATTAGGTTAGATGGCCAGCTGTTATGTAGTAAGAGATGAAAGTACCACACAAATTGATGAGGAAATCATAATGTTAAAATTTGCAATAACAGCCTGGTATTGATTTTGATGTAAAACTAAAAAGCTTACTTAATACATTTTTTGCTCAATTCACTACCGAATGTACACTGGGGGAAAAGATGGTATGTTGTATTCTACACCAACCCATTAAATCAGAATGAATGGGGATGGCATCTTTTTCCTTATATTGCATTGTAGATAACTCCCAATTCAAGATAACCAGCAACAGGAGCAATTCATCACCAAGATCATTTTGTCATCAAGTTCTGCTTCCATTCCTGGCCAAAAAATAAAATAAAATAAAATAAAAGTATTCCTCTGACATATGCAAATTCCAAATGGTTGCTACAGATAAAAATTGCTAAATGAGTGGCTATAGTAACATGAGACTGCACAAAGGAAGTCATGCACTCACTGTTCTTTCTCATTATCTAATTCTTTCATTGTTATGTTAAATTTCAAACCATGGTTTTGAGATGAGTAAATGCAGGCAGGTTGTCCAACTCAATTTCATCCCTGTTGTACCACATATCCAATAAATATCACTTTTGATTATTTTTGACCCGTGTATTTCAAGACAGCCGCTACAAGTATCTCAATATATTTTATTTGATTTATTAATATAAAAATGAATCCGATTAGGCTGCAATTCCTCAGAGAAATGATGTTCACTTACTTAAACATGTCACCTACCTGGGAATACTTCCTTTTTCTGGTGTCTTTGTTTTAAAGTAGAATTTTGTATCAGTCTGCTTCTCATTAAGACAACAAATGTATTCACAATACCAAGACTTATGAATGAAATGTATAAATGCAGTCACTCAGCTGCATGTTTGGAATCAAGCGCACATACACATGAGGCATCAAATGTAAGGGTGATGTCTGGTAGGCTATGGGATAAGTGAGAAAAAAAAGTATTTATATAGTACAGAGGCGACAAAAATCTAGACATGCCAGTTAGTGAAAATGCACAGTGAAGAATTAAGAATATATCACATAAGGAAACATAATACTTAATGATCGATCACTGGCTCAAAAAATGCTAGGCAAACACAGAATCTTATATCTGTGTCTATAAATCAGTATCTATAAATGTATTCATTTTTTCAAAGGAAAGGAAATTAATAATCTTTTCAACTTTTTTCTAATTTTGAATGGGCTTCAAAAGCTGGAGTAAGTAGGAAAGAAAACTAGGGGCTATTTCCGTGTAGATGTCCCTGATGGTATCTGAAACATAAATATTTAACGTTCATCTATCCAATAGTGAAGCACTCAGTAGGAACAGCATATTAGAGTGGCCAACATACATACACCTCTAATCTCCACAAGTTCTTGAGAATTAAACATTATTGTCCCAATTTTACAAATGAGCAGAGTGGGATTTAGAAAATTTGAGAAACATACCCAATGTGATTCAGATACAGTCAGATTTCAATCTCTGTACTCATTACTTTCCAATCTCCAATCCAGGGACTGGCCCTAATGAGTCTGAGCCAATGGTTCTCAAACTTTTGGATATAGGACTCCCTCACATTTCAAAAATTCACTGAAGATCCCAAAAACCTTTTCTTTGTACAACATGGATTGTATCTATTAATTTATGCCACATTAAAAATTCAAATGAATAACTTAAAATATTTGTGAATTCGCTTAAAAAGAATACAAACATTACATTTTAACAAAAGCAAAATTTTATTTAAAACAAGTATATTTTTGCCCAAAACAGTTAAGAGTGGCATTGTTTTTTTGCAAATCCCTTTCACATCTGGCACGGAAACAATTCTCAGTTCTGCTTTTGGTTTAATCTGTCATTATGTCACATGTCTTGTAGTCTCTTTAAAAGTACACTATACATCCATGAGAGAATGAGAGTAAAAAAGGCAAGGAAATTCTTGGTATTATTGTACAAATAGTGTTGTCCTCATAGGCACCCTAGAAGGGCTTCAGGGAGCCATCAGCATTTCTTCAACCACATTTTAAGAACCCTAGATTCCAAAGTGTATTACTGATATTGCATATGTATTACTTCATAAAATAAAAATTCGGATATATAACATAAAATTTGTTTTCTACTATAGAGTTTATCACACATCTCTCAAGCTCCTCCTGTTCCACCTAACATCAGAAAACATAATCTAGTCATTTCTACATAAACTTAGTCACTTCTGGGTTTCCTCAGTAATTTGTTTAACTTACATTCACAATTTCATGACTCTTCATCTTTCTTCTCCCTGAGGTGAGGGTTACCTGTTGAGGGGCAGTTCACACAGCAGCCACAGGACATCAGTGAGAGGCATCAGATTTGCAGGGCCCTTCTCTGGTAAACAGCATTTGTGTAATCTGGTTTACAGAGAAGTAATTAGCCATAGTCTTGTTGGCCTCCAGTCATGTACTCCATGCTGCCATTTTGCGCTGTGTCCCCGCATCATAACAGAGTTATTTTCAAGCACTGGTCTCTCAACCAACTTCCCTGCCCTGGAATGCAGGAAGTTCCAACTGCCTCGCTGGATCACCAGTAAACTGGGGGTTATTATTACATCTTCTTTGTCTCCAGACACTTCTCATCAACATCTCCACCCTACTGACCCCATGTCACTTTAGTGTAGGACACATCCATGAGATTGTTCCTTCTTAGGGTTCCAGAGAAGTGGGAGGTACAACTACTACAATGCTGTTACTATCACACCATAGTCAAAAGGATCATGTATGCTTTTATGTAAGTCTTGCCATCTTCCTGGCTTTTACCAAGACAGTGAAGCTCAAATCTTCACCTAAAGGGAATTTCTATCATCATCCCTCCCACATCTCAGTCTGAAGAGGAAAGGAAGGTAGGGTATAGGACTACCATGTCTACTGATTCTTGCTTCCAATGCAAATCCCCTTCCAGCCAAGGAACACTTAGTTAACATTTCGATGAGATCATATCACTTTTTAGCTAATTTCATTCCAGTCTATTGTTTAAGTTTTTAAAAATAATAAATTTATGTACTGGTATTTTCAGAGCTTTACTTTAAAAACTCAAGACCCTTTCTATCTCATAGAAAGAACCCAAACATCTTGGATTTCAAGACTTTTACATCAACTGTAAATTTCAGCAGCCTACTTAGAACTCAAAAAATAAGAATTTGACTCTCTCTTAAAAGCTTAACTCTATTCTCAGACATAAGACTGTAAATGTCATAAACTTCAATCTAACAGGGAAAAGGGATTTGAGTATTAAAATCATATGCATACATACAAGTACATATATGTTAACAAAAAAAGGATTTCTTATAAAAATCATACAACTTAATATATCAAAAGACAATCTGTTCACATTTGTATAATAACAGATTCCATATACACAAACGTAGTCAGTTATATATGCCATATTATTTATGAAAAGGGAACACTGGTTTTACTGAGAAATTTTAAT
Source organism: Martes martes (assembly GCF_963455335.1). Classification (NCBI taxonomy): domain Eukaryota; kingdom Metazoa; phylum Chordata; class Mammalia; order Carnivora; family Mustelidae; genus Martes; species Martes martes. The sequence goes on from NC_137899.1 coordinate 70,776,169, forward strand.
ATTCCTTCTCTTCCTCCTCTGTTCCCCTCACTCCTCATCTGAAAACATTTGAAATATCAAATAATCCTGCCTACAGAGCATCCTCTGGTAGGAACCTAGCTGGTGAGATAGTAAAGGTAGACATAAATTGGAGTGGTGATAACAACTACTATTTAGGAAGAATGTAAAATGAAGAATAGAGCATAGAGGCATAGAGCTTTATATTCACAAGCAATGGAGATATGAGTCTAGAAGATCTCTAATACCAAAAATGAATAAACATACCCCAAAACTCTATAGATTCTCATTTATAAATACCCAAGTAAAATCTTCATAATCCAGTTGCATAGTTTCAAATATGCCCTCATGACCAAATGGGATTATTCACAAGAATGTGAGACACATAAATTTAAAGATATCTGTTTGTGTAATATATTCACCGTATTAACAGATAAACACAAAACATACCTATTGTTATCTTGATTGATGTCTAGTACAAAGGCTTAAGTACGTAAAATCTAACCTCCACTTTAAGATAAGCATTTAACAACCAAATACCAGAAAAGCCTCTTAACCAACAGAGAATAAAGAACACTTCTTTAGTTCTATATGAGGCGCCAAGGGAAATATTACATTTAATGGTAAATAGTAAAAGGGTTCCCATGAAGGTCAAGAGGGAAGGGAATGAAGGTTTTAGTCAAAGAAGGAAAGAAAAAATGAGAAGTATAAAGTTTTGCTTGTGTCTACCTAGAGATATAGACACGGTGAACTGAAAAGGTATTAGAATGAATCAGAACATTCAGAAATATGGCAAAAATCAAGATCGACATAAATGATTTTCCCATCCACGGAAATAATCAATTGTAAATTGTATTGGGGGAAAAAGATCTTTTGAAACACAGCCATAAAAATCTATGGAATAAGTAGGAATAAATCTAATGTGCAAGAAATATGCAAGTGTAAATAAAGAATACTACAAAATTTTACCAAAGGACATAAAAGTTCTGAAAAAAGAAGACATATCATTCATTTGACCAAACATTAAATCCCTACTGTGTATCTTTGATACCCAAACAAATTCCAGATGTCTTAAAGATCTCAACAGAATCAACAAAACTGTATAGGTACTAGAATAAACTATGAGAGAATAAAGAGAAAGTGAGAAGTCAGGAAGGAGACCCCTTGAGGAACATGCTACTGAATTGCATTTTCCCTGAGTTAATCTTTAGCACCACCATCAATAGAAAACATTTTATGAATGTTTCATGAATATATTCTATTACACAAAACATGATATGTTGTACTAAATATAAGTAACAGTGGTTGCCTCTGAAAGATGAAATTAAATATTGTCATTTTAACAATCGTCATGTTTTCTACAATAAACATGGAATTTTTTAAAAAGTGAAACAAATATCAAAAATTTAAACACACAATGTAGATGATAATACTAATGCATAAAATAAGTTGGGTAAAATGGTTTCTTTTCATAAATTTATTATGAAAATAAGTAATTTATTCACTTTGAGTCTTTTGCCAGAGGTACTGTACATGGGCAAAGCATTGTTTCTTTTCAAAACTCTATGTAAACTGTATCATTGAGCAGCATTACTTAGTTTATAGAATGCATGCACATCCTCTCAATTAGTAATTCAATATTTTTCCAAATTTTCTCACTTTTCTTCACTTCCCTTCATAAACTTCCCCAGGTGTACCTAAAACCATTTTTAAAAAAACTTCAACAAAGGAATGAACATACCAAAAAAACCCTTAAAATCTTCTAATCACTCATAAGATGTACAGAAATGTTACTGATAGTCAGGTTTCCATTTTTCACCTCTACAACAAATGTAGTCTATACTCAGTAATACAACAAATCATTCTCCTTTGGAGGAATGATTCAAGCAAACTAAGAGCAATTTTTTAATTAAAGAGAACATACATACAGTATGATCCATTTTAATTTTGCTTCATATTTCTCAAATTCACATTTAAGCTTTAATAATAGTACTCTTTAAGTTTTTTTATATCAATAGGTCTTCAATTATATTTATCTGAAAATATCTATTTCTGTTAGAAAATCTTGTATTTCTTAAAATATCTGCTTTTATGAGTACATAATGACTATTTGAAAAACAAACTCCAAAGGACAACAATTAAGCCACATGGGGTACCACATAGGCAGAATTTACCGATTTAGATACACAAACTATACACACACGCGCGCGCACACACACTTAAAGCAGTGTTACTAAGTAAGATATAAATAGCTATAAATTAAATAGACCCAAATTCCTTTTTAGACAAATAAATTCAACTCATTCAACTCACTGACATAATGCCTTATTTAATACCAAATCCAGAATGTTCACTTTTTAACCCCGATTTGAAAGTTTGTAGGAGAATTCCCATACATGCAATATTGTTTTTGAGAAAATTAGTTAACTTTCTATAACAGCTGGGATAAAAAATCCTTGTTTAAAAAAATAAGATGGAAAAATCTGACATTTTTACAGATCTTCTGCAGGACTTTAAATATATGTATGTACAAACCAGGAGATTATCATGAACTGGTACAGTACTGCATAAACTGCAAACTTATCTTTGCCATGGGATTAATTACTATCCACTTCAAGAAGATGTGAACACAGACTGGGCCAACATGATATTCAAAGATTTTTGTTGTTATTGTTAAATACACATATCTGTGTCTTTCTACTCAAAAACTGACAAGATCTAAAACACATTTAAAATCTTTTTTTTAAATACCATGCAGCAATGATCCCTTAGAGGCAGCAACTTTAGATGGTGCTTAAACAATGAATTTTTTTTCCAACAATAACAATTTTCTTTAAATTCATTTACAAAACCTCACCACACAGCATGAGGCATAATTTCCTGGTAAGCAACTATAAAGTAGAATTAACTATCCTCAAATGACTATGAAATTAAGTCAGCCATATCAGATTAAGATGACCATAAATGCAGTTAAAAACATGCTAATTTACATAGCCCCCAACCATGTTTAATTGCCACATTAAAAATCCTAAATGCATTCCCTTCAAAAGCTGGTGTGTGCTTTTATAAAGCAGAATAGTGTCAACTAAATTAACTTGTTTTGCCTGAATGTTGCGCTTGGTTTTTTAATTTATATTACTGGTAACATCCACCAGCTCTACCTATTAGGTCTAAATATTTTTATTAAATGATTAATGGAATGACATCCATCAACCTGATTGTTATGAGGTGTACAATGTGTTAAAAAAAAAAAAGCCCTCTTAGCCTTTGGCAACATGAACCATCATAAAGAATGTACAGAAAAATAAATATATGCTACTGTCCATTTCTATCTGGTACCTTTAATCATCTGGGACATTCTTATCTCCCCATAAAGAAGGAAAGTGAAGTCAAAGCAAAGGAAGTAGCCAGCACTGAAATTATTTCTGTACCACCCCTACACCATGACCACCCTACTCACCTCCCCTTATACTCACAATCTCTACGAGTCATGAAGATCCTAGTTTTCCACCCCAGGTCTATCTGGACCTTTCAGACACCCTAGCTCAGCTCTGGAAACCCATTCCCTACTGGGCTCTCAACAACTCATCTTTTAGATTCAGAATATAAAACCATTTGGCTTGTTTTTGCCTCATCCTCTGGGTGTCTGACTCTCTAAAACAAACCATTTGAATTGCAAACCCCAGTATGTTTAGATTCACCTTTCTTTCTAAACTACCCATTCATGTTTCTTCACCTGCACCATAGTTACAGGTGTATTACCTTAATATCCTCTATTCCTTGTCTCTCAAAGACTAAGATACCACCCAGAGTTGAGGATAAATTACTGATTCAACCAGTTATTTAGGAAACTCCAAAGCATTAATCAAACTATCTTCTCCCATTATGTACTATATAGAATCTTCACCAGGCAGTAGTGCAGGAGAGCGAAAAGTGATTGATCCTGACATGCCCAGGGGAAAATCACAAAACATAAAATTATCTTGGTTTCCTCCACAACATAATACCTACTGGTTACCATAATGTCCTAGCTCAGGAGTTAGCAACCCCAAAAAATCCACACCTGGAAGTGAAGTGGTAAAGATCTAGACTGACATATTTCAACATACACACAGTTTCACTGAAAGACTCACTTAGCCAATTCACTAGATGACCCCCACTCCCATAAGAACAATGGAAGGGTGAAATTTCTATAGTTCTCACAGTAGAGGTAAAGTCTAGAAAATGACCAGTTCTACCTGTTGGCCCTGTGCTCTTCTAATAATCAGACACTTGGAATTGGGGGAAGGTGAACTCTCTTTCAAAATAATAAAGATTAACACAGATGAGGACAGAAATCAAGAAAGTAAAGGAAAAGAGAAAGTCCTGTAGATTGACCTACCCAGGGATAATTGCCAACAACATTTTAATACATTTCATTTCAGTCATTTGTTCTATGTGTAGATTGGTTGTCTCAACTCCCTTGCTGTTGGGTTCTTTAATGCATGCCAGCCAGACAGCTAGATAGCTAAGCCAGAAAGCTGAAGTTCACCTCCCGAATTCCCTGACAGCTAGACTGGGGCACATGATCTAGCTCTTGCCAAGCAGATGGAATGGCATGACTTTGAATGAAAGTTAACACAGTGAGGCAGAGGCCAGGCTGGCTGCTGCCGCACTTAAAAAATCAGTCAGAGAGAAATTTGGTTTCTCTGCAGCATAGATCCTAATGTCCAAACCCTCTTTTCATGAGAGTCAAGAGCCAGGGCCAGTCATCTGTTTTACTGTTTTAAGGTGAATCATGGCACTGATGATGTGGTCCTTGAGCCAGCAATTAGGAGATGGCCTCCCAACTCTCCAGATTCCTAAACATGGCAGAAACCACAGTTTCCTTGTCTGGCCACCTTTGCAAAGCACAGTCCCTCCACCAGCAGAAATATGCTCATTGGATATAGCAGGAAATAAAGTTTTATTGTATTTGAACCAGTGAACGCTTTCATCTCTTTGTTCTAGAAGTTATGGCTTCCTAGTTAGTAAAAGGGAAAAAAAGGGAAGGAGGCTTGAAAACACTGAAAAGGATGGTCAGATCTAGAATATTTTAAAGGATTTACGGAAAAAAGATTTTCCTGAAGTTTGGAATTCCTTTTATCATTACAACTACTTTAACCTAATTATAATATATTTGAACATCTTTTCTATTGATTGTGCTGAAAGATAAATGTCTGTTCACAATCTCTATCCTATTGAAATTTATATTCTTATATACCCTGCAATTTTACTTAAATGCTTTCAGGTTAAGATTATAATTTTGTCATAAACTTCATTATACATCCAAGAGTTGAGGAAAAATTCTTCCATAATACATGAAGCTAAAATCAAAGACAGACAACATCAAAATAACACATACTCTAAAAACTCTACCCCCATTTTACTATGTGCATGCGAATTATGATATAGCACTTGTGACAGTATTTTAAAGCAGCAATTCTCACAGTGTGGGTCCGAATGTCTCTCAGGGTCCCCAAGAATCTTTGAGAGGTTCCACAAAGTCTCCCTTTTCCGAGTATATTATCAGTGTGAGGACAGATTTTCTTGCACATACTTCAACCAAAAAAACATATCACAGCAGATTGAATGCAAAAGCAGATATGGGAATCCAGCTGTTTCTATTAAGTCAGACATTAAAGAGATTTATAAAAATGTAAAACAGTGCTACTCTTCCCACTAAATATTTTTGTTTCAGAAAATGTACTTATTTCTCACAAGAATACCTTATTTACATTAACATAATGATAGGTTTATTGGTTTTTTTAGTGAATCCAATACATATTTTTAATTTTCTCAGTTTTAATCTATAATATGCTAAACATTGATAAAACAAACCCCCATAAAGTTCCTTGGGGTCCTTTTAAGAGTTTTTAGGAAGTATAAACAAATCAGCAAAACCCTGTAAGACTGCCAGAATTCCTTTTAGTAAACAATAAAGTCTACTTAAATGTAACCAGCCTTCTGAATGTATAAAATACCAGGCAGCCTTTCTAACTGCTGGAGGAGAAAGAACATGGTACTGAATACATGGATTGAAATACCAGTTTCACAACGTGTTAGTTAGGTTGGCATCTGGTCCCTATTATTCTCACTTACACCAAAATGACAAATTCAACAGTAAGCATATCAAAACTAAAATCGCTGCATTTCTCAAGCATTCTTGAACACTTAATTATCCAGGATTATATAGAGTAATTTTTATATAATTATAGACATTAGCTAATTTGATTATCTGGGAGTCGATTTCCCAGCTACTCGCTGTTCAGAGTTACATATCCTATAAGTAGCAGTTGTGGCTTAGCTGGGTATGGCTAAGGCCATCACAAAATTTTTTCCTGGACCAAACCTTGCTCCACAGAGTCTCAGTAAAATACTCCTTTTTTTCTTTTTCTTTCCTTTTTTTAAATTTATTTATTTCACAGAGAGAGAGATCACAAATAGGCAGAGAGGTAGGCAGAGAGATGGGGGAAGCAGGCTCCCCACTGAGCAGAGAGCCCGATGTGGGGCTTGATCCCAGGACCCTGATACCATGACCTGAGCTGAAGGCAGAGGCTTAACCCACTGAGCCACCCAAAATACTCCTTTGTTTCAAATGCCCACGTGGATCCAAAGATTTCTTTCTCAGGACAATGTGAGGGAGTTTCTGGGGGTAAAGTCTAGGGCTACTCCTACCTTTCAGCGAGGAAGAGTCCCTCAAGAGAGAGCTATCCACAATACTCACGTTAGACAGCAGAAGACTCCCTTTATCGTCATTTGTCAGTTATTCAAACCCTAGGAATATCCTCTCCATAACCAACAATATAATGAGCTCTCAAAGAGTAGAGTATCCTTTTGTCATCTAAATTTACAAAAAGTCTTCTGGAGGAAAGTAAGGGAGGTGAGAAAAGTGAGAAAGGCGAGCTCAAGCAATCGTCTTCATTTGATTTTTCTCCTAGACTCTAGAAAGAATTTTCTAAAACTCTGCAATAAACTTTTTTAGTTGACATCAAAAATTTTTCATCACAAGTTAAATGGTTACAAAGGCTGTAATATTCAAGATGTTGCAAATACTGCCGTTTTTAAACAACAGTTACATCGCTCTTTAAGGGGTACCAAAAGAATCTAAATTCCACACCAATTTGGTATACACCACCATCCATTTTTAAAATACATTCTTTAAGAGTAAGAAATTTTACATTGTTCACTTCTATGCTTGAGATCATTTTTTTCTCACTTTCCCAGAGAATTTCACCCTCATGTGGGTTTGCTCTCCCTACTGTCCATTACACTGTCCACCTCCCTAGAATACTCCTGCCCCATTTACTGCCTGGCTAATTCTTAACTGTCCTTCAAAGCCCAACTCAAGCATCTTCCCTTCCAGGAAGATTTTCTGGATGCCACCACCCCTACACACACACACACACACACACACACACACAGGGGACAGTTTATTTTCTTTGTATTCCCACAACACTTATTTTATATACAAATTGTTTCTTTAAATGTCTTTCCTCCCTAAATAAATAGTAAGCTCCATGGACTGACAAAAGAAGTGGCATAAAGCAGGTAATGAGTATTGAGTCCAACTGAACAAAACACAATTAAATTCTTAATCGCAAGAACTCTAATAGCCCTTGCAGTTAGTGTGTTTGCTTCTTCCCTGATCTTATGCTTTCGGTGTTTTCATGTTATCGGATGGTGTTTATGTTTTGGTTTTATTTTGTTGTTGTAGTTGTGTGTGTGTGCGCATGTTTAATATACTACCTCAATTATTTTTGCAATTATGCAGGATACAAAAATAAATATAGAGCATGGCTCTGTGATTTTGATGAAATTACATTATCTGTCTCAGTCACAGTTTCTTTATATTAATTAACAGTAATTATAAGATCATGTTAGGTAGGCAGTATCAAATTAGGGATGCATGTGAAAAATCGCATATAAATATTATATACATAGTAATTGTTTTTATTACAATCATATCCAATATGCAAAAATTCTACTGATTAGAACTTTAAACCAACAGGGAATGCTTAAGAAATAGGCAGACTTTCTATGGTTAGGTCATAACCTTTCTCCCGCTGAACTTTGAAATTTTAATTCAGTATAATATTAATATCCTAGAGGGGTCTTTGCACAATTCTGTATTTCCTTCATTTCCTGAACTTCAAAAAAGATGTAGAAAACAAGTGATTATTTGAAATTGGCCAGCTTCTGAAACCTCAAGCTGCTGTCATGAATATTTCATTTATTGAAAATATTTTCGAGCTTACCCTTTTCAACAATCCCACATCATGATGCTTTATTCCCCCTGTATGTGACAGGCATCATTACTAATCTCATACAGCTGCTCCTTTCCTACCACACCAGAGCACTGATTGGATGTCCCACAACATGGCAGCCAATCCTGACACTCATGAGAAACACTATCACAACTACATAAACGACCATAAATAAAGCAAAGAGTATTAAAACATCATAGGTTATGAAGGATGCATCTTAAGTCAGAGAAATGCAATAAATAACCAGGTTGCTTGAGAATGAGAAGAAGAAACAATCACCAACTGGTTCAAAAGCACAATTTAATCAACTTGCAGAACCAGTAAATCCAGTACCCAGATTTTTGGGTTTTAATGCCATTCCTCAAGAAAATGAAAAAAGACTCCTTTGGGGAAGGAAAAAAAAAAAGGCTGACCCCAGTGTTGGGCAGAGAAGGCACACAATGACCCTGGAGCACCTGATTATGCCAGAAAGTACAGAAATGATAAGAAATATCACAAGGACTTTGAATTATAAACCACTTGGGGGAGAGGGGAATAGGAAAATAATAATTATAGAAGGAAATGGTGAGTGAAGGGAAGGTTCCTAGAGTAGAATGCTGAGAGCTGACTGGTAAAAATGGAGAAGCTGCTGGCATTAAAATATCCTCATTCTGCAACCGCTGCAATAAAGCCTGGTTCAGGCAAGAATTATCAACAGATGCTAAATCAGGAGGAGAAATTTCCTTTAGGAGCAGAAGATAGGCACGGTTTCAAAATGCCTCAGATGGCTCATCAGCAACAAGCGAAAAATTAGTAATGATAAAATGGAGAAACTGGACAACACCTTGACCAGGTGCACTGTGAGTGCTTCCAGATGTGGTATCTGGAAAGGAAATATCACAGACAGAGTATTCTGCCTGGGAAGGTATCATCTGAATGCAAATCATGTGGAAATAGATTTACACAGGCATAGTATTAAACAAAAAGAGGTAGAATGTTGTATTCTTCAAATATACCAATGTTATAAAAGACAAACACGCTGAAGGATTGTTGCAGAATAAAGAGATTAAGGAAACACAACAACAAAATGCAGTAGTACTTGGTCCTACACTAGATCCTGTACAGGAGAGAAAAAATAAATGCTTCCAAAGTACATTACTGGCTGCACTGGCAAACTTTAAACATGGACATTAGTGAGATAATAGATTGCAATGATGCTTGATTTACCGAAATTAAAAAAAAAAAAAGTATACTATGGTGATATAAGAAAATGCCATGTTCTTGGGAAGTGACACTCAAATATTTAATGGTAAAGGAGGGCAATGACAGCAAATCACTCTCAAAAGCACATTTGTGTGTAAGTGTACACAAAGGTATAAGTGCATATGTAAACACATATATATATGTGTGTGTATGTGTGTGTATATATATGTGTATATATATATATACATATATATATATACACATACATACAAGTATATGGGTATTCTTTGTACTGTCCTTATAACTTTAAAAATATAACTTTAGGGACGCCTGGGTGGCTCAGTTGGTTAAGCAGCTGCCTTCGGCTCAGGTCATGATCCCAGCGTCCTGGGATCGAGTCCCGCATCAGGCTCCTTGCTTGGTGGGGAGCCTGCTTCTCCCTCTGCCTCTGCCTACCACTCTGTCTGCCTGTGCTTGCTTGCTCTCTCTCTCTAACAAATAAATTTAAAAAAAAAAAAAAAAAAAATATAACTTTAAAATAGTTTCCAAATAAAACGTTTTGGTAAACACAAAATTCAGCAAATGTGAGGGAGACAGAGGAATCAGATGGGGAAGAGACGGATGGGCATGAGCTATCCATGGTCTTGGTGGCAGAGGCATGACTTCCACTTCTTAGTATGCTTTATAACTATACAGCTGTGACATATTCTTATGTGTGCAAAATAACACATTAGAAAGGAGAATGAAGGAAAAAATAATGCTCTTGTAAATCATTTTATTAATTCCTTCAAAACTACTGTAAGATATGAAAAGCCCTCACAAGGTAGGAAAAAAGAACATGGATTAATTAGTATTTCTAATGCAATAATCATCAGTCTGTTCTTATTACACAGGGCTAAAAATTTAATACTGGTTTTAGGCCCAGTTCTTTAGTTTTCTTTCTTCCTCCTCAATTGAATAGTACCTTTTCCCCCTCAACTGGTTTTTGTATTATTTAAATGTAACACATAGTACAGTTAGCAAGTTTAATACAAATAGTTAATAAAGTTAACATATTGCTAAGTGCCAGGAGCCATGCTAATAAGCATTTGATCTCTATCTTTAAATTTAACAATCACTGTTATGACAAATTGTGTTACTTCCCCTCTTTTCAGTTGGAGAAAAACCAGGAACAGAAAGGTTAAGTAAGTTGCCCAAGGTCACACAGCTAGCAAGGGTCAGACTTAGAATGTGAATGCAGAGAATGTCACTCCAGACTCCATACTTGGAAATACCATGCTTCGCTGTGTCTTTATTACCTTCCCCTACTTAAGATTCTGACCTCAAATTATTCTTGCACTGAAAACATAGGTAAAATGCTCACAAAGGACTTTAAATCCAATACTTTAAGCTGGTATGTAAAAAATAAATTATGGCTATTATTTCTATTCAGTGTGGGCAGAAAATGCTGTATTTAAAATTTAGAAATTAACACTGCCTTAGATTTGAATTCCCCTGCTTCTTCCTCTGAACACTCATGGGGGGCGGGAAAAAAGGGTGTTGCTGAATAACTGAAATGCTACCAGAGACAAAGCAATGAAAAGAAACAGTATTAAAATATTCCCAATCTACATAGACTGGATAATCTACATTTTAAAAATACTTAGTATGCTATTCAGAAAAGGCTGATTTTGGGGCACCTGGGTGGCTCAGTGGGTTAAAGCCTCTGCCTTCGGCTCAGGTCATGATCCCAGGGACCTGGGATCGAGCCCTGCATGGGGCTCTCTGCTCAGCGGGGAGCCTGCTTCCCCCTCTCTCTGTCTCTGCCTGCCTCTCTGCCCACTTGTGGTCTGTCTGTCAAATAAATAAATAAAATCTAAAAAAAAAAAAAAAAAAGAAAAGAAAGAAAGAAAGAAAAGGCTGATTTTGCTGGATACAGAAAAAGAAGCTTCTAATACGGTATGATCATTGATAAACAGTGGCCATAAGTCATTTTGTGGCTCCCCAGCACCCAGTCCCCTTCCTGACAGCACCTCAAGCCCCTTTGGGGGAATTTTCTACCATACCATGTATTCCTGGTGGGAGCATACATCCAAGTACATGCTCTCTAACTATGGAAACCAAAGTCATCCCTTGGAGACTGCTTCCAGAGAACTTCTGCTCCCTGCCTGGTGTAGGCTGGTGGGCACATAACCCAAGCTTAGCCAGTCAGACACAATCTCTTGGGATTTCGTTATATTAAGCAGGGTCCATGCACATACTAAAGATGTAGTTAGGGTTGATTCGGGTCAGCAACCAAGCCTGAGTATTTTTGCGGAGTATTTCTGCTACCAAGACCTTCAGAACTCTCTGTCTCCCCTCTGTTCCAAGACTGACTATGCAGCCTTCCTTCAATCCGGGGAGCTTCTCCCATCTCAGATACTTCTAATAAATTCCTTTTTTGCTTTTAAGTCAGAGTCCGTTTCCTGTGTGGGCAATGACAATAACAAAGGTGATAAATACATAAAATAAAATATAAAGACATAAGGGGATAAAATTATGTAATTTTATTTACATTTTTTTGAATGACTTTTATTCTTTTTTTTCTTTTTTCAGCAGGCTCCATGCCCAACATGGAGCCCAACGTGGGGCTTGAACTCACAACCTGAGAACAAGACCTAAGCTGAGATCAAGAGTCAGACACTCAACAGACTGAGCCACCTAGGTGTCCCTTGAATGACTTTTATTCTTATCCATTGATTTGATAGAGTGGAAAATATGTTGGCCAAAAAATCTGAAGATTTGGAGTCTAGTCCAGGCTTTCCACCAACTGGCTCTAACATCTAAAGTTGAATTCACTCTTGTTTCTTGATATCTTTTTTCTCATCCATACATTAAGGTGGTTTGAGCTGCAATTTTCTTGCATTCATAAAATACTATGTTTTGCAGAAAAGATCAGATTCTTAATAATAATACCAATAGCATACATCTTCTTTCAAGAAATTAGCACATGGATGCTACTGAATTTAGTATTTACCATTCTTCTTAAATAATACTGTTTTTCACACAAATAAAATGTTATAGTTGTTTCTGATGTGACAAACAGAAATCACAGAGTTTCAGACTATTTCCCTAAGGGAATAACATCCCATGTCTCAGAAGATTTAGCTGTAAGAAATACACAGATTTGAAATAGGACTGCTCAGTAAATACTATTATATTTACAAGATCACAGGCAAAGCAATGCACCTTCTATAAATTTTTACATTTCCTAATATCACAATATTTTCCTGAAATGTGCTTTCTTTCTTGTTTTCCAATGCATAATTGCCATCCTTAGATAAAAGTCTCAAGTTTAAGAGAATAAATAATTCCTTTTAAAATTCATTAGTCGGGGGAGCCTGGATGCCTCAGTTGGTTAAGCGACTGCCTTTGGCTCAGGTCATGATCCCAAGGTCCTGGGATTGAGCCCCAAGTCAGGCTCCTTGCCCAGGAAGCCTGCTTCTCCCTCTTCCTGCTATTCTGCCTGCTTGTGCTCATTCTCTCTCTGTCAATTTTTTTCTAATTTTAAATAAAATTTTAAAAATAAATAAAAATTCATTAGTGGTATGGTAGACATGTTTGCTAACTCTGTATAAAATTGTTTGGTTCACTTACTAGGTAATATATCCTTAACAGTACCAGGGACTCAGTTTTTCTAAAGAGACCTAAAATTACTTGTGTCGAAGACAACCAAAATTTTTAGAACTGGTATGGTTAACATGGATTGGTGAAGATCTAAAATACCAAGGGAGGGCATATCACGAAGTCAATAGTTTCAGTATGAAACCAAGACAAGGGATGCCTGGATGGCTCAGATGGTTAAGCATCTGACTCTTGGTTTCAGCTCAGATCATGATCTTATGGTGGTGAGAGCAGGCTCCAGGCTTGGCATGGAGTCTGCTTCAGATTATCTCCCTTTCCTTCTCCCTCCCTCTTTGCCCCTCTCTCCACTCATACTCTCTCTCTCAAATAAATAAATAAAATCTTAAAAAAAAAAAAATCTACAGAAGAGTACTAGTATGAATTCTTTAAAAGTTAAAAAGTAGAACTATCCTCAAAAAGCCATTCAAACCAAGAAGACTGATAATCATTAAGTCTACAAAATAATGGTTATTTAATATTAACATTTATCAAGCATTAACTGTATTTGAAAGCCAATGAGATTTTGTTTCCGTCATGAAAGTTTTATGCCCCTAAATCTAAGCTTGAGTATACTATTTGTTACTAACTCTCAACACAATTCAAAACACAGAGAACTCCATCTATCTTGTGAGTCACTATGCCAAATTCCAGGGTAGCAAAGAGGAGGAAGAATTGGTCCCTGGCCTTAAGGCACATACGGCCATGAAAACAGACTCAATATAATATGATAAATGCTAGAAAAGAGATGGTATCTAGCATTATCTGTCAAGTAAGCAATTAATTCTGTTTGGGAGCAGAGAAAAGACTACAAAGAAAAAGTTGATATATTAAACCTTTATTTAAAATATTAAAAATATGAATACTAAAACTCTTATCCAGATAATGAACTTCATAGCCTGTCATATCTGAATTTAAACCCCATTTCTTTCCCTTGTTGGCCACGTAACACTGACCAGGTTGTCTGGAAATGGAAATCCAGAATGTGGCCCCCATTCTGGCACTCACTAGTTGTGATCTTAGGCAATTCACTTCACCTCCCTAGACCTCAATTTCCTAATCTGTGATGGAAGTCATGGAGTCTTGCTTTAATTTCCTCTCTTTTTCTAACATGAATCTGTATTTCACATCAAATTATGGAAACTTCTATCTCTGTTGGAGTTCTCCACTTAGCAAATATTTATAGAGTACCTACTATGTGACAGGCACTGTTCCAGGCACCTGCTATATATCAGTGAACAAAATAAGCCAAAATCTCAAGGAAATTATATAGAAAATTACATTTGAAACACTTTTCTGTCTCCTTCTTCATACATGATTTCCCTCTGAGTTTTACATGTGTTAAGATATGTAACACTGGCAAATTTGAAATAATTATGAAAATTAACACACAAAGAGAAATTTATAGATGAAGTGTAGTTGGCAACCTCACCATCAAAATAGGTTTCTCTAAATCCACACTGAATCAGTGCATCTTAGCGACTTAACAAAAAGGCATTATGTTAATCAGCTCTCTTAAACCAATTTAGTATACACACACCTTTTCTCCTTCATTTAAGCCATTTGACAGTTTCTTTAGAGCTATAACCAGGTAAGTTTTATTACAAGATACATAAAATTTGTACATGGTAAGAAAAAAAAAACCACAAAAGCCTACAATCTCATTTATTTTTCAGAGATTCCACTTCCCTGTTATTTTTCAGCCTTGTTCTAGACAATCTATTTTATTATACAAGGTCTTTATTTGAGAGTTATATATTATCACTTCTCAAAAACTGATTTATTATTCAATAAGCAATTGTGAGACATTAGCAGTTTCAGGCAGCTCCAGGAAAGAAACTCACTCCGAGTATGTCAGGAAACTCAGAGTGTTGAAAGGATACAAGATGAGGTGAGGTAGAACAGAACCTTCCTGTTCTCAGGATGCACAGTGACGGGAGGAGGCACATGGCAACTCAGTCTTCCATGCTTGGACTCCTCTTCTCCATGTGCTCTCTCCTTTGCTAAGCTACTCATTTCTCAGCATATGCCCTTTCCCACCCTCTCACGGCAATGTCTTCTCACAGCTGCGGCAGCCTCCTGGATTCTGCTGCCTGCCTTCTCTCAGAAATTCTGCACACTTCTGCATCATTCTGTGCACTGCATTCCTCTCCCTATGAGATAAGGTCCTCCTGGGGTTGTGGCCATGCTCCTTTATAAAGCAACCCTATGGAACAAAGTTCTCATGCCCAGCCCCCTCAATGACTGTGTGCCTTTGCTTGCCTTTCTATAATCAGTGATAAAGATAATGGGGTCACATGATTTATTAAAAAAAAAAAAAAAGGCAGGGCACCTGGGTGGCTCAGTGGTTAGGCGTCTACCTTTGGCTCAGGTCATGATCCCAGGGTACTGGGATCAAGCCCCACATCGGGCTCCCTGCTTGGCAGAACAGAAGCTGCTTCTCCCTCTCCCATTCCCCATGCTTGTTTTCCCGCTCTCACTGTCTTCCTCTCTGTCAAATAAACAAATAAAATCTTAAAACAACAGCAACAACAACAACCTGATACTATATGCATAAGTCACTCTTTAAAAGAGGACTCTGGTAGGGCACTTGGGTTGCTCAGCCAGTTAAGCATCTGCTTTTGGCTCAGGTCATGATCACAGGATCCTGGTATCGATCCCCACATCAGGCTCCTTGCTCAGCAAGGAGCTTGTTTCTCCCTCTCTCTTTGCCCCTTCCCCTGCTCATGCTCTTTCTCTCTCTCTCTCATAAATACTAAAATCTTAAAAAAAAAAAAAAAAAAAAAAAGAGGACTACGACATAGTACATACCACATGGTTTCTAAGACACACCGTTTAACTGTTGGGCACCTTCCATAGGCTGCTCAGAACTAAAGATACTGTCTCACCATAGAGACTGTATATACAGAAACGTAACTCACAAGTCACACCACGAAGTTAGGACACTTCTTTAAAGACTCAGGAGACAAATATATATGGCATATACCGGAAATTTAATATTCCAAATATTGTGAAGAGATGGGTATATGTGTGTATGTTTTAGAATAAACAAGCTCAGCTTGGGAAACTACTCTTTAAAGCAAAACAAAATAAACACCTATACAAACAAAACACACTGGGAAAGGTCTACTTTGAAAGTCGAACCAGTCGGCATCAAATGTGCACCACGGGATGTCTTAGATTTCCGCTAGTCAACCATAAGGGATCATCTTCACACTGTGAAACTCAGACTACATTAACAAATGGCCACAGTTCTGGAGGAGAGAGCCATCACCCTGGCAAGTATCGTTCAGAGCTTCCGCATCCCAATTTTACCAGGGAGGGGCAGGGGCACTGCACAACTACTACCCTGAGGTTTGGTTCCAGCCTCATATGTAAAAGTGGCAAGCAAACTACAAAACAAAACACAGCAAAGAAGACTTTGGAATAAATTTGTTTTACGGTGACTATGTCTGTAAGAAACTGGAGGCGCATGGAAGAAAGAACACCCACCTCTTCTTGTTCTTTCTGCAAATGAGTGGGCAGAAGGCATACCTGTGAGGTGACAGGGGTCACCTTGGAAAAGAAGATGACAAGGAAGGCAGAGAAGGGATACTCGGGTGGGACTTTGGTGACACAGTCAAGGCACTGATGAAGCCTCAGCTATACATGACCTAGCTTATACCTGCACAAAAGACCCCTGGGGTTTTCATACTTTGTAGAAGACATCACCTCCTCAGGGTGGCCGGGTGACTCAGCTCATTTGGCATCTGTCTTCAGCTCGAGTCATGATCTCAGGGTCCAGGAATCAGGCCCCACGTCAAGCCCCCTACTTAGTAGGGAGTCGCTTCTCCATCTCCCTCTGCTCCCCCTCCCCAACTCACGCTCACTCATCCTCATTCTCTCTCAAATAAATAAAATCTTAAAAAAAAAAAAAAAAAGACATTGCCTCCTCTGACTCCTGGGTCTCCATCAGCATAAATAAAAGGGAGAGGCCAAGGAGCTCCAGACAGAACCACCCCTCCTCAGCATGTACACAGCAACAGGCAGGAGGGAAAACCAACAGCCATCCCTGCCTCTCCCTCAGCAGTGCTCACAACCTTAACATGTTTAGAGTCCCAGAGACTAGCAGAACTCATCCTATTTTGCCTCTTTTCCCTTTATCATCAGCTGTCAGAGAAGACCCAGACCCAGGTCATGTCTAACTCCCACATAGCTCTGTGGGCAGTGAGACAACCCCAAAGCCATCAGCGACCCTTCCTCCCCCATAACTGCTTTATGCTTTCCATGACTGCTTATAAATATGTGATGAACAATGAATCCTATTTATTGGTTTCTTCCTTTAAAATGTAAGCCCCATGAGGGCAGAAACTGTCTTTTTATTAAGTGCTGTATCCCCTGCACACTGAGAGTACATTCACATTGTTCAGTGAAGGACTATCCAAAAGATTTAAAAACAAAAATGCTGGGATGAGAACAAGTCTTTTGTTTATTTGTTTTTTCTAGACTTCCCAGATTTTAGTCTTTCGGGAGTAAGGGAGGGATTGGACTCATAGTATATAGAATTAACATATTCAACACATAAACACTACCAAGATTTATGAATGTCGATCTGGAACATTGATCTGAAAAGAACTACTTTGGCCTCTTTTTACTTCTATGATAACTCTTCACATAAAATATAAACATTCTCAATTTCAAAAATTCAAAAACTAACTGTTTTCTTAATCATCTCTAAAAGGTTTCCATTGTTCACAATGTATATTTCAGAACCAAACACATATCATTTTAATGAGCATGTCTTCTATCTTTGATATGGAATATTTTAAGGCTCTAAGATATTCATAAGCATTCTAATTTTCTAAAGTGTTAAAAAGGTATAAACAGGGGCATGTGGGTTGCTCAGTGGGTTAAAGCCTCTGCCTTCGGCTCAGGTCATGATCCCAGGGTCCTGGGATCGAGCCCTGCATCAGGCTCTCTGCTCAGCGGGGAGCCTGCTTCCTCCTCTCTCTCTCTGCCTGCCTCTCTGCCTACTTGTGATCTCTGTCTGTCAAATAAATTAAAAATATATATATTTTAAAAAGGTATAAACAATCCTTGTATTTGCCTAAGTGTATTCAAAACATATGTCTATACAAAATCCTGCACAAAAAATGTTTACACCAGTTTTATTCGTAAGTGCCAAAACCTGGAAGCAACCAGATAGTCTTCAACAGGGAAATGGATAAACCAATTCTGGTATATCAATATAATGAAATATTATTCAGTGATAAATAGAAATAAGCTCTCAGGATATTTAAAAAAAAATCATAAAGGAATCTTAAATGTAATAGACATTTAAGTGGAAGAAGCCAATCTGAAAATGCCACATACTATATAATCCAAACTAAGTGACATTCTAGGAAAGGCAAAACTATGGAGACAGCAAAAAGACTGGTGGTTACAGGGGCTCACAAGGTGGGGAAGTAGGCTGGGAAGGAGTGAGGGAAGAATAAGTAGAGTACAGGTCATTTTTAGGGCAGCAAGGTATGATACTATAATGGTGAATATATGACATTACGCATTTGCCAAAATCCATAAAACTGTACAACACGAAGAGTGAACCCTAATGTAAACTATGAACTTGAGTTGATAATAATGTATCAATATTTGCTCACCAAGTGTAACAAATGCCCCAAACTAACACAAGCTGTTAATAGGAGAAGTTCTCTCTGTGGTGGTGGTGGGGGGGGTGGAATAGGGGAATTATCTAAAAAAAATAAAGCTCTAACAGCCATCCCCTTTCCTCCCAGTCCACCCAAGAGGTCATGAACACTATACATGATCAAGGACATTAAGAGATGCTAGTTCTACACTAGGCAAACAAAATAGAGAAAGAAAAACCTGAGCAGTCAGAATTTCTAATCAGTTTCATTTTCCTCTTTCAAGTGCTGTGAGATCATGGATCATATTCTCACAAATACCCATAAATCTACACACATAAAGTAAATGACTAGTCAGGGCAACAGTGAAAATCAAGTATTGATTTCCTCTGTTTTGTTACTTGTTAGGGGAAGGGACCTACAGAATTATCTAGGTTTCTCATTATAGAGGATTAAGTGATTTATGCCAAATACTGAAAAGTGGCATAAATAATGGAGAAAAAAATCAAAAATCATACATAGGAAAAGAGTGATGGCATGCCTTCCACAGAGTGGTTGTTAAATGAGTATTTCTTAAATTTCTCTGAAATTACACGTCAGGGAAAGGAAAAAAAGAAAAAAATATTAGAGATGGTCAGAAAAGTTAGTATAATAGAGGTCCAGGGGTATGGCACACTGGCATAAAGGCTGATACCAACAACCTGGGAGTGCTCTTTTGAAAACTGGATGAGATCATGTTTGTAAATGTACCTGGCAAATACCAGGTAGTAAAAATGTAAAACTGAGAAAAACACTAAATAAAGGAGGAAAAATGGTCATTCAATGCTATAAGGTAAGACGAAGTGGAAAAGAGGCACTACAGTCAGGGTCCCCTTTCCTGGTCCCTAGCTGCTCCAGATTCTGGCATGTGCAGAACTGCTCTGGGGCAGATTTAATTCATTCTGTTTTTCTTGACAACTTCAGTTATAACCTTCGCTAATGCTTTTAAGTTCCTACAAGATATAAACTGGTTAGTGAAGATTATGAACTAAAGGAAAATGCCTTCAAGGATGGGAAGATGAGGATAGAATGAATTCTTATACCAAAAAAAAAAAAAAAAAGAAAGGAAAAGAAAAAAAAAGATATGATTCTACATATTTTGTGCCAAATTAATTTCTCCTCTGCTGAGTACAGTAGTTCATAAATCATCTGCCTAAGAATGAATGAAGAACACGGGGAAATACATCAGTGATTTAAATGAATCTATGTTTACGTTAAGGACAAGAACGGCTTATGTTTTAGAAAACACTGTTTTGAATCAAATCGAAGCTTCAAAGTGCTTTCCTGTTCCTGCTTTGTTAATCATGGAGGGAAAAAAATGCCAAGCACATCTTTCTGATTCTAGGTTTGCTCTGACCCTTTCCACTTTCCTCTTCAGTAAAGACCCCATTCAGTTTCTGGGGAAAAAAAAAACCAAAAAACGAACAAGCCCTCATCGTAGTCACTTCAAATTATTTAATGGAAACTGCTTTGAACTATCCAAGCACAAGCCAGTCTTTAAAAATTGCTCACATGCTTGAGTTTGACAGTGTCATAAGTGCCTGTAAATGAATATTGAATAATGCAAATTGGTAACCTGTTGACAATGCATTTGCATAAATCAAGAGAATACTTGTGTAATAAATTCACTTCTGACCTTTTTAACCTTTCGTATTATTGATCATGCTGCAGCTGCTAAAGTCCTGGGCTAGGCTGATGACAGTAAAGAAAGAGAAAGGAAAGAATGGCATTCTAGGAGAATGCCTGAGAAAAAAGCTATAGAATGCGGTGATAAGCTAGTTCTCAAGGAGAAAAAAATCCAACATTGGGGAAAAAAAAAAGGGACAAAACTTTGCAAATCTACAAAATTAGCTTTTCCAAATCCATGCTATCTTCACATTATTACCATCCTCTTATCTAACAATCACAGCTCGTCTGATGTACAAGTTATAAGGCTCCTTGTACTGTTCACAGTATTAAGGCAAGAAAGCAATCCATACAGTTTTTCATCAAGTTAAAACCAAAGGACAGTCAAATCCTGAGAGTCAGACAAGTAAAGACATAAGTGAAATGGCTTGGGTCATAAATCAAAAGCTAATAGAGCCTGACCACATGATTCTGACCCTTTAATAGTACTCTCTCCTAGCTTGGTAACCCAAGTGAGACAACAAAGCGTAGGGGTTATCGTCTGTGCAGAAACACGGGACACTGCATCTGATATGAGCTGCAGCCATCACATTGTTCACATTCTTACGTGAAATTAGGTAAAACTGTCACCACTAAGCCTACACTTCTGTCTTCAGAGAAAAGAAAATATGAAATTTTCACATCAGGTACATTCAAAGATGCTATCATGCTTAAATGGACTTGAATATTCTTGGTTAATGCTTAAAATTCCTACCAGAGTCTTGCCTCTTTCAAAGCAGAGGTCATGCATAGCAGTGCCGTCTCCCACATATTCAGGAGGTGCTGAGCAAGAGATTCTTAACTGAATGATTAACTCAGCAGAACTCCCAGGATGGAAACAAAAGATGAAAAGTCCTCTCTATCAGTATGCTGACGCCATATTTGCCAAGCATCAGAGAGAACAGGCCTATTGAGTGTTGCTATAGAGGAGAGGCAGATCAAATGATAAAAAGCTACCAGGAAACATGAAAAGCGTCCAACAAAATAATGCTCTTGTGAGACGGTGAGATGCCCGCCACCAAAGGAGTGGTTCTCAATCCACTCACTTAAAATTTTGTTTCCTAGGCCCAGTACTCAATTGGCGTATTTACGAAGTTGGGGGTGAAGCGTGGAAATATGCAATTTTAACAAACAACTGAGCTGATTCTGATGTAGGTGGAAAACAACATACAATCCTGGCTAAACAATCAGGCCTTAGCAAACCTGTGGGCAGATTACCTACACTGGGTAGAGGTGAGACTTGACGAACTATGAGATCCCTTTGCAATTTCAGAGTCTTTGTTTCTGTAAGATTATAAAGGCAGGCAAAACAAACTAACAACAACAATACAGTAAACTTGAGAACACATATGATTTAATACACATTACAGTCTGGTGTTTAGGACACCAGGCACTGGAATTAAAATGGCCTGGGTTCAGATCCTATGTGACTTACTAGCCCTGTGTTCTTGAACAAATTACTTACCTTCTCTAAGCTCTTTTTATTTTTAATGTCATAATACTCAGCTCACAGAAAAATTATGCACAACTAACTCTGTGTTAAACATGCATCCAAAATGATAAAGAATGAAAAGTAATGGTAAGAAAAAAAATCTGACATTTTTACTTTTAAAAAATTATATAGATATATATACACACTATGTATATAAATATACATATATAAATACCTATATATATAGCCAAAAAGGACACAGAAAACATTCAACATCATTAGCCACCAGATGAATGCAAATCAAAATCACAATGAGATACTACTTCACACCCACTACTAGGATGGCTATAATCAAAAAGACACTGAAACTGTTAATAAAGAGGTAGAGAAACAGAAACCTCCTGACACTGCCAGTGAGACTGTAAATGGTGCAGGACTTCTGAAAAGCAGTTTGGTGGCTCCTCAACCGCTGAAGCATAGAGTTATCACACAATCCAGTCATACGATGCCTAACTATATAGCCAAGAGAACTGAAAACAGGTAATCAAACAAAAATTTGTAGCTGAAAGTTCATATCAGCATTATTCATAATAGCCAAAAGGTGGAAACAATCCAAATGTCCATTAACTGATGAGGGGATAAATAAGATGTGGTATATCCCTATAACGGAATAAATTTTTCAGCCATAAAAAGGAATAAATTACTCATAGATGTTATAGCCTCATGAACCTTGAAAATACTGTACTAAGGGAAGGAAGTCAGTCACAAAGAACCACATATTGTATAATTCCATTAATAAGTAATGTTCAAAATGGGGAAATCTAGAGACAGACAGCAGGTTAGTGGCTACTACAGGCTGGGAGTAGAGAGATGGTTTGGAGGTGATGGCTAAGGGCTATGGGGTTCCTTCTTGGGGTAATGAAAGTATTCTAAAAGTGATTGTACTGATGAATGTATAATTTTGTGACTAATACTATGTCATTTAATTATATACCTCAAAATGGTTGAATCATATGGCATATGGATTAAATCACAACAAAGCTAAACATGTCTAAAAAAGACATGTTAATACAAAGGAAATACAAAGGAAATTACAAAGGAAAACATCCTTCTATAGTGGAAATCTCTGACGCTCTTCATGAACAGTTCACCCTTTCCCTTGGTGAACTGCCATCCCCCACCCCACCACCCCGCCCCCATTTTGTGCCACTCTAGTAGGGCTATCAGTTACAAAAGTCCTCAAATCCCACTCCTGCCATAGAAACGACTCACAAATTACTGCCATTTAACTCTCTGAGCTGTTTCTACATCTATGCTTCCTGAGGCCTACGTATTCAACTCAATTTTCAATTGTGTGATACAGCCAAAGTTTAATAAATTCCCCCTTTTTTCGCTTAGATCATCTCTCCATTTAGGTTGCTTGCAATCGTGAAACTCTACTTGATATACACTCAAGAATTACAGTGCTCTTATCCCTACTGTAGAAGTAATTCTATCAATAATTTGCGATGAATCCTAATACAATTCTTTCTACGCATGTGTCATTTCATATGCACATATATGAATGTCTTAACATCATAATACTGTATATAGTATGACTATACCATAATCGATTATATTATTGATCCATGAATAATTGTTTTATTTATCCATTTTTCTTTTAAAATCAAGGGGAACAGAAAGAACCCATCAAGTGTCCATTGACTGATGAATGAATAAAGATGTGCTGTATATATACAACAGAATATTACTCAGGCACCAAAAAGAATGAAATCTTGCCATTTGTAATGACATGGATTAAGCCAGCGTGTATTGTAAGTGAAACAAGTCAGTCAGAGAGAGACAAATACCATATGATCTCACTCAAATGTGGAATTAAAC
Organism: Martes martes; assembly: GCF_963455335.1. Classification (NCBI taxonomy): domain Eukaryota; kingdom Metazoa; phylum Chordata; class Mammalia; order Carnivora; family Mustelidae; genus Martes; species Martes martes. Next base: position 70,799,910 of record NC_137899.1, read on the forward strand.
AAGAAAATAGATGAACATATGGGAAGGGGGAAAAGAAAAAAAGGAGAGAGGGAAACAAGCCATAAATGACTGTTGATGATAGAGAACAAACTGAGGGTTGATGGAGGTAGGTGGGTGGGGGATGGGCTAGATGTGTGATGGGCAATAGAGAGGACACTTTTGATGAGCCCTGGGTGTTATATGTAAGTGATGAATCACTGAATTCTACTCCAGAAACCAATATTGCTCTGTTTGTTAATTAACAAAATCTAAATTAAAAATAAAATTATATAAAAATAAATTTTTAAAAGTGTGTCAGGTCTAAAAAAAAAAAAAAGTGTATCAGGTTAACTAAATTTACTAAACATTTACTAAACATTTACTAAATAGACTTGGTGGTTGAAAAAAACTTTTTTTACAAACTTTTAGATATGTAAGAGGAAGCTAAAAAAAAATTTCTAAACAATTTTTGTTTACAATTACTTTGGCAGATAATACAGAACTATTATAAAATAATAATACAACAGGAAACAAGCATATTTGCATGACAGTCATCTTATACCAGTTGAAACCATGCAAATTAAAATCAACTTCATTAAATGTGAACTATGTAATGTTTTTCAATGTGCTGATTACATTGGCCTTCAAGAGGTCCAAAAAAAAAAAAGTTTACAGTGGTATACTTATCCACTTTTTGTAATCGCCACAATGCAAATATTGATCAATAAAATCTCCAGCAAAATGAAATATATTTAGGGAGAAAAGTTCATGACTTTTATTGCCATGATAACAAAAATACTAGTACTTTGTATATTTAATACTTAGTAAATCTTATTATCTCAATTATTTCTCAAAAAAATGATCCTTTGAGGCAGGTATTGTTATTATAATCACCCAAAAGCACTGTGATACTAGATGGCAAATCTAAGATCCAAGTTAGATCTTTCTCTCTCTCAAGCTCCTTTCTTAACCAATACCTCTGGAATATCATAAATTTGAGTTTAGTGAGTAGCTGAAAAAGTAAAGTGAAAGAGTTTTTACAATATTCGATTATATTAAAGAATCTATATTTAAGAAAATACTGCAAGAAACAGATCAGTTTTCTGAATCAGCACAGTTATTAAATCTGAGTTCTTTCCTTCTTGGCACAGGTGAACTTACACTATCAATTCCATTAGCACTGTGATAAAGGTGAAATCAAATTAACTCAAGCCACCTACATGATAAACTTGTGATCTTTATAAACACAAAAAACAGGTTAGTATAGACTCCTAATGGTGTAATTATTCTGCATCAGAAATAGGTACACAATTCCATAATAATGCAAAATAATATAAAATACATCGTAATTACTTAAAGACATTGTTACACAGGTCTTTCCATATTTATGCATATTTAATTAAAATTATATTTATCAAAAGACTAATGAGACCATTTTGCATCCCGTTTACTGAAAGGCTAATGAGATAGTAGAATATGAGCTGTTTAGCTGAAGAATGAGATACGTGGCATCTATCCACAACAAGAGAAGACCAGAATTAAAAAATAAAGTATCACTGAAAGCTTCTCATAAACCTTACAGTAAAAAAAAAAAGTCATATTAGAGATAAGAGAGACCATGTACAATGTCAGCTTCCCACTTAAATTGATAGGTAAATGAAAATTTATAGTCTAGTCAAAGAACTTACTAATGAGAGTATATGAATTATTATTTCATTTTCCAGGATTATACTTGTTACAGGTTTTTAAATACAAGTCATTTTACAATGGCAAGATAGGCCATGATGCTTACAAGGTGAATTAAAATTTCATAACATTGTACCTACAACAGTCTCATATTAGCTGGCCGCACCTCAGAAAAACACCATTGATATTTCACTGAGCCAAAAAACAAAGTTCCCTTATGATGTGAATATAGTGGAAGGTAACCATGTTGAAAGGCAAGTGGAAATGCCAGTCATTTTCTCAAATAATAGTTAATTGTAGCAATATCTATCTGAAGGCTTTCAGCTTCAAGACAGAAAATTCCAGAGATACCAAAATGGTATCAATTATGAACTCTAAATAACAAAATTGTTTAACATGTAAATGCAAACTATTTGCTCATCAAATAAACAGGAACTCATTTTAAAAAGTAAGAAAAAGTACCTGTACCTCTGAGGTTAATAATACATTATATGTTAATAAAAAATTTTTTAGGGGCACCTGGGTGGCTCAGCGGGTTAAAGCCTCTGCCTTCGGCTCAGGTCATGATCTCAGGGTCCTGGGATGGAGCCCTGCATCAGGCTCTCTGCTCAGCGGGGAGCCTGCTTCCTCCCCTCTCTCTCTCTCTCTCTCTCTGCCTGCCTCTCTGCCTACTTGTGATCTCTGTTAAATAAGTAAATAAATAAATCTTTTTTTTTTAATTTTTTTAAAGTAAAAAAAAGTAGCAAGTCAGTTCAAGTTTGAAATTTTTAGATGAAAGGCAACTTTCTAAGTCAGGACCTTGGTTAAATATCCCCTAACATTTGTAACAGCATTCATACATGTACATGAAGTTTAGGTAAAAAAACAAAATCCATATATATACATATTGCAAGTGGCAACTCTTCTCCGAAGATAATTTAGTTTATGAATTATCTGAATAAAAATCCTAAGTAAATTACTGAGGGTAAAAATAGTTCCATCAAAAACTTTGCTGTGTGTATTCCTCAACATCAATTAACATGAAAGAATTAAATCATCACTAATTTGTTTGTTAGGAAAAGGTGATACTTTATTATTTCACCTACATAATTTGAAGGTACTGCACCGTAATATGTCTTTTTGTTAACACTTATTCAATGGTGTATTTATTAGCTGTCACATTAAGGCCCTGCCAATAGAGGTTTTAAATATTTATTAAGAAACACCTCCTACATCCAAAATGAGATTTTACTTAATATCTTCAAAGAATCTGAAATAGCATATTATATATTTATTGATTCCTAGAATATGCTCCAGCCAGATAATGATCTTTTGTCAGAGTAAGAGCAATCTTGTCATGTGGGTCTCTTCACGCAGGCTGACAGCAACACTTAAAATGTAATAAAAGCAAAACTATTCACCTAAGTGGAAGTGAAGGGACTAGTTCTAGCTGTTGAGAATGTTATTTTTCTTCAAAATTTTAGTCCCTTGAAATCCAGCTTCTTGAGTTAATACACAGCTATTAAAAAGCAGCAGACTTGTAATCAATACCTTTACTAACAGCTATTCCCCAGGGTCTCTTACATATCAGCACCAGAGTTTTGCAAGATGGAAAATACCCAATTAGGTCTTCGTGAACCAATTTAGCTTGTCCAGCTATCGAGTATTTTGACAATAAATACATTCACACTCTTGAGTTTGTGAGAGAAAAATTAGCCCTTTAATTAGCAGTAAAACTGGTCTAGAAATGAGCCATCTGGCTTCTCTCTGATATGCTCTGAGATTGTATCATGTCATCAGAAATTTTTTTTAAATGCCAGGCATAAACTGCTAACCTCAGAGTACAAACTTCAGCTCCCTTCATAAAAAGTACCAGAATGTGTTTCTCTACAGTACTGGAGTTGATTCTAAGTGAGTTCTCACTGCTATCCATCTTCCATGTGGCCAGAATAAGAGAACAAATCTGAGCTCCTTATTTAGATATAAGCAGATCTGGGAATAAAGAAAACCTTTCTATCACCCAGGGGTTTGTATTTCAGTCAGCCAGGGTTGAGACAGAACTGCACAAACTAGTATAGCTAATTAATATTGATGGTTAAAATGATGTCTTTGAACCCATATGAACAGCTCTTCTAGACTTGAGTCAGTCAATAAATATATACTGAATACACACATTGAACAGGCACTGGACTTGTCACAAAAATTTACTTATTTATTTATTTATTTATTTATTTATGAAAAGGTATAGAGAACAGGAAGGAGATATATGCAAAAAAAAATAAGTACAATCTGGTAAATGCAATAATAGACTTATGTGTACATCCTGAAATAAAACAATTTTGAACTTCTGTTCCAGTTTCTCGTAGGTATAAATTTAGAAACAGACACAGAGATTTCAGTACAGCTATAGGCAAAAATATGGGAAGACATGCACACATACGCATACATCATGGTCACAATGCAAAATATGCTTCCTACTTGATATGGCAAAATAAAACTCGAAAGCCACAAGTATAAGAAATTTGCCAAAATAACTCAAGGCAGGATTCATGAAGGAAACAGCATTCAGGCTGATACCATATGAACAAGTTTGTTGCGTAGAAGGATCAGAGGCTTCCAGACAAAGAGAATAGGATATATACAGGTTGAGGACATTGAAATGTGATTAGACCACATGTTGAAATAATATTTTGGATATACTGGATCAAATAAAATGCATTATTAAAATCACTATCACCTCTTTTAGTTTTATTTTTTAATGTGGTTAACAGAATATATGTAAGCTACATAGACAGCTTCAATCAGACAAGTAACGGTGGAGATGATGAAGTGGAGGGAGGAAATCACACTAGCAGTAAGCAGAAGGAAGCCAGGTGGAAGGGACAGAACTTGGTGACTGAATGAAGGTAAGGGATGGAGGAAAAGAAGTCATGTATTCATTCATTCATCCAAACATAACACTGCATGCCTAGGATATGACAGGTACCATGCTGGTTGTGCTATTGTGAGCTAAATGGAAGGATAAAATGCTTATCAACATTCTAGGCTGAGAAATAGAGTCAAGGTTGTTACACACCAAAACAGCAAATAAAGGAGGAAGAACAGCTCTGTTATCATCACATGTGTCTATCATCTCATTCTTGGATATTCTTCCATTTATTTTCTTCTGTCTTCCAGGATATTTAATGCAATATCTGGGAAGCAACTGGGTATCAGGAAAAAGGCCTAAGCTGAAGCTTGAGAGTTTGGAGTTACTAGTACATAATTGGCATAATCATTGGCTGCTGATCCTTACGAGGGGTTCTGACTACTCAAGGGAAAGCTATAGAGTGGAAAGGGCCAGGAGTCCACGGAAGAACACTAAGGACACCACAAAGGAGAGAAAGGGTAAAAAGCAAGTCCGCTAACAGGGGGTAGCCAGATACGAAGGAGAAAAACTCATGAAGGGCAGAGTCCCAGAAACCAAAAGAGAAGAACGTTTTAATGAACTAACACTCAACAGAATCAAGTAGTAAGAGTAGTTTCAAAGAAGCACCAAAAAACGTTGAACATTTGGTAAGTCACAGACTGATGACCTTTAACATTTAGGAAGTGAGAGATTGATAACATTCGGAAGTCAGAGATGGATGACCTTCCCAGCAGGGTCGTGTGAACAAGCAAGATGGGAGAAGGCTGTACAACACAGGGCATGCAAGGAAGTAGAGAGGCCAGGTAGAACGGCTTGTTTCTAGAATCCTACTTGTGAATAAAAGAATCATCAAGCAGTGAGCACAGAATTAAGGGAGGGTCTGAATGCCTTTGTCTTTGTGTTTTGACTTGAGAAAAACTTGAACATGTTCAAAAGCTCAGAAAAGCAATCAGGGAAGAGGAGCTAGTTCAAAAGGCCATAAGTAATTAATGGAACAAAGGCCTAAGGAGCTGGGGAAAGAGAAGACCTAGAACACAGGTGTATAGACAGCTCTGAACAGGAGAAAGAGCATCTTTTCCACAAAGATGGAAGTGAAAGTGGCTAAAGAGATGACAATTCAGATACAGGTAAAAACCCTTTCTGTATTAAGACTTTACTCAGGTTATAAAGTCATCACTGGGATCCTTTGGTTAATGGTAACTACAAATGTTGTTCCCTATAGAACCAAGGATCTGATTCATTCTTACATACAGCAAACGTTCTTAAAGCCAAAGGCACAGATTCATCACACTAAGGGCAAGCTGACTTCTGTCTACTCCATGGCCCATGATTTACTATGCTCTAATACAAAAAACAAACAAACAAACAAACTGTAAGAAGTGATTATCATTGGTCTCAAAGAGGAAAGAAGGGAGAAAATGTGGCCTAATGTGTCTTGGGTCAGAAAGTGCTTATGTCCCTCTAGGATTTTCACCTACGTGCATTTGGAGTGGAGGGTATGGCACAAAGCCTTTCTCCTGTCCACATAAACCCTGACTAGCTCCTTTCCAGAGGAAGAGTCACAGCTATCATACTGAGCCACACTTTAAGCCATTTGGTGGAGTTACTGTGCCTTAAAGATGGAAACCTAAAATTCCCTCTACCTCTACTCTTAATGTTTCTGGTTTGGCAGCCAAAATGACATTTGAGCAGAGACCCAAATGGAGAGGAAGAGAACCAAGTAGCTGGGGTTCTAATCTCAACTGTTATCCAAATCTTGGATTTCTACTGCTTATGTTCTTTCAAATATGGCAATTTGCCTTTAAAAAAGATGCTGGATCCAGCACGAGCCGTAGCACCAAGATGAGTGAAGAGAAGAAGGCACCAGCAAGTCCCTGCGGGTGTAGGACATGCAGGGCAACGGACATTGAATGTCCCTGCACGTGGGTTCATGGCCCACGGCAAAGATAAGGAACACAAAGTCGTCTTACTCGGGGACTCCTGGGACCATCTAATGCACCAGTGCAAGATCTGGCAGGAGCTCTTTTCTTCTCTGCACACACTTAACTTCGGTATTGGTAGTGACAGCACATAACAGGTGCTTTGGCAGCTGGAGAATGGGGAGCTGGAACAAATCTGGCCCAAGACTGTAGTGGTCTGGGTGAGTACCAACTACCACAGGCAAATAGCAGAGCAAGTGACTGGTGGCATCAAGACCATCGTCCAACTGGTGAACCAATGGTGTCAGGTCTGCTCCCAGAGGCCAGCACCCTAACCCACTTCAAGAGAAAAACTGATGGGTGAATGGGTAGGTCTGGACAGCATTGGCTGGCCACCCATGGGCCCACTTCCTGGATGTCAACCCCAAGTTTGTGCACTCAGATGGCACCATAAGTCACCATGGCTTGTACGAATACCTGCATCTGAGCCACCTGGGTTGCACACCTGTCTGTCAGGCCCTGTCCTGCCCGCTTCTGCATCTGTGGCCCAAAATCAGGGCCAGCATGTCCCCTTGCCAAAGGCTACACCCTAAGTTCCTTCCCCAACATTAAATTCTCATTCAAGAAGAAGAAAGAGAGGGAGGAGAAGAAGAAGAAGAAGTAGTAGTAATAGTAGTAGTAGTAGTAGTTAACAGAAGTAACAGTAGTAGTAGTAGAAGTAGTAGGAGCAGTAGTAGTAGTAGTTGAGCCATGGGCTTCAGAGCCACCAGAATAGCCAGGTCCTCTGTGTAATCTTGATTTCACATTGGGTCTTTTACATCTGTAGACCCAGAGGCTGGCAGAAAGGATACCTTGTCCTATGAGATAGAACACGTGCGAATGCTTTATAACCAGAAAGTGCCTTTAGAAATGGCCGCTGCACAACTGCATGGTCAGTGTCATAGTGCAATGCGTCAGTGCTAATCACATGTGGTTCTTGGGGACCTTATTAAGATTGCTCTCCTGATTTGCTAGTGGGAGAGCTGGAACACCTGACCACAGGACATCAAGGGACTAGGTGAATAATCAAACTACCATCATAAGCTGCCATTATCTGATTCGCCAAACCATACAACTAGATGGGCACAACAGCACTCCACTCCCTTGAAGACTGGGAACATGGCCACAGCTGAGCTGAATGAGCAGATGACTCAGACTATTACAGTACCTACCCCTAATCCTTCAGCATTTCTCCCTCAATCCACATAAACTGGCATCACAAGAAGTTCCCTCTGGCCAGTTAATGGAAGAGAAAAAAGGGTGGGTATTTTTCATGCACAAAAGGATCTGCACTGAGCTGGCAAAAGCTAGGTGTAAGTGGTCAACACCTATACATACACCTATATATATATATATACAACACCACCAGTCTTCAGTGGCCCCTGAAACACAATGGTAAAGACAAAGCCTTCCACTGTGAAGAACTTTAGGAGGTATAGGCTGAGGTAAGGGTATACACTAGTTAATCATTAGTGGCTTAAGAGCTGACAGGCTAGACAAGAACTTAGAATGAATGGGAAAACTGGTTCAGTTCAGTTTTACGGGGCCAGCTGGGAGGCAGGGACTTGCGAAGTTGAGATGCTGACCTATAAAACGAAGTATATGCTTAAAACGAAAAATGCATATACGGTGCCGTCTTTTCCTGAGGGTATAGGAAGTGTAGGTGAGCTCAGTCCCTCTACTTTCTTTAAGTCTAATTAAAAAAAATATTGGCAGCATGCTTTCTGAATTTGGTGAAAAGCATGAAATTATAGATTCACAAAGCTCAGTGAACCACAGGAGGAAAATTACAATGAAAATCACACCTATACATGTTATAGTTAAACATAAAACTAAGACAAAGAAAAACACCTTGAAAGCATCCAGAAAAAAGTAGACATTACACACAAGAGGGTAATTACATCAATTTTTTTAAAAATAAGTTTTTTAATGGAAACATAACACACACAGAAAGGGGCACAAACGTGATGATTCGGCATGACTTATCACAACGTGAAGATAACCATGTAAACGTGACCCACGCCAGTAACTACACCAGGGTCTGCCCATTCTGAGTCACTACTCTTCTTCCTTCCCAAAGGTAATCATTACCCCGGTTTCCAAAACCCAAAATGGGGTTTGTCAATGGTTAACCTTTATATAAATTGAATACATGATGTATTCTTTTCCGTCTGGCTTCCTTTAACATGACTGAGATTCATCTATGTTGCCACCTGGACCAGCTGTTCATTTGTTTCCATTGCTATACAATGAATGACTACACCACATTTGAGGAATATACCACAATGTATTCATTGTACTGCTGATAGACCTTAGAGGTGTTTCCATGTGGGGCTATTAGGAGAAATGCTGCTATGAACATTCTTGAGTACATCTTTTGGTGTACACATGTATGCATTTTCGTTGGGCTCTCTATTACACCTAATAACTGACTTGAAGAATTTTTGGTCCCTGAAACTTTGGATTTAGTACCGAATGGAGGAAAATGGTTTAAATTAAGTTAGAAGTGGACTTGCTGCTATACCATGGAATAAATGTAACTCTATGTGGAAAGAAAGGGAAAGATTTTGACATTCGAAAAAAGTAGCAGGCGGGGCGCCTGGGTGGCTCAGTGGGTTAAAGCCTCTGCCTCCCGCTCAGGTCATGATCCCAGGGTCTTGGGATCGAGCCCCGCATCGGGCTCTCTGCTCGGCGGGAGGCCTGCTTCCTCCTCTCTGCCTGCCTCTCTGCCTACTTGTGATCTCTCTGTCAAATAAATAAATGAAATCTTTAAAAAAAAAAAAAAAAGTAGCAGGGGAAGCAGTGCCCTGCTCTCAGCATTTAGGACACATTGGGAAGTAATACAGAAAATCGTGAACTGGGCTCATAGCACTACCCTGCGCCCGAGTGGGTCCCTGACCACACATTTAGATACTCCAAAAAGATGCCAAGCGGTTATTTTCATTGACAGGACTAGCAGTACCACTCCAAACTGTAAACTGTTAAAGTGGTAACTAGAGAATGTTTGATCTTTTTATTGTTGTTTTTAAAGGCAAATGTCCTGCGTGGTTTGCTATGGTTTCTGTCACACAAAAGTCATTTCACTCTACTCTGTGTTACTTGGCTGTCACAAGACATAAAATGAGCTGCAGTAAGACCTTTATCAAGAAAAGGGAAAAATAGACATATCTGGCCCCGTACTCAGATCACTGCCTTCATCTAAGGCGTGATCTACCCTTTCCAGTGACGTATCGGGACAGTTCAATTAACTACCCTCTGTCAATGAGAAATAAATTTTGGTTCAGAGAGGTGGGGAAAAGCAGTGGATTCAACCTAACAACTGTTCCATATGAATCCTAGATCATTCTGGAGAAGCCGTCCGTATAACAAACGAATCTTCATAGCAGAAATCATGTCTCCACGAGACTCTGCTCATTCCTTCACTCTGTTCACTTCGGTCCTTAACTTGTCTTTTTGGACTCAGATTCCTTCACTCAACAAACGTGAGCTGCATACTGTACTATAGTAAGCCAAGTACTTTCAGTGCCAACTATTTGAAAATGGTATGTGTGTGCATGTATGTGTATGTGTGTATACATATGTATACGCACACACACAATTATAGACATTGGCCCTGTGTGGCCTCCAGCTGGGAACACTTCTAAGCATGCCAATTACTTAAGGTCAAGTGTGAATGTATGTGTATTTGTGTGTGAGTGAGTTTGTATCAGGGAGAGAGACAGAGTAAAGGAGAGGAGGAATGGGATAAGAAGCAACTAAAGTTATACTGGACAAGGAGGGCAGAAATCATAAAAGACTCATGAGAAAATGTGAACATATTTAAAGCACAAGAATGATGTGAGCCTTCACTCACTTCTCTCCTCTGTACAACCATGTTCACTGCTCATCAACTGCTTTGCCCACATCTTGTGTGCTCCTTACAGCTTATATATAATCAAGATCTACCTTTAAAGCTATTTGCAAAAGTGTCTATGCCATAAATGTTTGGCTGACAAGTAATTATATTTTATCTTCCAAAAGAAAATCAAGCATAAAACAACCCCACAAGAAAAGAGAACTGACACCCCTGCATCACAAAGGAGACAAAAGAGATTTAACCAACACCTTAAGTTTCTGTCTAACCAATCATTAATTTTAAATTTGATTTTGCTTTTTATATCACAAAGCACTTATTCAAAAATAGCAGAACCCCTATATCCATATGTTGTCCTGCAAAAAGAGAAGAAAATACTATTATTTGTATTTCTTGTTCAAACACTCTAAGAATAAAAGAACTGTTTTCAGAAATGATGAGGTTCCTGCAGATAACATTTACCCACGGGATTTGAGGCTTTTTTGTGACATAAAGTGCAGAGTACTTTGAGGATGGTTACAGATTCAATGGCACAGAAAAGGCTTTTAACTTTGGCTCATTTCCTCTGACCACCATGCCTCCATTCTAAATTATAACCTCTCAAAGCTACAGATCCTTTAAAACTAGCTTTTAAACTGCCTTTCCTTAGTATCATCACAAAATAAGAACACTTTGTTACTTGAAAATAAAAGCACAAAATTATCGGACTCAATAACTGTTCTCATTATTGCAAACCAACAAACAAGGCACAACAAAAATTGTTTTTTCTAATAGCGATCACTTATTGAGTGACCAAGAAATAAATCCAAAAGAAACCAAAGAAAGATCTGCCTTAACAATATAAATGGTTTCTTACTCAGAAACTATATTTAATATCAAAATGTTTAGCACATATTCCAGTGCTACTATTATTGTCCTTAACAGAATCTTAAGCTAAGCACGAAAATCCTGTCATTCACATCTTAGAATAGTACTCATTTTGAAAAAAATAAAACTAAAAAAGAAACCACTAAACCACTAGAGAATCCCATTTTTAATTTAGGAATGTCTTTTATGATATAGCCTATAACAAATACTACCTCCTCTGCTGAATTTTGTTTTTGGAATCACTGCAGTACTTTATATCCACAGAAAAGTAATAATAAGACTAGGAAACATAAGATGCATCAGGGCCCCTTCCCCTTCATTGTGACTGAGCAAGTACTTGGCATCACCAGCAAAGCCAAAACCCAATATTCAACCAGCTGGTTGGGGATAGCAGGGCCAAGCCACGTTGGTGACCCACATAGATGAGAGACTGGTTATATACAGGGGGAAATGAGCAAACAGGTAAACATTTGATGTTAACAGGATCCAGGCATAAATAGATAGACAGACAGACAGACAGACTTAGAGAGAGAGTTTGTAAAAACCTGTATTTTCTAATTCCATTCCCTGAGAAGACCTAGCAGGAATGATACTCCAGTAGCAATAAGCATCTTTAGAACCCAGACCTTGGTGTCTAAATGTCTAAATGTCATTTTCCATTTCTTAGTAATTCCAAGGCTGGAACAAACAAGAGAAGTATAAGACACGCCTGACCACCTTTTAACATGATGAACTAAGAACAAAGCATCACTTCTATGGTAATCCTGCCCAAAATAATCCAAACTCATTCATGAGGAAACATCAGATAAAACCAAATAGAGAAGAAGCATGATTTGGCTGAACTCTTCCAAAATATCAAGATCACGAAAGATGAGAGAAGACGAAGGAACAGTTCCAGACTGAAAGAGGCCAGTTGTGCAACTAAACACAAGGTGTGATCCTGGATTCTGGACTCATGAAGAACATCACCGGGACAACTGGTGAGTTGTGAATGAGAGCTGTGGAACAGATGGTAATATTATATTAATATTTACTTCCTGTTTTGATTATTATATTGGGGTTCTGTGGAACGACATCCTTATTTTTAGGAAATATTGACATACCAAAGGAATGCTAAGGCATCGTGTCTGCAATTTTTCATCTCAACCCAAGAAAACAAACAAATGAACAAACTCCAAAACAAGAATGTATCAGTGGGACGCCTGGGTGGCTCAGTTGGTTAAGCAGCTGCCTTCGGCTCAGGTCATGATCCCAGCGTTTTGGGATCGAGTCCCACATCGGGCTCCTTGCTCGGCAGGGAACCTGCTTCTCTCTCTGTCTCTGCCTGCCACTCTGTCTGCCTGTGCTCACTCTCGCTCTCTCTGACAAATAAATAAATAAATAAATAAATCTTAAAAAAAAAAAAAAAAAAAAAGAATGTATCAGAGTAAAGGGTGAGGGAGAAAGAGAGAGAAGGAGAATACGATAAGGCAACTGTAGTAAAATACTAATAACAGGGAATGTGAGTGAAGAACTTGTGTTAGCTCTTTGTCCTTTTTTTGAAACGTTTCTCTGAGTTTGAAATTATTATAAAATAAAAAGTTTTAAAAAATATGTCCACTTATAAATGGTCACATACTATTCAGAAAAGCCTTAACTTTCTATAAAGGGCCACAGTCAGCTATGAATTTAAAAAAAAAAAAAAAGGATATGCTATAGCTAGAGGCAGAATACAATCTACATAATTCAAAAAGCACTTAAACCAAATCACAATGTTAAAAGGGCTTTTATCACCAATATGTCTAAAAAATGTGAACACTTGCCTGATTAAAGGTGATGTATACCAGGAATTATAAATACCATAAAGATAAAACTGCAGGAAATCCCTGATACTCATAGAAGAAAAAGATCACGGAGACAGACTCGTCTCCAAGACAAGCCTTCAAGGATGGACTGGCTGACTGCCGCGTGCAGGGAGTGGGGTCAGAAGACAGTGCCCATGTCCGGAGAATTCAATCTCCTGCAGCTGCAGAGAGTAGCCCCACATGGGGGCTGCCCACATCCCACGACAAGGCAGGGGCAACAGAAGGCAACCCTAAGGGCAATACCACCTGAGCTTCCTGGGACCTGTCCAATCCTGCAGCTTCCCCTTCCAGCCACAGCACACAACCCCTGACGCACATCTTGCACCCAAAACTCCACCTCACTGTTCACCTCTGGGGAGCCAAACCCACAACGAGGACTTCCTTTGTTATTTGATGAAACATAGCTCGGTAAGGACACCTTTTACAGTTCAGCTTGTGAGTGGGTCATGTAATTTCTGACTCACAAGACAGCCATGAATTTTCTTAAGGTGAATTCTGCCTCTAACTCTCATCCATTTACCTTCTCATGCTGTGTGACAAAAGAATTATACTTTCCCCTTTTCATGTTAGCCAAATATAAAAGATAATCATTATTTAAACAACAAATTTCCCTCTTATGGTCCATTAGCTCCTGCTGCTTGTTCCTGTAGTGAAATTGAAATATAACAAAACGATTTCCATGGCAATAGATAATAATCTAGTAAATGTGAATTTCTGGCTTAGCAACAGAACAAAATAGGAGGAGATTATGGGACTGCAGTGGGACTAAATTTCAACTTCTGTGTATTTTTAGTTTCACATTTTAAAACAAAGCAAACACAGACAAATTCATACGTGCAGAAATATGAAGAGTCAAACTCTAATTACAGGATAAGTTTAAAAGACAGATTTCAATGATCAATTTGCAATATTACTCCCTAGCATTACTGCCAAAATACATTCAACTATCATAAAAAAAATTTACTTGTAAATTTGAGAATTCTTACAAGTTTTATTTGCAAGTCTATTATCTACTTTAAGACCAGCTCCAACTACTAACATATTCCATTATGTTCATTTTTAGTAATAATTATAAACATGGATGATGATTAATATATAAATGAGAGATTCTCAAAAGACCTCTGAATCTCTACAAAGCCTAGGAACAAAGGAGCTGGATGGTTTGTGAGCATCACAAATACAGCAGCAGATCTCACCTAATACCCAGGGAGTCAAAGCTTTCCATTCCCCCTGTGAAACATGCACACCAAGGCCCTGGGGCAGGACACTCTGTTGTCCAGTCTACCATACACGTGCTCTTCTCCCTACACCCCAAATTGTACACTCACTGAGAGTCAATGTTTTGTTCCCACACTTATTATCAGTTGTTCTTGCTATAATGGCAATAATTAAACTGTTCACAATCTGATGAAATATAAGTGCAAAAAAGGAATTATTGTATCTTAGAAAAATAACTACAGTGTTTTGCAAAGATCCGATAAAGATGAATCACAAAAAAATATGAACAAATTGAGTATGAACAAAGCTATACTTTGGACAATTAAGGAAACAATTATTCATATCTAGAAAGTATTCTACGTGCAGATTGCTTTGTATCTTAAATTTTTGCTCTTAATAACCCAAACTGCAAATTGTAGATAATGTATTGTCTGTGCTTTACTCAATAATGACTATGCAAAACTCCGAGCTGTTGAAAGGAAAAAGCTCCAGCCTTACAGCAAAAAAATGACAAAGAATAAGTGAGACAAACATATGAGTTCAAGGAAGCCTAGACCGAATTCTTTAATATTAGCAACATAAGCACACCTCTCTCTGACTTGCCTCAACTCTCCAGGTGAGATTCCAGCCTTCTTAGAGATGGCACCGAGCATAACCCCCTTGTCCCTTGATCTGCAATACGCACTGCTTCAATCACAGGCTAATTCTTCCTGGACGGCAGTGAAGGGTTAAAAAGTGTTCTTCCCCTACTTGCTTCACTGTCCTCTGCCTGCTTTGTATATATGGGTTCCTCATTACCCACTTCTCCAAATTATGGTTGAGTTACTTTTACTCACATCACTCCTGACACCATCGAAGTCTGACTATAACTGGATGTCCTACAATTCAATTCAATTCTGATACTAGCTCTCCAGAGTTAACATCAGACTCCACAGGTCCAAGGGCTCAGTCCCCCAAGACTGACCACTTCAGACATTAGTCATAAGACACTCCATCCAACTTGCCTACAAAGCCAGGTGTGGGTCCCCCAACCCTACCCTTTCAGATTCAGTATCTGAAATGGCTCAGAAAACTCTGCAAAACATTTTCATAACTATTACCGGTTAATTACAAGGAATACAGATGAACATACAGGTGAAGAAGATACATGGGGCAAGGTCAAGCACATGGGTTTCTGTCCCCTCGGAGTTGGGGTGTGCCACCCTCCTAGCATGTGGGCGTAACTCTCAAGCTCTCTGAGCCCTGACATTTAGGGATTTTTATGGAGGCTTCATTACCTAGGCATGGCTGATTACATCATTGGCTATTGATGATCTACTCAATATCTACTCCTTCTCCCTTCCCCAAGGATTGTGTGATGGCTGAAATTTACAAGCGTCTAGCAAGGTTTGCTATTCTGGAAACCAGCCCCCATCTGAAGCTATCTAGGGGCCCACAAAGAGTTGCCTCCTTAAAACAAAAGATGCTCATATTACCTTTATCACGTAGAAAATTACAAGGGTTTTAGGAGCTCTATGCCGGGAACTGGGAACAAACTGTACTAGATATTGCAGTATCTAGCCCCTACAACTGCTCCCCTTATATTACCTTTTTTTAAAACAAACAAACAAACAAACAAAACAAAAACACCTTCCATTTCTCCTTCCTTCCCTCTTCCCTCCTCAGGTCTGTACCAGGTAATAGGCAGGATTTAAATCACAACGTATTTTCAATCAGACTTACACTTTGTTGTCAACTGTGCTCAGAGAATACATGCAATCTGTAAACTCTGCATGCTACTAAGGGTTATTTTATTCTGCTCCCAAAGTCTCATATATAAGAATGGCTTATGGTTCAGTATCTCTGGAAGAACATCCCCTAGTAACAACGTATCTATTTCTCAATATCCATTTACTGTTTTACTTTAAAAATCCTCCCCATCACCAATCCTCACTGCCAGGTGTACAACTTTGCAATCTAATGTCTAAAACTAGCAGAAATTAAAGCTTAGCATCTGCTTACAGAAAAAGCTATTCCTCCCTGAAGACTGACAGACCCCTTGGAATCTTATTTTTTTAATTCTCTGTTCACATAAATGGGTGTTGTATACTTTTCCCGGGAAGGACAGGCCTAAAGTTAGTCAAGAGATGTGTGGAAGACACTCACTTTCACTCTGAATTAAAGCATTGTTTTTTATTTCCATGTTTACACATTTGTAAAATTTTCTCCTTTCAGTGATAATAACCTTTTCAAAAACTAGCCTTCAGGATGCCTGGGTGGCTCAGTTGGTTAAGTGGCTGCCTTCAGCTCGGGTCATGATCCCAGGGTCCTGGGATCGAGTCCCACATCAGGCTCCTTGCTCAGAGGGGAGCCTGCTTCTCCCTCTGCCTCTGCCTACCTCTCTGTCTGCCTGTGTTCACTCTCTCTGACAAATAAATAAATAAAATCTTTAATAATAAATAAATAAATAAATAAAAACTAGCCTTCAAGGGGCGCCTGAGTGGCTCAGTCATTAAGCCTCTGCCTTCGGCTCAGGTTATGATCCCAGGGTCCTGGGATCGAGCCCCACGTTGTGCTCCCTGCTTGGCAGGAAACCTACTTCTTCCTCTCCCACTCTCCCTGCTTGTGTTCCCGCTCTCGCTGTGTCTCTCTCTGTCAAATAAATAAGTAAAATCTTAAAAAAAAAAAAATCTTCAGGATAGGAACCAGCTAATGATCAGTCTGCTAATCAAGTCTCACATCTACCAGCCAATGCATTTAATATATCACAATTCTTCAAATATTTCTCGCATTAGGATATATATTGTAGTCAATAACAGTATAGTCTAAATGACAGTATTTTTTTCTTTCTTCATGGCACATAAAATAAAGGATATACCTGAGATTTGACAAAATAACTTCCTCTCCCAACAGGCTCTGGTTGACCACTAGAGATAATCCACGTGAAGGAGGGAGCACTGGAAATGGCATACAGTAAGTGCTCAATAAATCTTACTTGCTATCATTATCATGTTTCTAAACCAATAACTGAAGTTTCAGAAATAAAGGTAAATTAGAGTTCAGATGTACTCCCCTTATTCTACTTTTTTTCTCTGAGTGCCTTTGTTTATTTGTTTCGGTCCTAATTTTCTAAAGTTTCCATCTGTCTCCACGAAAGAACAGTAAAAAAAAGTCTGATGGAATTGTTAAAGGTTGTGCTAAATGACAGCTTATAGTATTCAAGCTCAGTGGGTTGAGATATTTTCAAATCAAAGGAATTTATACATCAGATCTTTCAACTAGCTACCAAATCAAAAAAGTAGGAATCTCATTGGAAAATAGACTATAAGACAATTCTATAGTGAGGAATCTCCGAAAATGTCTCTATCAATCATTGTTTTCCCCTACTAAATGTACCAAGACCTATTTTTAAATGATGTGAGCTATTTTCTTTCACATTGCAATTCTACCCTCAGCCATTTTTTTCTATTTCCATAAACAGTAACTTGAAATGGATCTCTCCTTCAATTAGAAAGCAATCAATTGATTTTTAAAATTATAGCCCAATTTTATTTGCCTTCATATTACTACTTATACTGTTTTACTTTATACTGATTCATACAGTGATTTTGGAATTATTTTACCTGTCAATGAATGTGAGAATATAAGAAATATTCAGATTTTAATGAAAATTATAATACAGTTACACGATTTCTAAAGGTGAGTAAATAAGGCAAACAATATACCTTTTTGGTATTTTTATATATGAAATTGTTTCTTTACTCAACTCTTCATGGCTTTTGCCTTTCTCATATTTAAAATAATTTAATTGAAAACAGTATAATTTCCTCTCTAGTCAGGTAAAAAAAAATACACAGCCAACTGTAGTAACATTATTCTGCAACATTCTCAAGCAAAAACTATTAGATATTGATTCAACTTGGACACTCACCTAAACAAGTGTTATACAACAAACTTTAACTATAATTCTAATTATTGAATTTTGATGTATCATATTGCCCTAAGAACAGAGAAATAGAGTTAAAAAATCATCTGTAAAAATACAGTATGATTATAATTCAATATAGATTGCTAGTCCGCAATTGTAATTTTTCTCCAAAGGAAACATGAAAAGCATTTTAAATTCTAAGAAAAATCACATTTAAGACATATTCACATTACACAGTCTATGTTCAACTAGTCTTTTGTCTACACATACACACATACATCCCAGGTGGGAACAAGCCCTGCATTGCATTGGGCTCCCTGCTCAGCAGGGAGTCTGCTTCTCCTTCTCCCTCTCCCCTCTGGCTTATGCTCTCCCTCTCACTCACTCTCTCTGTCAAATAAATAAAATCCATGAATGAGTGAGTGAATGAATTATAGCACACAGCACCTTGTAAATTATTTTTAAAAATTTGACCATATAATAGCATTTTCAATATACTTACATTGTCTTCAAAAACATGATTTTTGAATGGCTGCAACTGTGCAGCCCAGCATTTGGATAGGTCATTGTTTATTTAGCAGATGACCACTTTGGACATTTAGAACATTTACTGCCATAATAGTGCAAGAGTAAACAAACCCTTCCCTTTGCTCAGGTCTCTGTTTCTCAGGAAAAATTTCTAGAAGTGGAAAATGCTAAGTAAAGTCATGTAAACATTTTCCAGGCTTTTTATGCCCACCACCAAACTGTCTATCAATGACCTTTGCCCACTTTCCTTCAAAGTCAATGCTTTTCTCCACACCTCTCGCCCCTCCCTTTTTTGTGGCTGTTTTTCATACATGAGTGATAGGTTCAATACTGCAAATACTTTTCAAGGTTCTTATTTGCTTTTTTTTTTTTTTTGACAAATAAGACATCTTCATCTTGCATAATCAAACCTATCAAACTTTCCTTCATTATAATTTCCTTTGTTTTTTTTGTTTTTTTTTTACCAAAGAAAGCTTTCCTCGTGCCACTATCAAATGATTCACCCATACTTTCTTCTAAGTATTTTACAGTTTCCATTTTGGACATTTATTTCTTAACTCATCTAAAATGCATTTTGCATATAGGATCCGTGGAGAGCTAGTCATGTTCTTTTCAGACAAAATTGTTCTAACAGACCAAGTTTAAACGATCAACACTTTTTAAATTAAATGTATTATTAATAGTCTTTTCACACCTTATGACACCTCTTTTTTGTGTTTTTTTAAATCTAGGGTATAAATATGTAGTAGCATATCCCAGTTTTTAGCTTCTTTCCAGAGCACAGAATGAAGATTCTCCTTCATTCCTACTCTTACCCTATCAGCACTATAAAGGAAAAGAATCAACAGAATATTCTATATTATAAAGAAAAATTTTATGTTTTGGCTCAATATAAAGACATGCCAAGTATGTCTGTAACGTACTACTCTTAAAAGCATACTCAATTCTCTAGCTATTGAACAAGATTCAGAAGTAAAAGGAGAGGACAAAGTTACCTAAGTCTGTCTTAAACTGCCATGAAAATGCCTGCACTACCTCCAGTATACCAACACGGCATGGAGCGAGCTGTGATGAAATGTCAGTTTGCCCCAGAAGCATTTCCTGGCCCCAGCCCCGCAGTCCAGCTCCTTGAAGGACCTCTCCCGCGGCTTTCCAAGCCACCAGAACATGTCTGATCCCAACACTTACAACCTTGTATTTCACTTTCTGACTTACCCACAAGTCTCCCCACTAAACCATTAGAGCCTTAGAAGTAAAAACTTCATCTCAGGTATCACTTATCCCTATCATTGAGCTAACAGAAAGCAGTCCGTACAATACCGGTTAAGCATGGGTCCAAGATTTCAAGATTTCTAGGCTCTTTCAGGTCTGTCAGTGATTAATGACTAAAATAACAAACAAGTCATTTAACCTTTATAAGTCATTGGTGTCAAATTCAGAAATGGGTTATTTCTTAATAAGATTATCTACTGAATCTCTCCAAGATCAAAATTCTGTAAGGACATAACCTCTATTTCCAGAACCCAGCCTTGGACTCCCTGCTGCGTTATCTCCACCCTGGTGGTATTCCCTAGTTCTGATCACTTTGGTCCTTCTAAACTGTCCTGACCTTCTCCTCCCTACTCCACAGTCCATCTCAAATGTTCCTACCCTGTTCTCCTTGGGGTTTTTGTAAGTGATCAACCACCTTTATCTGTAATCTGAATGACAATACCGTCTACTGTACCTTTCTTGTGCTAAGTTTACGTGCTGGTGCGCTGCATGGCTTAAGGGGAAGGTATTAGTGATGTGAGATTTCAAGCACTCAGTCTGTAGAGCAGCTCTCAGCTTATCCTGCCTGCGTCTTTGGAAAAGCATACAGCATGAGGCATGATTGCATTTCTACTCTGAAATAAATTATCTCTGTAGTAAAGGCTATTTTATAATTTTACTACTCACATTTCCATAATGATCACCAACAGAAAGGACATAGGATATTTTAGAATTACACCAAAAAAAAAAAAAAAAGAAAGAAAAAAGAAAAAACCAAAAAGGGAAGAAAAAAAGGACTAGACTGATGAGCCCTTCTCAAATTTATTCTGATAAAGAACGGTTTTCTTTTATGTTTGTGTTTTCCACTTTTTCTGCCATCTCTGTTTTTCAAAATACTTCCATAAATTTTCAGAGTAATGTCACTTTGGACTGAACAGACTTGCTTTTATTTTTTAAGAATTTGATGGCATGTGGTGAGACTGTGTATCTTTTTGAGATGTCTTAAAATTTCAGCTTGTTCTAAATGTAATCCAAGTTATAACATGAGTTAAAATGAAGTCTGAAAGAAAGAAAGAAATTCATAAAAATATAATTCTAATTTGCTAGTGAATGTTTATATGCAAATATTAAGAACAGCATTTTAATTAAACAAATTTTTCTACTGCCAACCTGTGCAAAGTGTAGAGGAGACAGACTCAACTAACAACAATACAAGGTAGACTAAAATGGTCTTTAAAAAAAAAAAAAAAACTACATTCTCCAGTGGCATGAAAGAGTTTTACCATTAAAAGTACATATAGGTAAGTAGAGAGAATTAAAACTGTAGTTCTAATACCCTTCTGAATTTCAAGTACTTCTTTGAGCAATAAGGAAGGGGGAAATCACCCAACCATGTCCTTTCCAAAGATACACTGTTGATTACACTTCCAGTAGCACTTCTGTAAAACGGGTTCTGACTGGGAAAGGACGACTGCTCACTGTTCAGGAGATCCCTCTACCATCCATGATGAGTGAATAAGAAAAATGTCAGGCAAGTTATGGTCATACATAGCAATTCTACTGGTAAACCAACTATATGAGTACATATAGTACAGGTGGAAGGAATAACTTGAGAGTTATTAAGCAACAGAATTGGGTAGACAAGTTCATAATCAAACTAACATTTAGAATTTCCAATCTTCTAAACATAGTTTAAAATGCCAGGTTAGTAAATAAAATCAAGGGAAAATGTTCTCTAGGAGACTGTTTCCCATATCATAGATTCATGGTTTAAAAAATAATACTAATAAAATCAGAGAACAACCCTTCATACATTTACCCTGTAAATATCCTGTATATTCAAAACAAAGCAAAGCAAAAGCCTTCTGTTCTGAAACTACCTTTTTATGAAACACCTCATCTGGTATTCCTGGTGTCTGGCATCAAGTTCTCTTATTCTTATCTATACATTATCCAATAATGAAATGGAATCTCTCTCTTCCTTAAGATACTGCTTTTATGACTATCTCTGAAGAAACATAAAAGCTTCCATTTACCACAAAATCAGACTGAAACTCCTCAAGGTAGCACTCAGGATCCTCAGTCTCTATATATCCAACCTGTTTCCTATTACCTTCCCCATAGGAATTTTCTGTTCCATCCACAATACCTCACCAGCTCCACACACACGTAAAGTTAAATTGTGTCTATTTACACTTGTTTTCTCTATGGCCAACCTCACATGGCAAATTATCTACCTCCTATCCAAACCCGGCTCAACTCCAAAACAATTTCCTCCAAAAAGTCCTCTTAGGTCCTTCAAATCCATACTACTTTCTTCCTTATTATATATAATATGTTCATTCTGCCAGTTTATCTTAATGTTGTTTTAAATTATGATCAGCTGTTTTCATAGCAATTATATGTTAAAATTCTCAAAGTCAGAGGGTTTATCTTTTATTTTGTCCTTCCTAGGATATTTAGTATATCACATGGCAAACAGTAATTATTCAAAATAAAAGTGCTATTTTAAAATGGTCAGTAAAATAATCAAGTTTAAAAGCTTTGTTTTTACACATGAAGAAACAGAGAACAAAAAGTAACTATTCCAAAATCACACACAGCTTGAAAGCCAAACCCAAAACCCAAAACTCTATATTCCTAAAATGGTTAGGAATCCTGCAGAGAATCCCGGAAGCGTAGACGCAAGGATCCTTTCCCACGTAATACTGTAAAAGTTAGGATCCTTTGATTTAAAAAGCAGCTTGAGGGGTGCCTGGGTGGCTCAGTGGGTTAAAGCCTCTGCCTTCGGCTCAGGTCATGATCCCAGGGTCCTGGGATGGAGCCTCCCATTGGGCTCTCTGCTCAGCGGGGAGCCTGCTTCCCCCCCTCTCTCTGCCTGCCTCTCTGCCTACTTGTGATCTCTGTCTGTCAAATAAATAAATAAAATCTTTAAAAAAAATAAAAAAATAAAAAGCAGCTTGAATTCTCAATGTGGAATTGCTATCATACCTAAATGTAATATTGGGGCTAAACTGGCCATGCTATTTTGAAGTCTTTGGATGACTTATGGTTTTTTTTTTAACTGACATATTATTGTAAGGGCCATACCACACATCTTTAGTAATTAACTAAGAGCAAATGACAGTATCGCATACAAGGAGTTTTACTGTGAAGGCATGACCTTTCCATCATATTTAACCCTGCTCTAGCTCACAGAACTTTATCTACTTGGTTAGAAAATAGATGGCCACATAAATTCATACTAGTCAGGGGCGCCTGGGTGGCTCAGTGGGTTAAAGCCGCTGCCTTCAGCTCAGGTCATGATCCTGGCGTTCTGGGATGGAGCCCCGCATCGGGCTCTCTGCTCAGCAGGGAGCCTGCTTCCTCCCTTCTCTCTCCGCCTGCCTCTCTCCCTACTTGTGATCTGTCTGTCAAATAAATAAAATCTTTAAAAAAAAAATTCATACTAGTCAATCTATTTTCTAAAATATTTTGAGTACAAAGAACATAAATTCATCTGAGAAGGTAATTAGTATACCATGGAATGAGGCTCAGTGTAATACAATTAAAACTGGTTACCAAAAAGAGCTTAAACAACAGGAGTGCTAGGAATTACTGAGAGCCTTTTAGCAAAAAAGGTTTGACCAACTACTACTGTAATGACAATGAGAAATGTTCTTTCTTGATGATCTCATCCAGAACACATTATATTTGACAGAATACAAAAGCATTCAAACTATAATAGGCACATAAGGGACACCAATTATGACCACCCTCTCCCCCAAATAAAAAAATTACTTTTTGAGCAAAACTATAAAGTGTTTTCAATGCTTCCTAGAACCCTCTCTTTCCATTTAAGAATGATTGACTACATACAACAGTCTGTGGAACGCTCAAGCACTTAACTATCTTAGAGAAAAGAGGTAGAAACAAAGTCTATATACTCCACTTCTTGTCCATTTGAAAAAAAATTTTTTTTAATTTGGAAAGGACATCACTTCATTCTTAAAGTCCCTACACACTAAAACTAAAATTCATTTTAAACTTTCATATCCGACAAAGACAATAATATCAAACAGCAGCCCACAATTCCCTAAAGGAGTGATGTCAATCAGTATTTCTTAAATTAATTCAGTGACCTACAATAATGTGAGTTCTTTATACATAATGTCTGTCAGTTGGCAATATAGAATCACTTCTGGTGTCTGAACTCCAAAAAGCTACTGAAAAAGTGTATCTTAAGTAGTTCCTTAATTCCTACTTCACCTGGAATCCGTTTCTTATAACAATATCAGAAAAATAAAAATCACACCAGGAATTGCTTGCTATAAATACAATTCTACAAATTAAATACAAGTATAACCAGGATTTCTGCTAATGTCTAATCAGTCGTTTTTCTGAGTGAAGATCCCAAAAGTCCAGGAAATCCCTTCTATCCATCTGGGTTAGTGAGTTCATGTGTGCTTACACAGCTCATTTTTTAGTTACTTCATAGATGGTGTGCAACTACATTCTTCAACTAAGATTTCAAAGGTCTTGAGAAATGGAAATACTCAGTTTAAGATTTATCTGTTGCCCCTGAACTCTGCTTTGAGTTATGATGATTCCTGAGAATGTAGGTGCTCCCAACACAGTGACCACCTGAAAATTCAGGAGAAAAAAAACTTCAACTACATCAACTTAACAAATATCCCCACACATTGGATTATACAAACAAACAAACAAACAAAAAAGTATTTAGAACAGTGTACTAAAAATTTTGAATAGAACTCCATGCACAAAATATCTGAAGAGTTCTGAGCATTTTACATGATACTATCCATAAATTCTAGAAATTGGCTAATGAAGAATAATTATCAGAGATATAGTATGTCTAAGACCAAAGGCAGTCAGAATATTACATATTTAGATTTATATATAAATCTATATAAAAATTTATATATAAATTTTTGTCCAGTTACAAATATAAGTGAGAAGAGGATAAACATAAATTATAACATGAACACATTTTCTGAGTTTCCCTCTGATATCACTGGTTCTTCCTTCTCATCTTCCTGGTTCTAAGTTAGACTACTGGGGCTAAGGGTTCAGGCCTAAAATCTCTTCTTTCTCTACTCACTGTCTAGCTCAGAGGTCAGCAAACTACTTCCTGCAGGCCAAGTCCAGCCTATGACCTACTTTTTATACATAAAGACTTATTAGGATATAACCATACCCATGTAATTATTGTTATCATATTTCACAATACAGGGGCAGAGTTGAATAGTTGTGTACTGTGTAGTGTACTGCCTGACTTTTTACAGAAAAGGTATGCCAGCCCTTGCCTAAGGGATCTCGCTCAGATCCACAGCTTTAAATCTATGTCATGACAACTCAAAAATTCTATCTTCAGTCCTGACCCAGATTTGCATTTCAACTTTTCAGGCCACATCTACTCTTGAATTTCTAATGGTAATGCAAATTTCACACGTCTAAAACTGGAAATTTGATTTCCACCTAACCCCACCTGCTCCTACACCTTTCCCTTCTCAGCACAGACATTTCCACTCATCCAATTGCCCAGGACAAAAGCTTTAGAACCATTGTTCATTTCTCTGTTTCTATCACATTCCATATCCCAACCATCAAAAACTTCCATCCTCAACATATATCCAGAATCTTGCCATTTCTAACCCATTCCAATGCTACCACTCTGACTCAACAACAACCATTTCTCACATGGACTATGGCTGCAACCTCCAGACTGGATCTCTAATTCTGTTCTCAGTCCCTTATATTCAATTTCCACAGAGCATGTAGAATGACCATGGAATCCTGCTGCCAAAAACACTTCAAGGTCCATGGAGGGTATGGCTGTCAAAGCCCTGCATGATCTGGCCCCTGGTTACAACCTTTGGTCTGTCCACATGGGGCTCCTTGCTGTCAAACATGGCTCTGCCCAGGATCTTTGCACTCACTCCTCTGTCAGGAAAATTCTTACCCTGAATATCTGGTTGGCTCACTTCCTCCTTTTATATGGGGCTCTGCTCAAATATTAATTTCAGACTAGAGGCCATCTCTAATTTAGTCACTCCTGTCAACTCTTTTTCTGCTGTTGTTGGATTCCCTGGGAAACAGACTCTAAGACTGAGATTTGCATGCATTTGGGGGTGTGCTCTCAGGAACAACATCTGGAAAGAAATGAAGGAAGCAGGACAGGCAGAAGGAAACTAGACTGCAATGCGGTCGTAACAGAGGATTTAGCCAATGACACAAAAACCTCAAGTTGGGAATAGCCTTTCAGAATTGTTCCAGTTGAGGCAAGGGACTGGGTCTTTGAGCCCATATATTGATGCATTATGAGATGCACAGTGCTCCCAAAGGAGGCATAAACCAGGGGTAAGAAACATGAAAATGTGCTTTAGAGAAGTTAGGGAAATGCAAATTCAAACCACAACAACATACTATTTTATGCACACTAGAATAGCTATAATCAAAACACAGAAAATATCAAACATTGGCGAGGGTATAGAGAAACTAGAGCCATCACACATTGCTGATGAGAATGTGAACTGTTACACACAGCTGCTTTAGAAAACAGTTTGGTAGTTTCTTGAAAAATTAACATAAATTTACCACACAATCCAGCAATTCTACATCTAGGAATCTACTCAAGGGAAACAAAAATACACTCTATAGAAAGTCTTATAAACATGAGTATTCGTAGCAGCATTATTCATAATACCTAAAAACTGCAAACAACCCTAAGGTCCATCAAATGGCAAATAGACTTTAAAAAGCGGAGTACATACATAAACGGAATACGATTCAGCTATAAAAAGGAATAAAACACTGACACTTCTACAACATGAAAGGGACCAAACACAAAAGTGCATTTGTTTTATGATTCTATGCAAATAAATGCCCAGAAAGGACAAACCTTTAACAACAGAAAATAAATTACTGGTGGCCTGGGGCTGGGGGTAGGTAAGAGGAATAACTACAAATAGGCATAAGAATACTTTTAGAATGGTGGAAATACTGGGGTACCTGGGTGGCTCAGTCAGTTAACCATCTGACTCTTGGTTTCAGCTCAGGTCATGATCTCAGGATCATGAGATCAAGCCCCACATCAGGCTTGTGTCTGCTTCTCTCCCACTCTCTCTCCCTCTGCCTCTACCCCTGCCCCCACTGGCACACTCCCTCTCTCTTTCTTTCTCTCTCATAAATAAAATATTTCTTAAAAATGGTGGGAAAATCTCTAAAATTGGATTGTGGTGATGGCTATACAACTCTGTAAATTCACTATGCATCACTGATTTCTACACTTAGCACGGCTGACTTTAGGAGATGTAAATTATACATTAATAAATATATACAAAGGAAAAGAGCAAAAAAAGATTGTTGGTAGATTCTTGAATTATCTGAAGTGATAATAATGATAATAACAAATACTCACTGAATTTGTTAGGAATCAAGAATTGTTCTAAAAGCTTTACATACATTAACTCATTTAATTTTCACCATAATCCCATGAAATAGGAACTATTTCATCCCCATCTCAGAGATGAGATAAGTGAGGCACAAGGAAGTAAGCAACCCAAAATCAGAGAAGTAATATACCAAGAATGTATTAATTTATACTCATAAAAATAACTAATTCTAGGGGCGCCTGGGTGGCTCAGTGGGTTAAGCCACTGCCTTCGGCTCAGGTCATGATCTCGGGGTCCTGGGATCGAGTCCCGCATCGGGCTCTCTGCTCAGGAGGGAGCCTGTTTCCCTCTCTCTCTCTCTGCCTGCCTCTCTGCCTACTTGTGATCTCTCTCTGTCAAGTGAATAAATAAAATCTTTAAAAAAAAATAACTAATTCTACCTTAAAATGTAAGTAATAGCATTTACTTATATACAATAAAACCAAGACAATATCTTATGTGTATAAACATGGAAAATTTACTGTAAGTAGCATATTTAAGATGGTCTAATAAGTGACCAGTTTGCAATACTTCTTTCTACTAGCCAATAAAACCAGTCATTAATATATGCTCATTATAAGTCAGTTTGGTCAGTAACTGGAACATTTTTGTTGAGGGACTTAACTACTATAAACAAATACAAAGAATATCCATGATCTAACCTACTGAATCTGTGTGTTCATAAACCTACAAAAATATCATCATGGTATATATAAATACAACTTTATTCTGCAAGGGTCATATATAAACATACGCACAAACATATACACTGAGTGACATATACCGAGTAACATAGATTTTTCTAGTTCACCATGTCATCAAACTGAAGGCATATCATTGTTCCTATAACCAAAAAGTACAATGGGACAAAATGAGATGACAGTGTATTTTATCTTCTTCATATGAAAGTTTAGTTATAAATTTCACATGGCAGTAAACCAATATAAATGGAAGACCTGATGACAATAACTTCTCATGTCTTTCAATAATACACTTCCAACTTTGGAAATAGCTCTAGATAAGAGAGCTGATAAATGAACCACCCATATGTAGTTAATTTTTTTAAAACTAAGGTACTTCATATAAATGATCAGCAAGCCTATATATTTGACAACAAAGTCTTTTGAACAGTCTAATAAAATCCAATACCCAGACTATGTAGGAAACAGGCTATTTAACTAAAACCACACTCACCTTCAATACATTTGCAGGCTACGACTGAAAAACCCACATCAGCACTTTCTGTCTAAATGATATATCGATAGAAAGCTAGAATAAAAATGGTGCTGAAAAATGTACCATTTATAACTGAGAATAAATGTTTCTAAGTGCTGACAAGCTTCTGTCAGTTAAATTGCATTAATGTAGAAATATTTTTCCCTAAATGTTTCTCTAGTACCTTTATTAGGAAACTTTATGATTAATTTATGCTCCAAACTAATAATTAAACAACTTTTTTAGTGTTAGTTCTAGGAGTTAGTAATGTTTATGTTTAATGCATTCATTTATAGTTGGAGAAAACATTCCATAACAGAAAATTAATTCTTATCCTTAATTCTCCTACAGCATAACATGACTGCCTAGAAAGCAATACCTCAATAATAAATTTATGATTCAATATGGATAATAGAACATAGCTAAAAACTTGCAGATCTCTACAACCAAGTATATTAAATAGTCCTCCTGGGTAACATACAGCCACGAGTACTTCTCATAATTCAATACATACTATGGTAAGAACCATTACAACAGCATGTGCTCATTTTGAGTCCCAGTCCTTTTAAAAGAACTTATAGGTGTTGTGAATGTAATGAATGAAATCACCAACTTGCACCTCTCACCAGAAAAAAAAAAAAAAAAAACCACAAAATGAAAACAAACAACAATAACAAAAAAAACAAACAACAAAAAAAGAAATGACCTAAAAGGTATCTTAACCTCTTTGAAAAAATTCTAATTTTTTTTAAGATGTTGGTGTAACTCTGATACACCATTAAATACATACATGATACACCATACACAGTTAAATAATGTTCTGATCTCCATATAAAAGAATTCTTTGAAATTCCTGAAAATAAAAATATACAGTAACAAAAAGCTTGCTTCTAACAGTAACCAGCTTTGATATTAAGGTTTAAACAAACTATATTCACTACAATAAATATAAGAAGAAAAAAAAAACAACTATGCTAGATTGCTGTAGTACTGCCCTCCCAATCATGTGTGCAACTAGAAAAGTAAGCAAATTATATGAAGCTATTTCAGATATTGGGAAAAGGGCAAGACAGGTCTGTGATCATTAGAAGAAGGGAAACAAAGCAGGTGCTCTCCAAAACTGCCCATATTTTACACTGGAAGCAAAGTCCAGATTGTGATAGAGGAAAGGGAACCCCAAAAAGAGCCTCACAGACTGAATAAGGAAAGATACTGAAACTACTGTTCGAGGAGGCTGAGATGGCCAGAATTTGTGGGACACAGTGCTAGTGAAAGGGAGCTGTGCAGAGAAAAAAGCTGTAGTAACTGGCATAGGAATCCCCTTACAGCTTTAAATACCAAGCTGTGCTTCTCAGGGTGAAACTTCAAGAGGTCAACTGAAGAACAACTAGAAAGGAAAAATCAATTTCAGAGAAGCTGTCAAGTGAACAATTTCCTAAATGTAGAGACCTTGTTGAATAATCAGGGCATTCTGTAGACTCCAGAAAGTTCATGCCTTAGTAGTGAGAGTAAACTAGCTCCAGAATAAACAACACCCTAGATCATTCTATAAAAGCATGAAGATGAGCCTTGAGATCATCAGACTGATTTGCAAATAACTGAATGAAAAAAGAAAAAAAAAAAAAAAAGTCAAACACTACTGAAACAAAGCCATAACTTTCAGCTTAATAATGTGAGTCCTAATATTCATTATCTAATTTAAAAAAATTAGGAACAGGCAAAACAGGCAGAGAATAATACCCATAAGTGGGGGAGGGAGGGAATCAGTCGATCAAAATGGATGCAGAAATAAAAAAGGTAAAGTTAACATAAAAGGACTTTAAGAAAGCTATTAAAATCTTCAACCAAGGCTTAGAATCAGTTAAGTCAAATTACTGAAAAACTATAGTCTTGGGGCGCCTGGGTGGCTCAGTAGGTTAAGCCTCTGCCTTCGGCTCAGGTCATGATCTCAGGTTTCTGGGATCGAGTCCCGCATCAGGCTCTCTGCTAGGCAGGGAGCCTGCTTCCCCCTCTCTCTCTTCCTGCCTCTCTGCTTACTTGTGACCTCTCTCTGCCAAATAAATAAAATCCTTTAAAAACAAAACAAAACAAAACTATAGTCTCAATTCTATTTATTCTAACAGATGAAATGATAAACAAAATGTGGCATATCCATACAATGAATTACTCTTCAGCCTTAAAAAGGAATGAAGTATAGATTTTGGATACTAGCCCTTTATCTGATATGTCATTTGCAAATATCTTCTCCCATTCTGTCAGTTGTCTTTTGGTTTTATTGACTGTTTTCCTTTGTATGATCTCTCTGACATGAGGAATTTGAGAGGCAGGGTGGGAGGTTGTAGGGGGTAGGGAGGGAAAAAATGAAACAAGGCAGGATCAGGAGGGAGACAAACCATAAGAGACTCTTAACCTCAAGAAACAAACTGAGGGATGCTGGGGGGTTGAGGGGAAGGATAGGGTCACTGGGTGATGGACATTGAGGAGGTATGTGCTATGGTGAGTGCTGTGAATTGTGTAAGACTGATGATTCACAGACCTGTACCCTGAAGCAAATAATACATTCCATGTTAATTTTAAAACTTAATTAATTAATTAATTTTTTTAGAAAAGGAATGAAGTACTAATAGATGCTATAGGGTGGATGAGCCCTGAAAACATTATACTAAGTGAAGAAGACAGAAACAAAAGGCCACATGTCTTACTACTTATATAAAATATTCAGATAGGGGGGCATCTGGGTGGCTCAGTTGGTTAAGCATTTGCCTTCGGCTCAGGTCATGATCCCAGGGTCCTGGAATCAAGCCCCATATTAGACTCCATGCTCAGCGGAGAGTCT
This sequence comes from Martes martes, assembly GCF_963455335.1. Lineage (NCBI taxonomy): Eukaryota > Metazoa > Chordata > Mammalia > Carnivora > Mustelidae > Martes > Martes martes. The sequence goes on from NC_137899.1 coordinate 70,831,372, forward strand.
GCTTCTCCCTCTCACTCTTTCCCACCTGCTTCTCTCTCTCTCTCTCTCTCTCAAATAAATAGTTTAAAAAAAAAAATATTCAGATAGGTAAATCCATTCCGGGTATGGGAGATTCCTTTGGGGATGATGGCTCTTTGGAAATAAGAAGTGACTCAGCATTATGAATACCAATGAATTATACACTTTAAAATAATTTTATATTATTTTACTTCAATTATAAAAAATTGATCTAGTCAGTCTAAATATTGAATTGTTACATACAGGTGACAGAAATTGGGAATGGATGTTCTCTGTACAACACTCAACTGTGCAAATAAAAATCACTAGCACATGAACAGAAAATCATTAACAGAAAATCATTAAGTACACATTGAAACTTTATACATGATGCTTGAAAGGTCATCTGTTCACTGCATGAACAATAATGAAAATGTTCTGTCCTGTGCTAGACATTGTAATATTTGCAACATTTTTCAAAAATTGTATAAAATGTTATACCACAGAGGCAGTTCACATAACTGTACTAAACAATATGCATGCTTTCTCCTTTTTCTACCAACTCAATATTCATAAATCATTGTCAAATGCCATGCTGCAGCAAGACAAGACTTAACCCAAATTTGAGAATGTGGTTTGAACTACTAGGATTAGGAAACTAAGCAGTTAAATAAAATATTAAGCACGTCAACCAAATAATACACTTTACTTTTGTCTTTGGAAACATTTTATTAAATTTCCAAAGAGAAAAACATGGTAATTCATACAAAAGATTTTAATCACTACTTTGAAAACATACATTGTAACCCATAATTTAAGATTTTTCAATATGATTGGTTCAAGATTATTTTCTAGCAAGACAATCAAAATCTTCCAATCAGAAAAAACACTTCAAAAGTATTTTTTCAGTTTGACTTAATTTACAAGCATAAATATTATCCCTAATTATGAGAATTGCCTACTTTACTCAGTAGGCAATAAGTGTATCATATGTGATACAGAATGTAGGTTACAACTGGGAATTTACACCTAAATGACATCATAAGTTAAGCAAAATGTAATACGTACTATCTTTAATAGAATTAAATGAGTACTAATATTATACTAAAAATAGTATTAAAGTGGGTGCCAGACCTACACTGTCTAATACAGCAGCCATCAACCACATATATCTATTTAAATTTAAAATAATTAGAACTGCATATTAAAGATTCATTTCTTCAATTGCACGAATCAAATTTCAAGTCTTCAATAGCCACAGAAGGTCTAGCAGCTACTATACTGAACATCAGATTTCCATCAATGCAGAAATAGCACTTGTTTGACTTGTTTACCATAAAATTGCCTCACGAAGCTGAAGCTTCAGGGATTCTCCCTTGAAAAGGCCCTTTCAGGGACCTGGAAGGAGCTTTAGCAATGGGTTTTCATAATGATGCATTTTCACGCACGATACAAAATTAAGATGTTTTAACCATAAAAAAAATTATTTCTCTTGCCACTCCAACTTACACTTCACCACCCTTTCATCTGTGTTAAATGGTGTGAGTGGGTAACTTGAGGTTCCAGCAAAGAAAAAGGTGGATTAGAGATATGTTCAGTTTGGGGTTATGGGACATAAGCATGTGGTTCTCAGTCATTTCCATGTGTAATCAATTACTGTCATATGTTCCACTGCAGGAATGGCTTCTGGGAATACACCTTTGTCCTACTGCTTCAAACTCACCAGGAGGCATGAGATGAAGATGCAAAATCGAACATTAGAGGCGACATAAATGTGTCTCATGGCAACTAGAACCACAGGTATATAAGAAGAGAAACAGTCTAAAACATAGGCAGCTAGAAACAAGTTGTTGGGAAATTTTTCCAGTCATGAGATATGAAACAGTATAAGCAGATAATCTGATTTTTAATCAATGCTTGGTCAAATCAGAAATTTTCTCTTATTAGGAATATAGTTGATAATATATTTAATTACAAATGTACCATTTTTTTTTCTTTTTTGATGGGACTCATGAAATGGAACTTTTCTGAAACTCTATACAGCACAAACGAACACTTCTACAAATACTAGATGTGTCTGTCAGTGAAACTGCATGTTTTTTACACTTCACCATCAATGAAAACAAAACTTTATTAGCTGGGCTACAGCAAAGCCTTTCTAGTTTCTTTGTAGGAAATCATATTATAAAAGCATTGTGATAGAGAGAAGCCATGAAATGCTAAACATCCTATAGTTGTAGAAAAAAATAATTTAAAAGTATAATCAACAGTTTTAAAATGTCATTTGTCATAATTATGTCAGTAGCCACCTTTTTTGCAATCTCTAATCTGTTCTTTTTTCATTCTAAATAAATGCTGACTTTCATACATAAACCTGTATTTGTAGTTTTGTATTTCTTTCTTAAAGAGGAGTGTCTTCCCCCCACCCACCCCCGCCCAAAAGGTCTACTTTTTAGGTCCACCAAAAAACCTGATCTACTCCTGGTACTAGGAAATTAGTCTTGATTAAAATACACACTTTCCAGTTAGCAATCTTATCATTTTTGTTTCTTTATTCCACATGTGTTAGAACATTTAATAACCCAGTCACATCACTATCATTGAATCCCAGAATTTGAAGGGGTTAATTTGAAATATATGCCTTCCACTCTCTCTGAAGCTTATCTAATATCTCTTCAACCTTCAGTACAAAAAAGTTCACACCTTACTAGCATGGATACAAATGTCAGTCCTTGTAATTGAGTTACATTGGGTGCCTTTGACCTTTGTACTGCTAATGGCAGTTAAGTTCCTAACACAATTACAGTTATAGTTATTCAAACGACCAAGGTTTCTTTGGTTTTTTTTTTTTTTTAAGTACACAATATTTTGAAACCAAATGCTAGCCTGCCAATGCCAATTCATTTAAGTAAATAAAAGACAAACAAAAATTTCAGTCTTCTAATTATATTTAGAACATGTTTTAAATAATACCAACATTATAAAACCACCTTTATGTATTATGAAAATGTACTTACCATAGGAGTATAAAAATGTCCAATAGCTAAATGCCATTCATGCAAATATTCCCTAAGTTACATTTTATTTTTCATTTCATACCCTTTACACTTCATTAAGCCATACTTCAGATAACCTAATTTCTCATTATTGTATTGCAAAGATATTCTCAGCCTGAAATTACATCAAATAAATTGTAAATCAAATTTCTGAAAGCCATAGCCATAGGTGGAAATCAAATGAAATGCCTAATTTCACATAAATGGCAGCAGCTTTAAATGGATTGCATTTATTTAATTGCCTAGGCACAGTTATTGAGAAGTGTTTTTGTTGCTGCCTCCTATAGCTGTAGGATAATGTTATTCTAATATATAAACAATACATTGGCAGTTAAGGCAAAAAGATTTCAATCAAATAACAAAAATCAGAGGGCTATGTTAAAAAATTAACTGAAATTAGACGTGGAATACACATACTCTAGTATGTTCCTTTTCCCTGATTAACCCTGCTTGATAAAAAGAAAGAACTGAAATAAGAGGATTGGAGGTAGAGATAACTTGTCACTGTTACTTTAAAAAAAAAAAAAAGCTTTATTCATAGAGACAGAAAGGTGGACTGGTAGTTGTCAGGGGCTGGGAGGGAGGAATAAGGAATTACTGAGTTACTCTTTAATAGCTACATACTTTCAGTTTGGGGAGATGAATGGTGATGGTTGCCCAATGAGAATATACTCAATGCCATAGAAACAGTTGAAGTGGTAAGTTTTATGTTATATACATTTTATCACTGAAAAATTTTTTAATTGTTCTAAAGTAAATATAGTTACATTTTTATATGTATTTTTTTTTATTTTCTAGGATTTAGCCTGAATTGAAAAGTACTTTATTTTAAATAATGGAAACTAAGTACTTAAGTGAATCATTAAAAGTTGTAGCTATTAAGTGAAAAAAACTAACTCAGTTTCTTGATTTCAGGGTCTGAACATTTTTCTCTACCACTATATGAACTGAGAGATCACCTAAGAAATTCCAAACTTCTCTAAAAATACTTATTTTGAAACAAATAAAAAGCTATGTATAGAACAGAGGTTCAAGTGAAACTTAAAAAAAAAAAAAGATAGCAAACTGTATCAAAACCTTGAGCATGAACAATTGATGGGGTGGGCAGGGATCAACAAGAAAGCAAGTCCAGTTGTTTCAGTTACGGAGAGAAAGGAATTAAGTCAACAGTATGAACATGCAATCAACTTCCAAGAATCTATCCTATCACAGAAACCAACATGGCCTGTCTTCTAGAAAACCTGTTCACAAATTCTAGGATGCATGATTTTTTTTAAAATGAGTCCTAATTTATCAGAAGTTTATGTTTATAATCTGAGTAGCATCTGCAGAACCTGTTTTACAGTGAGATAAATGTTCCCATAACTCTACCATCTAGCACAGTATTACATAGGCGGTAGACAATAAATATCCGTTTAATCAGCAGGAAGTGAAGGAGAGAGGGAAGGAGGAAATTGAGGGAAAAGAGGAAAGGGAAGCTGGGGAAATGGGTTCTAAACGTTCCAACAACCCATCAACTGGTATTCAGCATCTGACTGTGCTGTACAGAAGAAGAAAGGTTGAAAGTCAATAATGGACAGGCGGGGCCGGTGCCCAGACCAAGCTGTGCGATTTTCTAAGTTTTATTGCTGACTTCTTTCTTTATTGAATTTAAATATGTTAGCGATATATATAAAGTGTCTGATTAACACCTGGTATTCCCAACAACCAGACGTTATGTACAATTACACACCATTAAAACTTTATTTTAAATACAGTCTTAATACAGAGCAGTTTTACATATCTCAAAGCTAGTTTCTTCCTTGTGTAATAATTAAAATTCCGTATTTTCATCAACATTTTATAATAGATCATTTTGAAACCAAATAGTAAGCAATTCTATCACAAAGCAAAACATTTGAAATAATCACTGTATTTCAACTTTATAGCCTTTATAAAGTGTAAGATTGTTTTGGCCATAAAATTGTGTCACTTTTTGCTGACCACCAGGCAAAAACCTCGGTCAAGTGACTTTCAGGTTGATACAGTCTGTGCCATTACAAGCAATTACAGGCTGAACGGAATGCTAGCTGGGGGTACTTCTGGCATTTTCCTCAATCCATGTCATTAGTCATTTCATAAATCATTTCAGCTTTCTTCATCAACTACCCTCTCAGGTTTTTCAGCCATCATTCCTACAATCAAGTCACAAAGTAATTCTTCACCTTTCCATGTTTTATTACTCAAACATTTACATATTTTGATTCCTTAAAGATGTCATTTTTTGGCAAAACTAACTGGGATGGGGTATGGGGGCAACGATCAGAAAAATGGTCGCCAGTGGGGCTTGAGAGCAAAGTTTGACTGGTAAAGGACATGAGGGAACTTTCTGGGCTGATAATAAGATTCTCTACCTTGATAAAGGTTTGGGTTACACAGGTCTACACATATGTCAGAACAAAGCAAATGTTTCCTTAAGATTTATACATGTCTGTTGTATTTAAATTCTACCTCAAGAGGGAAAAAAAAAAAAAACTATTAATGAACTCTAGTTAATGATACGCATGCTGAAGTATTTAGGGGTAAGTGCCTGCAATTTACTTTGAAATGCATCATAAATAAGATGGATTGACAGATGAATAGTTGGATGAAAAGATGGAGAGATATATCATGGGAAAATGTTTGCTAAAATATGAGCGGTGACATTCTGTTGTTCACTGTAAAAATCTTTGTTTGAAAACTTCCATAATAAAATGTCTTAAATTTTGTAATTTCTTCATAATCCTTTCCACCTTAATATTCACCCAGTAAAGAAAAAGGCATCAGCAAGCATTCCCAAAGATTTTGCCCATGACCTTAGTTACCACCTTGCTTGATAATTTTAGATGTTTATGAAAATTGATCCAAATAGTTAGCACTAGATAAAAATATTGTTAAGCATATAGTTCATTCATCCATTCCTTCATTCATTCCACACATACTTGTCAATCACTTTCTATGTACCAGATGTCTATAGTGCTAAAGGAAGAAAGCCAACTTAATTGTAATACAATGTGCTATTTATCAAGTGTCAGAGGAATACGGCTGGCAGGGCATTTTCTGGACCATAAAGAATGAGTATGATTTTTCCAGATGGAGTACAGGGAGGGAAAAGTTAATTCTAGACTGTGAAAAATTGAATAAGTAAGCATATAATACGGAAACTTTATTTCATGGTTAAAATTAAGTTTATGGTAGTTGCTTCTTAAATTTATCAAAGTATCTAAAATAAATTTACATACATTGGATCCCTCCTTCTACTATCTGATATTGCTTTTGGAAGGTTCTGAAGTCTTTTCAGTCACCAATATAAATCTAGGTGTTCCTTTTTTACCATTGACCTCACACTACGTGTATTGCATTTAAATATTTAAAGGTAGATCTACATTTAATTTTATTACTAATTAAGGGTTTTTTATAAGAAGTTTTTTAGCTGGAACTAACACTAGGAAGTACTGTTCTAATGTCTTGAAATTCCAAGAGTGAATACTCAGGGATTAAAAAGTTTCCCAGACCAGGCAACAACTAAAGATGCAAATTGCTAACATAGCAACTCAGCTCAATATAAAATGCACAAAGGACAAATATCAAAGAACTGTCTAAATTGTAGACAATCATTTAGGTATTTTTAATATTTTATATCTTCCCTTTAAAGGCATGTAGATGGTCCCATTTCCTTTAATGACTACTTTGTCTCTCTAAAAAACAAAATTCAAATACCTGTGGGTTTACTTCAATAAATTTTATCTACAAAATGTATATATCACTACAGATTTCACATGCGTAATGTGAAAATTAAATGAGATTTTAAAAAATGAAAAGGAATTAGTGCTTACTGTTCAATAAACAGTAGTGACTAATATTTTAAAAAACAGTTATCCATATACATATTCATGCAATTACACAGACATACTTTTTGTTCTGGGCCACAAGCTAAAGTGAGCCAGAATTCATCTTATCTTTTCAGTTTAGTCACAAAGTCCTAACTCTTAGTATCATTGCATTACTGACCACTTCAATGTCATGATAGCTTTTCATTTGCTCCCTTTTAGATCCAAACTCCTTACTTCACTGCTCACCCAAGACTGGCACTCTTTACAGAGTTCACTAGCAAAGACCTTAGAATTCTTTTATCATTTATCCGTTAGTGGCTGAGAATAGAAATATCACTGGACCTTGACCTCAAATAATCCTCTAAAAAAATTCCCAGTGACTGAGTTGGGCTAGAGGTTCAGACTCAAGATGCTTTGTAATTTGTTTCAAACCATTTTCTATAGGTACCTTCAAATGATCCCTAGGCTGAATGAGATGTTTTGTTCTGAGAGGCTTTGAAAAAGTCAGTTAGGAAAGATAATATTAGGGGAGTTCTTAGGACTGAACACTGCATTATAAAAAGAATATTCAGAGACCCTAGGGAAAGGATATTTCTAGGATGAAAATTTTTTAAATAGAAAGTCTGATTTCATTTGTTAGTACATATAATGGCTGTTACTATTTAATAGTAAAGTACATTATCACTTTGAGCTAGAAAGAAGTGAGGATTTGAGGTTATACTTTGAGATGCAGTTTAGTGATCTAAGTCAATAAATCTTCAACAGAGGGCGACAGTTGTGTGCAGTGTCACAGTAGTCTGTAAATTTGGGAACAACCTTGCAAAATGATCTTTATATTGATCAGTTTATTAATCTCCATGTTATGTTCCCACTAAGTGAAAACTTAAATATTCTAGATATTTATTGTTAGATTATAAATCTAGTCCAACTTATCATAAAGACTTAAAAACAGTTAAATCTTTAATAATGCCATAAGAGCAAATAGTATCCATAACACTGACATTTTCTTTTCTTAAAACATGCTGAATTTGAGATACAGATATGAATCTTATTTTGAGGGAATGCTAATTATACTCATTTAAAAACCTAAAAGCCATTAGTCCTGATTTTCACTTTTTCATCTTTATGATATGCTCCTGATAGGAGTGGGCTGTGAGCAGCTGTGCTCATGCTGCCCGCCTCAGCTGAGTCCTGCCAGCAGACTGCATGCATGTGAAGCTTCCTGTTGCTCTTATTTGCAATATTCTAACAGTGGTTTTCTTTATTGTTCCCTGATCTTATATTTTGATCTAAAAGAAAATGACAATCAGGACCTTATTTAGCAAATAAGTCACTCGGCCTCCCTTGTCGAACGGATGGATGGATGGATGGATGGATGGATATAAAGAAACAGATGCTTGGCTTCTTAACTAAATGAGGAAGACATAAGGCAGCAGAAAAATAAATACAAAAACGGTCAGAAGAAATAGAGATTTCAATAATAATTGCTGAAAGAGTAATGACCAGGAAAAAAAAATTTTGATACAAAAAATTTGAATGTCTAAAAATACTTGCTAAAGCCATATAATCCTAAAAAAGCCTTTACAAAATGATTCCTATGTGAAATAAATAAATCTGTTATTTCAAAAAGAAAAGAGAAACTTTTTTGGTAAAAGTAATAAAATCTGATTTCAGTTAAAACTTCTTAAAGCAGACTTTGATAGAGTACCTTTCTAAAGAAATGGCCAGGTGCCTGATAATTTTTTTACCCAAGAAAAACCCTACTCTGCTTTAATGGTTGAAAATATGCTTCATTTTAAAACTAGAGTAGTACAAAAAGTTCAAAGGAAGGCTTTCCAAGTACAAAAAAAAAAAAAAAAAGAAAGAAAAAAAGGAAAGAAAAGAGTCTAGGATACAACAAGCCACAGCTGAAATGACGAGCTATACTACCTTCCCGAATATGTCAAAGCTTAGAAGTATATTATTATACAACACAACTATTTGTATATTTCCTACTTGAACACCATCACAGTTGCCATGACTTATTCTTTCATTTTCCACAAGTATTTAAAAAAATATATAGTTCCTGATTTAAAGGAAAGAAAAATAAGTAGAAAATAAGTAGAAAAATAAAATGTATCGCGTTTTCACAAATAGAAAGCACGTGATAAAAGATGGGTAGATGCACAGGTAGATTATGAGTAGATACATGGTGGATGGCTGGATACACAGGTGGGTGAATCAAAAGATGCTCAGAAGGACAGGTGTCTATCAAAGCAAAAAAAAGTAAATAAATGCAATCTTTCTTTCCTCCTTTCACTAATAGCTATAGCAGTCCTTAATCCACAGGTTGTCAAGGTCACGAGTGGGTTTATGAGTCACCATGAACTATAAAGGAGGGAGAGATGAGAGAGATGCATGTTGATGTGGGTAGACACATGAACGTGTGTGTGAAAGAGGGAGAGGGTGAGTGTGAGTTTGTGTGTGTGTAGACATTCCCTGATGCATTTACCGGAATTAAGACTTCTTAAAGGTATCATGACCTAAAAGATGATTTAGACCCACTATTGTAAAGCGTTTTGCATGATTCATTAAATGATAGAGCAATGCTAGGTAGTCTTCTCAAAGCTGAGAAGCCATGCTAATAATATCAAGAAAAACTAAGGACACACTCAAACTCAGGGTACTCATTTAACAATGGAACTCTTAGCCGCCTTAAAGAGGTTGGAAATTATACTGTTTAAGTGTATTTGTCGGGATGCCTGGGTGGCTCAGTCGGTTGGGCGGCTGCCTTCGGCTCGAGTCATGATCCCAGCGTCCTGGGATCGAGTCCCACATCGGGCTCCTTGCTCGGCAGGAAGCCTGCTTCTCCCTCTGCCTCTGCCTACCACTCTGTCTGCCTGTGCTCACTCTCTCTCTCTCTCTAACAAATAAATAAATTTAAAAAAAATTTTTTTTAAATCAAAAAAAAATAAAATCTAAAAAAAAGAGTATTTGTCAATGAAATTTAAAGCCTAAGTGGGCACTGACTGTTCTCAAAATTTGCTTTTAATAAGACTAAAGTTACGACACAAAAGTTCTGTTTTCACCATTCAGTACTCTGCGCAAGGAAAATTCTTAGCACCGCCTGAGTTCCCACAATGTGCCTTAAGATAACATGTGGATGCACAGAATCATATCTCTCTTTATTAGAGTACATTAACAAAAGCGGCCCCTTCCTTTGATCTCCAGAAACAATTAACCTACTCTTTTTTAAAAGTGTACTTTGCCAGAGAGATTTTCACCTACCATCCAAAGAAGCAAGGCCTGAGTAAAAAGAAGCTGGCAAAGCAGCTTGAACAAGCACTTTCCATACATATAGGGAAGCTCTGGCACTCACAGATGGTGCTAGGTATGGTTCCTGAATTCAGAGCAGTGGGATAATATCCACTCAGTACGTAACAAAAGCACTGAAAGTCAGAAAAAGAAAAAAAAATTAATTCAACATAGCCTCCCTGATTTCTTATTTATTAAACATTAGCCTTTCATAATATCCTGGGAGAATTAAATAACGGATTTAAAGATTCACATCTAATTGAACTCCAACCCAGATGAAACACTCTGTGTTTCTTAACTTGAGATTCCAATAGCTAAATTTTGCTTTTCAAAGGCAGCAGAACTTTGGAGAAATTAGGTCTTCCCAGAGATCCCCTCTGAGCTTTTCACAAACATTTATCATGGTGGCAAATGACATCCTAAGTTTCTTTATTGGACATATCAGCTCACACTTGGGAGAAATGCAGACCCGAGAAGCAAATTCACACCAGGAAAAGGGCAACACAGTATTATAGAAAGTATGTTGGACCAGAATCAAATCAGAAGACATAGGGTCTTAGCTCTAACAACACATGGGTGAATGTGAACTCCTGGGCAAGCGTGATCATAATGTAATTTGCCTTTCAGTTACTGCTGCCACATGTATACAAAACAAACATAGGGGAACACATTATAGCCTTGAGTCACTCTACTTTGTATCTCTCTGGCTTCATCTCATAAATAACAAAGTCCTGTCTGAGATCCTGATTAGAACACTATAATTAAAATCAAAACTGGAGCATACCTAAGGATATTGGAAATTATTTTTTAAGATTTTATTTATTTATTTGACAGAGAGAGAGAATGAGAGAGCACAAGCAGGGGGAACAGCAGAGGGAGAGGGAGAAGCAGGCTTCCCTCTAAGCAGGGAGCCCAATGTGAGGCTCAGTCCCAGAACCCCCAGGATCATGACCTGAGCTGAAGGCAGGAGCTTAACCAACTGAGCCATCCAGGCACCCCAAGATATTGGAAATTATTAACAAGGTAAGGAAAATGTATTTGATATTTTCACAATTTCTGCAGTGTGCATCCTAAGTATGCTAAATAACGTATCCCTGAAAATGACTGGTATTTAATCTAAAAATAACACACCAAAATACTATTCTTCCTATCTTTCCTGGTATAAAAAATATTTTAAAAAGAAAGTAAACATAAATTTTTAGGGAAAGCGAAGTATGCCTTTTAGCCTAGTCCAATATATTTCTTTTTTCATCTGAGTTTTTAACAGAGAATCAGAATATCTGTTGATGCTAGTCTCTGGGAGAGATAAAGACAGATAAAATTCTTATTAATTCTTCCTTAATTTGCCAGAGAGTCCAATCTCAAGCCAAAATCCTTACTTGAGTAAGCCAAGTAAAATTAATCACTTAGGAAAAGTAATAGGATAATTATTTTAAACTATCTATTTACGAAAATAAGCTTTAAGAGATCTAAGTAGGGTAACCAAGTATTTTCCTAGATGCTATGTGTACAAAATTAGAACCTGTACCAGTGTATGATTATTTTTACCATTTTCTCTTACTACAGGAAATAAACAGACAATAGACCTATTAAATGTAAATATGCTATGTCCTTTTTTATCTTGAGGACAAATGGGCTCCATTTCAGCAGTAGTTACTTTCCATGCATCACTTCCATGGGAAGCTCTATAGAGCTTTTGTTAGATAACAAAACCCAGATAAACCAGAAAGGAAGTGCAACCCTCAGTAGGATAATATTCACCACTAGTGCACTTTGGGCTTTCTTAAGATTTTACTGGTCAATGGAAAAGAAAATTGCGGACTCATGAGCAAGTCATTTTGCTCAGTGGGTCTCAGTCTTCTCATATGTAATAAAGTATTTATTATGAATTTTATGCATCTTCAAACCTTTGTTGGAAGAGATCATGGTACCCTGACATCTACCCATAGTAGTTAGCCAAAAAATAATGTGCAGAACACAAAATTACAAATGTTCCTTCCAGTCTATTTACTCTTCATTTCTATAATTTCTTAAGTATGATCGTTGCGGGGCGCCTGGGTGGCTCAGTTGGTTAATAAGCAACTGCCTTCAGCTCAGGTCATGCTCCTGGACTCCCAGGTCTGTGGGGAACTTGCTTCTCCCTCTGACCTCCTCCCCTCTCATGCACGCTCTCTCTTTCTCTCTCAAGTAAATAAAAATCTTTTTTTTTTAAATATGATCATTGTATAAGTCCATAAAATGTGGCAGAATATAAGAGGGTGAGAGGTTCATAAAAATGTGGTAAAAAATTGAAGACTGGAAGAGAAAGAAACAATTTGCCACAGTTGAAGATTAGTTAAAGAACCATCTGCTTTTATCTTTTACATTACTAGACCTAAATTTTCAGAGGATTCCAGAGACAGAAATTAAGATATGAGAAGATAAATTAGATCAGTTGAATCCTAAAATTGTTTTTTGATAAATATAATTCCAAGTTTTGATTATCCAATTTACTAGAGTTGCCTGCATCAGACTTTACCAAAACTCTACCAAAATCTCTAGTTTTAAACTTTATAGAAAATCACAGAATTATAGTTTCTCTTCAGATTTCTCTTTGCTTGTTTTCTCCAGTTAAAACCTTCATAGAATGCCTAATCATAATTTGAAGTTACCATAAAACCAAAACTTCCCTGATTTCTTTTTTTTAGAGAGGAGGGAGAGACAGAGGAAGGAGGAAGGAGAGAATCTTAAGCAGACTCTATGCCCAGCAGAGAGCCTGTCAAGGGGCTCAATCTCACACCTTTGATATCATGACCTGAGCTGAAACCAAGAGTGGGATATTCAACCGACTGAGACACCTAGGTGCCTCTTCTGTAATTTCTTTTTTAAAATGTTTATGTTCTTTGGGCAACAACAGAATTAGTATTTAGAAATTCACCTGTGGACAACCTAACTTAATATAAAAAAAAGAAATATAAAATATAAAATACTTATAAAATATAAAACAGAAAAAAGCTGTAAGCCACAAAATATCTAATACAAAATTATCGATAACAGCAAAACTCCAGAATTAACTAAAAATTACTAAAAAAAATAATTGTGGAAATTGTGGCATACCCACTTGACCTTCCATTTTGAAACCATTCAAAATGATGGACATAAAACCCATGTAGTGATGTGGAAATGTTTTGTTAAAAAAAAAAAATAGACAATAGATTGAAAGAAACTACACTATTCCCTAAAAAGGGAACAGTTTTAGCCAAATGTTGTAATAACACAAAAACAAAATTGTTCCTCATGGTATTTCTTAAAGAAGCTAGAAAACTTAAACTAAATAAACATGCATTTTTAGCTAAGATAGGTCTAAATTATATTCCAAATCTTTTCTCCTTATGCTTAGATATACATAATCACTGAATACTTAAAGAATTTTTCTCATTATGTAAAAACCCAAATAAAGTCACTCGGATTTTTTTTAAAAACCATTTTATAATATGGAATCATTCCACTGAGTTAAACTCAAAGAATTTAACACTAAATCATTATACAAAACTACACTTACTTGTTTTTTTATGAAAATCAGCCAAAACAGATCTTAAAAAAAAAAAAAAAAAAAAACCTCACTGCTATAACAGCTTGAAAAAATCCAGAGAGCAAACAGAGAACTGTGTCAGACTCAGTATCCTCAGTAATAAAAGTATAAAAATGACAGTCTCAAAGATATGTATATGGAATAAATTTAATGGTGCCATTTTGCAAAGATTTTACTTTTAAATTACCATTTCTTTTCATTTTAGTATTTCTTCCTGGTCACCTAATCTAATCTAGCCATCAAGCCACTATCATATCACACTGTTTTAATTATTCCTATAGCCTTGACTTCACTGATACATATCTCTTTTATTTACGTATCATCTATCTGGTCCTCTAACAAGTTGACTCATGGGGTAAAAGTGTGTTTTCTGTCTCATTAATAACCCCAGGAGTCGCCACACAGACATGTAGGTTTCACGTACGTGAATAGTAGTACCTCACTACAGTTACACAATGTACAACCTGTGCAACTGAATATGACAAGCCTGTCTATGGATAATTATCATATGTGTCATAAAAGGCCAGTGATCTTAACAGCACCATGTCTTCCATGGTGAGGGCAATTTCACTCTCAACATGCATGTCAGAAAAAGTTGCTCCTCTAAGTTTTCAATTCCTAAATTTTCTTTAACGTTATTTCACATAAGCATGTAGGAATCTGTCCCTTGTTATTCCATGAAATTTATAAAAGCAAACTATTTCCGATGCAGAAGCCAGTCCAACAGAGTTGCTTATTAAAGGCCAATCTGTATGAGTCATGATCACGGTAAATTTTTTAAAATATTTTCACCCCAAAATTACTCAATTCTTTAGCACTAGGTACATATTACTTATTTTTAAAATAACTTCCTAACGGTTTCAAAGAACACTATTACATGTATACCATAATCTAATCCATTAGAATTTAAGCATAGAAAGAGATCCTAAATGTTAAAGACCATAGAACTACTCTTTTTTTTTTTTTAAAGAGTGCCATTTCTGTTTCATACTATGGAGTTTGGAGTTTAAATTATTATATTCAGGTGTTCCATACTGTTTCCAAACATAGTTCTTCTTATAATAATGTCTGAAAATCCTACAGGAAACAAAAGCTCCACTTTTAATCAAAGTTAAGGCTAAGAACTGTTTCCTGGGAAACCCAATACAAAATAAGCAATCTCTCCTTTACTTGAGATTGCCTATTCACACAAAACTGTGTGGCTACAAGAAATGATTCTGGAATATAAAACCTTTCTCTTCTAGGTTATTGTTTACAATCTGGACAAAGCTGATAACCCAAAGAAAGCATACAAAGGTCAATGTGAAAAGAATGCATAGGATTGGCCATTCTTCTTCCTACAGGACAAATGCTGACCAGTATGACTAGCAGCTACTCAACAATAACCTTCTCATTCCCTCATCCAGACCCCACAGACCCACATAAAATAGAACTTGGCAAATATGAATTAAACAAATTTTTATTTCTCTACTATGTGCTATGTACCAAGACAATAAAATAGGACTAGGAAAATACTACTTGCTCCCCAAAGGAGCTTCACACTTATAGGAGGACATTATTTGACAATGAAGAATCACCAGCACAAGGTCAATCCAAGATGGGGCCCAGCAGTCAGAATTGGCACTTCTACTCCTAGACTCTGGGCAGACTAACCTCAGACCATGCTGTTCTGCATCCTAGTATCCAATCCTCTTCTGGAACAGCTTCCTTTGGAGATAAGTCTCCTTACCTAGCTATTCTAGCCCCTTATCCCATAGCTAATCCTCTCATCTCTGCTTTTCAGTATGGTGCTTTCAAGTGGCCCCTTCCAGTCCCTGCTCTAGAACTCCCAGGTCCCCATCTCAGGCACTCTCTCTGCCTCAAGTGTCCTCACACCTCAAAACTGCACTCCCAGACCTGATGACCTAGGAGGGAAAATCTGTGTCTGCACATGATGTAAGAGAAAGACAGATACACATCTACTTGGAAAATAAAGCAGGATGAAAACGTATGACAGCTCTTCAGGTAATGTGGCCTGAGCGTTCTATTATAAAAATGTCCAGAGATAGACAGATGTGTACTGTAGAGTAGGGATTCCTTCTGGGAAGCCACCAGCCATGTACCACAAATTGATCCAGAGGTAGCCTTAGTGCATTTATCTATGGGAACTTACAGTCAAAACTACTTCAGGCTTTTGCCTTCTCAAAGAAGCTTCAGTCGCTGGAAACAGCTTTAGGGACACATGTTCGAGAACTCTATCATTTGCAGTTGACTGATTTTCTAGACCTTCCCAATACTGAATTTCACCCTTTTAATGACCTTCTGCTCCCAATATAAACTTTCATCAGTGCCAGGATATTGGGCAAAATAACCCTGAAACCAGCCTTCAGATTAAGGATGGCAACAAACCACATCCCTAACCTTCAGTAATGGCCTGTGCTAATGAGGACACCCAGGCGTTTACTGCAGTATGTATGTGTAGTTACCTCAAATGATTGCCAAGTACCAACCAAAAAAGTCTGGCGCAAAAAAAATGGACTCGATACAGGTAATAAAGCATATAACACTACAAAGCTGAATATAAATACTAACAGAATTTTCTAAAATTGTATGCCAGGAGGTCCTTTGGAAATCATAGGACGATAAGTGTTTTTAACATTCGAGTTCCCCATATAGTTAACTGCTGTGCCCAAGCAAGTCCTGTGAATTGAAAAGTCAAACGGAGCTGGCTTGGACCTAGTTATAATTACCATTTAAGTACAAAAGAACAAAAGTCTCTATGTTGACAGAAACAATATCAAAGCAGAACAGAGGCCTCACACTATTATCTACAATGTCTCAATTTCACATTTGCTTTGGAAATACAGAGGATTTTTCACTTCACTCTCTTCTTCCAGAACATCCAACAAAACATTTAAATCTGTTAGTAAAAATATATACACATAATAGCATTGATACTTTTTTAAGAAGGAGGCTTAAGATTATCTCATTCAATCCCCTTCATTTTAAAGATGAGAAAATAAAAGCAAGAAAAGGTGATTCACCCAAGACCACACAATAAATTAGACAAGAACTCCTCTATTATTTAGACCTAGGCACCAGAAAAAGCCCATTTTTCAAATACAATAAAATAAATTATTTTACAAATCTACCAAAGTACCAAGCTACCTTCAAGACAATCAGAGTATTAGGACTCCTGTCAGCAGAGGAGGAAACTTCAGCAGGCTGGTCAAGGACGCAGCGGACACAGTCGTGGTCTCTGATTTAAAATGAATTACCAAGAAACATGGTAAATTTGAAGTGACTTGGTACAGCTAAGCATACAGAGCTCCTACATTTATCAATCCTCCTCTGTACACTTTTGAACGTGATGACATATTCCTTCTCAGTCTGGGCTGCTGCAGATCAAAACCGGACTCAAAAATACCTAAGAGGGACTTCAGAATCCCTTTTTTCAAATGTTCTGACTTAAGACTGAAAAGGCTCAAATTATTAAAATCTCAAAAATAAATCAAAATGTCAAAAACTTTTAACTGAAATATGTGCAGCTGCTACCACTTCCTTCTTTATTTTTAAATGTAGGGATTATTACAAATATTCTTTTTTTAAAATTTTTTATTTCTTTTCAGTGTAACAGTATTCATTGTTTTTGCACCACACCCAGTGCTCCATGCAATGCGTGCCCTCCCTAATACCCACCACCTGGTTCCTCCGACCTCCCAGTCCCTGCCCCTTCAAAACCCTCAGGTTGTTTTTCAGAGTCCATAGTCTCTCATGGTTCACCTCCCCTTCCAATTTCCCTCAACTCCCTTCTCCTCTCCATCTACCCTTGTCCTCCATGTTATTTGTTATGCTCCACAAATAAGTGAAACCATATGATACTTGACTCTCTCTGCTTGACTTATTTCACTCAGCATAATCTCTTCCAGTCCCATCCATGTTGCTACAAAAGTTGGGTATTCGTCCTTTCTGATGGAGGCATAATACTCCATAGTGTATATGGACCACATCTTCCTTATCCATTCGTCCGTTGAAGGGCATCTTGGTTCTTTCCACAGTTTGGCGACGGTGGCCATGGCTGCTATAAACATTGGGGTACAGATGGCCCTTCTTTTCACTACATCTGTATCTTTGGGGTAAATACCCAGTAGTGCAATTGCAGGCTCATAGGGAAGTTCTATTTTTAATTTCTTGAGGAATCTCCACACTGTTCTCCAAAGTGGCTGAACCAACTTGCATTCCCACCAACAGTGTAAGAGGGTTCCCCTTTCTCCACATCCTTTCCAACACACGTGATTATTACAAATATTCTAATACTTTTGGCATTGTCACTTCTTTCTACACAGCCATGACAGAAATAAGTGGTGAATTAAAAGGGGGATAATTTGATTTTCTATCCGTTATAAAGGGAGGAAAATTGTAAATGGCATTATATATGCGAAATTGAGCTGTAAAACAATAGAGGGTGTGCATCTCGACAGCATCAGATTTCAAAAGGTAAAAACTATTTGGATTTATAAATTATTTCTCTAAAAATATCACACAACCTTAAACGTGCAGCCCTAATTTCTCTAAGAGTCATTGTTAAATGTAGCATTTTTATAAAAACTCAGTTTCTTTATCACTTGGGAGAAATAAGTTCATTGCTATTTTCTATATTCCCTTATTATCAACCCTTGAATTTGTTTATTTTTCTCCCTTAATTAAGATGCCCTTTCTCATATTTTAAAATAATCTCCATTTATTTATTTATCTGTTGATACACCCCATATTTATATTCTGGCTCAGTTAATACATTGGTAAATATGTACATGTTTACATACATGCATATGTACACATATGATGCATATATGCATACACACAACAGGAAAAAGGTGCAGTGGTTAAGGCTCTAGAGCAAGACTACTGGGTTCAGATTATGGCTCCAGCATTCACAAGCTTAGACAAGTTACTTAACCTCTCTGCACCACAGTTTCCTTACCTGTAAAATGAGAATAATAATAATACACTGCTTCTTAGGGTCTAATATGACTAAATAAAGATAGATTATTTGTAAAGTGATTAGAAGAGTGTATGGCGGGGCACCTGGGTGGCTCAGTGGGTTAAAGCCTCTGCCTTCAGCTCAGGTCATGATACCAAGGTCCTGGGATCAAGCCCCGAATCGGGCTCTCTGCTCAGCAGGGAGCCTGCTTCCTCCTCTCTCTCTCTGCCTGCTTCTCTGCCTACTTGTGATCTCTGTCTGTCAAATAAATAAACAAAAATCTTAAAAAAAAAAAAAAAAAAAAAGAAGAAGAAGAGTGTATGGCACTTTTAAGTATCCGGGAATAGTGTTGAATTTTTGAAAGTTATTTTTACCTTCCTTTTTCTTCCATCACTCCCTCTTCTTTTCTTCATCATCATTCCTATGGCAATGTCTTGACCAATGCTTAATATCAAACTCAATGTTACAGATAACATTTATGCACTTCTGACACTCAGAAAACAACAGGTCACACTTAACCCTGATGATAATGTACACTCCTAACACAAATAAGTAAAAGAGTACAAATAATAATCAGGGACAGAAACTGCATAGTACAATGTAGTTGGTCTTGTAACTGGGGTACATCTACTCCCATAATGACATGAAGATCTTTCTAAGAGGCAGTTAGACACACAACATTTGCAAGGAAATCAACTTCCATATAAACTCTTTCCTAAAATCGGTCGAGATGAGAAAGCTCCTTCCAAGTGGGATCTCCTTTCCCATTTACCTTCTCCCTACTACCCTTCTCTCCTGCTTTATAGGAAAACAGTTGTGCTCTCACAGATCCCTAGGCATACTACAGTATATTGTTCTGAGACGCAAAAGCCTTGGAGCATCAAAAACAGAAGTACAACCCCTCGTGTATTTTATCACCATTGGCACTCTCTGCTGAAGAGAGGAGTATCTCCCCAAGTGAGGAAACATCCTCTCCTCCTTCCTAACAATTGGCCCACCTCCTTCCTGGAAGAAGGATGGGGAAAAAAAAAAAAAAGGATAGACACATGCACACATACATCAGTTTAAGCTGCTTTAGCCTTCAAAGAGCAAAACCATACAGGGTTCTGGTGAATAACAAAGAACTAGAAATTTGAAAACTGAGAACAATGAAACTTGAAAGTACAAATAGAGAATGGGAATTCAAGCTCATTCTCCAAGACATTCTGAGCATTTTCAGATACGTTTCAGAGCTCAAATTAGGGGATCCTTTTTGTGGAGTGCTGAAAGGATAGAGGTTGGAAAACAGGATTAACTGAAGAAAAGGGAGCAACAAGAACGAGTAAAGTAGGAAAGAAAGGAGAAAGGAGGGGCACCTGGCTGGTTCAGTGGGTTAAGCCTCTGCCTTAAGTTCAGGTCATGATCTCGGGGTCCTGGGATCGAGCCCCGCATCGGGCTCTCTGCTCACCGGGGAGTCTGCTTCCCCCTCACCCCCTCTCTGCCTGCCTCTCTGCCTACTTGTGATCTCTCTCAAATAAATAAATAAAATCTTTAAAAAAAAAAGAAAGAAAGGAGAAAGGAGCCAAGGCAAATGGATTTCATATTAAAGGAAGAAATCCTATGAAACCAATCGCATAAAGGCCACAAATTAATAAGGCATAATCAATGATTGGAATGCCATATTATCAAAACAAGGTGCCTAAATTCTACTTTGTCAATAAAGAAATCCTACAACTTCTCTGGATATATCACTAATAGCAATAAGAAAGAAATTAATATTCTCTTAAAAAATCAGACTTTAGCAGAAACTAAGAGAAAATACGTAGGTCACGGAGACTATAAAACTAATGGTGTCTTTACGTACAGACTTAAGACAATTCTGGCCACTAATGGGCAGTAGAGCTGAGAGAGAGATACCATTAGGAGATACTACTACATTACTCAGAGTTACATGGATGGTTTAGACTTATCTTTTCCTAGTAACATTTCTATATTAATCAAGATGCAGGTTTATAGTTTAATTTTGAGCCTTACTGTAAGTTTCTTATCAGCAACAATTCTGTATAATCTACCATGACTATATATATGCATCACATTTAGTAAGGCTGTAACAGGGAGAAAGTTAGCATGTCTGACTCCATATTGCCTCTATTTTCCCTGCTGCTGTGACCTGTAGCTTAGAAACTTCTGCTTAGTCCTGAATATAGACATGTTACAGTTAAGATTTGCAAAAATTGCTTTTTATCCAAACACCACTTCATCTGAGGAGATAAAGAAGGGTATACGTAAATGGCTATGTTATCTTTGAGATTTACAGGAATGACATGACCAGATTCCCGTACACAAAGATCCACTGACCAAGGACAAAGAAGTCACAAGACCTGCTCAGATGTCTACAGATGTCTGTCATCTTTTGACTCCAACCCCTTCCTGTTCCCCACTCTTTCTAACATAAAAGGAGCTCAAATCTCATGCTTGACTTATAGGCCTATTGTGTGGCAAGCAGAATGAGTTTGGACTCAGTTATAAGGCACTTTATGATTTATTGTCTACATCTGAAATTAAAAGCCAGAAGCAAACAATTATTTTAACAAGCTGTCAAGATATGCAGTTTTGCCCAAGAAAACATTGTTTATACAGGCCTTTTGAAAAGTAGATAAAACTTGGAATTCCCTCAACAAACTTGTTACACAAAATTGTCATAAAATTCCTATAAAGCTTATGACTCAACTGCTATCAAAATCTTCCCTAAATGAGACCGATTTCTAACAGAATACCACAGTTTTTAAACTCTGACAATCGTCTGCCCTTTCTCTTGCTCAAAAGAAAGGACAAAGGAGCATTACATGTTTACTTTTTATTAATGTCATTAGTGAATTTTATTACCATCTTGAAAAATATCCAACAGTTACTTCCTGTTCCCCTGCCACTAACCTCTCTTGGGCAGGCCCAACTCCCATTCTCTGGAGTTGGAAGGGAAGGGAAGGAAATCTGATTAACAGGTTGCTCCAACTCAAAAGCTCAACTTTATGTACTTTACTCCCTTTATGTACTGCCATCATCTCCTCCAACACTCCTGGATCCCCATGACACCAAAATATTCTACGACTTCTCTCCTAACATAATACATAACTTACACATTTGTTTTAAATATATAGATATACATATATATGTATAGCTATATATACCATATACTATATATACCATTTAAATATATATATGTATGTGTGTGTGTATATATGTATATATGTATATGTATATATATATGTGTGTGTGTATATATGTGTGTGTGTGTGTGTGTGTGTGTGTGTGTGTGTGTATATTTAAATGGTCTCTTCTTACTAGAAAGAAAATAATCTCCACATGGGCAGAGATCTACATGATTTTGTTCATTGACCTATCCAAACTACCTAGAACAGTGCCTGACACAGAGTAGCTACTCAAAACACACTGAATCAATTAATTCTTAACTTTGCCTAGGGCTCTATGTGTACCTAACTCCCCATCTGAGGTGCCACAAACTAAACCACATGCTGCTCCAATTCGAATTACTTAATTTGCACGTGATTTTTCTCACCCTAATGTCATTGCCATGGGTAAGTTTGTTGCCACAAGAACTGGAAGTGGCATCTCCACAGTTTACCATTCATTAAAACCCTAACAAATACTTATGTTCTTGGCTAACTTCATTTAATGGCCATAAGAAACCCAAACATCTAGTAGTTTAGTTGGTTTCTTTTCCCTCCTTGCACAATGTCTTCAGAGTCTCTTCCCCTGAATACTTCTCTCCTATAAATTTACTACCTCCATTCATTTCTATGTACCTTATCCATTTTGCCTTCTCCCTACCCTTACAGTAGACCTACTCCTCTGACTTTCCCTTGACCAACAACAGTGTCCCTCAAAAACCTCCAACAAAGCCCATTTTAGCAGAAGAAGAGGTAAGTAAGATGAGATGAGGTCATTAGGGTGGGCCCGAATACCAAATGACTGGTGTCCTTTTAAGAAGAAAGTTGGGGGGGGGGAGGAGTCAAGATGGCGGAGAAGTAGCAGGCTGAGACGACATCGGGTAGCAGGAGATCAGCTAGATAGCTTATCTAACCATCACAAACACCTACAAATCCAACGGGAAATCGAACAGAAGAAGAGCAACAATTCTAGAAACAGAAAATCGATCACTTTCTGAAAGGTAGGACCTGCGGAGAAGTGAATCCAAAGCAACGGGAAGACAGACCGCGGGGGGAGGGGTCGGCTCCCAGCAAGCGCAGAGCAAGGGGAGCACTAAATCAGGACTTTTAAAAGTCTGCTCCATGGAGGGACATAGCTCCAGAGGCTAAACCGGGGGCGGGGGGTGGGGGGGAAGCCCACGCGGGGTCAGCATAACCCCAGGTCCCATGGGGTCACAAAAGGACCAGGGGTGTCTGAGTGTCACAGAGCTCGCAGGTATTAGAGTGGGGAAACCAGCTACAGCGAAAAAGCCGAGGAGTGAGCTCTCAGCTCGTGGTTACCTTGAGCCAGTCGCAGGCTGGGTGGGCTCGGAGCGCGGCCGGAGGCCACGGAGATGAAAGTGACCGGGCACTTTTCTCCAGGTGAAAGCAATTGAGCACTTTCCTCCAGGCCCGACTGGAGGCCAGGGAGGCGGGTCGGTTGGGCGCTTTTCTCTGAGGGCGCACTGAGGAGCAGGACCCCGCTCTCGGCTCCTCTGGGCCGGAGATTGGGAGGCTGCCATCTTCATTCCCGTCCTCCAGAATTCTACGGAAAGCGCTCAGGGAACAAAAGCTCCCGAAAGCAAACCCGAGCGGATTACTTAGCCTGGCTCTGGCAAGGGCGGTGCAATTCCACCTGCGGCAAAGACACTTGAGAATCACCACAACAGGCCCCTCCCCCAGAAGATCAACAAGAAACCCACCCAAGACCAACTTCACTCACCAAGAACAGTGGCATTCCAGAGGAGGAGAAAGCAAATCTTATCTGGACAAAATGACAAGGCGGAAAAACTCACCACAAAAAAAAGAACAAGGGGCAGTACTGAAGGCTGGGGACCTAATCAATACGGACATTGGTAATATGACAGATCTAGAGTTCAGAATGACGATTCTCAAGGTTCTAGCCGGGCTCGAAAAAGGCATAGAAGATATTAGAGAAACCCTCTCCAGAGAGATAAAAGCCCTTTCTGGAGAAATAAAAGAACTAAAACCTAACCAAGTTGAAATCAAAAAAGCTATTCATGAGGTGCAATCAAAAATGGAAGCTCTTACTACTAGGATAAATGAGGCAGAAGAAAGTATTAGTGACATAGAAGACCAAATGACAGAGAATAAAGAAGCTGAGCAAAAGAGAGACAAACAAATACTGGACCACGAGGAGAGAATTCGAGAGATAAGTGACACCATAAGACGACACAACATTAGAATAATTGGGATTCCAGAAGAAGAAGAAAGAGAGAGGGGAGCAGAAGGTATATTGGAGAGAATTACTGGAGAGAATTTCCCTAATATGGCAAAAGGAACAAACATCAAAATCCAGGAGATGCTAAGAACGACCCTCAAAATCAATAAAAATAGGTCCACACCTCATCACCTGATAGTAAAATTTACAAGTCTTAGCGACAAAGAGAAAATCCTGAAAGCAGCCCAGGAAAAGAAGTCTGTAACATACAAGGGTAAAAACATTAGATTGGCAGCGGACCTATCCACAGAGACCTGGCAGGCCAGAAAGAACTGGCATGATATACTGAGAGCACTAAATGAGAAAAACATGCAGCTAAGAATACTACATCCAGCTAGGCTATCATTGAAAATAGAAGGAGAGATAAAGAGCTTCCAGAACAAACAAAAGCTGAAAGAATTTGCAAACACCAAACCAGCTCTACAGGAAATATTGAAAGGGGTCCTCTAAGCAAAGAGAGACCCTAAAAGTAGTAGATCAGAAAGAAACAGAGACAATATACAGTAACAGTCACCTTACAGGCAATACAATGGCACTAAATTCATATCTCTCAATAGTTACCCTGAATGTTAATGGGCTAAATGCCCCAATCAAAAGACACAGGGTATCAGAATGGATAAAAAAACAAAACCCATCAATATGCTGCCTACAAGAAACTCATTTTAGACCCGAAGACACCTCCAGATTTAAAGTGAGGGGGTGGAAAACAATGTACCATGCTAATGGACATCAGAAGAAAGCTAGGGTGGCAATCCTTATATCAGATCAATTCGATTTTAAGCCAAAGACTATAAAAAGAGATGAGGAAGGACATTATATCATACTCAAAGGGTCTGTCCAACAAGAAGACCTAACAATCTTAAATATCTATGCCCCTAACATGGGAGCAGCCAACTATATAAACCAATTAATAACAAAATCAAAGAAATACATTGACAGTAATACAATAATAGCAGGGGACTTTAACACTCCCCTCACTGAAATGGACAGATCATCTAAGCAAAAGATCAACAAGGAAATAAAGGCCTTAAATGACACACTGGACCAGATGGACATCACAGATATATTCAGAACATTCCATCCCAAAGCAACAGAATATACATTCTTCTCTAGTGCACATGGAACATTCTCCAGAATAGACCACATCCTGGGTCATAAATCAGGTCTCAACCGGTATCAAAAGATTGGGATCATTCCCTGCATATTTACAGACCACAATGCTCTGAAGCTAGAACTCAATCACAAGAGGAAATTTGGAAAGAACGCAAATACATGGAGACTAAAAAGCATCCTTCTAAAAAATGAATGGGTCAACCAGGACATTAAAGAAGAATTGAAAAAATTCATGGAAACAAATGATAATGAAAACACAACGGTTCAAAATCTGTGGGACACAACAAAGGCAGTCCTGAGAGGAAAATATATCGCGGTTTTACAAGCCTTTCTCAAGAAACAAGAAAGGTCTCAAATACACAACCTAACCCTACACCTAAAGGAGCTGGAGAAAGAGCAACAAAGAAAGCCTAAACCCAGCAGGAGAAGAGAAATCATAAAGATCAGAGCAGAAATCAATGAAATAGAAACTAAAAAAACAATAGAACAAATCAATGAAACTAGGAGCTAGTTCTTTGAAAGAATTAGTAAGATTGACAAACCCCTTGCCAGACTTATCAAAAAGAAAAGAGAAAGGACCCAAATAAATAAAATCATGAATGAAAGAGGAGAGATCACAACCAACACCAAAGAAATACAAACAATTATAAGAACATACTATGAGCAACTCTACGCCAACAAATTCGACAATCTGGAAGAAATGGATACATTTCTAGAGACATATAAACTACCACGACTGAACCAGGAAGAAATAGAAAACCTAAACAGACCCATAACCAGTAAGGAGATTGAAACAGTCATCAAAAATCTCCAAACAAACAAAAGTCCAGGACCAGACGGCTTCCCAGGGGAATTCTACCAAACATTTAAAGAAGAATTAATTCCTATTCTCCTGAAACTGTTCCAAAGAATAGAAATGGAAGGAAAAATTCCAAACTCATTTTATGAGGCCAGCATCACCTTGATCCCAAAACTAGACAAGAATCCCATCAAAAAAGAGAATTACAGATCAACAACCTTGATGAACACAGATGCGAAAATTCTCACCAAAATACTGGCCAATAGGATCCAACAGTACATTAAAAGGATTATTCACCACGACCAAGTGGGATTTATTCCAGGGCTGCAAGGTTGGTTCAACATCCGCAAATCCATCAATGTGATACAATACATTAATAAAAGAAAGAATAGGGGCGCCTGGGTGGCTCGGTGGGTTGGGGCCTCTGCCTTCGGCTCAGGTCATGATCTCAGGGTCCTGGGATCGAGCCCCGCATCGGGCTCTCTGCTCGGCGGGGAGCCTGCTTCCTCCTCTCTCTCTCCCTCTCTGCCTGCCTCTTTGCCTACTTGTGATCTATCTGTCAAATAAATAAATAAAATCTTAAAAAATAAATAAATAAATAAATAAAAGAATAAGAACCATATGATACTCTCAATAGATGCTGAAAAAGCATTTGACAAAGTGCAGCATCCCTTCCTGATTAAAACTCTTCAAAGTGTAGGGATAGAGGGCACATACCTCAATATTATCAAAGCCATCTATGAAAAACCCACCGCAAATATCATTCTCAATGATAAAACTGAAAGCTTTTCCGCTAAGGTCAGGAAAACAGCAGGGATGTCCGTTATCACCACTGCTGTTCAACATAGTACTAGAAGTCCTAGCCTCAGCAATCAGACAACAAAAAGAAATTAAAGGCATCCAAATTGCCAAAGAAGAAGTCAAACTATCACTCTTTGCAGATGATATGATACTATATGTGGAAAACCCAAAAGACTCCACTCCAAAACTGCTAGAACTTGTACAGGAATTCAGTAAAGTGTCAGGATATAAAGTCAATGCACAGGAATCAGTTGCATTTCTTTACACTAACAACAAGACAGGAAAGAGAAATTGAGGAGTCATTCCCATTTACAATTGCACCCAAAACCATAAGATACCTAGGAATAAATCTAACCAAAGAGGCAAAGAATCTATACTCAGAAAACTATAAAGTACTCATGAAAGAAATTGAGGAAGACACAAAGAAATGGAAAAACGTTCCATGCTCCTGGATTGGAAGAACAAATATTCTGAAAATGTCTATTCTACCTAAAGCAATCTACACATTTAATGCAATCCCTATCAAAATCCCATCCATTTTTTTCAAAGAAATAGAACAAATAATCCTAAAATTTATATGGAACCAGAAAAGACCTCGAATAGCCAAGGAATATTGAAAAAGAAAGCCAAAGTCGGTGGCATCACAATTCCAGACTTCAAGCTCTATTACAAAGCTGTCATCATCAAGACAGTATGGTACTGGCACAAAAACAGACATATAGATCAATGAAACAGAATAGAGAGCCCAGAAATAGACCCTCAACTCTATGGTCAACTAATCTTCGACAAAGCAGGAAGGAATGTCCAATGGAAAGAAGATAGCCTCTTCAACAAATGGTGCTGGGAAAATTGGACAGCCACATGCAGAAAAATGAAATTGGACCATTTCCTTACACCACACTCGAAAATAGACTCAAAATGGATGAAGGGCCTCAATGTGAGAAAGGAATCCATCAAAATCCTTGAGGAGAACGCAGGCAGCAACCTCTTTGACCTCAACTGCAGCAACTTCTTCCTAGGAACATTGCCAAAGGCAACATTAGCAAGGGCAAAAATGAACTATTGGGATTTCATCAAGATCAAAAGCTTTTGCACAGCAAAGGAAACAGTTAACAAAACCAAAAGACAACTGACAGAATGGGAGAGGATATTTGCAAATGACATATCAGATAAAGGGCTAGTATCCAAAATCTATAAAGAGCTTAGCAAACTCAACACCCAAAGAACAAATAATCCAATCAAGAAATGGGCAGAGGACATGAACAGACATTTCTGCAAAGAAGACATCCAGATGGCCAACAGACACATAAAAAAATGCTCCACATCACTCGGCATCGGGGAACTACAAATCAAAACCACAATGAGATACCACCTCACACCAGTCAGAATGGCTAAAATTAACAAGTCAAGAAATGACAGATGCTGGCGAGGATGCGGAGAGAGGGGAACCCTCCTACACTGTTGGTGGGAATGCAGGCTGGTGCAACCACTCTGGAAAACAGTGTGGAGGTTCCTCAAAGAACTGAAAACAGAGCTACCCTATGACCCAGCAATTGCACTACTGGGTATATATCCTAAAGATACAAACGTGGTGCTCTGAAGGGGCACGTGCACTCGAATGTTTATAACCGCAATGTCCACAATAGCCAAACTATGGAAAGAACCTAGATGTCCATCAACAGATGAATGGATAAAGAAGATGTGGTATATATACACAATGGAATACTATGCAGCCATCAAAAGAAATGAAATCTTGCCATTTGTGTCAACGTGGATGGAACTAGAGGGTATCATGCTTAGTGAAATAAGTCAATCGGAGAAAGACAACTATCATATAATCTCTTTGATATGAGGAAGTGGAGATGCAATGTGGGGGGGGTTGAGGGGAGGTAGGAAAAGAAAAAATGAAAGAAGAAGGGATTGGGAGGGAGACAAACCATAAAAGACTCAATCTCAAAAAACAGACTGAGGGTTGCTGGGGTGAGGGGGGACAGGAGAGGGTGGTGGGGATATGGATATTGGGGAGGGTATGTGCTATGATGAGTGCTGTGAAATGTGTAAACCTGGCGATTCACATACCTGTACCCCTGGGGATAAAAATATACTATATGTTTATTAAAATAAATAAATTAATTTAAAAAAAAGAAAGTTGGAAGGAGCCATGTGCAAAGACAGAGGAGAGATCTTGTGAAGACACAAGAAGTCAGTCATCTACAAGGCTAGGAAGAAAGTCTCTGAAGAAATCAGTGTTGTCAACACTTTGATCTCAGATGGTGTTTAAAACCAAAAAAGTCCATTAGTAGTAGATTCATATACACATTTGTGAATCTATTTAGCATATATAAGTAGATGCTATAACATGCAAAGGAATATAAAAGGAATATAAAAGTATTCCTAGAAAATTGTAGCTTTACTTTAAACTGATACATGTGAAGGTAAATGCTACCTACAGAACAAGATGAAAGGAATAGCTCACTTTACTGTTATTATGGAACAACACCCAGGGCTCCACTATTTGCCCTTGAATCGGTGAGGGAAAAGGAAAAAAGACTGGGGCAGTGGGGGGAGTGGGCTGTCACCAGGGTGATTTTGAGCAGGGTGGGTATTAAGTGACTGGCTACCTCCTACCAATCAATGTCTCAAGCTAACCCCAAAATGACTATTTCATATAGCAAAACCCAATCATTCCTGTTCTTTTAGTTGTGAAAAGGAAAAGCTCCCTAAAATAACATGCATTCATAATATAGTAAGTATATAGTAAGCACTCAATAAATATTTGTTAAATAAATTCAGCCCAAATTAAATGCCAGAATTTTATATGTAAAGGCTTAGGACTCAAAATGTATATTACCAACTGATAAATATAATAACGGTTAAATAAATGTATCTATATGCTCAATAAGAACTTCATGCATTCATACACATCCAACACATCATCAAACCATTGTGAGCCAATTTTACAATAAAATGAAACACTTTTGATTTGAATCAAATAATTCTCCAGTAATAATTTATGTCAGTCACATAGCTACCAGAAAATGAGAAAAAATACTTATTTCCAAAATTAATGAATCAAAAACAGTAAGGAAGTTAATTTTATATTCAATTTTGAAATATGCATTTTATTATAATAATTTTAGTTCTGCTCTCCAAATACATCCCATGTAAATCACTCAAGCTAAAATAATATAGTATGCTTTAATAAATCCAAAACACCATCATTATATTACGTTCCTTTATTGTTCATATACCAGTAAGAAAGGGAAAAAGCTGACAACTGAACCATGATACAATGCTTTCCTATCATTTAGGATTTCTTGTATTTTTTTCTGTTTATCATTTTTTCCATTGCTCAATTTCCATACCTCTGTATCTATATAATTTATCTTTCTAAGACCAAATCATAGGATTTGGAAATTATGGTAGTACCTAAAATACACTTATGTCAATTAAAGCAATGACACTAGGACCATATTCATACATATGCAAACTATGACAATGACATCAAAATCACCACTGGGTCAACAGAGAATTTAAGAAGCTACCAATTTAAAGATGCATCCCAATTTAAAGATGCATCCTGGGATGCCTGGGTGACTCGGTCAGTTAAGCGTCTGCCTTTGGCTCAGGTCATGATTCCAGGGTCCTGGAATCGAGCCCCGCATTTGGTTCCTTGCTAAGCAGGAAAACTACTTCTCCCTCCGCCTGCTGCTCCCTCTACTGTACTCTCTCTGACAAATAAATAAATAAAATAATAAAGATGCATCCTAATTTCAGATATACTGACATATGAACAAAAATGTCCATCTTAGAAACCACAAAACACCATTGTGATAAATGTATAAATCTATATAACATGATTATAAAAGGTAAACGGGTTACAATCAGAAACCCTATCACTAGATGGTCATCATTTGCTTCAATCTTGGAACTAATAAATTCCACATAGATTGCTAGAAATGTATACATCTTAAAAGTAAGGGGGCGCCTGGGTGGCTCAGTGGGTTAAGCCTCTGCTTTTGGCTCAGGTCATGATCTCAGGGTCCTGGGATTGAGTCCTGCATTGGGCTCTCTGCTCAGCAGGGAGTCTGCTCCCCCCACCCCACCTGCCTCTCTGCCTACTTGTGATCTCTCTGTCAAATAAATAAATAAAATCTTAAAAAAAAAAAAAAAAGTAAGACCCAATATCTCAGTGAAGGCAAACAGCACTTCAGAAGTAAAAAGAAAATGTGGGGTCCTTGAATGAACCAAGGTTAATCTATCTCTTACTGACTGAAAGAATAGTAATAGATGTTTGACTCCAGTCACAGGCCAAGAAAGAAACAGCATGAAAGGGTGGGCTTAAAATAGAATAATGAAAAAAATCACTACCATCCTTTAAAAAATATATATATTTTACTTATTTATTTGACAGAGAGAGATCACAAGTAGGCAGAGAGGCAGGCAGAGAGAGGGGGAAGCAGACCCCCCCGCCGAGCAGAGAGCCCAATGTGGGACTCAATCCCAGGACCCTGAGATCATGACCTGAGCTGAAGGCAGAAGCTTAACCCACTGAGCCACCCAGGCACCCCAATCACTACCATCCTTAAGCAAATAATCACCCTTCCCCTTTTTGAGGTACTAGTGACATACCTTTTCCATTTTCAATCTATCCAAACTACCTAGAACAGTAACAGCTTCCAAAGTTGTTATTTTAACAATCACCTCAATTAATATAATAAAAGGCTTTTTTCTTAAAGGACTGTAACTCCAACTAGTTGTAATCTCCTTGAGGATATAAGAGACAAAATTCTTCCAGAAGTCCTAAATTCTAAGTACTTATCAATGACATCAATTAGATTTCCTGCTAAATTTTATTTCTTAATTGTTGGCCTTCTATAATTTCATAAAACTTATAAAATTTTAAGTGTTTATTGCTGAGGTTTGCAACATTGCCTACAATACCTAGCAGTCATAACCATTAGTAAATTTGACCATGACTCCTCACAATAACCTGGATTCTCACCATCAATTTGTGAAGTAAGTATGGCAACAATCATTATTCCCCTTCAATACATGAAGAAACTTAAGTTTAGGACTTTGCCCAAAGTCACACAGTTAGTAAGTAGAGTTGTCACAACTGAATCCCAGGCCCTCTGACTCTGGGTCCAGAATATAATCACAGACTTAATGCCCATGGCTAGGAGCTTTCCTTTCTTCTCTCTTCCCTCACATAACAAATGGTATTTCTCCTGAGATCTGGCTTGCTCAGTTACAGAAACCCTTTCAACGGGGAGTTAGTTACTATTAATGTGATAATTCTCTACCTGATTATACTTGCATTTAGCACAGATATGGTAATGTGAGGTACAGCAGAGACTAGTGGAAATATATAATATTGATGGTCAGGTGATCAGATTCCGGTGGGACTTGAACACTTAACTTTCCTGTGCCTCAAATTCTTCCTTTGCAAAAAGCACAATGAAATGAAGATGATTTCTAAGGTCTTTTCCTAATTAAAAGCCTGATATACTAAATCCTTATCAATAACAATCAGATCTCCTGCTAAATTTTCTACCTCTTGATATTTAGTCTTGCATAATGTGTTGAAAGAAAAAGAGGAAACTATAAAAACTTAACAGTTAACTTCTATAGTGGGAGAAGAACAGAGAATACATAAACAGAAATTTTAATAAATTCCAACCATTGCCTGGCTAAGGACACTGACTATACTCATTTCAAACTAGAAGGTTTTTGGATAAAAGAGATCTATACAGACACAATTGTCACAGAAGCCCTTCTAGGTATACAGGATGCTGTTATATTTTACTAGCTTATAACATCCTTTTTCTGTACATGGCAAAACTACACTCTCCTCATTACAAATGCCCTAGTTCTTCCCATAAAGTTATTGTCAAGTCTCCAAATGTCACTAATTTGTCCCTTAAAGCAAACAAATAAAATACTCTGACATATGAAAAATGTTCACCATGTCCTTTAGTTGCTTCAAGATATAGCATATAAATCATTGAGTTTCTAAATAGAAGCAAAGTACCTAGATGTTTTTTGCCTAAAAGATTTAAAACAAATTCCCCACCTCTTCCCCTCTCATTTGCAGCTTTGGGGCCACTTAACCTGCTTCAATCTCCAAAATATAAATTATATTTTCAATTGGTAAATAAATACAATTGGTATTTTGGACTACCTGGTTAGCATGAAAAGGGTTATATGAGCTCATTTTCCTTGTATGAGTACATCTTTGTAAAAGTAAGTTTCTATTAAAATGGAAACCATTTCTGTCAATTGAGCCTGTCACTAAAAGTAGTTTTTAAATGGTTAAAAAACTTCGATCAGGCAAAGGAAACAAAAGTGAAAATGAACTTTTGGGACTTCATCAAGATAAAATCTTCTGCAGAACAAAGGAAACAGTCAACAAAACAAAGAGGCAACTCACGGAATGGGAGAAGATATTGGCAATATCCAAGATCTATAAAGAACTCCTCAAACTCAACACCCAGAAAACAGATAATCATGTCAAAAACTGGGCAGAAGACATGAACAGACACTTCTCCAAAGAAGACACACAAATGGCTAACAGACACATGAAAAAATGTTCATCATTAGCTATCATGGAAATTCAAATCAAAACCACACTGAGATACCACCTTACACCAGTTAGAATGGCAAAGATTAACAAGACAGGAAACAACAAATGTTAGAGAATATGTGGAGAAAGGGGAGCCCTCTTACACTGTTGGTGGGCATGCAAGTTGGTGCAGCCACTTGGGAAAACAGTGTGGAGACTCCTCAAAAAATTAAAAATAGAGCTACCCTATGAGCCTGCAATTGCACTACTGGGTATTTACCCCAAAGATACAGATGCAGTGAAAAGAAGGGCCACTTGTTCCCCAATGTTCATCGCAGCAATGGCCACAATCACCAAACTGTGGAAAGAGCCAAGACGCCCTTCAGCAGACAAATGGATAAAGAAGATATCGTCCATATATACAATAGAATATTATGCCTCCATCAGAAAGGATGAATACCCAACTTTTGTATCAACATGGACAGGACTGGAGGAAATTATGCTGAGTGAAATAAGTCAAGCAGAGAAAGTCAGTTATCACATGATTTCACTTACTTGTGGAGAGGACATTAGGAGAAGGAAAGGAAAAACTGAATTGGGGTAAATCGGAGGAGGAGATGAAGCATGAGAGACTCCTGTGGACTCTGAGAAACAAACTGAGGGTTTTGGAGGGAAGGGGGATAGGGAGATGGGTGAGTCGTGGTGGGTATTATGGAGGACACATATTGCATGGAGCACAGGTGTGGTGCATATAAACAATGAATCCTGCAACACTGAAAAAATAAAATAAAATAAGAAAAAAAAAGAAAAAGATACATTAAAAAAAAAAAAACCCTTGATCAACTTTTAGAGAATGTTATTGTTACTACCATCAAATTTCTATAATGCTTTAAGAAATGCACTACCACTGCACTACCCTAATGTACAAAAAAAATTGCCCTAATTTACCAGTAAAATGATTCCTCCAATCCCTATCTCCTTTGCTTCTCTGACCTATGTCCTTCAAAAAATTCTCTCTGGGGAGCCTAACCTGGCCCATTCAGAAGAGTGCAAGAGACTCTTGATCTCAGGGTTGAGTCTGAGACCCATGTTGGGTGCAGAAATTACTTAAAAAAATAAAATCTTTTAAAAAAATTTTTTTTAATTCTCTCTTTAAAAATTTCCCAAAGAAGGGGCGCATGGGTGGCTCAGTGGGTTAAAGCCTCTGCCTTCGGCTCGGGTCATGGTCTCAGGGTCCTGGGATCGAGCCCCACATTGGGCTCTCTGCTCAGCAGGGAGCCTGCTTCCCGCTCTCTCTCTCTGCCTGCCTCTCTGCCTACTTGTGATCTCTCTCTCTGTCAAATAAATAAATAAAGTCTTTAAAAAAAAATAAAATAAAATCTTAAAAAAAATTTTTTTTTAATTCTCTCTTTAAAAATTTCCCAAAGAGGGGGTGCCTGGGTGGCTCAGTGGGTTAAAGCCTCTGCCTTTGGCTCGGGTCATGATCCCAGGGTCCTGGGATTGAGCCCCGCATCAGGCTCTCTGCTCAGCAGGGAGCCTGCTTCCCCCTCTCTCTCTGACTGCCTCTCTACCTACTTGTGGTCTCTGTCTGTCAAATAAATAAATAAAACCTTTAAAAAAATAATAAAAAAATAAAAATTTCCCAAAGAACCAATTTTTTTAATGCTATCTCTCCAATCTTTTCATCCCTTTCTTTGGGATCCTTTTCATCCTTTCTCCCCCTTGATTCTCTGTCCATATTCGCCTTCCTCTTACTTCACTTCTTCACAGCTCATTTGCTTCCACAAGTTCAACGAACATTTCTACACTGATGAATCCCCAAGAACACTTCAGCCCTCATCTCTGACCAATCTCTGATCCTGTTTTTCCAGCTGCCTTCAGGATAGGTCTATTTGGATGACTTAATACTCTATTAGAATTCAAAACTTCTAGTTTCTCTATATCCTCCCAATCTCGCTATTCCTAATCTCATACTTAGGGACATCTAATTCTCCTAAGTAATCCTAACAATTCAAATCCTCACCATACTTCCAACCACAAATCCAAAATCAATTAGGTTGCCTGCTTTATTTCATTGCAGGATGCTAAAATGTCACAGAAAATAGTCACATACAAAAATTATGATGACCGTTTTGAATACAAACTGAAAAGTTCATAGTATTCTTTTTTTTTTTTAAGATTTATTTATTTGAGAGAGTTGGGAAGGGGCAGAGGGAGAGGGAGAGAGAATCCTTAAGCAGACTCCCTGCAGAGTGCGGAGCCCGATGCCAGGCTCCATCTCAGGACCCTGAAATCATGACCTGAATCGAAATCAAGAGTGAGCAGCTTAACCAACTGAGCCACCCAGGCACTCCTGGGGTTCACAGTAGTCTGTAAGTAAATGTACTATGGTTCACTCTTTCCCTACTGAACATTTGTTTCTAATTTTTCAGTATTAAAAATAAAATTACAATGCTCATTATTACAATTCTTTTCATGTTCAAAAATAACTCCTTAGTCTAGCAATATAGAAGCGGAATTACTGGATGATAAGGTATAAGGATTAAGATTCTTGATTAACAGAGACAAGCTGATTTCCAAAATAGTGCTATCATAAAAAGGTTAGCTCCAGGAGAACAGGGATCCTGTCTGTTTTGTGTGTATTACAAGCACTGGTAATACAACAATAAGCAGCAAACAGTACATGCTCCATAAATTTTAGTTAAATATATGAATCAATCAGCCAACAAGCCCTATGAAAGTGTTCACCCATACTAAGTAAATAATCCTTTCAATCCCTGCTCTATTTTCTACTGCCCTTTAAGAATGGCCATATCAAACTTCAACCAACAAAATATGAGCAAAAAGGACATGAGACATTTTCAGGCAAAAGCTTTAAGAGCCATTTGCCATGTTCTTTTTCCCTGTGACAGCAACCAAGACAACAGATAAATGTTTCTCTTCATGTAATTATTATTTATCATTATTATTTTCACAAAGTAAAGTGTAAAGGTTTTTTTCCTTGAAATGCACCCTTTTATTAAGCACAAAGTTGCAGATAATGCCCTTAAAAAGAACTCCATGCAGGGAGGCCCTTTGATAGGAGCATTACAGGTGTGGAGTCCCAGTCCTAAGAAAAAATATGGAGCAATAAAAGAAGCTGCTAAAGTCAGAAGGCATCCTTGACTCTGCTTTGAGATCAAGCTGACTTTGAAAATCAGAGAATACTTTAATTCAGAGAATTCCAATAAAGTTTTGCTAGATTTCAGTGAAATAAAAACGCTTCATAGTGCAGCTCAAAGATAGTTTTATTGCAGCTCTAGAAGCCCCAAAAAAGCATCAAGAAACCAGGCAACGTGCCTCATTTTAAAATTCCTGTATATGGGCTGAAATGCACCCGAGCATAAGGGTAGAGGAGATAAAGAAGAGAAGGTAACCAGAGCCTCAGATATAAAATATAATTCAACTTGATATATTTTAACTGCAATAAATAAACCAAACAAAACAAGTGTGTGAAGATCTGGGTATGTAATTTGAGTTTCTGAAGAAATTTGAACCGTTATGATCTAAATCCCATTAGATAAAGAATATATTTCCTCTACAGCTAAACACATTGGTGTTTAAGAGTTTACGTGTGACTTACAAGACCTAAAAGAATTTAGAGGAAGTCCAAGTGGAAATGAGAAGCAGGTTTAATGCCAATCAATTGGCATTTCACAAAGGTAGAAGAGTAGGATATTTTCTTATTGTTTCATTTGTATTACATAAGTAAAGGTGTTTGGGGGAGACTTTTAAATAAATGTTTGCTTTTTTCATTTTTTTAGGTAGTAAAAGAGAAAAGGTTAACTAGGAAAAGGAGGGAATGACAGCAGTCATCTGAAAATTTTGCAATCCAGAGGAATCAAGAATATCCTTCTTTGATATTATTTGTTCTTATACTTAGTTCCCACAATTATCAAAATGATTACAGTCAAGTAGTATGATTATCTAAAACCAAATATAGTGCTGTCATGCTTTCATCACAATTCGAGTTCACTATATTTTTCCCACCACAAAACTAATTCATGGTCAAGGTAGAAGATATGGAGTACAATAAACAGCAGACAAAAGGGGGGAAATACCACTTCCAAAACTGTGATCTACGTGAATCATTACTTCATATTTTGGTGTATGGCATATTTCCCCCATCATATTTTTCCTAGAGAAGTTTTTGCTTGTTCATTTGTTTCTATATACTTTAATTCTTCTTTTTTATTATGAAACATAACAGCATAAGCTTTTACTCATGTTACCTCAATCTATTCACAGGCTTCACTTTAATACAACATTCCATCAAGTGAGCATTTCACAATTTATATTTTGCCTTAGTGCTGGGTACTTGCTTTCAATTTCTTTTACCATCATAAATAATTCTGTAAAGGACATATTGGGCAAAAAGGTTTTCCAGTATTTCAAATTCTTTTCTTAGAATGTGTTCCTCAAAATTGAACTACTACATATCAAAAATGATAATCAAAATTAAAAGGCAATATGATTTCTGGGTTTGAAACAAACTAATACAGGGCAGGGAAGTGGATGGGAAGTACAGATGAAACAAGATGGTGCATGTTAAAAATTTTTAGAATAAGATTTTCGAACAAAAATAAAAAGCAGACCACATTCCAAGAATATGAAAACTTTTTTTTCATTCTAGCAAAGATGGAAGTTTAAGGCTCTTGAAGCACATTGCGAGACTGCTTCCCTAAGGGCTGTAATCACTTTTAATCCCAACATAACATGAAGGTTTATTGTGAAGGCTTCTTTACATCCTCTTTTCTTTCAAGTCTTTGTTTATACATTGACTTTGGCATGTGTCTCTAACCTCCCACACATTTTTTCTATTGAGACAGGTTTCTGAGTTTTTACTTGATTCTAGACACTAGCAATTGCTTTTATATGCTCTGTTCATCATGGAAACATGACTCCACTCAGAACAACAACTGGATAATACAATGATTTATCTAAGGGGTATTTATATATTGTTGTTTACAAGGCAAAACTGTATCATAGTATTGTTTAGCAAAAGTTAGAAGCAATCATTACTATATCACTTCCAGGGGCTGCACAGTATTTCAAAATGTAGGCTACAAAAATGTTTGTGTGACATAATTCTGCCTTGCATATATCATATACATACCCATATGTACACACACACGGAAAAGATAAAACCCTAGAAGTACATATACTAATTAAAATGGTATCTTCTTAGGGGGTTGAAATTACCAGTGATTTTTATTAACATCTTTATTTACATGCCTTAATTTTAACAATAAACATTCTAAATGTATATTTTTTTAAATTCACAACTAAAGTAATTCTCAACATATAACCAATCATTAACCAAGTCAATCTAGCCTCAATTATTTTCTGTGGACCCTACCTCCCCTATTGAAAGTATGCTAGGAATATACAAACATAGAGCCAAAGGGTTTAACTTTTACTACCCAAACTACCTATCATTCAAAAGGTCAATAAGACCTGTCACTTTTGCTATAACTGGATCTCTGACCCCTATTTGGCAGTACATCTTAGATCCTCAGGAGTTTTAGGTCCTTATAATTCATTTTTGATGACTTCACTGTCAGTCAAGATTTTGATATTCATCACTCCCCACAGCCAGGCTACTCCTGAGTGGATGTAAGACACCACTCTCAACCCACTACCCCAAATTTTATTTAGGCTTTTGAAAGTTACCAAATCCTTCCTTTAGCCAGGGAAATGGCACTTTATAGTGATTTTCACCCCAAAATGTGTGTACTTGATTTTGCTTTGCTTTGTTTTGTTTGGGGGGGATGTTTTTTTAATTTAAATTTAATTAGTCAACATATAGTATATCATCAGTTTCAGATGTAATGTTCAATAATTCATCAATTGCGTACAACACCCAGTGCTAATCACATCACCTGCCCTCCTTAATGCCCATCACCCAGTAACCCAGTGACCCCATGGGGTGGGGGGGGGGGTGTTGTGGTTTTTTTTTTTTAGGCAGGCCCCATACCCAGCATTGAGACAAATACAGGGCTTGAACTCACGACGCTGAGATTGAGACCTGAGCTAAGATCAAGACCAAGTTATTAAGATCAAGAGTTGGACACTTACCGACTAACCCAACCAGGTACCCCTATGCTTGATTTTGTTTAATTGGGGGGGAAACAGATGCTGCTCAGACATCACTCAAAAAGGACATGAGAAAACACCAAATTTAGTAGCTTTTTAGGAATGGGTAAGGAGCTGTGGAGAAAACCTGTGAAAAGAAAATCTTATGGGTATTTGGAAACTGTAACCCTTCTTTTTAACTTAAAAATAAACAGAAGCCTTTTAAAAAAAAATGCCCTTACTTGGCTTAGCAGAACATAACTCAGCTGCAACAACTATAAGGAACAAAAAGTGAATATAGTTACTGTATAAAACACTTGAGATACATTGAAATGTACTGTATGTGTCTAATTGAGAGTAGTAGCTGTAGAGTTCATTGTTATAAGGCCAGACTGACTGCCTGGTTAAATGACTAACTGGCAGAAAAGCTGAATGACCAAGAGCACAGCTCTAAGGGAAAAAGACCCCGGTCTGAATCCTCACTCCAGCATTTCGTGGGTGACTCTGGGCAGGTTAACTCATCTGTGCATACATAGTTTCCTCACTGTACGGTAACACTTCTTACCTCACACGGTTACTAGGACAATTAAATGAGGTAATGTATATAAATCATTTAGAACAATCACATAGTAGGTTCTCAGAAACTTGTAGTCCTAAAATTTCCAACTCTATCTATCGTTGAGAACTATATACAGTTCTACCAAAGACGGAATTGGTTGTAACAAGAATAATTTTGTTGCAGCAACAGTTTTTGGCTCGTTTCCTACTACTTATGAGTCACGCTGCTTACACTCGCTTAAACACACACAGTACAGGTGATTTTAGAGAATAAATTTTCAATAATCACTGATGTTTACCTTGGAGACAATATGCCAGATCCCAAGTTCATGGCTGGACTTGTTTAGAATTACAAAGATGAGAAGGTTAATTACCATTTTAAGCATGATGATTGGCCATTGCCTTGTTTTCCTTTTGAGAAAAGGGCAAAACATTCTTACTAAATATAAAAATATTCCCGTTGACAATTTATTCATTGCTGTTTATGACCTCTAGTTTCCTTTCAAATCAAGCAATTAGATTTTAAACAAACACTCATGAAACAGAAACAAAAACCACTCCCCTCAGCATATTTAGTACTTCCTAAAGGTCTCCCACAAGTAACACCCTCCAATTAATATTTATTCTCTTCCTCGCGGCATCAATGACTAGGCTGCCAAAGGGAAGCCAGTTGCCAGCTAAGGCATAGGAAGATAACAACAATGGGACTTCGCCAGGTGAAAAAATATGTTACATTATAAAAAATGAGTATCTCATCCAACTGAAATATGCTAGAAGAATTAAGAAGCCAGGAGACAACCAACTGTAAAAATATTAAGAAACAGGTAACAATTAAAATCATTCTTTCTCAGCCCAACTAGATCTACTAACTGCCAGCGTTACTTTCTACTTATATTAGTATTACCTCAGGGAATCTATTGTTTTCCTATAAAAGCCAGCCAAGCTGCACAGCTTAACCAAGGTATTTCTTGGTATTAGTTTTCAAGTATAGAAAGCTCATCTGTAAATAAAGCATACGTCATTCATTGTTATCAGGATGTCATTAATCCTGTTGCTCAGGAACTAAAATTATCTCTATAGGGATTCTTTTACAGAGAAACCAAAGAAATCTACTTATTAACCTAGCTCCTATAAATATCACGTAAGTAAACCATGTACTTGACCCTTTGCTATGGGTAGAGGGGTGCTATCAGGATATGCTGACCACACTTCATGACTAGTATCTTCCACAAACCATCAAGAAGCCTCAAGTTTCATCACTAAAATAAATTTCAGTCTTAAAGGATTTCAGAAGAGAGGGAAGATGTTCAGAAAAGAACATCCAGAGTTAGAAATGGAAGAGTCATTTAGGATTTATATGCCACATAGGAAGAGAACAAATGGAATCAGCACAAGTTTTAAACAGACTCGTTATCTCAGTTGTGTTGAAAAGAACTCTGGAAGCAATATGGAAAATGTATCAGAGAAAACAGAGTCAAAGAAAGACAGACCATGTGGGATCTTAGGGAGGGGACCTGAACTGAAACATTGCAAGAAAGAGAAGAGAGAAATACTGAATACAGATTTCACAGGTGGACCCCAAAAGACTCTGTATCTAACTCTATGTAGATGTCTCCCACTGTGACTTGTGACTAAATACAGTAATGTCAAAAAACAAAATTATACACAGAGGGAGAAAATACGTTTGGTATGGGAGAGAAGGCCGCGTTGTGTTGAAAAATGCACAGAATATCATCACAGAGATATACCCAGTAGACAGCTAAAAATTAAGGTATGATGCTTAGGAAAGAAGTCAAATAGGCAAGAAGTCAAGGACAGTGGGCAAAGAGCAAAGAAAACTGAGAAAGCAACTAGCAAAACAGAGAGCTCAAAGAAGAACCAAGAAAATGAGTGTAGTATATGACAAGGGACAAGAAAATTTCAAGGAGGAAGTATATATACAGTGTCTGATTCTGCTAAGATATCAGGAAGCATTAGCATCGTGACCATTGTATTTAAACATTGAGAAGGTATGGGAATTGTTCCCAAGGAGTTTCTATGGAGTACTTAAGATCTAGATCTGATTTCAATGGACTGAAGGAATAAGTGAATTAGAATTGATGAGAATTCACAGACTACCCTTTCTAGAAGTTTGAAAATAAAGAAAATGTATGAATTTGATTCAAAATCATGACTGATTCCAGGGACTGCAAGTCTCTGTTACTATTGGGTAGACGAGTGATGAATACAGAAGGAATTACAGGTAATTCTGAAGTCCCAAAATTTGATATGGGGATCCAATGACCTCAGCTACACTGCCCATTACATTGCCATGAGCCTCAGTTTGCCTACTGAGCACTTGAAATATGGCTCCTCCAATTTGAAATACATTCTGTGAAACTCATACCAGATTTTCAAGACTTAGTATTTCAAGATTTAGTATTTCATAATATTTTAATATGAATTTCATGTGAAAATAATATTTTGGGGGCGCCTGGGTGGCTCAGTGGGTTAAGCCTCTGCCTTCAGCTCAGGTCATGATCTCGGGGTCCTGGGATCAAGCCCCACGTCGGTTCTCTGCTTGGCGGGGAGTCTGCTTCCCCCACTCTCTATCTGCCTGCCTCTCTGCCTACTTGTGGTCGGTCTCTCTCTCTCTCTCTCTCTCTGTCAAATAAATTAATAAAAATCTTAAAAAAAAAAAAAAAAAAGAAAATAATATTTTGGATAAATTGAGTTAAATAAAATTCACACCTAAAATTAACTTCTCCAGCTTCTCTTCACTTTGTTAACATGCCAACTGGACTTTAAGAGTACCTATATAGCTCACATTATATTTGTACTGGACAGCCCTGATCTAGAGAATGAATACGAGATTGGAAGATGAGCAGGATCAGAAAGGCTCTGTAAAAATCGGCCCTTGTGTATGTATCACATTAAGGCTGAAGTTTCTAAAGAGGACACCCAGGAAAACTTCATGATTGTGTAGATGAAGAAGCTAAGGACCTAACTGATTCGATGGCTTACTCAGGTCACCTGTCTCGTTAGAAGGAAAACCCAGAGGAGAACTCATCTAGAGGTTTACCTCTATTATTTCACTTCTTGAGATGGCAGTGAAAATTTAACTATCTGAATTTTTAAAATTATAGTAGCTGAACTATTATGTACACCTCATTCTACACCACATCCAATAAAATGCCTACTTATAATAAAAAACATAACCTCTAAACATATTAAAATCATGACCTCAATAAACATTCAGTTTCCTATGTGCACCAGCCAACCTATGATATAAGAATTTAAGGTACGTCAACCCAGGATTTGTTTTGCTTTTGTTTTACTTTGGATATATATACACTCTGAATTTATTTCAACCTAATTCCTCACTAATTTTAAAGACAGCATCACGCCTTCAAGTATATACCTCTTGAAAAACAGTTGTAAGAAAACATATTTGAACAATTTCGAAGACTTTACTTCTTAACCAACTGAGCCACCCAGGTGCCTCAAAGAATTTACTTCTTAACTATTGTGCCATTACCTGCCACTTGCAAGCAGTAACTCACTAAGACACCATCATGTGCCTAACTACAATACTCTAGCAAGTTAAGAATAAGAAAGTTCAAAGTATTGCTGTAGTATATGATCATATACCATATTTCAATTTCTGGTATCATCTCAAGTCTTGTTCTCCCAATGAAACCTTCAAAGCTCATTCAAGGACTAAATGATCAAAGGTTAAAGGTCAACCTCAGTTTCAGGATCACCAA
The DNA here is from genome assembly GCF_963455335.1 of Martes martes. Lineage (NCBI taxonomy): Eukaryota > Metazoa > Chordata > Mammalia > Carnivora > Mustelidae > Martes > Martes martes. Next base: position 70,875,224 of record NC_137899.1, read on the forward strand.
CAAAATTATAACCAACCAAAATCTATGGCTGTAATTTCTTGAATACTCCAAGCTATTGTAAATCTACTTACACGTCTTATGTAAGAAAGGGCACATTAAGAAGGGGGCGGGGAGGAAAGAAATTACATTTATGACATTTCCTTTTCATGCTAATTTTCCAGGTGAAAACTGAAAAACGAACATCACTTTAAGCTCTATACAGTACTTAATCACTTAAGCTCTATACAGTACTTAATCTATACAGTACTTAATTTTGATAGCTTAATAAGCTAATAACTGCCAAAATCATGATAGTTATTTTCTTCATACAGTTATTGGTCCAAAATACAGCATGTTTATTTCTTTCTGTATACCCACGCTGTATTTATTTTAACAAATAAAACTACTGTTGGTATTCCAGAATGACGTTATGGAGAGTGACAGAAATGAAGAATCCTAGCCCCCATTTCTTAAATACCTGCTGCTATCTCAATGTATCACACAGATAAAACGCTGATGTGTGGAGTCATCATTTAGCATGGAGTTAGGCACACACGGGGTGACTGAGCACTTCAAAGCAAGTTTTCAATTTTGATCTACATGTTTTCAATTCTTTGCCTTGTTGGTTGTGGTCCCTCGTCAAATAACTGGAGTTTGTGCTCTCATCCATTTCAAAGCTATTCCAGTGTGGACCCCAGAGGGCAGCCTGCCCACGGGTTGCAGTAATATCCTAAAAGTACAGATCCAGGTGTCATTTAAAGTCGAGTTGCAGGACATCCTTAAAAGGGTTTTCCAGTTTTCCCTCATTGTATGTGCCGTGTAGCTTACTGCATAGTAGGTACTAAGGGTCCCACAATCATCCATTCTTCACAAAGCCTAATCCAGCATGGTACTACAGAGGACCACTCTCCTTCAATGCTGGAAGGCTGCATCACAGGGCTGGGCATTTTTATGTCAGCCTACTTTATATTAAGAGTAACTGACTTAACAGGGAGGGTGGGGAGGTTGCATAAGGATCGGTAGTAAACGAGATATCAGTATTCTACAAATAGCGTCCATCAATTTGATATTAAGCCCAAAATCTGGTAGAAGGGATTTTTTATTTCCTTAACTCTGAAGGCATCATGGAGATCAGGTCACTAAATTCAGGGACAGTCCCATTTTTCACTGCTAGTAGCGAAAAACCCAGCTGTGTTTAAGACTTCACTAGTACAGGTTAATACAGGATTTAGACATTGTCATGCTCATATGAGGCTAAGCTCTAACACCTTGTTCTAGATCAATAAACCTCTTCACCACTTCCTCCACACAACTTTTCACACTTGCCTCAAAATTTTCACACGTGCCATCTCTAAAACGCTCTAGCTGCTTCTCTGGTCAAGTACGTACCACCCCATCTTCAAAACCTAGTTTCAAATTCTCATCTATTTTTCTTTCAATTCCTCTTCCTTCAGGGATTCACTAGTCTCAGTATCTTATTAATGACTGTTTGTAGGGTTCTATAAACTCATCACACACCACATGTCTTTGTCTCACCCCTACGCTGATCAAGGACACACAAGGATAGAAACTACGCCTCCATTTCTGTTGTGCCATCTAACAACACTCACCACCAATGGTATGCAGTTCAACCATATCACTTAATTTAAAACAAAACAAAAACAAAAACAAAACCTTCTTTTAAAGCCCTGATGTGTAGTGTTCACCAATTTTCATGATACAAATACTCACACCATATACTCACACTCATACAAATACTTAATGATTTCAGGCTACCAACGTGAAATCACTGAATGCAGTGTTGTGAAGAAATGCACACACTGACTTGGGAGCCAGTTCAAGACAATGTATGATGTTGGGCACAACTGCTTAATTAATGAATATGTAGTTTCCTTCCTAATATGCCCACCTGCCACAATTTTGACAAGTCTCAAAAATACTCTTTTTTATTCAAGACACATTCATTCAGCAGAATGATTAAGTCCCACAAAAGGAGGTGCTTTGCCTGTTTTCCTAACTGTTCTATCAGAGTGGCTAGTTCTATGCCCAGAGTAATCCCATAGAAAATATTTGCCAGATTAATAAATAGTCAACATTTTTAAATATAATAAAATACTATATAAGTATCCATTAAAAGCTGTGATATGCCTCATATTATAAAATAATTAACCTACACATGTGGAAAATAAAATAATCACAGAAAAAAATTGTCAAGTTAAAGGGCATGTTAGAAATTATTGAGTACAATCTCTTCATTTTATGAAAAAAAAAAAAAAAAGAAATCCATGAAGTTAATTGACACACAGTCCCTTAGTGCCAGAGTTAGCCTAGAACCCAGGTCTCTTGGTGTCTTGTCCAAATTTTTTCTGAGTAGATTATCATGATTGCCCCTTGGGTTATTGTCTACTTGAGCTAATAACCTGTTGAGGAACTTGCCATTATTTTGAAAAGCTGAATTTTCATTGGTTTTCCACATTAATATACAATGCAGAACTACATTTAATATGATATCTAATAAAAGAAAAATCAAGGTAATTATAAGACTATCAGTGACCAGAAAAAAAGTCTGTAATTATAAAAGATATTTCTGTATCAATCTGATGACCTTTTTCTCAACATAGCATCACAGAAGCAGAGATTAGCCCAAATTCTATATTCATACCATCTTTAAATTTAGAATCATCTATGAACTTAATTATCCTGATTACCATTCTATCTGATCATCAGTACAAAGGTCATGTAAAATTAGACCTTATATTGATTCCAGAAATGATTACCCAGATCTTCCCACAATTCAGAGGCCTAAAATAAAAACTATAAAAATAAGAATTTGTCAACATCTTTATAAAATTTTAATAATTTCCATGTATATATAAATTACTGGGTTAATTTGAGAGAAAAAAATCTTCCTTTAGACAATATTTGGGATTTCTACCCATTTATTTTTTAATAAGACCTGAACTGAGAAACCCTTACAGAGATCCTAATTTCCTATACTGCATTTCTCTGAATGGTTCAATTAGGCTAGCAGCCTCTAAACATGTTTCAATTGTCAAACACAGAAGAGAATCCAAATTTAAAGAATTAATCAATAACGAAAAATACATTATAGCTAAAATTACAGTATTTAATGGATTATGATATCGTTCTTATGAGAAATTATTTTTCTCCATTTCATTATTTGTTACCATTTAAAAATCTACACACAATAAGTGTGTTTAAAAAATCATATGACTCTGAAGATAACTAAAAACATCACTACCCTCTATTTCTAGAGTAAAAGTGAGTATTCAAAGATAATTACAGGAGGTTAAGTTCGTTAGCCAATATTCCCCTAACACCTAAGGCAGTTTTCTGATTTTTTTTTTCAGTATGATCTTATTACTGCCTAATTATCCATATTGCTTTTCTTCCTTTTTGTTCAACTGAAATTCACTAGAGCAGTTTAACCTTTCATTTAGAATCATTAAATATACCCCCCTCCTTCACTGATAATTGGCCTCTTTCTTTATTAACTGATTTCCTCTCTTGATTTATTATAAATCTTTTTTGCCAAATTTGGATCCATTCTGTTAATACATTTTTTTACCTTCCTTCCACTCAATTAACACACTGTCATGGTTACCAAAACTTTCCTATTATTTCTTCAAGTTCTTATTGCACTTTAAAGATCCTCTAGTAGAGTAATGAATTTTTAATAAACCTGGAATATTTTAATGATTCTTCCTTAATTCTATAATGAGATTTACGTGAGACATACTACTCACAATGAAATGTTTCCTACTGTTTTGTCATAACACTCTACAGTAACTTTACAGCAATCCAAATACGTAAATCTTTGCAATGTAACTTATGACCTCTAAAAGCACAAAAAGCCATATTATAATTATCATATCCATAGCCAAATCCAACTGAGCCAGCTTCTCTGTCAGCAATTTCAACATCCATACAATTTTTAATAAAGTGAAACTTATATTTGTGGTGCCTTCAGTAAATATTAACATGACCTCGGAATGTGAATAAACCTGTCACTAGATTATGCAAGGAGTAATCTCTCATAATACAGGGCACCGAGGCTTCTTATTAATGGAAATAAACAGCAAAAAACAACAACAGCAAAAAAAGGATTCCTCTTCCTTCCTGGACAGAAATGTTTCCCTGAGCTCCAAAGCACAGATAAAGTTTGGTGGCTGTTGCTTTAAGCCCTTTCCCTCTCTTATCAGCCACAGCCACATTTCCCAGCAACTGCCACCTCCAGTCACCAAAAACAGTGCCTTTCTTTATAAAAGGTAAAGAAAAATAGGAGGGTAACTACTGACCTTGGATCGAATAAGATTATGCTCAAGTTTTGAGATTCCTTCCACATTTCCGGGACCTGAATTATGAAACAGACTGTGGACTCTAGCATTTCTGGTAAGAGCAAGTGAACAGAGTGTTTACTGGTGGGAAGTGCATTGTAAGTTGACAAAACACAGATAACCAGGACAAGATTAACTATTAGAGTCTTAAAAACTCAACTCCCAGAGTAAATTATAAGGACTGAAGAAATGTAAGATTTCTACAGGCTTCTTACTTTAAATAATTTTAAGCAAGGAAGAAAAGATTTTGCTCTCATCCTCCAGTAAAACACCTGCCTGCCAACTTTTAATTTCTCCATTTTCAGTCATTTCCACCAAAGACATAATCTTAATAAACACAGATTCATTTGATGCTGTTGACCAAAAGAGTCTTGGTGTTCAAAGTCTCTTCATCCATTCTAAAACTTCTGTGTAAGGTTCCAACATGGCTTCTTTTCTTCCAAAAATTTCCAGTTGGTTTTGACTCCAGCTTCAAAAGTATGCAAATGTCTGCATTTTTCTGATATTCTGAGTGATTGATTCTTATGCCCAGCTCCTCAAAACTATTGTCATGCAATCTTAAAATGAAAGAGACCTTAGAGATCGACTAGTCTATACTTCATAGTTTGCAGATGCTAAAACTGACACAAAGAATAAATAAAGATAACTGGTCTGAGGTCACACAGCCGGTTAACAAGTAATGCAACTGAAGGAAAAACAAGATCTCCTAAAGCTTTGTTCTATATTTTGTGCCAGGAAATTCACAGGTAGAGACTGACAGAGTTGTTTTATGTAAAAGAAAATAATTTTTAATTAGTTAATCGAGTACCTAAATAAAATCAGTATTTACAAATGCTTATAAGAATCTTTCGTAACGGGGCACCTGGGTGGCTCAGTGGGTTGAAGCCTCTGTCTTCGGCTCGGGTCATGATCCTAGAGTCGTGGAATCGAGCCCCCCATTGGGCTCTCTGATCTGCAGGAAGCCTGCTCCCTCCTCTCTCTCTGCCTGTCTCTCTGCCTACTTGTGATCTCTGTCTTTCGGATAAATAAAAAATAAAAAAATAAAAGATAAAAAAAGGAAAAGAATCTTTCGTAAAAGTTCATTTTCCTTTTCTGTACAGTTTAGGGGTAGTATTAGAACTGTTTATAATTTCTAATTGCTTCATATAATTTTCTACTGCCACTATAGCAAATTAAAGCAAACGTAGGGGTCTGAAACAGCATCCGTTCATTAACTCACCATTCTCTAGGACGGAAGTCTGGCCAGTCTGGGTGGGGACTCTGCTAAGGGCCTCAGAAGGTCAAAATCAAGGTGTCAGCTGCTCTGAACCCTTATCTGGAGAATAGGGAAGAATCTACTCCCAGGCTTATAAGGTTTTGGCCAAATTCGATTCCATGTAGTTACAGGACTGAGGTCCTGATTCCTGTGGGGGCCTCTGGCCAGAGGCTATGCTCAGCTTCTAGAAGCAGCACACTTGCCTCTGCTCAGGGCCCTAGAATCCTCAAAGCCAGCAACAATAACGCTTCAAATACTTCCTGCATTTGGATCTCTTTGACGTTTTCTTCTACATCTCCCTTACTTCAGCCTCTGCTTTTAAAGACTCATGTGATTAAATTGGACCTGGATAATCAAGGATAACCTCATTATTTTATGGTCAACTAAAGGTCAACCTTAATGATTCTGCAGAGTCCTTTTGGCAATGCAGGTTATATATTCATGGGCATAATATCTCATCATATTCGCTGTCCTGGGGATTAGGGTATAGAATCTTCTTGGAGACCAAAATTCTGCCTACTATACTTAGCATCTATTTTATTACACAAACTTAAGAAAATGTGGCTGGTTTGGGTTTTAAGATTTACTTATTCTGAGAGAGAGTGAGACAGAGCACAGAAGGGGCAGAGGGAGAGGGAGAGAGAAAGAATCTCAAGCAGACTCCCCACAAGAACAGAGCCCAGTATGGGGCTCGATCTCACAACCCTGAGACCATGACCTGAGCTGACATCAAGATCGGATACAAGCAACTGAGCCACCCAGACGCCCAAGGAAATGTGACTGTTTTTTTTTTTTTTTAAAAACAGATCCATATTGCTCATACTTAACTCTAACAAAAATATTACTTTTCACCTAATATTTATATATCTATCTCCAGTAATGGCTCAGATCAGCCTTGTGGATGTCCAATGCTGACCCCCTGCACTAATCACAGGGCAAGCTTCATAAGGAATTGACCAGTGCAGTCAACATGGGTCTGAGGCTCAGACAAACCACAGTCTTGGGGTTTAATGCTCTTCAGCTGCCGTCTTAAAATTCCTACCACTTTGAATGTGTTTTATAAGTGAAGTCCAATAAGACAATAGAGCATATGCTAAGGGATTGTTGTCTGAAAAGAAGGCTATTTCTCTCATTTTTGAAGAATAGTTCCCATAGGTACAAAATTCTAGGCTGGATTTTTTTTTTTTCCCCTTTACCACTTTACAGATATCATTCAGTTATCTCCTGTCTCCCACCAGTTAAGAAGTCAGCTATCTTTTTGCTTCTTTGAAGATGATATGCCTTTTTTTCTTCTCAAGATTTTTCTGTTTTTCTTTGGTTTTCAGGGGTTTGACTAGCATGTGCCCTAAATGTATTTTTTCACTGTATTTTTCCTGATTGGGTTTTTAGTGCTTCTTGATTCTGTATGTCGATGTCTTTCATAAGTTATGGAAAATGCAGGGCACCTGAGTGGCTCAGTCAGTTAAGCATCTGTCTGCCTTTGGCTGAGGTCATGATCCCCGGGTCCTGGGATCGAGTCTTACATCCGGCTCCTTGCTCAGCAGGGAGTCTGCTTCTCTTTTCTCTCTCTCTTTCCCTGACAAATAAATAAATAAAATCTTTTTTAAAAAGTTATGGAAAATGTTTGGCCTTTATTCAGATATTGCTTCCTCTCTCCTCCTCCTCCTCTTTTGCTACTCCAATTAGATGGACATCAACCTTTTTCACTATGCGCTACACATACCTCTTGCACTATTCATTGTATATCACAATCTTGTATCCCTCCATACTCCAGTGTAGAGATTTTCTAACTGACCTTTCACCCTGTTCATGAATCCTCTCCTGGCTGTATCATATTGGCTGTCAACCACATCAACTGAGTTGTGTTTTTTTTTAAGATTTTATTTATTTATTTGACAGAGAGAGACACAATGAGAGAGGGAACACAAGCAGGCTTCCTGCTGAGCAGGGAGCCCAATGAGGGGCTCAATCCCAAGACCCTAGGATCATGCATGACCTGAGCTGGAGGCAGATGCCTAATGACAGCCACCAAGGCATGCCCACATCAACTGAATTCTTATCTTCAGTTATCCTAATTTTCACTTCTAGAATTTTGATTTTTTTAATACATTCTGATTCTCCGATGATATTATCCATCTTTTCACCAATTTTTAATATACTGATTATAATTATTCTATAGCCCATATCTGATCATTTCAACAGCTAGATCACCGTGAGATCTGTTTCTATTATTTATTGTTTTATTTTGTTTTTGTCTTGGTCCTGGATTCCGACATGCATGGTGATTTTTTACTGAATGCCAAGTATTGGGCACAAAAACTTATAGAAACTCTGCATGATGTCTCTTGCTTCTGGCAAAGACAGTTTAAGTAAAGGCAGATCACATTAAAATCAGGATTGAGTTTAATTGCATCTCAATTTTTGTAAGTCGTAGTCTATTTCTAGTTCTCCATAACTCCTGGGATATATCTTTCAAGGCTCCCAATTAAAAATATGGAGCATTTGAACAAGGTCCTGCCTTATCCTCCTTGAATTCTAGTTTGATTCACTAGGGGTATAAAACTGTCAAAGATTCTACTCAGCATCTCACTATCTTAGCTGCCACTCACAAGGTGCCACAAAGTGACAAATAACCCAAGATAAAAGGTGGCACTGAATACAGGGTGCACCTCAATGTGGTTCTCTTCACTCTGGCATCTTTGCTCTTTGACAGAGCCACAATACATGTAGGTTGTTTTGTTTTGTTTTGTTTTAATGCAGCTTTCTCATGTTTCTCAGTATAGGCCTTAGTTTGAAATAATCTAGTCCATCACAGATAAAAGTGGAAATCAGATATTGATTGATCTTAGTAGCCTATCTTTATATATGTATCTATATCTTAATGGTTTCAGAAGAATTTAAAACAGGTTGGCCTGTTTTAATAAATATGTATTTAAATAAATATGCATTTAAATAAAAATTAATAAATATGTATTTAAATAAACTATGTAACAGTTTATTTTTCTGAGTTGTATTTACTGTTTGAAACTTAAATTGTCTGTTTCTCCAAAATAATTATTTCTCTGCTACCATTATTATTTAAGCTTACATTCAAAATGCTTCTCCCTAAGAGTTCAATCTGACTGAATACATATAATATGTAATGCTGTCCTGAACTTTCTTTTTTTTTTTTTAATAAAAGTTACAGTGTTCTCAGATACTGGATTTTTTCACAGTGAAAATAAAACAGTTACAACATAAGTAACTGTTTACAATAAAACAGTTACAAACATAAGTACCTACTATTTCATAGAATGTTGCCTGTATAATTTTGTTCTTTGACAATTTCCCATTATTGCTCAAAGGACATAAGATTTAGGAAATGAGTTGAGCAAAAGCTATGAATATCTCCTATAGTTGTATTACCATAAAATCTCAATAATTCAAAATTGAAATTTATGATCACTGAATCATTTCCTAGCTCAGAACTAAGGAAATGTTTTGTTGCATAATTAAATGTATAACAACTGTGGAAGCAGTTTATCCTACTCAGAAAAGCAAATTAATATTAAAGACTACCTTAAAGGTACTAACTTTTTGTACGCCTATACAGAGCGGTTACAAAATCAGTTTAATCCATATCAAATACTAGCAATAAATAATAATAAATACTTAATATTTATTATTAAATAAATATTATTATTTATTTATAAATATTTATTATTACATAAATAAACTGCCTTATTTTTTAAAGTATCATTTGTAAATATACTTAGTAATGACTGCAAACTACAATGGGTAATTGAAAGTGCTGAAAACTAAATGTCTCATCAAAATTAACTGCAAAATGGATTTCACTGTCCACCATTTCATAGTCAATTAATTTTAGAAGAAGAAGGAGGAGGAGGAGGAAGAGGGGGAGAAGAAGAAAAAGAAAAAGGGAAAAAAAATGATAAGAAATTTTGCTTATGAAGCTTTCTTTGAAAATCATGGTCTTTGTAACTTTGTGTTCCTCAAACATACAATATTACCTATAAACTAAGAAAAATATTTGGCTATAAACAAAACAACAAATTGGGAACGAGTACAGATTCAACAGATAAGCATCCACAATTACCCTTCCTCCAGCTCAACAGATAACTGGCTTTTAATACAATTAGAGGTCATGATTCAGTATTGTCATTGCTCTGAACATTTTGTTCAAAACCCGAATTTGGTTTTTTAGCAGATTAATTTACCTTGGTGGATTAAGGGATCTTTAAAGATTTACAAGCACTCAAGACACAAAGGAACTAGCAACTTTCATTTTTTCCAAAGGCTCAATTCTTTCATCTATTTCCCGGGCTGAAGTCTTTGCTCACATTCGCTGCTAGAGAGGTAAGCCATCATAGTGGCCATCTGTCAGAAAATGGCAATCAGTTTAGCATGTCACAAACCAGCTGTAGAAATTGTATGCACACTATATGTTCATAATAATGTCTTATCGTTATGAACAAAGAGACTACATTTCATGAATCACTGTATCAGAAATTCATTACAGAAATGGGAATGATATGATAGATGCCAAGATAATTAGAGCCCGCCTGACTTCTTTGCTGAGAATGAGTAAGTGTCTTCAACCAAACCACCACCACAATGTATACAGGCATTAGAGTCTAAAGGTCAAGGATACAGGAGTTGATGAGAGGCATTTCAAAACTTTGCTTTTCCGTTTACTAGCTGTATGTCCTTAAGCAACTTGCTTATCCTCTCTATACCTCACTGTTCTCATCTACAACATAGGAGTAACAACAGTACCTATAGTCGGGGGTGGTTAGAATAAGGATTAAATAAAAATGAATATAGAACTCTTAACTCAGTGACTGGAAAACAACAGTCAATACATATTAAAAACTGTTGTGGGGGTACCTCGCTAGCTCAGTTGGTTGAATATGTGCCTCTTGATCTCATGGTCATGAATTCAAGCCCCATACTGGACATGGAGTCTACTTAAAAAACAAACAAACAACTGCTGGGGATACCTTTTTTTCTCTCTCTCATAGACTGCATGTCTTTTTTCTTTGTCTTTGGACCTGATCACCCCAATACTCTTACCAACACAAAGTGTTTCACTATCTTGGGAAGTCTGCCTTTGCTTCACAGCAACTACCCCAGTATTGTTCCATCGCAGACTTTAGGATCTCACATTAGGTGACCTTAGACACACTCCAGGAAAGCAGCAGTGGCTGATGGGAAAAGGTTTAGAAACAGTAATGTCTGTCCAACAGAAACAGTGCATGTCACATGTTTAATTTTGAATTTTCTAGTAGCCACGTTAAAAAGAAAAAAAAAACCATTTAAGTTCATTTTAATAAGGTACTTTATCTGACTACATATACCCAAAATATCATTTGAACAAGGGTCAATAACCACTTCAGCTGCTCAACAGTCACATTGCCTGCTATGTCAAATAGGACAGGTTCAGAGTCAAGTGGACCTAGGTTCTGGCTCTGCTATTCACTTGCTATTTACTTGCTAAATCTCATTTTCACTGTGTTAAAAATAACCATTTCCAGATATTGTTATGAGAATTAAGTAAAAGTGGCATACACAAAGTGCATAGCACAATGTCTGATATACAGGGGTACTCATAAAATGAGAATTTCCCTACCCTCATCTTCTATTCTAGAACTGAACATGGGTTCAATGTAGTATCATCTATGAGCCAGCCTTAGTTCCTTCTCTTCCATCTGTACTATAAGCTTTAGCCTTTCCTCTACCTGCACAGCTTTCCCTCCTTGCTTCCTAGCAGCAGTAAACGTGACTGTATGGAGTTCTGGAAGCCATGAGTCTCTTAGTCATGACCCAAGTATGGGGTCCTTAGAAACCAAAATGACTTAGGCGAGAGCATTTCCTTCTCTGTCCCTATCTCATCTGCCTGTAGCTTTACCACTGCTACAGCTTCCCCAGCAAGTGCCATCAACAGCAATGCTTCCCCACTAGAACATACACTGACTTCAAAATTTCTAAAGGCAAAGATTTTTCTACAAAATAACTGGCAGAACCCTTCAAAAGTGTCAAGATCAAAACAGACAAAGAACAAATGAGGAACTATCACAAATTGGAGGAGACCAGAGACATTTTAAAAAATCAAAATGAAATATGAGATCCTAAATGAACATTCGTGGGAAAACTGGTGAAACTCACATAAGGTCTGTGAGTTAGTTAATAGTATTTATTGTATCAAGGTCAACTTCCTCATCTCAGTAAGTGTACCATGGTAATATACAATGTTAATTTAGGGGGGTATAAGAGGAATAGTCTGCTGGTCTAAGGGATAACATGGTGACTACAGCTGATAACACTGTATTGTTTCATTGAAATTTGCTAAGAAAGTAGAACTTAAATGTTCTCACACACAAAAAATAATTATGTAAGGTGACAGATGTGTTAGCTCAATGGGGTGAATCCTATCGTTATACATATATAATATATATATATATATATATATAAAATCATCCCACTGTGTGCTTTAAATATCACAATTCATTTGTCAATTATACATCAGTAAAGCTGAAAAAAACAACACTGGAGGTTATATGGGAACTTTCTATACTATTTTTATGACCTTTCTTGAGGTCTAATATCATTTAAAACTAAAAATCTAGAACACTTTAAAGTGTGATTATTTGAAACTTTATTATGAAGGAAACTGTCCCAATGGATTTGTTAATTGACATATCACTGTAAATATGCTACTTATGTTAAGCCTACTGCAGTAAGGCCATCACACAAGTTAATGAAAAGTCAATTCCAAGGTATAGAAAATCCACCTTAATCACCACTATTAGTTCACAAATCCACTAAGAGAGTATGATGTCACCTACATACATTCAGTAATACCAAGGACTTGAAGACAGCAAGTCATGTTGTATGTGACAAGTAATGTTTTTAAATAAATGTATCTTTTGATTTAACATTATTGAATAACGTGCTTAAATATCAGCTCCACTGAGAACAACTTTTCACAGAAAGAAAGTGACAGGAAAAGATAAGGAAGAGATGCAAAGAAGCATATTCTAATATGTACCCCCTCAGACCCTCCATCCTTTAAGGGAACAGCCTTGGTCAATAAACTCTGAACAAAACCCACTGCAATAGAAAAGAAAGTCTGTTCTGCTACAGCATGTGTTTCTGTAACATGAATCAGCTCACAGGGACTAGGGAGAAAGGATTTCAATGTAAAGCAGAAGCTGCATTAGTTCACATGGAATTTTTTCCCAGATCATTAATGTGTTGCCTCATTAATAATAGCAACTGAAGGCTAAGTACACTAACAGCAATAAGCCAGGAAGGAATCAGTATTATATATTTGATCCTTCTCTTACAAGTGCTTATTGCAAGGTCAACCCTGATCTTTGTTTAAAAATATATATATATATTTATATTATATTATATATAACAGATTATATATAATTATATATATATGAAGGTAAAACACATATATAATAATATATATAATATATTATTTATATTATATATATTATATATATATATATATACGTGTATATATATGAAGGTAACACTGAACAATAAGCAGAGGATAAACCTCTGGTATCAGCACATTTTGTACAAAGCTTGTAATCTTCTCACTATTTGTAACTTCTGATGAAAATGTCCCTCTGCCCTGTATACATAGACAAGCTCAACCCTTCCTTACATTGCCTTCCACCAACTTACCTTCAGCTTTGTCATTTTAAACATATCCTACATTTACTGCACTGCTTAATTATAAAAAATTTCATGTCGTTTCAATTGTGCTAGCAGTTTTATTGAATTGTTATTGTTTTCATTAGTGCTCTAGTTACAAAGTTGCATTAGCCCTGCTACTTTATGAATTTGCAAACTGCAATTTTTCCAGAAATGTATATATAATAAAAATGCTGTATTTCCATATACATTGAATATATAAAGCACTCTCCCAGGATTTTTTAGACATAAATTGTCTTACTACCTTGTTTCCAAAGATTTTATGTGTCAATGAAATGTGTCATATCAATTTGTAAACAAAATGAGGAACTATATTTTCTATTTAGCCTTAAATACAAATTGAGTCACTCATTTCTTGAATCACACATCTCTTAAATAGATAGAATGTTCTGATATAATAATGATAATTATCATCTAAGTTAAAACCAGACTGATACATTTTGTAAGAAAAGCAAGTATTCAGTGTTGACATGAATTAAATATATATTCATGAACATTAATCAAACCAACATCAATCTTTTCAAATGAAGCAGTCTATAAAATGTCTAAATATAATAAGGACATTTAGAAAACATTTTTGCTCATAAAACTAAAAAGATATTTTAAATGTGTTTATATGGTAAAAAAGAATTTAGCAAAAGACTTTTTGTTTCTTTCTCAAAAAAAAAAATCATTGCCTAAGGATTATTTGTTGTTAAATAATATAATACCAATCACTAAGCATTCTTTTATGTAAATGGTTCCTTCTAGCAACCAGCATTATGAAAGAAAATTTGTGTTATTTGCACATGACAGAAATACAACACATAATTAACTCATTAAAAATACAGTTCGACCCAAGGACTTATAATTTATTATATCAACCCCAACTCAGATATACTATTTTTAAATTAATTTATATAATAAATATCAATTAGTTTAATAATTACATAAGAGAATACCATTCTCTTTTTCACATAGTCCATAATATGCTAGCATACTTTTATGGACCCAAGCAACCCTGAATTTCAAGGGGTCTTTTTTTTTCCCAATTACCTATTCAAATTTACTTGCTTAGAGATAGTCAGCATGTTTCTCTAGGAAAAAAAAAACTGCACAATTGTCTGCTTACAGTGTGACCTCTTTCACTTGGGTGGGTATCCTTCTCCATCACTGACTAAGTGAGAATGTAACCTTGTCAAACCAAAGGCAAAAGAATAATGAGCACACAACAGGCTAACCCAGCATGGAAAAGGTTGTTAAGGAGGTTGCAAAACAAAGTACTCTGAATGACAAAACAGAAGTAGAGTCCAAAGAGTAGGTTTATATTAAAGAAAGCACTCAATAACATGAGAAGCATTTAATTCCCACCCTTGGATGTCTGCCATACAAAACTCCATTCAAATGTATTTATTTTATTAGTTAGTAACCAGATTTGATTAATATGTTTTTGAATGAATCCTGGTAAAATAGGCTTGAAGGAGACACCTTTGTGAAACATTTATTTCCACAAAGAGCTAGCCAAAGGTAAGTATGAACAAGTAGATCATGTTTTATGTTTACCAAACAATTACATTCTCATCCAACAAAAAAAAAAAAAAAAAAAAAAAAAAAATTCCAATTAAAGAACCAGAAATATAAACTGGAAGTCTTCACCAAACACCAGGATTTGACTATCGTTAAAACAAATGACAGTAACTGCTATATTAATTGCTACCCAGATGTACTAACTGCCATCACAGGGAAGCATAGGCAAACATTTTTATAAGTGGTTGAAACCAGAAATCAGGCAAGTTCTGTTAGTCTTCAAAGTGTGAATTTACTTTTAAAACAAACAAATCTCAAACCTAAACCATTTAAGCACGTGCTGGGTCTATGTATTATATCATTGCATCAGTCATGCACACTTTGGCATTCTTTTTCTACATTAAGACTGGAATGAAAATCTTGTTCCTGACCAGTTATAATACTTTAACAGAGAAACAGTGCCACCTTTTGGTCCCAAATAAAAGCCTCCAGTCTACTAATCTTCCAAACTGCCTTATTTCAGTTCAATCACTCAGACACCCATAAAAATGTCACTGAACTTCATGTCACAATTATCATCTTCTAGAAATATTGTGTACCTACACAAACTAATAAAAATGAAATTAACATTAAGGTTGCTTCCAAGACACAAAATTTCAAAATAATCCAAACTGATACCAAATACATGTACTTTAGATCACCGATATAATTCCTAATCAACATATCATCAAAGATATTTTACCAAATTCAAGTATGTTGACCAACTGATATATTTTAAATATAAAAGAAAAGTCCTTTTTTATAGTATTGTTACATTTCAAAATTGATTTTTAAAAATATATTAATTTAAAACATATTATTAATTTAGTAATTAGCAATTATATTAACAGCAAATTATCAGTTAAACCAATTATAAATATCTTTATATACAAATATAATATGCTTCTGATTACTTACACCAATGACACAATGTCACCACGTTGTACTTCAAAATTCCTCACTTTCCAGTGGTTCAAAAGCACCACATCAGATGATTGGCTCCCCCCAGGATTCAAAGAAGGCTAAAAAATAAGGAGAAAGAGACACATCTATCATTTGTATTTTTCAATCTTCATGGTTCCTTGCACTTCACAGCTTTAGTGCAATGCAATAAAACATTTCTAATATAGTAGCTTTCAATGAATTGCTGTTCTAAAGTAACTGCCAATGATGAGTTTTCAAAAAAGACTCATCGGTATTCTTCACAGGTGAATGGGGCGGGGAGGGGGGGATACATCACCAATACTTATTTGAAAGGAAAATGTGCTAGATATTCAAATCTTTACAAGCTCCAGTAAAGAGGTATGAAAAGCTTTAAGAAGGATTATTAAAAAAAAAAAAAAAAAAAAGAGGAGGAAGAAGTGAATCATACCTCCCAAAGGAATATTCAGATGGGATCTAATGCCACAGTAGTGCACATCTCTGTTCCATTTGGGGAAAAGAAGAAATAATCTCCAATCAACCAGGGAAACAGCCATATGAAAAAGAGAAGGGAACAGAAGAAACAAGGGATGGGACAATTATAGGAGATGTGGGCATTTCCCACGTTGACCTCTGTCTTCTAGAGAGAGCAGGGAGCGAGTGTCCAGGTCCTAGTTTCAACCTAGTAAGTGGCCTTCACCTTAGGATTCATATGAGTCTAGATGTGCCTGAGGACTGATGGGGCAAAAACTGAAACGTGTTTTATGTAAGAATTCATCTGAAGGTCGGGAACCATTAAGGGATAAAAATCTGAGGAACCATGAAGACAACACACCTGTCACTTGGGCAGGGGTGCCAAAAAAGCCAGTAAATAATGAGGCTGAAACCTGAGGTGGGAACAGAGAAAATAAAAAGAGAACAGGGAAAACTAGGATAGCTTTCTCGCCATTGACTCTCCAAGGTCTCTGGGCTCACCACGAGGAGAAAGCGCAGTCTCTGTGATAGTGGGGAAAGGGCCAAACCACAGTGGAGCCTCTCCACCCTCACTGACAGGGGCAGCAAGAGGACACACAGCCACAGCCCAGGGCAGAAGCCCGGAAAACAGTGGATGCCACACAACAGCCAGCCTCCCGAGCAGGAGTGATACACTCTTTCTCAAAGATTCCTGAAATTATTTGAAGATTTCCATAAAACCAATGTGGGCAAAGCTGTAAAAATATTGTGTGGGCACAATTATCGTGATCTTTTTGTGACTCCCCACATTTTCTCATGGCCAAAATATACTGGACATTTCTGAAGATCTCAAATACTCCCACAGCTTCTACCAACTCCTTTACGTGATATGCCTAAGTATCACTATCTTTATTTTTAAATTCTGGGCTACTCATTTAACTTGACTATCTCATGTAAAATTCAACACAATTAAATGGAAATTGTCATTCTTTCTTACCAAAAAAGCTTTTCTTTCTTATTTTCTTACATCTTAGTTACCATTTTCCCAGTCAACCAGCTTAAAATTTTGGTTAGCTTTTTACTTCATATGGAACCAATCACCAAACTAAGGAGTTATATTGTTTTCTTCATGAAGTCTTTCACTTATGGTCCATCTTTCCTCTTCCCTTTCCCATTAACATAACTGAAGCACCAACTGTCATATAACTCACCATGTATCTACACTAATCATTTTCACCTCCAACTCAGAATGATTCCATTTCTTTCTAGCTATATGATTTTGAGCTAGTTGATTTTATTATGCTTCAATTTCCTTACTAGTGAAGTGGTGATAATTAGTAACTTAGCTAATTAGTAATAATACACAATAATAGCCAGTACTGACCAAGTGTTCAACTGTTCTTTTAATGATAACCAGACATAGTGAGTGCTTACCATGTGCAAGGCACTGTTCTAAGAGTTTTACAAATATTAACTTACTTGGTGAGATCATTCACTTCAAGGGCATAGAACAGTTCTTGACCCACAGATAAGCTCTCAGTAATCTCTATTATTGGTAATATTTATTAAACAATTTTAATGATAGGTAGTTTTGTGTCCTTTCTCAGGTTCTTCTGGCTCCATAATAAAAAACAGAGCTGATACAGTAGGATGTAGTATGTAGGATGAATGTAGTACAGTAGGATGAATCCAAGGGGCTCTTTTGGGCCATGTGCTAGGGAATGGAGCTTTTGCCATCACACAGTAGAGTTAGATTAAAAATTCAGCTTCCATGGGGGTTCATTCTCTCTCATTCCTATTCTCTATCTCCCTCTCTGTCTTTGAGTTTACTATCTTGCAAGTCTTTTTCCCTTATTTCTTTCTATTTCTCCCCCTATACAACTGATGTAATAAAGGTGGCCTAGGGAGAGGCCATCTGAACCATAAAGAGAAAAATCTGCTTCTCATTGTACTTTCACTGGGTTTGTTTCTTTTCCTTGCCATCAGATTAATGAAGAACAAAGTGATTTTAGTAATCTGACTGCTCTTCCTCAGTCTCTTTTATTGCTGTTTTTCAAAAGTTTGTGACTACCGCTCATAATTAGAAATGCACTTAACACACATGGACAAACACACAATTCTGAACAAAATTTCACAAGACAATAATTACCTTTACGACATGTACCCTGATATTTTCTATTCTCTCCTAATCTGTTTTGAAAATTCTGTCTATAACCAACCATATTAAGTTCACATCCACTGTCTTGATTTTGCAACTGACTAGTAAGTTGCAATCCACAATGCTAAAATCATAGCTTTAGACAATCCTTCTTCAACCATTATCCTGTGACTGTTGCAATTTTCCAGAATTCCACCTTTAGTTCATTCATTAGGGTTTTTAAATTCTTCCCCTGAAAATCTCATCAACATTCTCAGTTGCAAATACCATCCACATACCAACGACATCTAAATGTGTAGTCCCCAAATCATTTTCTTCTCTATCCTCAATCTACAGCACTTCACACTATAGCACGAGCAGACTGTAATGTAATTTTTGCTTACCTATCTGTCTCTACAACAAAGCAAGAAGCACTTTTATCCATCATGGTAACCCATAGTTATTTTATACTCCCAACACCAACTACTTCTTTTAGAACTCATAGCTCTAAGTGGTTGCTAGACATCTCATCTGGTTAAGTCATTCCCCTACCTTAAATCCTTCACTAACTTCCTAATACTACCAATATGATGGGCTTCAAGATCAAAATCAAGACATACATGATCTGCAGGGCCCTATCATTCCCCATTTACATAGTTTCTACCTGTTAAATTAAACCATAAGTAGCTTATTCACTGACACTTCCAAGCTATCACATAAGCAATATTTCTGCCTGCAATGTTCCCTTTTTCCACCTTCTGCCATCTTGTTAACTCACACAGCGAAACAACATTTGTGTCTCATGAGGCAATTTCACAGGAATTCTTTCCTAACCCTCATTTCTCCTTCTCCCTATTCCCAGCTTCGGTGTCCATTACGGAATCAAAACTCTCAAGTTCCCCATCACCAACCTGTGATCATTTCTATCACACCATATTTAAATATGCATTCTTTTTTTTTTTTTAAGATTTTATTTATTTATTTGTCAGAGAGAGAGACTGAGAGAGAGAGTGAGCACTGGCAGACGGAGGCAGAGGGAGAAGCAGGGTCCCCGCCGAGCAAGGAGCCCGATGTGGGACTCGATCCCAGGACGCTGGGATCATGACCTGAGCCAAAGGCAGCTGTTTAACCAACTGAGCCACCCAGGCGTCCCTAAATATGCATTCTAATTATTGCCTTGTCTTTCTTTCCAAGATCCTGTAAGCCTTTTGAGAATATGTTGTTTCTTATGTCTGTGTACTTGACATCTAGGCACATAGGGTGATTAATAATTTTCAGTGGAAAGGATGAGAAGTATCAATTATTAAAATTCCCCTCAAACTTCCCAAATTAACATGCCCAGAAGAGAGATCATATTTCACTCCAGCTCCCAATTATATTTCTGTATTCCCCTCCTTAGTTAACAGTATACAATTCACCCTGCTCCACAGACTAAAATACTCCTGAGTTAGCTTCATTTTCTTGCTCTCCCTTTGGTCTCTCATCATCTGACTGTTCCTCTGCCCAGAATACCTTTCTCCTACTTGGAAAATTCTACTTATCTCTCAAAGCACAGCTTGGATGATGACTTCTATATGAAGCCTTGAATAAACAAACAAAAAAATACCTGCAGCTCCCTTATAGAAATTAGGAAATTACATCCTGGTGCTCCAAGCCAGAGGACAAAGAATCCCCATAGACTCAAATCTTGATGCTTGGATTCATCTTTTCCTTACAGGATCACTTGTCAACCAGCTTTTCTAACTCCGATTGTTAGAACCAAAAGGTAATGAGTTGTAAACAAAACATCTATGTAGGGGAAAAAAACCCAGAAGGAAGCATGTCTAATTTCAAACAGTAAAATATTAGAATCATCAGTCAACACCTGGAAGACCTTGTTTGATTTTATAAAGGAAACAATACAGTTTTCTTTTACCTCTCCTCTCCTCTACAAGGTTACATTTAATCATTCCCCCATCTGTGCTCCCTTTGCTATTGAGGTTGACTTCAATGATACTTCTTAAAACCTCGTTATAGGTACCTGCCTACATACATGACTCTTTCATTCAACTGTAAGCTTTTCACTTGCAGAAATCATGTCTTGCCCATGTTTGTGTGCCCAGAAGAAGAGCTGGAAAATAGTATTTCTGTATTTAAAAGTTTAAAATATTAAAGGTTTTTAAAAGTATTTTTAAATAAGATGGTTCCTAGGCAATGTACATTATCTAAACGATGCATACATTTCTTTTCATAAAAACATATTCTAGATAAGTCTAGTAAGAAATCTTTTGTGCTGCATCAAGTTAGGCAATTTAAACACTAGCAATAAAGTTGAGGAGTGCTTTATTATTATGCATAATGAAATAATGCTAGTGTAGAATTCATTATGTGAAATAGAATAAAACAATAAAATTTTCACAACAGAAAAAAAATTTTTCTTCACTGTTCATTTATGAATATGAATAATACTTATCATATAGAAAAATTTTCTTCAATTGGGAAACTGTTCTATGGGACTATAACAACCACAGTTCTTTGTACTTCAATTTAAAAACTTATTAAAAAGAAAAAGCACTTAAGTTCCTGAGTTTCCTAAAACAACTTTTGAGAAGAAAAATAATGCACTAACTTCAAAATGAAAAATTTATATGAAAATCAAGAAAATCTCATTCAAATAATGCTATTTCAGAAAAATTAGTAAGTCATGCTATTACTTAGAAATTTTACATCTCACTTTTCCTTGTGGGAATGGCAGTTTATGCTTCAAACAGAGCAAGTAATCTTTTCAAATCAAAGAAGTTACACACATGAAATCTAAATTAAAAGTCATAAACTTTCAGAAACTAATGTAACCAGAGTCTGTATTTTCTGGCCATATTGTTGATACCTTAAATCCCAGATTTGCCAAGACAACATCAAAATTATAACCAACTTAAGATAATCAATTTTGGAAGTAAGAAACCTCAGAGAATGGGGCACCTGCATGGCTCAGTTGGTTAAGCCATTGCCTTCAGCCCAGGACATGATCCTGGAGCCCTGGGATCGAATTCCTCATTGGGTTCCCTGCTCATCAGGGAGTCTGCTTCTCCCTCTGACCCTCATCCCTCTCATGTTCTCTCTCACTCTCTCAAATAAATAAATAAAATCTTAAGAAAGAAAGAAGGAATGAATGAAGAAAGAAAGAAACAAACAAACAAACCTCAGAGAATATTTAATCTAGGAGTTTCCACCTCCATTTCAAAAATGTGTGACTGTGATACATGTTCCTCCTGGGAGTCAAGGAGATTTTGAATGGTAAGGAGAAAAACACTGATAATCATTGGGATTACAAACCCCACAGCTGTTCTGCCCACCTTTCCTTCAGTGACTGGCATCTTCAAATGCAATCTATTCATGGGCTCCCACCATGCAGCAGTAAGGTTAAAAATCAACAACTTACCCAAAACCAGACAAAGACCCCACCAAAAAGGAGCATTGCAGACCAATATCCCTGATGAACATGGATGCAAAAATTCTCACCAAGATACTAGCCAATAGGATCCAACAGTACATTAAAAAGGATTATTCACCATGACCTAGTGGGATTTATTCCTGGGCTGCAAGGGTGGTTCAATATCTGCAAATCAATCAGTGCGGTACACTACATTAATAAAAGAGAGGACAAGAACTATGTGATACTCTCGGGGCGCCTGGGTGGCTCAGTGGGTTAAGCCGCTGCCTTCGGTTCAGGTCATGATCTCAGGGTCCTGGGATCGAGTCCCGCATCGGGCTCTCTGCTCAGCAGGGAGCCTGCTTCCCTCTCTCTCTCTCTGCCTGCCTCTCTGCCTACTTGTGATCTCTCTCTGTCAAATAAATAAATAAATAAATCTTTAAAAAAAAAAAAAAGAACTATGTGATACTCTCAAAAGATGCAAAAAAATCATTTGACAAAGTATAGCATCCTTTCTTGATTAAAACTCTTCACAGGGCAGGGGTAGAGGGAACATAACTCATAGAACCATCTACAAAAAGCCCACAGCAAATATCATTCTCAAGATCAGTAACACAGCAGCAATGTCCACTACTACCACTGTTATTCAACATAATACTAGAAGTCCTAGCCTCAGCAACCAAGAAAGAAAGGAAGAAAGAAAGAAAGAAAGTGCATCCAAAAAAGCAAAGAATTCACACTCTCACTCTTTGCAAATGCCCTGACACTCTCTACACAAAACCCAAAAGTCTCCACCCCAAAATTGCTAGAACTCATACAGGAATTCAGCAAAGTGGCAGGATATAAAATCAATACACAGAAATCGGTTGCATTTTGATACAGTAACAATGAAACAGCAGAAAGAGAAATTAAGGAGTCAATCCCATTTACAATTGCACCAAAAACCATAAGATACCTAGAAATAAACCTAACCAAAGAGGCAAAGGATCTGTACTCAGAAAACCACAGAATACTCATAAAAGAAATTGAGGAAGACACAAAGAAATGGAAAAACTTCTCATGTTCATGGATTGGAAGAACAAATATTGTGAAAATGTCTATGCTACCTAGAGCAATCTATACATTGAATGCAATCCCTATCAAAATACCATCCAGTTTTTCACCAAGTTGGAACAAATAATCCTAAAATTTGTATGGAACCAGAAAAGACCCCAAATAGCTAAAGGAATGTTGAAGAAGAAAACCAAACCTGGTGGCATCACAATTCCAGACTTCAGCTCTATTACAAAGCTATAATCATCAAGACAGTATGGTAACAGCACAAAAACAGCCATATAGATCAATGGAACAGAATAGAGAACCCAAAAATGGACCCTCAACTCTTTGGTCAACTGATCTTCAACAAAGCAGGAAAGAATGTACAATGGATAAAAGACAATCTCTTCAACAAATGATGTTGGGAAAATTGGACAGCCACATGCAGAATGAAACTGGACCACTTTCCTATACCATACACTAAAATAGGCTCAAAATGGATGAAAGACCTAGATATGAGATGAGAATCCATCAAAATCCTTGAGGAGAACACAGGCAGCAACCTTTGTGACCTTGGCTGCAGCAATTTCTGACTAGACACATCCCAAAGGCAAGGGAAACACAGGCAAAAATGAACTATTGGGACTTCATCAAGATCAAAAGCTTTTGCACAGCAAAGGAAACAGTCGACAAAACTGAAAGACAACTGACAGAATGTCAGAATATATTTGTAAATGACATATCAGATAAAGGGCTAGTATCCAAAATCTATAAAGAATTACCAAACTCAATACCCAAAGAACAAATAATCCAATCAAGAAATGGGCAGAAGATATAGACAGACATTTCTCCAAAAAAGACAAATGACCAACAGACACAGAAAAAAATGTTCATCATCACTCAGCATCAAGGAAATACAAATCAAAAGCAATGAGATACCACCTCACACTGGTCAGAATGGCTAAAATTAACAAGGCAGGAAATGATAGATGTTGGCAAGGAGGTGAAGAAAGGGGAACCCTCTTGCATTTTTGGTGGGAATGCAAGCTGGTGAACCCACTCTGGAAAACAGTATGGATGTCCCTCAAGAAGTTGAAAATAGAGCTACTTTATCACCCAGCAATTACACTACTGGGTATTTACTCCAAAGATATAAATGTAGTGATCCAAAAGAGCACCTGCACCCCATATTTATAGCAGCAATGTCCACAATAGCCAAATTATGGAAAGAGCTCAGATATCCATCTGCAGATGATAAAAAAGATGTGGGGTGAGTGTGTGTGTGTGTGTGTGTGTGTGTATGAATACTACTCAGCCATCAAAAAAATGAAATCTTGCCATTTGCAATGATGTAGATAGAACTAGAGGGTATTATGCTAAGCTAAATAAGTCAATCAGAGAAAAACTCACTAGCATGTGAAATTTAGGAAACAAAACAGAGGATCATAGGGGAAGGGAGGGAAAAATAAAACAAGACAAAATCAGAGAGAGAGACAAGCCATAAGAGACTCTTAATCATGGAACTAAACTGAGGGTTGCTGGACGGGAGAGGAGTTGGGGGATGGAGTAGCTGGGTGATGGACATTAAGGAGGGCACATGATGTCATGAGCACTGGGTGTTATACAAGACTGATGAATCACTGAACTATACCTCTGAAACTAATAATACACTACATGCTAACTAATCAAATTTAAATTTTAAAAAAATCAACAACTTGGAGAAGTCTTTTGGATAGCCCTTGCTCCAAAGACAGAGAACTGCGTTTACATCTTGGCACCATTTCCTTACTAGCCAGATTACCTTAAACAAAACACGTAACCTCTCTAAGCCTCATTTCCATGTCACAAGGCCGTCATGAGAAATAAAGACAGGGTCCACAAAGGGTTAACACAGTGCATGATAGAGAGTAAACAGTCAACAAATTAATGCGATAAAGAGGATGCTAGCAGCAACAGGACAAAAGGAAGCAAACAAGCACAGTATTCTTTCTGTCATATTCAAGATAAGAATAAGCTTCTACATATGGCTCTGAATGTTTTTTCTTTTAAATACTACACTGGAAGTCTTCGGGCTGAAAATTCTACCACTTACTTCTAAATGCTTGGTGGATTATTTCTCCATTTCTTTTAAGAAGGTAAAGTCAACATACTTTTTTTTAAGAGAAGGAGAGAGAGATGGGGGGAAGGGCAGAGGGAGAGGGAGAAAGAGAATCTTAAGCAGGCTCCATGCCCAGTGTGCAAACTGACCAGGAGCTCAATCTCACAACACTGAGATCACAACCTGAGGTGAAACTGAACAGCCAAATTGAAGCCTAACCAACTGAGTCACCCAGGCACCCCAAGTCATTATACTTTTATTTCAGATCTCAATTATTCTGCTTAGGAATTAATCTTCCCAAAATTTAATGTGCATAACTATTTGGTTAAAAATATTTTCTATAAAAACCTTATATCCATTATGTCTTAAATTACCATTTTTAACATACACACATACACACGCATATATAAAAAGATATTCATCAAAAATCCAAGTCATTAGCTCTGACTGACGAGATTATGGTTTCCTTTTTTTCCCCTTTTTTCGGTGGGGGGGAAGGGCAGTTGGGGGATTCTTGTAACATTGAAAAGGTTATGATATGATTTCCTCTGCCCTAAGTATTATATCATTCATGCTAAGAAAGACAACATAAGTCAGCAGATTTCAGCAGATGTTAATAAATTATGCTAAGCCTAGAAATAGCAGATTTCAAACCTACTTTTGGAACAAGTACAACACAGCAGTTGGGCTTTAATGCTATCTCTGATCAAAGACTATGCTGAAGGATTTTTATTCCTCCTACAAACAAATATTATTGTCAAGGTACCCTAAATTCTCAGCTTGTGTCTAAGTTCAAACCAAATGACAGTTTGGGGAATTTATGTCTTGGTTTAGAAAAATAAAACTCCCCTAGAGAACCGAAGAGAGACATGATGGATTTCTTACCTTGTAAAATTTAGCCACAGCCATCAGTCAGTAAATGATATTATTCTGATTTTGATTTTTTCTATAAATTTTTATTAATGTTTCTGTATATTCATTTTTTAATTAAAAAAAAAAGTTCCCAACCTATAATTCACTGCCTATCACCTACCAACAAAGCCTGGTTTTAACCTCACTTCTCTGGGCGCAGTGCTTTCAACCCTTCACGCCTATAAAGAACACCCCCCACACTGGCAATATACAATCTAAAAATGTTTGAATATTACATATGGCGCTTTTCAAAGAGGTGGTCCCCAGTTACAACCAGGAAGAACCAGCAGTAGCTCTTGGATTTCTTTTGAAGAACCATTATTTAGAGAAATCAGGATTGTCTTTTTTTTTTAACTGCAGCGCAGCATGAAATACAATTAAAATAAATGTATAATCTGATAATAGATTATTATTACTGTGAGAAGCTGCACTTTTGAAAGAATGTAGATAAAATGGTCTAAAATGTCATCTTCCTTCCCTATTTTTTAAAAGATTTTACTTATTTATTTGAAAGAGAGAGAGAGAGGAAGGGAGCATGGTGGGGAGGGGCAGAGGGAGAGGAAGAAACGGACTCCCCGCTGAGCCGGGAGTCTGACTCGGGGTTTCAATCCCAGGACGCTGGGATCATCACCTGAACAGAAGGCAGATGCTTAACCGACTGAACCACCCAGGTTCCCCCTTCCCTTGTTATTAAGGCTTCTAGAGTTCCTGGATTTGCCTCACTAAGTATATAAAATAAAATGAATAATAACTATGCCCAAGTCTGCATGAAGATTTAAGTTAGAAATGGACCATTCCTTTCAGGTAAAGGATACTTATTATCCCTACCCCTTAATACTTGACCCCCTTCAGTGACCAACCATCTAATTCAAAAATTACTCAAACTTTTACCCATAGGTCCCTTAACCTGGCAAGAGTATTAAAACCTAGAGTCACACACTCCTTACACTTGAGGGCTAAAAGATGAAATTCAAATTCCAAGGCATCTCAGGAAGTTTAGACTTATTAAGCTGTAGTTACATCTGACACTTTATTAATAAGTACAGAATAATGGGTTCTTCGTGCCCACTCCAGCTTCCAGACACTCTCCCACAGTGTCTGGCAATATCATGATGTCCCCACTAGAAAACCCCCCCTTACAGGGTCACTTGAGAGCTCTGCTCTAGACCAGGCACAACACCTTGTCCAAACCATCCTGGCAGCCTCTTTCTGCACATGTGTAGACTCTAGACAGACCCCACAGAAGCAGGACAAGAGATACATTCTTCACATGTCCAACTTAAACAACAACAGGAAAAGAAAAAGGATGCCTTTGGTAAGGATGTGAAGCTACTAAAAAAAAAATACATTCATGCTTTTTTTCATGTGTTCATTCCTTCGTCGCTGAAAAACTACTGAATTCCAACTCTGACAGGCACTGTGCTAGGCAATGGGATTTTTCACCTTTGCAAATCCAGATATGGGCCTAATCACATTTTAGTCAGAGATCTGAGAGCCTTTTTAAAAAGTAACTTTGTTTTAATCTTATCCTCTTTTTTTTTTTTTAATGATTTTATTTCTTTATTTGAGAGAGAGAGAGAGCATGAGAGGAGAGAGGTCAGCGGGAGAAGCAGACTCCCCGCCGAGCAGGGAGCCCAATGTGGGACTCGATCCCAGGACTCCAGGATCATGACCCGAGCCAAAGGCAGTAGCTCAACCAACTGAGCCACCCAGGCGCCCCCTCATCCTCTTTTTTATACATGTCCAGTTCTTCAAGCAAGCATTCCCCACTTAGGGTATTTTCTTCCCCCTTTTGACATTTCTGCATGAAATCACACTCACATAAAATAACTTGTATTTCTGTAGATACTTTATTTTTTCTTTAAAAAGCAGGTCTTTAAAGCTATATTAAAACAATGTTAAAGTGGACATATACTCTACGAGTTTAATTTGGAAGTGTAGTGAGTTGCTAATTTTTTATTCTCCTAAACTTTTGATGTATTTTCTATGCACATAGAGAGACACATCACAACTTTATGGGTATTCTCATATATTACTTGTACAAATAAAAATCTTTACAAACTATCTACAAGGTGATTTGCCAAAACATATCTAAAGTCTTTAAAGTGGTCTTATCCTTAAACCTGGAAATGTTACATTTGGTTAAACAATATGGTACAGAGATACTAAAAGCCATTAAAAATCACACTGCAGAAAAATATTTAAGGGAGGGGGGTGCCTGGGTGGCTCAGTCAGTTAAGCCACTGCCTTCAGCTCAGGTCCTGATCCCAGGGTGCTGGGATCGAGCCCTTGGGCTCCTTGTTCAGTGGGGAGCCTGCTTCCCCCTCTCTCCCCTGCTCTTGTACTCTCACTTGCTCTCTCTCTCTCAAGTAAAAATAAATAAAATCTTTAAAAAAATATTTTAGGATATTCGGATATGTCTAGTAAGATAAATTAGGTGAAAATGTAATAAATTTAAAAAGGAATATAGAGAAAGAAGGGAGAGAGGGTGGGGAGGAGGAAGGAAAACAGTACAGACAAAGATAGGAAGAATTTATAATGGTTGAGAAATGCAAATTTTGAAGTCAAAAGCCTGGGCTTAAATCTGTTTAATTTTTAACAAATTAATCTTTTTGTTCCTGTCTCTTCATCTGTAAAATGGATAATAGTACCTTCATCACAGGGTTGTGGGAGATACTAAATTTACTATTATATTTACAGTGAATACTACATTCTAATGCCCAAAATACAGCGATCATTCAATATTTTCCAACTACTACTATTATAGAATAACATCTTAAAATTAACTTATTCTATAAGGTGATATAGATTATTTTCATTTTGCATATTTTTCTATATTTTCCAAGTTTTCTTCAATCAATATGCAATGCCTTAGAGTAAGAACTAATTTTTTAAAGAGAAAAACCATCTGATTTTTACATCTTTTTATTAGAAGTATTTATGAAGTATGTTTTCTTCTTTAACAACTTCTTCAGTGTTTAAGCATCCCCTTAGTTCAGATCTCTGTAACTAGACAGGAAACTTTCTGGCTTAATGCAATAGTCCAATAACTATTAAACACTACCATTAAATACATGTATAGTGTTTCCTTGTTAATAAAACAGATATTGAGATAGCTTTCCAAATTAATAGCTCTAATCAATCATGACAAGAAATAGGTCATGTATAATTAATGAGATATAAAATTTATATAAATAAACATCTCTATATATTATCAACAAGACAGGTTATTATATATACAGGTTATTATATGCAGTATAAACCAGCTATATCGATAAATCCATACATTGGCACCAAGATACACCTACAGACCGACAAATCCATATCTGCCTCATAAAACTGAATGAAGCTTTCTTAGTCCCTGATAGCTCTAGAATCTCTCTAATGGGTCCCAGGTACAAGGGCATACCAATCTATTTACTTTACTTGTACAGTATCTGTGAACAAATCTGTGAACAAAAAGATGAGACCGTGGTTTTAGATCCTTAGCTCCTCATTACTACTCGATGTGGTATCCTATATGGAAAAAAAAAAAAAAAACATTCTAGCAGTAGAAAAGTACATCAGTAGACCCCTGAATTACATGAATCAAAGCAATCGGAATTAGCAGGTTCGACTTTTATATTGCTTCTTTATTGCTACAAAATAAACATCACAAAACCTAATACAAAACTGTGTATTTGTTCTTGATTCTGCAACTTAAGCTCTGCTTAGCCAGGTGGAAGTCAGCTAGACCGACCTGATACCACTCAGGCAGCTACAACCATGGAGATACTAGTGGTCCCAGAGGACAAGTTCCGTTGGGCAAGCAAACCCACAACAGTACCATGAAACATGGTCACCACTATTCCAGTCTCCAAGAACAGTTTCCTCACCACCTTTCCAGCTTCTAGTAAGAGTTGTCTTCCATTTGCCAACTTTAGCCAACAATCCCCTACTGTTATTCTAGCCCTCTGCTGCCATCCAGTCCCAAAACCAATGCCATCTATTCTAGAATTTTGTTTTGGCAGCACCTCACTAACTTGGGTTACCTGTTGTTTCATAACAAACCACTCCAAAACTGTGAGCCTAAAAAGAAAAACCATTTATTTTTTCATAATCCTGCAACATAGGTTTCACTCAGAGGGGCAGATGCTCTGCCGACCTCTCTTTCCTGAGGCCATTCATGTGGCTGCAATCATCTGTGACTCAAAAAGGGCTGGAAAGGGCAAGACAGCCCTACTCACACATCAAGCACTTAACGGGAACTCCTTGGCCAGGATGCTTCACTTGTTCTCCAGTGTCCCCTCTAGCAGGACTGCCTGAGTTTCTTGCATGTTCCCCATTCACAAGCACTGATGAAGTTCCTACTCGAGTAATATTTGTTGATGAGCAATTGGCTAAAGCAAGTCATATGGCCACATTCAATGTGGGAGGAAATGTGATTCACTGAGGAGCCATTACTGTAAAAATCTACACATTTCCCATGCTAAGTCAATGGGCCATTCTCTCAGATGACACTCTATGCTTCCTTTTGGTCATTTTAAAAACTACAGATGGGATGCCTAGGTGGCTCAGTCAATTAAGCATCTGCCTTCAGCTCAGGTCATGATCTCAGGGAGTCCTGGAACTGAGGCTCCCATCAGGCTCCCCGGTCAGTGGTGCGTCCCTTTCTCCCTCTTCTTCTGCTTCCCCCCACCCCCAATCATGCTCTCTCTCTCTTTTTCAAATACACAAAATATTTTTAAAAATAAAAATAAATAAAAACTACAAAAGTGAAAGACTGTTTATATTGAAAAATAAAAAAAAGAAAGAAAGAAGATTAGCTGGCAAAATAAAAAACTAAACAAAAAACTAAAAGATAAACATGCTAAGCTATAAAGTATAGAACACACATTTAAAAGCTAAAAAATAAAGTAACAATACAAAATTAAAGCTAGAAAGTAGAAATAAAAATAAAGTTACAACTAGTAAGAAAAATCAAAAATGAAAATTATGCATTGATATAACCATTGATACAAGGGATTAGAAGCAATAAAATAAGCTAAAATTAGCATAAATAATGAATATTTAACAGACAAATGTATGGAGAATGGAAAATTTTTTCTATTTTCTTTATTTCTATTTCTATTTTCTTATTATTTTACTTATTTATTTGAGAGAGAAAGAGAATATGTGCAAGACAGAGAGCATGAGCCAGAGGGAGGGGCAGAGGGAGGGGGAGAAGCAGACTCCCTGCTGAGCAGGGAGCCCGATGTGGGGCTCTGTCCCAGGACCCTGGGATCATGACTTGAGCTGAAGGCAGATGCCTAACCGAATGACCCACCTAGGCAACACAAGAAAAATACACTTTTAAAAGTACTAAAATTTAGAAATCAAAAGCTTAGCAAGCCAAGACAACCAGGAGTTTGGAAGCAAAAACAGTTCCCACGTCTGGCAAATGCCCCAACAACTTGCCCTACCCAAGAGTTGGGGATCTCTACAACAAAAGGTTTCTCAAACATATTTTTTTATTAAAGCATAATTGAGACATAACATTATATTAGTTTCAGATGTACAATACAGTGATTCAACACTTGTATACATTGCAAAATGACTCACCCCAGTAAGTCTTGTTACCATCCACCACCAAACATAGTTAAGAATTTTTTTTTCAAACTTGAGTATTTACAGAGCTTGTCACAACACAGATTCCAAGGTCCTAGTAATAATTCCATTTTCATAGCACTGGGACAGGGCTCAGGAACCTTCATGAATAAGGCCCCCCAGGTGGTACTAATAAAAACCTAAGGATGACACTAACTGTCAAAGGGCTTTCTCAGACCATCGGCCTCCTTATCCTTTGCATTGCACTTATTGCTTAAAGCCCTTGGGACAAGCCTACATTTAAAATTTCAGACTCAAAAGCTAACATCCTCCATTCCCTTAGCTA
Source organism: Martes martes (assembly GCF_963455335.1). NCBI lineage: Eukaryota > Metazoa > Chordata > Mammalia > Carnivora > Mustelidae > Martes > Martes martes. The sequence continues at coordinate 70,906,965 of NC_137899.1, forward strand.
TAGCTCAATTTGAGCTGCTTCACCCTCTCAAGCCTCCCTCCAGCAATAAAGCAGCATTTTTCAAATTACAGGTCATGACCAATGAGTGAGTCATAGAATCAATTTAATGGGATGCAACCAGAATAGAAAATATCAGAGGGCACTGCACATAATGACGGTAATTACAATTTTAGTATTGTTACATGAAACTTCTGTTTCAGTTGTGTGTATATATGTACAGTGAAAAACTATATTACTTAATGAGTCATAAGTAAAAAGGTTTGAAAACCTCTGCCATAAAGAATATGATGGATTCATCAAGAAACTAAAGTTTTCAGGTGAAGAGTGCAGAAACACCCTCAAAGTCAAAGAAAAAAATTTTAATGATGATAATTTCATTTCATCATATTTCTGTAGGGTTTAATTATTCAGGCACTTCAATGCTTCAAAGAACAAATTTAATATGCATTTATTCAACATTACTCTGAAAGGGTAGGTGAGAGGAATATGGTTCTTTTCTTTTAGAAGCTTACAAAGTAGAGTTAGCATTAACCCATGAAATAAATAGAAGACTAGAGAACAATGCAAAACATTTACAATCATGAGTTAAATGTGCAGTGCTTTCGGATTTCAAGTAAGTGAATGATGGAATTAGGGAAGGTTTCATGAAGAAGGTAGGGCTTGAGTTTAGCCTTAAAGGGAGCACATGATAAGAAAAAGCAGAAAGGAAAAGGTATAGTAATAAGTCTTGTTACATAGCCAAACAAGGTGAACGGCCTATAAAAAGAATCTCAAACACTTGGTGTATAACTTCTCTTACAACTAAAATACCCCAAACATAAGACAAAGAACAAATGGAGGATGACTCTAAAAGGTAGCAAGAAAACTGGAGGCTAGGGACATAAAGACTTGAGGAATGACATGGCAGCAAGTTCCCTGGGTTTTCTTTTTGCTTCTCATGTATTCTAGATAACACACTGGAGAAGCCTGCAACCAGGAGTCACCAACAGGCAGAACAAAAAAGCTTGAAGAAAAGCCTACTTTCATGGCACCCGGGTGGCTCAGTCAGTTAGGCATCTGCCTTCGGCTCGGGTCATGATCCCAGGATCCTGGGATCGAGCCCTGCATCAGGCTCCCTGCTCAGCGGGGTGTCTGCTTCTCTCTTTCCCACTACCCCTGCTTGTGTTCCCTCTCTCACTGTCTCTCTATCTCTGACAAATAAATAAAAAAATCTTTAAAAAAAAAAAAAAGAAAAGAAAGAAAATCCTACTTTCCAGCCATACGGCCAGGAAAAGGACGCCCAAGTGGAACAGAAAACACTTCTTATAAGACCCATTCTAATCCAGCCAAACACCAAAGGAAACTCTGCCCCAACACCAGAGTGTTAGTGGGTGGACAGGGAACTGCGGTTCCAGCCACAGGCAGCATCAGTGAGACTGGGTACTTTCCCTTCACTTCCCCCAGTCCTGGAACAAGAGGTAGAATGAAAATGCAGGCCATGTTAGTCAGCACACACACTACCAGCTACCCCAGGATTAGTTTGGCAATTTCTTAAAAATGAAACATATATGTACCATACGACTTAGTAATTCCACTCCTAGCAGCGTTATTCACAATCATGAAAATGTGGAAACAACTTAAAGGCTCATCATCTGGCAAGCAGAAACAAAATGGAAAAAAAAAAATCCATACAATGGAATTCTTTTGGGTAATTAAAAAAAAAAAAAAACTATTGATATATGGTACAACGTGGATAGACCTCAAAACACATTATGGTAAGTCAAAGAAGCAAGACACAAAAGACCACATATTGAATGATTCTATTTGCAGAGAATGCCCAGAAAAAGCATAAATTAAAGTAAAAATTAACTTCAAATAGACAAGAGAGATCATTTTGGGGGACTGGAAATGTTCTAAAAGATGATAATTCTACAACTCCATAAATTTATTAAAAATTACTAAATCATTCACCATGGATAAATTCAACAGTACAGAGTTAACCCACAATAAAACTTTTTTTTTTTTTTTTAAACTAGACAGATGGGGTGTCTGGGTGGCTCAACGGGTTAAGCCTCTCCCTTCAGCTCAGATCATGATCTCAGGGTCCTGGTATTGAGCCTCGCATCAGGCTCTCTGCTCAGCAGGGAGCCTGCTTCCCCCCTCTCTCTGCCTGCCTCTCTGCCTACTGGTGATCTCTGTCTGTCAAATAAGTAAATAAACAAAATATTTTTAAAAAATAATAAAAACCAGACAGAACAGTATAATAAACTACCATGTTACCCATCATCTAAGGTCCAAAATTATGAACTCATGGCCAATCTTGCTTGTTTCATCTGAACATCACTCCACTCTTCCTACTCCCATATTACAATAAAGTAAATCTCAGCTATTACACATTTTACTGCAAATTTTATGTGACAAATACTATAGAAGATTTTTCAAACTAACAACAATACAATTTTTATACCTTAAAAAATAACTAAAGCACAACTGATAAAAATGGTACTTTGGCCATTTTAAATAATCTTTCGTTATTTTCTCATATTTTCAGTTTTGTCTTTTATTTCTTTAAACATATCACATTTAGCAGCTGATAGTTCTAAGAGCTTGTCTTTAAGGTCTGATTCTGCCAAAGGATGTTATGGACTCTCACTTAGAATAGTGCTCATTTCCTTGTGTGATATTTTTACTGTGAGATCCTGTTCCTCAAACTTTGTCTGTGCTCAGGAAGATGAGTGGTCGCTCCCACCAGGTGCATGAGGCGAGTCCAAAGTAACTAATTTGACGATCTCAAATTAGGGTGTTTCAATTCCTGTGAAGGTAAATTCAAACCTCAGTTCACCACTAGGGGCTTTTCCCCTCTACTCAGAGTCTAGAAAATTTTTCTTGCAGAACAGATTTTGGTTTTAGTGTACACCTTCCCTAAAGATGTGTCTCCTCCATGGTCCTGAATTTATTCAGAATTTCTGTTCCACCTCCCAACCCTGTAGGAGCCCAGGGCCTTGTCTTCCGATCCCCATGTGGCTATTAAAACCCAAAACTCTGGGTGCCTGGGTGGCTCAGTTGGTTAAGCGACTGCCTTCAGCTCAGGTCATGATCCTGGAGTTCTTGGATCAAGTCCCACATCAGGCGTCCTGCTCAGCAGGGAGTCTGCTTCTCCCTCTGACCATCTCCCCTCTTAACGTTCTCTCTCACACTCCACACACACTTTCTCTCTCTCTCTCTCTCTCTCTCTCTCAGGTAAATAAATAAAATCTTCAAAACAAAAAAAAACCAAAACTCTGAGTTACCAGGAATTGACAAATGTCTGTAGGATAGCTGCAGACTTCAAAGCATACTGACTACTCTGGAAATGTATTCCCCTTTATTTGTGGTCTCAGATCATTTCCCTTACCTCCCTGCAAAGTCACTATGCATTTTTAAAGATTTTTCATGTTTAATTTATACTTTTTTATGAGTTTTGCATTGGGAATATTTTCTAGATATCTACTCTGCTATATTTCCAGAAAATGAAATCTAATTCCTTCTTTTAAGAAGCCTAATAAAGTTTATAATCTTCAGTCTAGAATAGGGCATTTTCCATCAACCTAGGTTTCAAAGTTTGAAATCTTTCACCTCACACCATAACATTAATTTCTATCTTTGTTTAAGATCCAAATGTACCACAAAACCACTCAAAATTAAATAACTTATCAATAAGACCACTGCATAAACAAAAATAAAATGGAACAAAATATCCCTGTGAGCATTATTATAGGGAGGCATTACACAACAGTGATAAAGCAGGACTTTTATTAGTTATCCTTTAGTAAAATGGAAAGCATTACCAGAGTTAGCTGGAGTCAGTTCTGAAACTTGATGGCTGTGTGAGCTTAGGTAAATTATGTCCAATATTTGGCCTCAGTTTTTTTAAATGTATAGTTTAGCTAGAGTCAATATACCTTAATGTATTAAAAGTTCTAGCCATGGGAACTTGAATAAAGTATTAAATTTAAAATTATGTAAAAGAAAACTATTAGTACGCCAATCAGCAATAATCATGACTCAGAAGAGTATACAAAAGTCTTATTAAAGGGGTACAGTGTACGCAACTTAAATGGTTCAGTAACAATGTTTTTGTGCGTGTGTATACATGTATGTATGTATGTGTGTGTACACAGAGAGACACAAATACCCATGTCTGAGAGAGAGGAAAAGAAGGAGAGGGAGAGAGAGCAGGAGAAGGAGGGGAAAAGAAAAGGGGAAAAAATAAAGGTAGCAAAATATCGAAAACTGATGAATCTGAGCAGAAAACCCATGGGAGTTCTCTGTACTACTCTTACAACTTTTCTGTGAGTCTAAAATTACTTCAACATCTTTTTTAAAAGTGTTATGAAGTCAGCATTTAAATAACAGATATAACCCTGGCTACATAAAACAGAAGCATACTGTTCTATCATGGGAAGTAAAGGAAATCCATGAAGGGACATTATGAAGTTATCACTCACCAACTGTTTCAGTCTCACATATGTTTGTTGCTATAAATACAAACTGATCTATTTGAATTCTCTATTAATGACAGGTTGCAGAACTACATAAAAATGTATAACATCCTGATGGGTAAACACCTTAGGTGAGATTTTTGAGCCGAAGGTAATTTGGGAAGAAAGCTCACACATCAGCTGAGAAAGCATTCCAACATTAACTCCCGGCTTCCTCCAAAGTCAGCCGCAGACGACCAAGGGGAGTAAGAACACAGAGCATTCAGCATCGCAGGAAATGTGTGCCCTGTGGTTCCCAGCATCTTGGAAGTGCAAATTCAGCAGGTAACATAAAACTCCCTAACTCTACAATAAATTCTGGCGCATAAATCACAATATATGTATCTCTTTCCCTAAGAGTCTATATTTGTATCTAGCTTCTCAGAGTGTCAAAATAATAGTTATAACCAATGATAACTGTTGAATATTAAGCCCTCCATAGGTTTAAAATTTTTTTAATAAAATAAAATAAATAAATGTGACAAGGAGAGGGCGTAAGCCTCTTTGCTCGCTTTTTTGACAGAACTTTTAATTTTAAGCTCAGCAGGAAATTCAGATAATGACTGCAAAGAGCCAAGTAGGAGTCTAAGATGTTTATTACAAACCAGTCTCTTCAGGATCATCTGCAGAGAGCTGAAAGTCAAGACAATTTTGAACCAATGGAAGTGTGTTATTGATTAGTAAATACCTCAATGCTGATTAAACTATTTTCCCTCCCATTCTCTAACTTTCTAATTTATTCTGCATAAATCTTTCTCTGAAGTCTGAGCTAGAGAGATATAATTGTGGAATAATATTTTCAAGTATCTTCCCCTCCGGCTACGCCAACTGGAAAAAAGAAGATGGTATACTATATGCTACAGATAGCAATTACAACAAAAACAGGACAGTGATACCTACTTTCTTAAAGTCTTAATTTTAAATGTAGAAGGCATACACCTTTTATAAGAACCAGTGACCCTGCTACAGGCATTCTCACTCAAATAACATCTAAAACTTTGGTATGAGGTCATTAAACTATTCCTAGGGCACCTCTTTTACTCTAAAAGCCTCAGTAAGCAATTGAACTTCTAATTTGAATAATTGCATTCCACCAACATAAATTTGCTCTGTAGTTTCAACTGTATGCAGTATCAGTCTTCATTTCCTGAGTTAAATTAATATTGAGTAATACGGTGTTTCTTTAAAAAAAAAAGGGGGGGGCATCCACTTTCATAGTAACCTTTAAGCAACTAGTAGAAGTGATTCATGTGCACTAGAGGGGAATAGTTCAGTATGAGTAATCATTAACCAATAATTTCTGCAAGCATTCCCTGTGTGCAGAGCATTGCAAAAGGTACATCTCGTCCAACAGTGGATATATCTATACAACTTTATTTTAAAAATCAAATATTTGATAAACTGTATCGTATTTCCCATTGAATTGTCATTCTATCATTTAAAACTTTATTTTCATTTATGACTTATAGCTTATAGCTAGCTGTGAGTCCTCATGTTTGACCATCTTTATCCTTCTATTCAGATACCTAATAAATTATAAATTAATACTGGGAAACCTAACTTACTCCATAGTGTTCAAAAAATAAAGATTTCTTGTAAGAGGGAATCCTGGAAACAAGCTTCTCCTATTAAATCCCAAGCCAGCAGAATTCTAAAAAGACATAAGAAACAGTTCTCGTGAAAAATTTGCTACCAAAGTGAATTTCCAGTGTTGCTATAACAGCATTTATTCAATACACTCCGAAAGACTGGTACAATATATCTCTTTAATGAGATTTGATCTTTCAGTCCTTGGATTTTCTTAAATAACATGTCTACAAGTTGCAGAGTGACCTTTATGAAAAGCCACTCTAAAGTGATGATCCAAGTGGCCTTGGATGACTTCCAGCTTAAAGACATTTAAAATGGATCAACCTATTCCAGAATGCAATGACTCAAAATTTCAATCTACTCCAATTTTGTCAGTCTTTGACTTCAAAGACTAGGGTCACTGTAGGTAGACTCAAAGGTGAAAAATAACTTTTTAGATTACCTCTGAAGTCAACCAAATACCGTTGGAGTCATAGTGGCTATAGTAGGTATACTCACCTACTCACTTTTTTTCCTTCCCTCCTCACTTTGCCATGACTCCCAATCTCACTGACTTTGGGTTTTGATACATGACTTCCTTATGTGAACAGAAGAGTTGAAGTTCTGAACTGAGTCTTTAAGAGGTTCTGAGTGTTTCTACTCACCCTCTGATATCTTGCTATCACCCATGAAAACGTACCCCCAAGCAGCCATGGCTCCTTCAGTGTAGGTCCCACAAAGACAGATACATGAAGTGGACTGAACCAAACCCAGAGTCCAGAGTGACTACAGTTAATCTACCGACCCATGACTAAGAAATAATGATCTGAATGCAAGCAACTGAAATCTAAGGGTAGTTTATTGCTATAGTAAAAGTTAATACCATGACCAACAGTAAAAGGGTTCAAGGTATTATTCTCTGGCACCACTCTATTTCAAATTAAAACTTCCAGGTCCATGCTCCAAAATAGTATGCTAAAGCAAATCAGTTTTCATTTCAGTACCAGGCACTGGCCAAATATATATGACAGCCTGATATCTTCTCATCTGAAAATGTATCCATTATTCAGGATTAATAACCTTGAAACTCTTCTACTAAAGTAAAAGTACATTGACGACAGAATCCGTACCTGATTCGCCATCCCCCACCACACCTAAAATAGAGTTTCATACTTCTTAGCCATTGATAAAATGACTCCCTATTCCAACTCAAAGTTACCTCTGCTTTTCATTATTGTCCAAACATCAAAATGACCTCCTGAGTCGCAAAATGATTCAGATATTTGAAATGATAGAAATGACTAGATATGATCTTTCCACCTGAACACACAGGTATTCTAAAGTGCACAATGAATGATGCTCAAGACTGGTAACCTACACCAACATGAATTCCTTCAAAATGGCACACAGTCCTTCAATGAATACCAAGATGTAGAATGATGTGTCTCATGGCGCTGCACACAAACATGCCACAGAGCTATGTCAGCATTCAAGGCAGGTCTCACAAGGGGGCCCAGCAATGCCTTCAGGGGAGCACATTTCTGTCTTGAGTCTTTTTCACACTGGTCCTCTGTGCCACTCTGCCTCCTGATCATTGATTGCACCAGTCTCATTTTCTCCATCGTCCTCTATCCCCCAACCAATCTAGGTAACTTTCTTTCCTCTTCTTCTCCGCACTTCTTTTCATTTCTTGCCACTTGCTTTTTCTCCCTTTCTCTCATACTTCTAAACCTGGTACAAGAAGGCATCATCGCACATTCAGAGAACTCCCTTCCTTCACAACAAATCAACCAACTGCCAAATACCAGATATAATTCTCAGGCCTCAGAGTCAATAAGAGCAGGTGTGTTCCTTGCAGGATGCTCAGGGACTTCCAGCCATGACCACACACCCTGCCAGCTATTTAGTACTTGTGTCATTACAGAAATTTGAAGACAAGAGTTTTTGTCAAATTTTTGGTCAAAAATTCTGCTGAACTCCACAGTCTAAACATGTTCAGTTCATGAAAGCTGTGCAGTAGCAAAGATGTCTTCAAAAATGCTTAATTAATTAATCACTATATCCCATTATTGCAATTTCTGCTCCTAAATAATTTTAAGTATGATTTAGTAATATCTAATGAAATTATAGATAAATTCTCTATTACACTTAGAAGGAGTCAAAAAATCCTAAAATACAGACCCAACTGTAATAAACATATATCTTTGTTTTCTTCCCAGAATATCCTTTCCTCTTTTATTCTGAAAATAGCATACCCTCTCTTCTGGTAAATGTCACCCCTTCCTTACCCCAAAAGCTGATTCAAATATATCCTGTCATTTTCTTATTGAGCCTAGCCATGGCTAGGGCTGTGTACCTGTCTGAAGCCGGGCCAATCATGGCACCCTAACCCACTGGTCAAAGTTGATCTATATTTGTATAGATGAGGCTACATGACTGAAACAATCAATCACAGTCCTTTCCCAAGATCTTTCAAAGTAAAATTAAGGCAAGAGGAGAGATCTCTCTCAAGTGGTGATGAAATGGGGCATCTTAAAGCATGAGAGCTGCCAGCAGCCCTGTGCCCTGCATGGTGAAGAAAGCCGGTCTGAGAGAACAAAGCCAAAGATGCAGACAGAAACAGACGGCAGAAACACAGAAGACGGAGCACCCTGCAGCGTCCAAATCCCTGGTTCCAGTTGTCCCTGCTGATTGTCACACTTCTGCCTTCCTCCTGGGTACATAATAAGCCTTCCAATAAACTCTCCTGTATATCTAACTCAATTCAAGCTCTTATCCTGTCATCGGTAGCCAAGGAAATTCTACATAATATACCAGACAAACTACAAGGTAACAAATTTGACTTCTTGGGAGTAGGGCCCAGGAACATTGTAAGAAATGTATCTGCAGGAAATGTACCTGCAGGAAAAAATCTGATTTAACAGACTGGCATTTCAGAATGACACTAACACTTTCTTCACTGTCTTCTTAACTGGGGGGTAAGCCTTGTCTTTTCATAAGACAATCAATTTCTTACATTTTTTACTGAATTCCCTCTTAGCACAAGCCCTGAACAAAGATGTTCAGTGGGTGTATACTGGCCTAAATCATGAAGTTTAGGATACTATGATTGTTGTACGATCCTCTGGAATATCATTAGATCCAAGGTAAGAAGGCTTTGTGTTCTGGAAAAATCTATCTCAGAATAGTAATGCTTGTATAGCAAAATAGCACTCACTACCAGAACTCAGGAAGAAATCTGATTTTCAATACAATAATTACATTTTAAAATGCATATTCATTCTAACTCCTCAAAGCTGATACCTATACCTAGTTAAGGAACTAGTTCTGACTCCAAACAAATAAATAAATAAAAAATGTTTATTCTTTATATAACTTTAACTTTAAGCTCTTACAAGTTTATATATTCATTTTACTTATTTGTTTTATACAGCTATCTAGAACAATGTGAACTTAATACATGTTCACAATGGAAGAAAACAAACCATATCACAAAATGCAAAATCTTCTTAATTACATAAACTTACTCATACAGCTAGGTTCTAGACATCAACTTAGAACAAAGTCTTCTCTGTTATTCCAGAAGACTATTTGCACATAAGTTTTGGAAATCTCCACTGCAAAATCCTTCCAATGTAAAGTGCATTTAATCTTTTCAATCAGCAACATGCTTAGAGAACACACCCAGAATATCTGGGACCAGTGCTCTACACTTTTCTACCTACGTGCTCGCTTCGGCAGCACATATACACTTTTCTACCTACTGAAAGTACATATGTTTATACACATATGCATACATACATATATATACATGAACACGTATGTGTATTTATGTATATATACACCCTTGTGTATGTATATAAATATAGTATGTATATATTTTATGCATATATAGATATTTTAGGTGTAAGTACATCTATATGCATACTGATATGTATATGGATACTGAGATAGATATTTTAACTGTATGTATACATATATGCATACACACACAGTAACTGAATTTGACCCAAACCCATCCTACGACTACACTAACAATTTGGTTTTAAAAGGATATTTAAGTGTAGATTCAAATATAGATAATTAAAATATCTTAAAATCCCAGGCCATATCCACAGAAAATGGTGTCATTTAGTAAAATTTCCTTAGAATCTCTACTTACAATCCTAAAGTAAATAAAATAAAATAAAAACTAAAAAAAAAAAAAACCTACAGATATAGAGAACGATTTGATAATTATGTTTATTCACCTCTACCCTGTTTATAATACGATTGCATTAAAAGACCTTTTAAAAAAATTTAGTAAAGTTAAATTTCAGGTCAAGGCCTTTTTAAAACTTTTCAGTTCCCAGCATGGAAATAATATACAGAAATCCCACTGCTAGTATATGAGAAACCATGAAGCATGTGCTATAAAGAATAAAGCCACATTCGTTTTTACCTGCATTGATGCTCCCTCCACTCTGGCCACACAGGCGACCCGGTCCAGGAAAGTCACTGCCACGGGCACTGCCACAAAAAAGCCCTTACAGAAGGCTTTGGCGTATCTTCTCACCCAGCCTTGTGACTGTGCCATACCTGAAAACAAGTACAAAATTAGCCTCAAAAAAAGGTAAAAAAGAAAAAACAAAAGCAGCACAGGAAAAGCAAGAGTTAAGGAAAAACCACCTCATCGCTTAATATATTTCACATGCATCCCTACAAGCAGTGGGATAAATCTGATTTAAATCCCAAAGGCAAATACACTAACTCAGATTAACTCTTTTCAGTAACTGAAGTCCACTTGATAACTTTAGTGGAAACTCTCTCTTCACAAAGCAGGAAGTTAGAAAACAAAGAAGCATTCCATTATGCCTTCAGGTTGTTGGCTATTACGGTGGAAATGCTTCTCACACTTCTGACATCTGTTCTCTTCCACAGTCCCACAAGTTTTAGTGGGACACATGGCTGCCTGGCCTCCCTTGCAGCTAACTGTGACCATGTGACTAGGTCTGATGAATGTCGTATGAGTAAAAATGATAAATTTCCACATTGTGCCCTGAAAAAGAAAAAGGGGAGGCCCTTCCTGTTTCCCTTTTTTTGATACCGTGATAACAATGGGGTAGTAGGAGCAGGAGTAGCCATCTCAAGATAAAGATGGCAAAGCAACAAAATAGAAGGGTCCTGGATCCCCAGCACCACAGAGGGACTATAATTGTGCTGCATTGCTTACCCCTGAACTATTATATTAAATGAGAGATCCACCACTTTCCATCATGTCCAAATTACTGCTACATGAGTCTGCGTTACAGCAGCCAAACTGATCCTAATACAACAATGAAATCTATGATAGATCAAGAAAAAAAAATAATAAAAGAAAAAAAACACTGCATGTGGATTCAATACAGATAATTACCAACACTCACCCTATAACCACTGGACTAATTTTCAGATTTTCTAGGGATAAGTATTCCCTTAATTGTCTCATGCAATGAAAAACACAATAGTGAGACATCAAGATATGCTACCCTACCAGACCAAAAGGAGCTGAACACAGTCCAAGAGATGAAGAAGCTTCATAGTCGGGAAAGATAAATGACTGTTTTGTTCTCAGTCTTACTTAAGACAAGCTCCAGGTGCTACCCAAGACTGAAGGAGGAGGTGGAGGGGGTTCTGAGGTTAGAGGTCTCTTGACCTCTCCTTTGCAGTGTGCAACTAGATCAGAGCAACTGAAAAGATCCCTAATACAACCACAAGGCTTATTTAGACCTAAACCCACATGTCAGTTTGCTTCCAAGTGATAACCGAAGATTATTTGTCCTTTTGAGAGCAGATTCAAAAGGGTCCAGAAATGCAATTCACACCAAGCATATACCAGAAAGGCATACACTGGGACAGTACTTAGGCTTTTCATTTTTAAGTTCCCAAAAGTCACACTTCCAAGGAAAGCAGTGTTATAATAATATTAATATTACAGACATGAAAAGAAGCCAAAAATAGATAAGAATATAAGAAGGAGAAGAAAAAGACTAAGAAATATATTCATGAACAATATAGGGAGACGGAGCAAGAAAATAATATAAATAAATAAATAAGTATAATTATTTACTTATTTGCATAAGTGAATAAAAGCAGAAAAATTACAGTTAAATTCAATCTGAGTACTCATATCTGAAGATTTTACCCGCTGACCTATATAATTTAAACTTGAAATGAGAGACAGAGGAACATATAAAGAAAGGATGGGACCACTTCCAAACCGCTTTATCCAAAAGACTTCACTTCTTTTATTTTAAAGGAATGTTTCCTTTAAAGACACATACAAAAGAGGGTAACATGGTAATGAAAAATACATAGTCTTCTGATCCTGACAGAGCAAAAGAATTCTCCAGACTTACCAGTATAAGACAATGGCTTTCCAACGGTTTTGACCATAGCCCATAGTAAGAAATACATTCTATAGAGCAACCAAGTACTCAAATACTCACACACACACACAAGTTACACATACACCCTCACAAGGCAGCAAATAAGAATTGAAAACAGTTTCACAAAACAGTACTTATTACATAATAGGCTATCATTTTAGTCTGTTCTGTTTCCTTGGATGAGACAAGATGAACATCAGGAGACCAGATTATTCTAGTGGTCCAGAGCAAAAGATGATGGTAGTCTGGACCACACTGGTGTTGACAGAGATGGAATAAAATGAGCAGACTTGGGGCACCTGGCTGGCGCAGTCAGCGGAGTGGGCAACTCTTGATCTCAGGGTTGTGAGTTCCAGCTCCATATGGGACACAGAGCTTACTTAAAAAAAAAAGAAAAATGAGCAGACTTATGATACATATTTTGGAGGTTAAAATGACAGGATTGGATGTGGATGGGCAATGGCGGGAGATGGGATAGGAACTAAGAGAAGGAAGTGTCAAGAGGCAGTAGTGACCTATGAAAGCACTGTTAATTGCATTTGAATTGCATTCCAAAGTAGTAAAAACAAGCTCAAAATTCAATTTCTCAAACCTTTACTCACTCTTACTAAGGACAAGGCCATAAGTTGGACACTAGGAATATAGGAGTGGAAAAGCAGATGTGGTCCTTGCTCTCAAGGATTAACAGTATTCCAGGAAAGATGCCCCTGAATGAACATTCTTAAATGGAAATGAGTATTGAAAAGGGCCATGCCCTGAAGCATGGGAATATGGAGCAAGACAGTCCCTCCATCAGAAAACGATCAACAAAGGGCTGCCGAGGAAACAGCAACTGAAGTGGGACCTCAGCATTTCAGGCACAAGGAGCAGCATATGTAAAGGCCTAGGAGTGAAGTAAAATGTAGCTATTTAAGAAACTAAAAGAAGTTCAATTTGGATAAAATATATACACAATTTATTTGCTGATTTTCAATTTTTACTTTAGTAAACGTTATTTTGAAAGAGTTTATTTTTTATTTGAGGCAGAGAGAGAGATGGAACACAAGCAGAGGGAGCACCAGGCAGAGGGAGAAGCAGGCTCCCTGCCAAGCAAGGAGCCCGATGCGGGACTCGATTCCAGGACCCTGGGATCATGACCAAAGGCAGATGCTTAACCGACTGAGCCACCCAGACACCCTACTCCAGTAAACATTTAGTTATTGACTGCTAAACACCAATGCTAAGGGAAGAGAATATAAAGATGGCTGGGCACACAATATCATATCATTCAAAAACTCTCAAAAACAATACTTTATATTTTCTATGTAATTTTGTATAAGTATATAAAAGTATTTAAAATAGAGTATTATTTGTATTATTGTGCTCACTACTAACTAACCACTCATATCAAATATTTATATAATTAGTAAAGAACAAAAAGAAATAGAAAAAGCAGGCTTATCAAAATGCTGAGTGGCTCACCCTAGATGCTAGAAATGTAGATGATGACTATATTCTTCTTTGAACTTCCACTGGTTTCTAACATTTAAAAAAGAAATATGGTGCTATGAAGTCACTTTAGTATATAGATAGTACAGGATGATGCCAGTCTTGATCTATTTCCTATCATGATAAACTACCCTTTCTCAGTCCAGTCTCTATGCTGTTCTATGGGTAACAAAAAACACCAAGTAAGATTCTTCCCTATTTACGCAGCAATCAACATAACTGACTGCAATTCTTTTATGTAGCCAAAATAGTCTAAGTCGGAATATTATATGCTTTGGAAACTTTCTTGAGAGTTTGAAAAGCCTTAGAAAGTCCAATCTTTCTTCTCACCCATAGTAGCATTTGGGTTCAAACAGGAAAAACCTGCTGACAATCCATATTATAGCCAACCTGACAACTTGACTATTTTAAGTAATTAATAAACTGGCTTTGAAACACATAAATCTATGCTTATATAAATATTAAGCAAAAATAAATATTAATAAATATTAAGCAAATGCAAATAGAAAAACATGCTCTTATACATCTGTGGCTCTTAGAATTAAAAAAGCAAACATATGACAGAATGAAAATGTAAGTGTAATCTTTGCTGTTCCTTGTTTCCTGCATGCATGGACCTTCACTAAATGAGTAGGGAGATGGGCAGAATAGAAACTGGGAAAGTTTTCAAATATGATGATGCTGCAGCTATCCCAGTTATAAGGCAACATGCATCCTTACAATGTAAATTAAAGGGAAAGAGAATGTAAGTTGTATTAGAATTGGAGTCCCAGAATTTTGAGCCTCCCTTCCTTCCCAATATCCACTCTCTCATACACTGCTACTCCATTTGGTCACTGTGGTCCCCAGGAAGGATCATAGTAATGAGAGTTCAGGGCATGAGGTGGCCTATAACTAGCTGCATGTCTCACCACCTCACTTTCAGGCCTCAGTTTCCTCGTCTGTAAAACGGGAAGTTAGATTCAATGTCTAAAGTCCTTTTTGTGCCCAGCTTTGGTCTTAAAAAGTCACTCAGATTATTACTAAGAAGAGACAGGAGGTTGCCTTTTAGGTTTGAGACTCCAAGTGTTAAAAAGAAAAAAAAGACTTCGCTTTTATTAAACAGCTAGTTAAAAAAAAGAAACACAGAAGAAGCTAGAACAAGTGCAAATCATGTCAAAGAACATTTAGTTATAGTGAAAGCCACTGCTCTTTCACTTCCTGTCTTCATAACTCCACTGCTGACCATCTCCTGCACAACAGAGTCAAGACAAGTATTTTTCTACTGAGAGACTCTCAAAGAGGATGTGGGAGGAGTGCCAATGTGAAGGTGCACAGATGCTGCCCAAGCCAAGGGAAAAAATTAAGCTACCTTACAAACAAGTTGTCACTATTTTCAGAGGCTCAAAAGCCTCAGTATACTCCTGTCCCACCTGAAATGCAAACAACACCTCTACCACATAAAAGTCAAACACTTTTAAAAGCTTCTAACTATCATTAAGATAAACCATACATAAGTGAAAACAAACATTACATTTCCATGTCAAATCGTACAAGTAAGTTGTTTAAAGTTCTATGGCATTCATATTTTGTTAAAGTTCATATATTTTTTATTTCTGTAGAAACTGCCAAAGAATCATTGGAATGATCTGGTCTTTTGTTCACACCCTCAATGTTTAAAACCTCCACACTAATAAGCACCTAACACCTGTTTCCTCTGAGAAAATTTCTTTTAAGCAATGATAATATGCTACTAAAACCATCCCCAGCAAAAAGGAAACAATTTTTATCAGTAACCTCATTCTTCTAGTAACCACGCAAGTCACTTAGGTTCAAAACATTGCTCCTGAGAAAATTGATGCTTAAGTGGTAGGCACAGCTGGTTCGTTGCTGAACCGAGAATATTTTTAAATAAGCTTTCAGATTCAGTTGAAATCATATGTCCCACCTGCCACATAGCACCTACAAGGGAAAGTTTCTTGGTGATGCTGACCTCAACCACATAATGACCTATGCCATAAATGTCTCTTTCCTCTCATGACTTGTAATGGCTTGATCATGCATGAATTCATCTAAAATGATTCTTAAATTTGCCTACATTTTAGCCTCTACGAAGTCACCAGTCTCTCATCCATAGCAACCAGGTGGATAAATACACCTCAAGTCATCCTCATTATAAGGACTATTTAAAAACTGTGTGGGAGGTTTGAAGGTAAGAGGAAAATAATAAATTACAAGGCAGTATCTTATATAAAATGTAATCTTTCAATCATAATAATAAGCTTGCACATTTGGATAACCAAATCAAGATTTTACTTCTAAACTCAAACCATATATCAAACTATGAACATCAGAGAATGTAAGAACAGGGATCCAAGCAAATCAGACACCCAGTTCTCTGCTTCCTCAATATGCGTTTATTGCTCACCTACTAAGTACCTGGGAACTGGGCTAAGGGATGAGTACACAATGCACAAGATAGGTGTGGTCCTGGGCCACACAGAGCTTACATTTTCATTCTTGCTACATTATCCACTTTGCTAGACACTATGCTAAGACACCAAAGGTAAAAAGACAAACCAAAGTCAAGTTCCATCCAAGGCGGACTTGTTACAAGATCATAAGAAATGAGTAGGTGACCATGCATGATCAGACTGCCCTCCTCCATGGATCTCTCCAGGAGTTCCTGCTACCAATAACCTCAGTCCACAAACAACCTAAGCATGCGAACCCAGGAGGAATCTGGATACATCTGGACAAACCAATGCAAGAGAAAAAATAATAACTAATGAAATAGAATAACTTTTTAAAATATTTTATTTATTTGAGAAAGAGGAGAGAGAGCACCCACACGCAGGGTGGGGGAGGTCAGCAGGGGGCGGGGAAGGGGTGGAGGGAGAGGGAGAAGCAGACTCTCCACTGAGCAGAGAGCCTGACGATGAGGGGCTCGATCCCAGGACCCTGAGATCATGACCTGAGCCGAAGGCAGCTGCTTAACCAACTGAGCCAACCAGGTGCCCCTGAAGGAGAACAATTTTGATACTACTGGAAGCAGATCCAGGAAAGTAATCTATGGAAACCAATTTAAAAAAAAAATTCAGGACCACCTTGCTCCTTTCACTTTACAAATAATCTTATAAAATAGACAATGGGTAATCTTCAGAATGTGAACTCCAGCATCAATTCTTTTATCTTTTAACTCATGTGACTTAGCAGTCTCACTCAAAAATTTTCAGAAGGACAAAACATTAAGAAAAAAACAAAGAATAAAGAAAAACTAGCCACAAATAATAAAAAGGATAAATGGAGTTAGACATAAAGTGAACCATGTTCTGGCAAAGATACCCAATAAAAGTCAACAGTAGTAGCCTAGCAAAGATAATAATGTCCTCTGTCTTGACCTAAAACTGCTGCTTTGATAGAGATAATCATAATTCCCCAAAACTGCTGAACATCTGGATACCAAGAGAGTAGAGATTAAAGCTGACATTTAATTTTAAGTCAGGAATTTATACAAGTAAATTCCAGGTTTATGCCCTACTATACTTGGTGTTGAGAGAAAACACAACCAGAAAACAACCAGCATATGAAACTTCATGAGTTTCTGGTAAGGACTCCAATTTGCAAATGTACAGCATTTATGCTCACCTTTACCTCTGCCTCAGAAGGGGAGTCCTCCCTCTGTCTGAGAAGAGGCCAGCTGTGCTCTGCAGGGGGAGCATCAGCAAGAAGGGAAAGTCAGTATAAAATTGGTGGCCTCTATATCTAACTGGCCTCAGTTCAAATCATGATTCAATCATGTGACTTTGGACGCATAATTTTTTCATCTGAGAAAACGTGCAGGGTGTTTTGGAGGTGTAAAATGTTCACACATGTTGTTCTGTTTAAGTAAGCATTTGTAGGGGACCCTGGGTGGCTCAGTGGGTTAAGCCTCTGCCTTCGGCCCAATTCACAATCTCAGGGTTCGATCCCAGGACTGACAGGATCTCTCTCTGTCAAATAAATAAATAAAATAAAATAAATAAAAATAATAAATAAAATAAATAAAATATTTTTTAAAAATAATAAAAATTTAAAAAACAAAAATAAAAAAAGTAAGCAAGTATGAAGAAAAATAATAAAGTTCCATTAAGCTAGTATCTGAATACAGTATTTGTATATTAGAAAATAATGGCTGGATCATCAAATAAAAGGTATTTCTCCAGGTAAAAGCATTAGCCATGTCTAAAGAAAGGGGCTAGCAGTAACAAATCGAAAAAGAACATTAGACTTGCATACATACTGATAATTCAGAATTCTAACATAAGCATTTAGTTTATTTTCAAGTATTTTGCTGTAATAAATAATGCCTCAGTGAAGGAGAAAAAAAAGAATAGACTTAAGGATGTTTGTTACATGCAATAAAACCAGTAAAGCTCATCTTACAGTAATGGGACACCTACTAAACAGAGTGATACTTTTGTTCTGCTTTGAACTCAATTTTCTTCTAGAATTTAACCGGTTAGGAACTATCATATTTATTGATATTGGCTAATTAACAAGAATTATGGACTGCCAACATCGTGGCACTGTCTTAGGTGATCTGAGGGTTTTTAAAAAACAGAATAAAGGAAAAATTATGACTTAATGCCAAACTGGACCACAGGAATAAGTTCTAAAATAGCCACTGGGGGAAAAAGAAGAAGACGAAGAAGAAGAAAGAAAGGTGCTGCAATTGGAAGAAAAAAATTCAGGAGAAAAAGCATAAAGAAAAAAATGAATTTAAATGTAGAAGGTGGAAGCACCTGGGTGGCTCAGAGCATTAAGCCTCTGCCTTCGGCTCAGGTCATGATCTCAGGGTCCTGGGATCAAGCCCTGCATCGGGCTCTCTGCTCAGCAGGGAGCCTCTTCCCCCTCTCTGTTTGCCGTTCTGCCTACTTGTGATCTCTCTCTCTCTGTGTCAAATAAATAAATAAAATCTTTAAAAGAAATAAAAAATAAATGTAGAAGGTGGACAATGCTCTGAAGCTAGAACTCCATCACAAGAGGAAAGTTGGAAAGAACTCAAATACATGGAAGCTAAAGAATGAATGGGTCAACCAGGAAACTAAAGAAGAACTGAAAAAATTCATGGAAACAAATGAAAATGAAAATATAACTGTTCAAAATCTGTGGGACACAGCTGAGGTGGTCCTGAGAGGAAAGTAAATAGCAATACAACCCTTTCTCAAGAAACAAGAAAGGTCTCAAGTACACAACCTAACCCTACACCTAAAGGAACTGGAGAAAGAACAGCAAAGAAAGCCTAAACCCAGCAGGAGAAGAGAAATAATAAAGATCAGGGCAGAAATCAATGAAATAGAAACCAAAAGAACAGTAGAACAAATCAACAAAACTAGGAGCTGGTTCTTTTTTTTTAAAGATTTTATTTATTTATTTGACAAAGAGAGATCACAAGTAGACAGAGAGGCAGGCAGAGAGAGAGAGAGGGAAGCAGGCTCCCTGCTGAGCAGAGAGCCCAATGCGGGACTTGATCCCAGGACCCTGAGATCATGACCTGAGCCGAAGGCAGTGGCTTAACCCACTGAGCCACCCAGGCGCCCAAGGAGCTGGTTCTTTGAAAGAATTAGTAAGACTGACAAACCCCTGGCCAGACTTATTAAAAGAAAAGAGAAGGAACCCAAATTAATAAAATCATGAATGAAAGAGGAGAGATCACAACAAACACCAAAGAAATACAATTATAAGAACATACTATGAGCAACTATACACCAGCAAATTTGACAATCCGAAAGAAATGGATGCATTCCTAGAGACACATAAACTACCAAAACTGAACCAGGAAGAAATAGAAAACCTGAACAGACCCATAACCAGTAAGGAGACTGAAGCAGTCATCAAAAAATCTCCCAACAAACAAAAGCCCAGGGCCAGATGGCTTCCTAGGGGAATTCTACCAAACATTTAAAGAAGAATTAATACCTATTCTTCTGAAACTGTTTCAAAAAATAGAAACAGAAGGAAAACTTCCAAACTCATTTTATGAGGCCAGCATTACCTTGACCCCATCAAAAAGGAGAATCACAGGGACACCTGGGTGGCTCAGTGGGTTAAAGCCTCTGCCTTCAGCTCAGGTCATGATCTTGGGGTCCTGGGATCAAGCCCCACTTGGGGCTCTCTGCTCAGCAGGGAGCCTGCTTCCCTCTCTCTCTCTCTCTGCCTGTCTCTCTGCCTACTTGTGATCTCTGTCAAATAAATAAATAAAATCTTTAAAAAAAAAAAAAAAAAGGAGAATCAGAGATCAATATCCTTGATGAACACAGGTGCAAAAATTCTCACCAAAATACTAGCCAATAAAATCCAACAGTACATTAAAAGGATTATTCACCACGACTAAGTGGGATTTATTCCTGGGCTGCAAAGTTGGTTCAACATCTGCAAATCAATTAATGTGATACAATACATTAATAAAAGAAAGAACAAGAGCCATATGATACTCTCAACAGATGTTGAAAAAGCATTTGACAAAGTATAGCATCCTTTCTTGATCAAAACTCTTCAAAGTATAGGGATAGAGGGTACACACCTCAATATCATCAAAGCCATCTATGAAAAAACCCACAGCGAATATCATTCTCAATGGGGAAAAACTGAGAGCTCTTCCCCTAAGGTCAGGAACATGGCAGGGATGCCCACTATCACCACTGCTATTCAACATAGTACTAGAAGTCCTAGCCTCAACAATCAGACAACAAAAATAAATAAAAGGCATCTGAATTGGCAAAGAAGAAGTCAAACTCTCACTCTTTGCAGATGATATGATACTTTATGTGGAAACCCCAAAAGACTCCACTCCAAAACTGCTAGAACTCATACAGGACTTCAGTAAAGGGTCAGGATATAAAATCAACGCACAGAAATCAGTTGCATTTCTATACACCAACAGCAAGACAGAAGAAAGAGAAATTAAGAAGTCAGTCCCATTTACAACTGCACCCAAAACCATAAGATACCTAGGACTAAACCTAACCAAAGAGACAATCTGTACTCAGAAAACTATGAAGTACTTCTGAAAGAAATTGAGGAAGACACAAAGAAATGGAAAAACGTTCCATGCTCATGGATTGGAAGAACAAATATTGTGAAAATGTCTATGCTACCTGAAGCAATCTACACATTTAATGCAATCCCTATCAAAATACCATCAACTTTTTTCAAAGAAATGGAAAAAATAATCCTAAAATTTCTATGGAACCAGAAGGAATGTTGAAGAAGAAAGCCAAACCTGTGAAAGCCAAAGGCATCACAATTCTATACTTTCAGCTCTATTACAAAGCTGTAATCATCAAGACAGTATGGTACTGGTACAAAAACAGACACATAGATCAGTGGAATGGAATAGAGAGTCCAGAAATAGACCTTAAACTCTATGGTCAACTAATCTCTCCACAAAGCAGGAAAGAATGTCCAATGGGAAAAAGACAGTCTCTTCAACAAATGGTGTTGGGAAAATCGGACAGCCACATGCAGAAGAATGAAACTGGACCATTTCCTTATACCA
This sequence comes from Martes martes, assembly GCF_963455335.1. NCBI lineage: Eukaryota > Metazoa > Chordata > Mammalia > Carnivora > Mustelidae > Martes > Martes martes. The sequence goes on from NC_137899.1 coordinate 70,928,447, forward strand.
CATACAAAATTAGATGCAAAATGGATTAAAGACCTCAGTGTGAGACAGGAATCCATTCAAATCCTTGAGGAGAACACAGGCAGCAACCTCTTTGACCTCAGCTGCAGGAACCTCTTCCTAGGAACATCACCAAAGGCAAGGGAAGCAAGGGCAAAAATGAACTATTGGGACTTCATCAAGATCAAAAGCTTTTGCACAGCAAAGGAAACAGTCAACAAAGCCAAAGACAACTGACAGAATGGGAGAAGATATTCGCAAATGACATATCAGATAAAGTGCTAGTATCCAAAATCTATACAGAACTTAACAAACGCAACACCCAAAGAACAAATAACCCGATCAAGAAATGGGCAGAGGACATGAACAGACATTTCTGCAAGGAAGATAACCAAATGGTGAACAGACACATGAAAAAGTGCTCCACATCACTTGACATTAGGAAAATACAAATCAAAACCACAATGAGATACCACCTCACACCAGTAAGAATGGCTAAAATTCACAAGTCAGGAAACGATAGATTTCCTGCAAGGATGCAGAGAAAGCAGAACCCTCCTACACTGTTGGTGGGAATACAAGCTGGTGCAACCACTCTGGAAAACAGCACGGAAGTTCCTCAGAAAGTTGAGAATAGAGCAACCCTATAACCCAGCCATTGCACTACTGGGTATTTACCCTAAAGATACAAATGTAGTGATCTAAATGGGTACGTGCACCTGAATGTTTATAGCCACGATGTCCACAATAGCCAAACTATGGAAAGAACCTAGATGTCCATCAACAGATGAATGGATAAAGAAGATGTAGTGTATATATATACAATGGAATATTATGCAGCCATCAGAAGAAATGAAATCTTGCCATTTGCGACAATGTGGATGGAACTAGAGGGTATTATGCTGAGTGAAATAAGTCAATCAGAGAAAGACAATTACCATATGATCTCCCTGATGTGAGGAATTTGAGAGGCAATGTGGGGAGTTTGGGGGGTAGGGAAGGAAAAAATGAAACAAGATGGGATCGGGAGGGAGACAAACCATTAAGAGACTCTTAATCTCACAAAACAAACGGAGGGTTGCTGGGGGGAGGGGGGTATGGAGAGCGTGGTGGGGTTATGGACATTGGGGAGGGTATGTGATATGGTGAGTGCTGGGAAATGTGTAAGCCTGACGATTCACAGACCTGTACCCCTGGGGCAAATAATACATTATACGTTAATAAAAATAATTAATAATTTAAAAATTAAAAAATAAATGTAGAAGGTGGGTTTAAGACTGTCTGCTAAAATTGCCATTATGTTTAAAAATTGCCATTAAAATGTTGGAAATAAAAGAAGGATAAATTACATTTGGTAAATTTCTCAGACAAGAGGAAAATATGATTCTGAAAGAAAGGTTCATCTATGGTCTGAGATACTGAGATGTGGGCCAGACCAAGAAACAGGATGTATGTTAAGAGAATTGAGGAATAAGACTGGTTTTAATACTTATTTTTTATTTTACTATGTTTTGTCCCTTAGCAATATGGAAACCCCATGATTCCAATATTTTTGAAAACCATATAAAACTAAATCCATAATACCATGGTATTATGAGCCTCTCCAAAAGCTGGTGCAGTCCACTCTAATCCTATAAATTATCTTTATCCTTTAACTCCATATAGACACCATTTGGCCACATTTACAACTAAAGCCCAATCTCAAATTTCAGTTATTAAAATGCCATAAATTCTGCAAAACTAGTTTATCATAAAAATTAACAGGCAAGTGAATAGCTTTCTATAGGGTGAGGAAAATCCTACTAAATGATAGCCATTAGCAAGGAGAAGCTTGGTAAGCTTCAACTCTAATACTCACAAAATTTAGATATCAACACTGCACTCTTTTTGTTTCTTAGTTTAATAGAAAAGCATAACTTCTGTCATTAAGTAGAAGCTAAAGGCAATGTGGTTTTAAGCTAACAATATAGCAACTTAAATATATGTGTAAATGAAACAGACCAGGTACTCATCTACAATCCAAACAAAATAATTAGAGAATTTTGGACTATTCACCATAAACCTATTTATTCCTGAAACAATAACATTCTGAATTAGCAAAATAACACACTTTCAGCATCAGAATACTTACTGAGTAGCTTTAAGAAAAACAAAAACAAAAAACATTATTGGGGCACCTGGGTGGCACAATGGGTTAAGCCTCTGCCTTCAGCTCAGGTCATGGTCTCAGGATCCTGGGATCGAGCCCCACATCGGGCTCTCTGCTCAGCAGGGAACCTGCTTCCCCCTCTCTCTCTGCTGGCCTCTATGTTTGTGATCTCCCTCTCTCTGTGTCAAATAAATAAATAAAATCTTTTTTAAAAAACTACATTATTTATTATTTCACTATGTGTGAAATTGGCTTTTAAAAAATTAAGATAGCCTACAAAAAGGAAAAAGCATCCTTTTCAGAAAAGAAAAATCTCAAAACCCTTTAAAAATCTAAACTAAGAAATAGGAGTGAAGGGAAATAATGAGAAGAATATAACATTGAGAACCTAAAAAAAAGAAGGGCACAAAGTAAATAAGAAGAATATTGGAAAGTAAGCATCAGGCAATAACATGAGTAATGGGAAAATGTCCCTGAAAACACCAGGGTGACACACAGTTCCTGGAGCACAATTACCTGAAGAATCAGCTTTGCTGTTCCTTACCTACCTCGGGATCTCAGATTCTGGCCCACTCTCTCATAACTGCTTCATATTCATTTATCTTAGCTACTATTCACACTAACCCTATTTCTGCCCTATTTTTAAATGGTACAGGGTCTCTAATGGGTTCAAGAGTAAGTACAATAAGCAGTTTTTTAAAAAGAGCATGATTTCAGGGTCTCATGAAAATCCTATTCTGACCTCTACCCTTCATGCCTCAAATAAACTGCTTTCTTTACTGAGCTACAAACACCTATACATGAATATAAAACATCAGCTCAAATTCACATTAAGAGATAAGGAGAAAAACACAGCTTTTCCTTTGATCGGGTTTGGGAATGGGAAGTACCAAAGTTTCTCAAAATAACCCAGGCCAACTGGACCCTAAAGGGGCAAAGATGAGAAAGTAAGGTCATTTAAAAAAAAAAAAAAAGTGGGACTGTTAAATACAATGTAACCAGCAAACACCACCAGCCCAGGGATTATTACTGTTTACAGAATGATAAAGATAAAAATTAGAAACACGGTCTCCCCCAGCAGGGAAGCATATTAAAGCTCTGATTAGTCTGTCAAAAATAAAACCTGTCCAAATGGTCGGAAGCTTTGGAAGGTTGCCCACAGCCCATCTATGGCAGCTGCATGCCCACAGGGAGCTCAAACAAGAGCAGTGCAGGCTCGGTGTTGGATAAAGATGCAAGCCAGATGAGAAGATTTATGCAATTTAAGGTAAAAGCAACAATAACTGATGCCTTTGGAAGAAGCAGCTAGGATCCTTTAAATCTGCAAGTGCAAGCATAGGGGGCGGGGTGCACACACTTGTTGACATGGCAACAAAGGCCCGGCGGGCAACATAAGTTTAAAAAAAAATAGCAGCCAAGAGGTCAGGATACCAAGAGGCTCATCCCGTGCAGCCTGGAGATGAAGGCAGATGGAGCACAGCACTTTCTGGACTCAAGTGTCTGCTGCACAGAAAGTCCAGGGATCATAATGAGTCCCTGGTGAGTATACAGCATATGGAGCTGAGATGTTGCTTAGATTGCTCCCCACACATAAATGCCTTATTTTGATTTTACCTACTTGCCTATATATTATGAGTAACTATTTAAGATACCTGTGAAACTATCAAAATGCAATGCCCTGAAGCTAGGGCTATCTGCCAATCAAAACATTCAAAATTACTCACAGCAGTATGAAATAATGGAAAACAATTTTTTTAAAAGGCTGTATGCAGGGCACCTTCAATGAAATATAATGATCCTTACTACATAATTCTAAAGAAGCATAAGAAGTTGGGAAGATAAAGCAACTTAAAATGTCACCAGATTATTATTAATACTATTTTGTACACCTGTTTTTAGATACATGACCAGTAAGTGCCAATAGCTGTCAAACACAGTAGACATAGCTTTATGTGACATTCCACCAGTTTGGTACAAGACTCCTAAAAGGTGAGATATTGGGGCACCTGGGTGTCTCAGTGGATTAAAGCCTCTGCCTTTGGCTTAGGTAATGATCCCAAGGTCCTGGAATCGAGCCCCACATCGGGTTCTCTGCTCAGTGAGGAGCCCGCTTCCTCCTCCCTCTCTGCCTGCCTCTCCACCTACCTGTGATCTCTGTCAAATAAATAAATAAAATCTTTAAAAACAAAAAAGGGTGAGTTATTAGTGCAGAGATGGTCAAATATATGAGTGGAACAAAAGGGAGCTATGGTGGCTTCAAAATATTTCTTCAAATTCCTTGACAGGCCTCTTTCAAAATGATGAGCCTAATCCCCATCTTCTTTAGGGTGGGTGGGACTTAGTGACTGGGTTCTAGCAAAGAGGTGGCATAAATGATGCTGTATGATTTGTCAGGTCAGTTATAAAAAGGAATGCTACCTCCTAGCTCTCTCTCCTCATCACTACCTCTAGGCAAGCCAACACCACGTCCAGAGAACAGCGAGCCACAGGAGAGGCCCAGCTGGAAAGGAACTGAGGCCTCCCTCTCCCCAGATACCCAGCACTACCCTGGCCAGCTATGTGGGTGAGCCAACTGCAAGCCCGGTCCTCCTGCCTCAGGCCTTCACATGATTGTGGCTTGGGCTGAAATCTTAACTTCAACTATAAGGGAGACCCTGAATCGGAACTGCAGAGGTGAACTACTCCTAAACCACCGGCCAGTGGAAACGTTGAGAGATGATACGTGCTGTACGCCATGGCACTTGGGGATAACTTGTTTTGCAGACATACCTATTAAAATAGTAAACCCAGAAATAGATCCAAAGACACAAAGAAACATGTTATATGATGAGGATATTAACATTGGTGGGTTTGAGTTAACAAATCATGTCGAAATAACCAGGCACAACTTGAAGAGGGAAAAAAAAATCAAAGGTGGATATTTAATTAACTCATTACAGAAAAAAAAATACCACATAACCCAAAGATTAATATAAAAAAATATATACACATAAAACTAATAAAGGAAAATAAAGGCAAACAGTCTTTTAGGGGTGGAAAGAGGCATTTCTGAACATTTTACAAAACCCAAAAAAACATAAAAGAAAAACACTGACAGGTCTGACTACATAAAAATCAAAACATACCACAAACAAGGTTAAAAGATAATCAGCATGACACAAAAAGCTGCAATATGTATTAATCCTCAAAGTGTCTAAAATTATACAGCCCTTACAAATTATAAGAAAAAAGACAAACGTTCTGAGTGAAAAGTAAGCGAACTACATGAAAGGCATTTCACTGAAAGCAAAATATGGATAGTTTATAGAGATATAAAAAGATGTTAGTTTATACAGATATAAAAAGATGTTTACACACACTAATAATAAAACAAATAGAAGTAAAAATCACATTTTTAACCTATCAAGCTGACAAAGATATAGAGAACTAAAAGCATCCAGGGTATGAAAATACAACTTCTCATGTTCTCTTGGTAGTGCAAACTGGTAGAATCTTTCTTGAATGTAACATGACAATGTGAACCAACATGTTACATGAAGGCAACCCTCTGTGCAGGTTTTGGGTATAAAGATATGACTGTGGATTTTCAGTGCTCCATTACTACTAACAGTGAACCTGAAAACAATTTAAGTGCCCGTGAATACATAAGTAGACTATGACATGCATGAAGTAGAATCATTTGTAATCATTAAAAAGTATATTATATACCTATATTGCTTGACATTCACTTTTGAAAAAAACTGGAAAACTCTAAGTATAATAAGAACTTGTTTATTTGAAATTTTATACACACATAGAGCATCATCATCATAATTTGGAAAGAAGTCATGTGACCAAGAATATGAACCAAAATGATGACAGTAGTGTTTATTGATAGTCAAGGGATTTTCCCTTTCTTTGTTCTATTTTTCTGTATTATTTAAATTTTCAATAATGGGTACATATTATCTTTACAAACTAAAGCAAATTAACATTAGTCTTTTCTGCTACAACAGATAATTCTTCAGTGTAAATTAGCTCATATGCAGGAAAATGGCATCAGTTGTGTTGGCTCATATGTAATTATCCCCAGCACATCAGGAACAAGTTTTCTCACACTTAATGGGAAAAGTTCCGTTTAATGGTTTCAAGACTTCCACTGTGTATGTTAAGCTACCTGAGGAAGCTGAGAGTGCAGATGAAGAAATGCACAGTATTTTCCCCAGTCTTAAGATTATAATAAAATTGCTAAGTCAACACCTTGGATCAGACTTTTCACTTTGATGAAATTAGTCTCTGGTAGAAGTGGATGATTTAAGGACTTACAACCATCAGGAGGAAAACCAGGGTTTAAGGCTGCCTAGGATTAACTGTGATGCTGGGTTTAAATGCCAGTTGAGATGTAGCCATTTTTATTACAATTGTCATTTTTTTGTATGTTTAGTTATGTTTACAACATTCCACTGGTCTCAAATAATCTGTTCTCATCTGTTCCTGACCCTGTTTTCTCTATAGCCCTATCACTTCTAGCACATGACTTTGCAGAATTAAAGATCTTTCAGGAATGCAAACGTGGCATTAATAGAGAAATGCCTAAACTATTCTGAGTAAAATGCAAAGAGGTAGAAAAAACATTCCATAAGAAAAAAAAAAAAAAAAGAAAGAAAGAAAGAAAGGGAAATGAAACTTTAAACTTTATTTTGCTTCAGCCATAGTTTCTAATGAAAGATTTGAAACACAGGGCAAAATAATTTCAATATTCATGATTTACACCATACACTTTTATTGCATGTTACACATATAAAGAAAAAGAAATGGCCTTTGTACCACTATCTACTTAAAATCTAAACAAGACAGAGAATTAAACAGGCATCAACCATGGAAGAGTCAGCAATCCAATTAACTACACACACACACACACACACACACACACACACACACACCCGCCCCCCAGTGGCACAAACAGGAGGGAGATTTCTTTCTTTCTCATATAAAAGAATTCCACAGGCAGGCAGTTCATTCTGACCCAGTACTTTCCATCAAGGAAGTTCACCCATCATCATTCCTTTTTTTTAAAGAAAAAACACCTTATTGCAGTGTAAATGACATACAAAAACTGTACATATTTAATGGATATACCTTAACAAGTTTGAAGATAAGCATACACCTGTGACACCATCACCACAATATATTCCATAAACATACTGGACAACTGCAAAAGTTTCCTCCCACCCTCTTTTAATCCCATTAAGTTTAAATACAGTATTCAATTATATACCCTCAGCTGGGAAGGAAGGAAGGAGAAATGCAAACAGTGGGGGAAGCAGCTCTGAAACTATTTTAGATACACTGTAGCATTGACCAAAGGAATTAAGGAGTCAGCTGGAAAACAAGGTGTGGTGGAAAAGAGGAGATATAAATACACACAGGGAAGTCAAGAAAAAATCCTCTTGAGACCTAAAAGCAAAGATACCCCAGGGGAGACAAGTATTTCTAGTATCTGGATCTTAGCTTCTAATGTGATTCCTCACTATAAGGAACTCAAGCTCTTCACTGAAAGAGTTCACTCCAGGGCTGGGCCTGGGAAGATACAAGATGAGCCTGGGACATTTTGTTACACCACTAAGTAAAGAGGTGCTCAGAAAAATGATGGAAGAACAGCAGGACCCAGGAGCCGGCCTGAAGGATGGGAAAATTTGATCACTGAATAACTAACATCAGTTATAATTATAAACTACCAGAAAGTACCTTTGGATTTGCTTATTTCTGAAATTGGTAGTATTATAGAACTGGGTATTTAGCCTCAAAAGGTAAATTATGTAATGCAAATTTGATTTAGTATAAATAATACCGTGAAAGTGTTTTATAAACTGCTAAGTTTAATAAGATGCAAAATATTATCTTAAAATAAGTTTCCTTTGTGATCACCTCACATATATGTTAGAAATGAAGCTAGTTCCCTTGCAGGTACAAAAAAAAAATTTCATTTCATAAATTATCCATCTATGTAATTTCCAAAAGTATAATTATTGAGATGTGTAAAGAGGGCTTTCCACTATTCTTTGATTTTGTATCTGCATGTCCAGCGGTTACATGACTATGAGATCCAGTGGTAAAATACAAGGTGTGAATTCGAACTATTTTAAACGCACATTTTATGATCATTAGTCCTAGTATACAATGGTCAAACCCCTGTGGTTTGTTAAGAAACAGCTGGTGTTGAAATTATCTAAGCCTACAGAGCACTGGAAAGAGCAGAGAAGTGATCGCCAAAAAGAGGGAGAGAGAATTAAGTTGGCATTTCTTCCTTCAGTATTTCTTTTACATCAATAAACATTTGAGTGCCTGCTATGTACAGAGCATCATACCAGTTTCTATACTGAAAGAATGAAGACATAACTGTGTATCTATATAGATATTGAACATTAAACATTGTTCTTTTGAATTAATCTAGCCTTGTGATAAGGTTACCAGGGCCATAAAACTAAAATGAAGAAAGATAGGTTTTATAAAAGAGATAGGCAGTTGGGGATGTTATAGAAAGACAAACTACACAGTATTCTATAATCTCTGGTCCTTCTACTGTCAGAAAATGACTCTATCATCCAAATGGCTGACCCAAGGTCAACAGAGTAGTTAGCCAAACTGCCCTCTACTGAAAAAAAACACAAATCACAACTTCCTCCTGCTTGAAATCCTTTAGTAACTCTCCAGGTCCTACAGCACAATATCAAGCTCCTTATATTTAGCATCCACTTATCTTTCATTAGCACATCACGCTCCAACCAAACCCAACGACATGCAATTCCTACAAAGTGTCATGTTTTACTTGTTTCTGGGCCCTCATATACGTTCTCCTCTGTCCATCAATCGTCCCACCTTCTTTTGTCTTGGCCAACTCTTTTGTTTTCTTCTTCGTCGTCGTCATCTTCTTTTTCTTCTTCTTCTTTTATTTTTTTTAAGTAAGCCCTATGCCCAACATGGGGCTTGAACTCATAACCCTGAGATCAAGTGTTGCAGGCTCTACTGACTGAGCCAGCCAAACACTCCTGCCTTGGCCAACTCTTACTCACCCTTCAGGTCAGTTTAGATGTCACCCATCAGGAAGCCTGCCCTGAGTCTCCATGTCTGAATTAGATGCCCCTCCTATGTGCTCCCATAAAATCCTATGCTTCCTCTGTCACAGCATTTACCACCCCTGATAGTCTCATCCTTACCTCTAATCAGCTCTGAGTTCTGTGATGGCCTCTTGTTCACTACCAGATCTCAGCACCTTGCACCGAAATGTTCGATGTTCAATACAGTTTTATTGAAAAAAATCAATAAATGAGTTCCAATCATTACTGAAAATAATTTTTAACATGCTTTCCTGTCCATATAGACTATCTGTACTATATTCAGAACATGATGGATGTGGTGGAAGCACAGACTGAGAGAAAGGCATTGCCTAACCACATGCAACAAACTGTATGTGTGTTTGTGTGCTGGGTCCGTGCACACGGGTGAGCGTGTTCATGTGTCTGACGACCCTGTCTCTCATCTGATAAGCTTTACTTGGCATATATTGAAGTATATTGAAAATACTTATTGGGAAACTGTTTCTTTGTAAATGATGTATATTTATGGACATGTATGTTTATGTATACTGAACTTCGAGTGGTTGATTTGGGGTATTTTTTCTCCAATAAATGATAGCACAGCACTCATGTCCAAAGGCAATAAAGATGGGTAACAAAGGTCAAGTAATTTTTCATGACCTATTCAACTGTAAGACATCAAGAATTCTTTTTTCAATAGAAAGGTTACTTTTAGGAAGTGTTTAGCATGTTATTCCTTAAAAGCAATGTTTCGCAGTCCAAACTCTATGGTGGTCCTAAGGATTCCCTAGAGGCACAAGGGACAAAGGGAGCAGGCACAAAGTAACCAAAACTCTGAGCCCTGATTTCCTTCTTCAGTCAAAATCACACACCTCTATCTTTTGGTTTTTTAAATAACAGAATTCCAAAAAAAGACTTTCTTTGAAGGATTCACTACATAAAAAAGATAAGAAAAGGAGGTTAAAAACCACCACCTTAAAAAATCAGATGTGGATTGAGGCTCAAACTGTAAAAGCCAAGCCCAAATGTTTTTCATATTTCTTATTTAAATTCATCTCTGTCAGGTTTATAAGCCCTTATTTATAGCACTAAAAGGAGAAACAGCATTTGAATGCAGAGATATCCAGGTAGAGTGAAAACATGGGTTTTGAGATGTGTATGTATTCTCTAATGCAGCTATAAGATTATTTATCTTATAATGTTTAATGGCATTATTTATGTACCAAGATTCAAATTAATGATTCATAACACAGAATACCCAAATAATATAATGAACAACAGAAAAGCCCACTATAAATGCTAGTTGCAGCTCTGTTTTATGTTCAATAGATGAATATCCCACCCCACTTTAATAATTTCTTAGTAGAAATATCACCTTAAATAGGAAATTTCACCAAACTCACACTTAAGTAGCAATTTTAACTATATTGCCAATAAAGAAAAAAAGGGGGGGGGGTAATTGAAACCAGGGATTGCTCGATATTGCAACATTTAGAAGACCACTCAGAACACCAGGAGGGAGAATTCTACCTGCTGGAAAACACACTCGGGAGTGATAAGCAGAAATGGGAGTCTCTAAACGGATACCTTCAGCCATCCTCTGCACCATGGCATTGGAATTGTGGAATGGTATTCAACTACAAGTCAGCTAAATACCAGAAAACTCTCAGCTCTGTAACTTCCTAAGTTATGTGAATCCAAATCTTTTTTTGTTTTTTAAGATTTTATTTATTTATTTGACAGAGAGAGAGATCACAAGTAGGCACAGAGACAGGCAGAGCAAGAGGGGAAGCAGGCTCCCTGCTGAGCAGAGAGCCCAATGCAGGGCTTGATCCCAGTACCCCGAGATCATGACCCAAGCTGAAGGTAGAGGCTTAACCCGCTGAGCCACGCAGGCACCCCAGATGAATCCAAATCTTTAGAGCTAAACACATGTTATTATGTCTAAGATCTAACGAGCTGAGAAGCAACCAACCTAATTTTCATCTCTTCCAGGAAGTCTTAGATGAGTACTCTAAACCCCAGCACTGTCATCCACCCCCAAACTCCTCCGGCATATGCTAGTCATACCCTCATTTGGCACCTAGTATTATTAGTTATCTTTTTATAGTTATGTCCATTTTCCCCAACTACACTGGAAGCCCCTAAAGGGTAAGTACCATGTCTCACTCCTCTCTATAAACCCTAAAGGTCTTAGCATTTGCAGGTGCGAAGTAAACTTTTCTTGAATGTTTGCTTAATTTTAGATATGGTTTATATTACCACCCACTTGTAATCTTGCTGGAGAGACAGTGTGGTATGATACTCCATTCCTTTAAATACCAGTGAGGAGCCTAAGAGAGGAACTGGGTGGCCAGAGCGGCCTTTTGGGAGCCACCCAACCATCTGATACAGTACCTCCCTGTATGTGTTACTCCCAAAGAACCAAGTGCCCATTTTATTCCAGAGCCAAGTTGTTACTTTTCTTTCCATGCCCAGTACCAAATGAGAAATCAGAAAACTTGGATTCAGGTCCTAGCCATGTCAATAGCCAGCAATTCATTTCATCTATTTCAGTAAGACCACCTGTAAGGTTCTTTGCTTCAACCATCTGTGATTCTGAGTCTAACATCAGGCCTTTACCTTTCATATCAGAAATCCATGGAATGGTCTCTTTTCCCCACCACTAAAATTACCCGTCTTCCATTCTACACCCCATCATCATCATCATCATCATCATCATCATCATCATCGCACCCTGCTCCAAGATCATTTCTGACTTCTGCTGCAAGGTTAACATTTGTCATGAAATCACGTTCACTTCTAATGATGACATGGTTAAATTTCTTGACTGATTTTCATACCTGTGCTCATTTAACAAACACATGTCACATGGCTGGTTGGATAATACAAGATAACATACACACTTGGGGAAACTTCTAATACATTTCTGCTTTCAGCAGCAAAGAGAAGTATAACCCCCTTTGTAAATAAGCACAAATAATAATAAATAAAATTATTTTCATACAGGTCACCAAATAGGTTATTGTCAACATAATAGTTCAGTGGCCCTGAGAAAAATTCCCTCATCTTCCCAATTTTGTAAGAAAGTTATTTTTATTGTTTGATCAACATCAAATGATATTAGGAAACATCACAATGATTGTTACAGTAAATGGTTCAGAAAGAAAATTTAGTAATGATTTTTATATATTTCAGGAAGTATATGAGCTAGATAAAAATATATGAGCCATACAGAAATTCTAAGCAATTTAAATTAGTATCTATCAGTTTTGAATAATGAACTTTTTCAGAACCTAGTATATATTTGTTCTGCAAAAAACTAATAAGCATATCACTCAGAGCCCTTCCCCTTTCCCAAGCCAAGTAATTTGTTATCCAATTAATTACAAAGAAAAGTGGCAATTTCACCTCTTCAGATGTGTCTAGCAAAAACAGCCATAAAAAAATCACAGATGAGGGATGCCTGGGTGGCTCAGTGGGTTAAGCCTCTGCCTTCAGCTCAGGTCATGATCCCGGGGTCCTGGGATCAAGCCCCGCATCACATCAGGCTCTCTGCTCAGCAGGGAGCCTGCTTCCCCCTCTCTCTGTCTGCCTCTCTGCTTACTTGTGATCTCTCTCTCTGTCAAATAATTAAATAAAATCTTTAAAAAAAAAAAAATCACAGATGAAAGGTCAGTTTAAAAGTGAGACAGACATAACAGAATCTCCCAGACAATATTTAAAATACTATTTTTCCTGGCCAAAATTATACCAACATTTTGCTATACTTTGGGTGCTAACTTCAGTACAAACATTAAACAGTCACAAAAAAGTTTTCGACTAACAGTACAGTGAGGTTTTGTTTCATTTTTAATAAGGATGGAGTGATTGGAAGCCACTCTCAAAATCAGTCAGAAATACTCTTCCACAAATTATTATCAGATCTGTAAACTCTAAAAGAAGCATTAATTGGAAACAGAAAGAAAAACTGTAAGAAACAATTTGACTTTGAAACCAATGGAAAAAAAAATTCATTCTAGTAAAGAATATTCATTTGTGGTATCTAAAATACTGTAGCACTACAGTAATACTAAAATAAAAATTTTTGTTATTCTATTTTGTTACCTCAATTAATCTCATACATAAACCTATTTTATCCCATTTTGAAAGACATAAACTAATGCTCACAGTGTACAAGTCTTGCTAAAGTCACACACACAGTAAACAGCAGAGCTAAATCCACATTATTTAACCCCAAGGCCTGGCATTTAAGCACTATGCTCCCTGCCTCTCACTTAGCTGCCACCCCCAGTAAGTGTTCACCACTCCCAATAAACATAACAAGAGTTATTTATTTCATAACCACTGAATACACAATTAGTTCAATCTACTATATAAAAGTTAAGTGCTCAAGTCTCATAAATTTCTAATAAATTTTCAAATGGAAGAGGGGTACTAAAGGAAGAAAAGTACAAATCTTTATCTACAACATCAATTAATAGAAAAACATCACTAGAGTTGTCTGTGGACCTAACAAGTACTGAAAACTCTTATTATCCTGCTATCCATTCAGCCCTCTGAATTGGCTCTCAGAATCTAAAATTTCACTGTTTAAAGAAAAGAAAGCTGGAAGATATGTGCATTCCAAAACAATGTACTCTTTTGCAATTTCCCTTCTACATTTATTACCCAGATCTTTAAACATTCAACTAGGAGCTAAACCAATTCAACAGCATATATAAAATATAAAATTGGAAATGCCACAAAATCAACATGACCTTTAAAGTGTAACATTTTCCACAATCATTTACTTAATAGTAGAAAAACATTTTATAGTGTTTAAAGCATAGTCTTCATGTGTAATATTTTCAGCAAACATAAAAGCAAATACAGAACAAACTACTTAAAAATCAACCACATTTTTTAAACAAAAACTGCAATTAATTTTAAACCACCACTTTTTCTGCAGTAATTACATTATCAAACATTCATAACCATATTGGTATGCTTCACTTTTAAGATACAGAGCTGACAGAACCATCACCCAAGCCCAGTCACCTTCTGTAATTGGTAAGGCCTACCAGTATAACTGATTTTCCCCTAATTTAGCCATATCAGTTTGCTTGAGAACTAAAATAAACCTGGGAACAAGGGCCAGGATGAGTCCTCTCTGTAAGCCAACAGGACCACCTTGATTAATTCCAAGCCACTGATCTCAACATAATGTTTCTAACCAACCAGACTCCTCAGTCAAAGATACTGAAAGCAAAGATAATAATTAGGTAGTCAATATTACCATAAAATTAAATTTTATATAAGAGCAAATGTAGTCTTCTATCTTCAGATCCAATCATATATTTGTTAAAAGTAAAAGATATGCAAATAGATGCTAATGAGATGGCAAACTTTCCCCAAGAGAGAATCACACTTGAGATAAATCACCACTCTCACAATTTTAATTCCATAAGTAGCAATCGTTGAGAATATATCTTTCCCCTTTGACTACTTTGATTAAGTAGTTTCAGCAGAAGCTGATCAGAAAACACTTTTTCTCAGATTTTTTTTTTCTGCACCACTACTACCAGGAGATTAAAATTAGCAAGACAGATGAAGTCAGAATCCACATCATCCCCATTTACTGCCTTCAACACCTGAAAATTAGGAAGAAAAAGACATCAAGGAAACAAACAGAGCAATCTAATGCCTGGCTACAGGACAAATTCTATCTTTAAAATTGAGCATGTTTCTATCAACTCTATGAATTCAGGTCTTTAATGAAAAGGTTATAGCATGCAGAGAGAAAACAGTGCCACATCAGCCAAGCAACTAAATGAGATACCTCACCTGTCACAGAGAAAATCAATAAGGCCCAATGAATTTATATTGTACACTGATTTATTTAGGGAAAAACTCTGAAATACAATGTCTTTAGCTTTTTGTATAATAAACATATTCTGCTCCATTGGCTGGAAGCAATATAAAAAAAGATGGCCTCTGTGGCAGAGGGCAACTAGGACTCGGTACAAGAGAGAAGCAGAACAAGATGAAAGAAAAGGAGCTGGGAAGGGGGAATTTTCCATTCGACATACATAAAAATAATGGTTTTTTACAGGGAAAGGAATGTAAGGGAACAATCAGCTTTGGTAGAAAAAAAATAGCAGAAGGACTAAAGGAGCCCCAAAAGTGGTTTACACCCCAAACAAAACAAGGGTGAGACAAACTTAAGTAGGAAAAATGTGCATCAACATTCAGAGAAAAGCATGTGATGGGATTCTTTCCCAGCACCGTCTTGTTCTCTTCTGGGATGGTACCTTTCACCCTCCCTCTCTAGACCTTTACTTGTGCTACTCCTTCAGCCTAGAATTTCCTTTCAACCTCTCCACTCACTTAATTCCACAGTCTCCTAATACAAGCTTAAAATCTCTCTATTTTGTGAAGTCACAGGCAATATCCAACCTCTTCCACTCCACCCGATCGCACCCAAAGCTTTGTTTATATCTCACTGTGGACACTTAGATTATATTCTGAATCACACCCATTTATATTACATATTCATTTTCCCCACCACTACACCTAGGGGTTCTCATGGAGGGGGGGATATGTTATCTTTTTAAAATTGTGGTAAAATACACATGATCTAAAATTTACCGTATTAACCGTTCTTAAGTGTACGGTTCAGTAGTGATAAATACAGTCACATTATTGTGCAACCAATCTCCAGAACTTTTCATCTTACAAAACTGAAACTCTGTACCCATTAAACTCTTTGTTCCTCCCTACCCCCCACTCCTGGAAACCATCATTCTACTTTCTATGAATCTGACTATTCTATGTACCCCATATAAATGGAATCATACAGTATTTGTTTTCTTGTGAATGGCTTATTTCACTTAACTAATGTCCTCAAGGATCAACGATGTTGTAGCATTTCAGAATCTCCTTCCTTTTTAAGGCTGAATAATATTCCATTATGTGTATGTACCACAGTTTCTTTCTCCATTCAACTAACCGTGGACACTTAGGTTGTTTCCAATTTTTGGCTATTGTGATTAATGCTGCTATGAACATGGTCTTTGAGACTCTGCTTTCAATTTTTTTTTTTTTTTAAGATTTATTTGTTTGAGAGACAGAAAGCATGAGCGGGAGAGACAGAGGGAGAGAGGCAGACTCTGTGCTGAGAGTCTGTGCATGGAGCCTGATCCGGGGCTCGATCCGAGGACCCTGGGATCATGACCTGACAAAAACCAAGTGGTGGTCATTTAACTGACTAGGCTACACAGGCACCCCCGCTTTCAATCCTTTTGATGTATTTACAAAAGTGGAACTGCTGGATCATACAAGAGGTCTATTTTCAATTTTTTGAGGAATTGCCATACTGTTTTCCATGTTGTGTATACCATTTTACATTCTTATGAAGAGTGCACAAGGGTTACAATTTCTCCACATCTTCACCAATACTTTTTAATAGTAGCTAACCTAATGAGTGTGCATTCATAATGTCTCATTGTGGTTTTCATCTGCATTTTCCTAATGATCAGTGACACTGGGCACATTATCATGTTTTTATCAGCCATTTATATATCTTCTTTGGAGAAACATCTACTTAAGTCTTTTGTTCTTTTTTTAATTAGGTTATTCTGTTGTTGTTGTTGAGCTGTAGGAGTTTTTATGTACCCTGATTATTAATCCCTTATCAAATCACCTCCTATCAAATGAACCACTAAGGTGTTTTCTTTTTTTCAATTTACCTTTCTATTCCCTAATTTTCCAGAGTAGATTATATGTAATACAGAAATACATTTTGAGTTGAATCTGTGTCTTCTTTTTAAAAAAAAATTTTTGTATAATGTAAAATTCAAAATATCCAAAAAGGGGTATACAATAGAAAATAAGACACTCTCCCATCCCTGTTCTCCTGCCACCCCCTGGAGGCATTTTCCTCTTTCTAATAATTCCCTCCAGAGAAAGTCTGTGCATATACAAGAAAATATGTATCTTAATTTATTCTCCTCCAAAATATTAGCCACCATTATTCACTGTTCTGCACCTTTTTTGACTTACCAATTATTCCATTTCAGCATAAACTGCCTTATTCTTTTTAACAACTACTACATATTCTACTATATGTCCCATAATTCGTTTATCCAATCCCCCAAAAATGGGTACTTCCGTTGTTTTTTATTCCTACAAAGACTATCTCTAAATATATATTATTTCATCCAAGTACAAGACCTGTAGAATAAATTCTAATAAGAAATCAAATGATATGTGTATTTTAAGTTTTGATAACTATTTCCAAATTGGTCTCAATGAAACCTGCAAAAATCCCATTAGCAATGGGATTTTTTACTCCCATTAGCAATGATGACCCTGCCTATTTCTCTATACCCTCAATAGCACATTGTGTTCTCAATTTTTTTTTTTTGTTTCTTCGTCAGTCTGAAAGACTACTAAGTTGAGTATTTGTGTCATTCACAATCCAACCTCAATCTACATGTCCCATGGCCTTTAACTGTAGTCAAATAGTTTCTCGTTGGCTCTAAATTTAGGAAGAAGTTCCTTCCTCTATGTCTTTGTTCAAACCGTATCTTTTATGTTGAATGTTCTTTCTTCCTTCAAAGGTTAGTTCCAGATGATCTCTCTGCTCTTTCCACAAATACAAAACACGATACTGATGCAAGAACTATTTAGTGTGAGTCTCTTATATTATATAAAAGCAAATGAATTTTGTGCTATGGGAGATCAGAGCAAGGAAAAGTCAACCTAGAATGAACAGTGGCCTCAATAACTTTAAGCTATACAGGCATACCTGGATTTACTGTGCTACTCTTTATCATTCTTCAAAGATACTGCATTTTTTTTGTTTGTTTGTTAAGAGTTTGAAGGTTTGTAGCAGCCTTGCATCAGGCATATCAGTGTCATTTCCTCAACAGCATTTGCTCACTTTACATCTCTGTATCACATTTTGGTAATTCTCACAATATTTCAAACTTTTTCACTATTATTATATTTATTATGGTGATCTGTGATCAGTGATCCTTGATGTTACTATTGTAATTGCTTTGGAGCAATTACAAGCAATTTGGAGCAAGCATGACAAATCATGCCCAGAAAAGACAGTGAACTTAATCAATAAATGTATGTGTTCTGACTACAGATGTGGTGGAAATAGCACTTTGTCATGTGTTTGGCTGTATAGTATATTTTGAAGATAAAAAAGAACTCTAAATCAGTAGAGATACAAAAAAAATAAGGTTGCTATATAATAAAGATGTTAATAATAAAGGACATGACTATAAAGAGTTTTATCTCGAGGGGCGCCTAGGTGGCTCAGTTGGTTAAGCAACTGCCTTCGGCTCAGGTCATGATCCTGGAGTTCCGGGATCGAGTCCCACATCGGGATTCCCTGCTCAGTGGGGAGTCTGCTTCTCCTCAGACCTCTCCCTCCTCATGTGCACTCTCTCTCTCAGTCTCCCTCTCTCAAAAAATAAATAAATAAATAAATAAATCTTTTTTAAAAAAATAAATAATAATAAGAGTTTTATCTTGAACTAAACAACATTGAGCATTCTCCAACTCAGAAGTGTAGAGTTTTCTGTAGCCATAATGCATTAGTATGTCACTGGCCACTCCTCTAAGTATTCTAAACTAGAAGGACACCTTGAAACTAGTGTTGTATTTAATATACCACTTGCCTCAAGATTTCAACCTCAGAAGACTATCTGTATTCTCTTCCCCCAAAATATTTCTACCTAACTCTGCCTTGCCCTCATGGCTTCAGTCACATAGAGACTGATCACAAGAACTTTAGAATCTCGCCTTTTCTCATCATAAAGAGTAAATAATGTGTCTCTGACTCCATACTGAAGGTGGCAATATAATTTGTTCTTTTGGAGAGAGGACTAACATCTCAAACTGACAACTAAATAATATGTATGATTAAGAGCCAAGCACACATGCTGAATATCCCAAAGTATAGACATTTTTTAATAAGATAAAAGAAGGCTTAATCAACAAGATATATTCAGAGGAAAAAAATGTATTTTTTCTCAGACACACCCAAATAACCATCTTTTCAGCAGTATCACCTTCTTAAACCCAAATCATTCTTCCCCTTTACTACTTGTCAGCAAAACGAAAAAAAAAAAAAAAAAAAGAATTAAGATATAATAACTAAGTACAACTCATTAAATGATTAATTCCTTACATTTCTTTATAACAAGTTAAAATTTACATAGGATTTTGGGTTGCTTGGGTGGCTCAATCGGTTAAGCATCTGACTCTTGATTTCAGCTCAGGTCATGATCTCAGGGTTATGAGATTGAGCCCCACATCCAGCACGGAGTCTGTTTATGATTCTCTCCCTCTCTCTCCTTCTTCCTTTGCCCCTTACCCCACTCTTTCCTTCTTTCACGCTCTCTAAAAAAAAATTTACATAGGATTTTAACCAATAGCTCATATAGTGCTCAAAAATAACCTATAAAGTACATGTTATCTCCACTTCTAAAAAAAAAGACACTCAGGGGTACCCGGATGGCTCAGCCAATTAAGTGTTCACCTTTGGCTCAGGTCATGATCCCACAGCCCTGGGATTGAGCCCCGCAAAGGGAATCCCTGCTCAGCAGGGAGTCTGCTTCTCCCTCTCCCTCTGCCGCTCCCCCTGCTTGTGCTTTTTCTTTCTCTCTCTCTCTCTCTGTCAAATTAATAAATAAATAAATCTTTTTAAAAAATGAAATTCACAGACAAAAAATTCACATTCATAATGCTGATAGAGCTAGCACTCAAATAAAACCACATTCTTTTCACCATACAGCACCTCTTTAAAGTCTAGAAATTTATATTTAATATCTATTTTTTAAGTTCTAAAACAAAGGTTTTAATGAAATGTTTAGAATATTAACATCATGCCGTCATATACACCACATGTCTCAAACTATTAATCTCAAACTTAAACTATTACTGTCATAACTCAAGTGTGCAGACTATAGAACTTCTCTTACACATGAGAAATAGACTCATAAGAAAGCTAATTAGTTTATGAAGTGCTTCAAACTATCCTTATATAATGATACAAAATAGTTATTATTAAACAAAACTAAATAATAATTACTCAGTATTTGAATCTGACACTAATAAAACTCATTAAAAAATAAACTCTTGGAAAAACACCAAAATGCTTTAAATAATCTGCTAAACCAGGCAAACTAAAATTTAAGGAAATAAGGCTCCATACTGTATGATTCTAACTACATGACATTCTGGAAAAGACAAAACTATGCAGATAGTAAGAAGATCTATGGTTGTCAGGGGGTAGTGGGGAGAGATGGATGAATAGGCAGAATATGGTAGACTTTGGGGCAAACTACTGTATGATACTGTAATGACAGACACGTTATTATACGTTTATTCAAAAAACCCTCATGTAAATGCTGTGTCAATGTAGGCTCCTTGGTTGTAATAAATGTATCATTCTGGTAGGTACTGTTGATAATGGGAGAAGCTATGCATGTATGCAGGTGGGGTATATAGGAAAAATCTGTATTTTTTTGCTGTAAACCTAAAACTGGGCTAAAAAAAATATACTATAAAAATAACTGGGCTAAAAAAATCTATTTTCAAAAATTAAGACAAATTAACTGTGACAACTCTAATCTTTTCCTACCACACGTTGCTCTATAGGTCCACTATTACCTACTTAGCAAAGAGCCTTTGACCATCAATCCTAACGTTCAGCTGAACTTTTCTTTATATACTCAGTGCTTCTCACAAGGCCTGCTCTGCCCCTTGCAGCCCACTCATACTCGAACATGACATTGTAGACTAAGTCCAAAGACAGGGAGAAAATTTGGTACAGACAACTGACAGAGAAGGCAGGTAATGGAGAAGAAAGCAAAGAATTCCTAAAGAGGGAAATCAGCAGGAAAGTCCACATGAGAGAACAGAAAGGAGAAAACAATCCTGAGATACTCTGAATTTATTGGTCTACATAATGTGAAAACCGTATGAAATAGATTATTCTAAAATGTAATGTTACAAATGTAACATTGCTTGTAACAAATATAACAATGTTACAAACATGTCCCTTCTTTTTAAAAAAAAGGCTTTGCTGAACACATTTCTAAAAGTAGAAAAAAAAAGAACTAGAACTTGAAAATGTGTTTACAATGTGTCCTCCAGCTACAAGCAGGATGATTTTTCAAAAGTTGACCATAAATGCTACAAACATTTTTCAAAAAAAAAGATGTATGAAAGGGTGTGTGTCAAAGTGCCATACAAAGACCTAGCTCTCAAAATAAACTTATGGATAAAATGGTGAAGATTAAATTTTTATGATTGATTACATGGAAGAAAGATATAAACTTTTATCTTCTGGGTATTCTTCAACTAAGAAGTCAAAAACTTGGTATGAGTTACTAGACTGGATGTGGGTACAACGAGATTCTGAAATAGTCATATAGGAATGACTGTGGAGTGTGTGTGCTTGCTTGCTTTGGTCATCAATGAGAACAGGCTAAGCCCCTGGCAGATCCAAATATGTGAGCCATTTAGGACAGGCTAAAGGCTATCAGGGCAAATCAGGGACCCATTGGACAGGCTTAGAGATGGTTCCAGAAGGAGCTACCACCCCCATCAATACCATCTGAGCAAATAATGACCCTCTGCATCTGAAATTTCAGCGGAGGTATAAAGACTGGAGTTGCGCTAATGATCCAATTCAGTTCAGCTAATAGTAATTAAACACCAATGAAGTACCAAGCATTAAGTTAAAAATGCCATAAGACAATGAAGAGTAAGATGTAGTTCCCGCTCTAAAAGTTTCCAGTCCAACACAGGGTGAGACACGTCCACACATGACTCTCACCAAGGCAAAGTAGAGCAAATGCCAAGAAAGAGAGGTAAAAACAGACATTCCAAGATTTCGTCAAGGAGACAGACTATCTTGGATAAAACCTATGGTCACCAGTTGACCAACAGGGTGTTGCTATGGTTACTGTTCTTGCTCATAATTTTCTCCCACGAGATAGATATACCACTTCTATACTAGAAGACGTGAAAAACTTGAAAAATTTATACGTTACTTTAATGTTTCACAAATGATTTTCCATAAATTCTTCACTGAAACCCAAAGCTATGCTATGCTAGGTAGAGGTTGTCATCCTGTCAGGCAGCCAACCTCTCAAGATGGTCCCCAATGATACATGCTTCACATCCTGTGTCTCACTCTTAATCAGGGCTGGCCCATGAGACCAATAAGACATCAAAAATGGTGGTATGTGACTTCCAAGGATAGGTCATAAAAGGCACTGCAGTTTCCACCTTGGTCTCATGTATGTCACTCTGGGGAAGCCAGCTCCCATAACCTATCAGGTTATGGAAAAGCCCCTTATGGAGAGGAACCAAACTGCCAACACCAACTTGCCAGCCATGTGATAGGCACTTTGGAAAGGAACCTTGTAGCCCCAGGCGTGTCCCCCAATAATTGCACCTCCTGCTGGCATCTGACGGCAACCACATGAGATCCTGAGCCAGAACCACCCAAACTACTGACCCACCACAAACATGACATAATAAATGATTATTGCTGGGGTGCCTGGGTGGCTCAGTCATTAAGCATCTCCCTTCAGCTCAGGTCATGATCCTGGGGTCCTGGGATCTAGAACCGCATTCGACTCCCTGCTTCTCCCTCTCCCACTCTACCTGCTTGTGTTCCCTCTCTCACTGTCTCTCTCTCTCTCTCTGTGTCAAATAAATAAATAAATAAATCTTTAAAAAATGATTATTGTTGCTTTCAGCCACTGAGATTTTGATTATGTTACAAAGCAACAGAGAATTGATGCATGTGAGGCTCCAAGAAACTAACTTATCTACTACCATTTAGGAGTGGGCAGGGAAACCAGGTCTGGAATCTAATCTCTAAGCTTTAGGTTCAGTTTTCTTGCCATTAAACTTACTTCTCAAGTAAAATAAGTTACAATACCATAACAATGATCATTTCAGTGTGATTATACCACCAGCACTAATACCAGGTACCCCACAGTTTAAAAAAAAAAAGACACAGCATATGCTCTTATATACTTGACAGACATGATGAGACCTGCAATATCATTAAATTCATGGTATTCCATGGTACTTTGTGGGCTTTTTACTGTTTTCTGGAAGATTTCTGTTTTTGTTTTTGTTTTTTTAAGATTTTATTTATTTATTTGACACAGAGAGAGACCACAAGTAGGCAAAGAGGCAGGCAGAGGGGGAGGAGGAAGCAGGCTCCCCACTGAGAAGAGAGCCCAATGCAGGCTCGATCCCAGGACCCTCGGATCATGACCTGAGCCGAAGGCAGGGGCCCAACCCACCGAGCCACCCAGGCGCCCTGATTTCTGTTTTGTTTTTTTTAATGTACAGACTTTAAGAACAAAAACCTATGTAGAACATTGAATACTCAACAATCATATTACTGACACTGAAAATATTTATATACTTTACAATCTGAATCACAATAAACATCTGTATAATTTTAAACAGAATTAATATGTCAGACAAGAAATGCTCAATAGCTGATTTTTTAAGGATTTGCATTTTTGCTTTAGGTCTTCAACATTTTAGCATTACACAAATGTAGTAAAACAGAGCAGCAAAATGTTCATGATGGTGAAATCTTAAGTTCTAATTCATGAAATTGTTACTACCTTACAGGGCAAGGTGGCCAGCTCTTAGCCTGTCTACTCCTGGAAAAAGTCAACAGAATATTTCATTGTCACAACCACATCTGCATGCAATGTCCCTTGATATAATTACCTCTTTTGACCCACACATTTCTACAAGGTTGGACAGGTTTACCACCATTCCCATTTTCCAAAGGATGATTGGGCTTAGAGAAGTCTAAGTAACTTAACTGAGACACATGCTGTTAAAAAGAATCACAAAAATCCACCTATATTTTTTTAAAGAAACCCAACCTATAACTTTTTAGCTCCAAGTCCCAATCTTTTCTTCTGCATCGTATTTTAGCCCAGTGGTTCTCTACCCAGGCTGCCATTAGAACACCTGGGGACACTTTGAAAAATATCAGTACCTGAACGTCATCCCCAGAGACTGATTTAATTACTCTGGTCTATTTTAGCCATCTAGCATATAATAAACCAGTAGTGGTAAATTCACAGAAAGCTTAGACTACAAAAGGAGAAACTGCAGATATCTCTCTTTATTCCCCAAAGGTCCCTGAAAGACACAGATAACTTGCAATAAACCAAGTAGAACAGGAGGAAGAGGAGATGAAAAACTAAACCCATACTGCCACTCTCATGGGGCCACCAAAAAAGTATTTTATTCCCTCGTCCCGCTCCTTGAACCTCAGCATCCCACGCCTTAATTCCACTGCAAGTTCTAGCTCAAGTGTTGCCTCCTCTGTGAAGTCTTCAGGATCATACAGAAAAAAGCCCTTTTTTTTTTTTTTGGCATCCATCTTACTTTGAACCTCTATAACAGCATATATTGCATAAGTCACTTACTCATACATCCATTTCTCTCACTGACCTGAGGAGTCCTTCAGGGCAGAATCCCTATCTCATTCATCCTTCCCATCTTATGTATCTTTCCATCTTACATAGCCTTGAAGAGAGCAGATATTAATGAGTATTGCTAAATCAGATCATTTTTTGTGTTTGGCTGATAAATTTCCCCTTAGCCCCTAGTACACACTCCTTTGAAATTTTTCAGTTTTTAATAAATGGGGACTTTTTTCCCCCACAAGTGGATTAGGTCAGAGACTAGTATACAGAAAGGCCAGATTTGGGGAGAGCAGTTAGCAGTGGAACTCTGAGCCAGGAGAAAAATGGTCAATAGGATATTGAAGGGTGGGGTCACATATTCGTTTTGTTTGTTTCAAAGGGAAGATTAGTCAAAGACAGTGACAATGTGATTTTTACCTACAAGAAACATAACAAAGAACAGTGATTACAGGCAACCACCTTTTCAACACCTCCCTGTCTATGGGGCTCCTTCCTCTCAGCATAAATACATGCACTCTCTCCCCTCAAAAAAAGAAGTCTGCCACAGTGGTTCTCATCTTCAGACACGTGTTAGAATCCCTTGGTGAGCTTTGAAAATTCTGGACAGAAGACCAGTGAAGACAGAAACTCTGAGGAGGGGCCCAGGCACACCTACTCTCCTCTCTTCCTCCCCTCTGACTCATTCCTCTACCCATGCAGTGTAGTCTCTGCCCCCACCAGTCCAACGGAACCACTGACTTCCAACAGGCACTTTAAAATCTTCATGTACTTGATGATTCGTACTTGATGATTCAAGCTTAACTGGGTTCTACTTCTTGAAACTTTACAAGTCAGCCTGAAAAGTTATGCTTTCTCTATCCTGCAGCCTCTCTGGCCACTCCCCTTCAGCAACCATCTCTCTGTCTTTGTCTTGGTTTGTCCTTAAAATTTCAATATTCTCCAGGGTTTACTTTGAGTCCTTTTCTCTTCTCTTTTTATGCAGTTCCTCTAAGCCTTTTGTCCTTACCCACACCATTAACTACTCTCCATATAGTAAGTACTCAGAAATCTGCATCTCCAGCCTCCACATTCTTCATGATGCTCCAAGACCTCATATCCAACCACCTCCTTGACAGCCCCAACTTGCCAAGTTTAAATTGCCCTGCAAGCAATTTAATCCCATGTCCCAACCTGAACTCATGAGCTGACCCTCAGACAAGCTTCCTCTTCACTTTTCCCTCTCACTACCCATATTGCAGCATCCTCAGGCTCCCATTCCTGTTACATTCACACAGTCACAAAGACCAGCCAATTTTCCCTCCTCCTAAATATTTTTCCTAAAATTTCTAATTTCCAAGTATTCTCACTACATCCAACCGTGTCTCAGCTCTCGGGTTTCCATTATCCATACTAATGCACTGTCAGCTCAGGCCTGCAGTCTTCCTCCCCACTCGGCACCTCACTGCCCCCGAATCTACCCAGCACACCGCTTTCATGGTGACCTTTCACGTCACTCACAATGTTGCACGTGGCATAGGAAGTATGCCCTGACTTAGCTATCTGGTTTCATCTCCTTTCACTGCTGATTTTGCCCTTCATACTCCAATATAACTGACCTACATATAGCTCCCTGAACACACCAGGCCCTCATAATACCATACAACTATTCATGCCATTAGGCCTGTGTGGAAATGCTCTTTGCTGCTTGTCACCCTGCTCACTTCTACTCAGCTTTCAAGATTCAGCTCAAACACAACCACTGCTAAAATCCTCCTCTGGCATTTCCATCAGGGGTCAAGAGCTCCTGCTAGCCTTGCTTTGCACTTATAGCTCCGTTAGGGGAAATAGCACACAATATTTGAACTGTTGGTCAAGATGTCTATTGTCCTGCTAGACTATAAGATCCTTGATCAAGGACAGTGACTTCATCTTTATATCCTCAGCAGAAGTTCAATGCACATAGCATATAGTTTAAAAGAAAAACAAGGAATTAATGAACTATAGACCAATGAAAGAATAAGAAGATCAACTGGACTTTAAGTATAGAAGAAGTCCAGATCCTAAGGAAGTATGGACATCTATTATTAAGTCCCACCTATTAAAAAAATAGAAATAAATGATTTTCAGGTATTATCAAGGAAACAAAAACAAAAAACACAAAAACAAAACAAAACAAAAAAAGAACTTATCAATATGCTAAGCAGGCAATAAGGCGGTAGACAATAGAGCTAGACCAAGAGAGCTGCTGACAAAAGGTCAACTGAAAAGCCAGAGATGAAGGTGGTTCTTTCTACTCATCAAATAATTAATTCATCCACCTAAATCCATGGACTGATCAAAAGACTGGCAACTTCCGGGGCCCCTGGGTTAAGCCCCAGTGGGTTAAGACTCTGCCTTCGGCTCAGGTCATGATCTTAGGGTCCTGGGATTGAGCATGTCAGGCTCTCTGCTCAGCAGGGAGCCTGCTTCCCTCCCACCATCCCTGCCTGCCTCTCTACCTGCTAGTGATCTCTGTCAAATAAATAAATAAAATCTTAAAAAAAAAAAAAAAAGATTGGCAACTTCCTCTGTCAGTTCACCACTCCTCCCCTTTGTCATTATTCTCCATAGCCTTTTCCCAGCCCCCACTACTAAATCCCAGATTCCCAAATTCCAGATCCCTCTGCTAGAGCCACAGGTCCTACCAGTGGATTAATATGAGATATAAGGCAGGGGCTAGGAGGTTGACCATCTTTGTTCTTGTGGCCAGGACCTAGAGGAAAGAAATGAAACTACTATTTACTGAGGGCCAATTATGTACTACATATTGTGCTACTTAACAAACACTCACTAAACCTCAGAGTAACCATGAGTAATTATCCCATTTCACAGATAATTTGTATCCAAGATCACAGGTAAGTAATCACAGAGCCTACCTGAAGACCCAGAGATAACAGACTCCAGAGTATTTCTATACTCCTGACTATCTCAAAATGAAGAGAGATGTGGTCTACCTATTCTAGGTGGCACCTCAGAATATATCACTCTCCAAAACACTATTATAACTGTTGGCTAAAGTCTATAGTATACCACTAATACATAATGGGCATACAATGAGTTAAAACAGCTTTGGTGGAGCACCTGGGTGGCTCAGTCGTTTAAGTGTCCAACTCTTGATCTCAGCTCAGGTCTTGATCTCAGAGCAGTTTTTTATAAAAACAAATAATATAACATAACATAACATAAAATAGCTTTGGGGACCTGATCTGGGAACCTAAATGCCATTTGTTATTTTATTCCTGTAAGTACACTGTTCCACATTACAAACAAAAATGGACTTGAAAATTAATTTCTGGAATACAATGGGCTAATCTTTAGCAAGGCTTTTAAGAATATTTTTCTTCCACAAAAAAACCACTAAGGATAGAAACTATTTTACCTTGTTAACTTGTAAGAACAATGACATTAGAAGACACCTGTGGGAAGCATGCTTATCTGACCAGGTGCTCGTTTACAGTGCGCTGTCATTTGAATAAAACATCACACTAAACCCTACAGACCCAGACCTTATGATAGAAAAACTACAGCAGTACAGCTGATATGCCTATAATCTACTGACAAAACGTACTCCTTAGCAAAGTGAAACCAGATGTCTGGTGTAAAAATCTGATGTCTGTGGACTTGTCTTTCTTGGCTTCCCGAGCTGTATTAGACACACTAAATACACAGCTTAGCTGTATATTAAACCCACAACTTGGCAAAATCATGACAGTTTGGACATGAAGCATCAGCATTTTTATTGTAATTCTTATAAACCAAAGACATTTCTGAAATAGAAATCCTAAATTTAAGCACTCAGCTAAATGCGGTACTATGTCTTTCCCACGTTAGGAACAGTGTCAGAGCTTTTTAAACACATTTATAGAAACTCCTTCCCTTCATTTTTCAAGCTGACACTCGTTAGACATGGCTGTGGAATGATTACAAGGGGGGGAAAGGGGAGAGGGGATTCAAACCACTTCAGGTGCCAGTGTTATCCCAGAAATTTGAGGATCAGATTAACAGGTGATCACTGTGAAAATGCAAACACCCACCTGCAGGAACGTTAAGTATGAGATACCTTGCTTCAATTGCAAAGAGGATCATTAAGAATGTGATAGGTGACCAGATTAAAAAGGGAGGGAAATTAAGTTAGTATCTGTATGCCAGATGCTGTCTTTTTGCACACTTTTTAATATACTCATTGTTCTGTTTTGACAGGTGAGAAGTTAGGGAGTAAAGTTCTAACTGGCACAAAGTCGCAGAGCTAATGAGATAAGAGCCAGGACTGGAACCCATTTCTAGAAGACTCTAAAAGACATGTCACTTCTACATGGGGACTGGGGATGGAACAAGGAGTGGTGGTACATAGCCAAGAATATGGAGGTAAAAAGCAGAAATTTACAGTTTTGCCAAATAGTAACATATAACATGAAACAAAGTTGAAGAAAGAAACACAAATAGTTGAAAGGGTTCCTCTGAGAATTCATAAGAGACTCACTTTCTACCTTTTATATCCCTGCAAGACTCATTTTTAAATAACTTTTTTAAATCTTATATAACCTTTGTAACCAGAAAAGATTATCTTAAATAAAAAATGAAGTTAAATGTACAGAAACTCATACAAGCGAACAATCTAGTATTTATTAAGTGCATCATCCTTAACACTCCATGTTTTCTCATCTTATGTCATCTTTATGGAACAATTCAAAATGCTATCCTCATCTGATCTTTATACTGTTACATTTAATACACTGCAAAATGACTACAACGCTATAATGGTGCTCCAATTGCTCGTAAGGGTTAACCTGTCTCAAGCTTATGCACTCCCTGCTTGCTAACCTCAGTCCCTTGGTCTGCAGCCAAACTAACCTACTTTCTTGAGATTTGCAAACTGCTGGCCTTGAGGAGTGAAGGACTAAACTTTCCCAGAAGATAATGCCTAATCACATTTGAAAACAGCTGCTGCTGATGCCAGCAAGTCTGTTCCGGATCATGTCGACATACCAACTACTACCTGGGCCCCAGCTTCTCCAGCATGTAGGGCCCCCTGCCCCGTTTGTCACATCTTCCCTTTTAAAACTCTTCAGCTTCACCTGGACTGGGAAGGTGGTCTTTGGGACATTAGTCCACCATCCTCCCAGGTTGCCAGCTTCCTGAATAAAACAATCTTTTCTTTCCCACTTGTCTCTCACCTATCTCTCAAGTATTGATTTTCAAGCTGCCAGCAGCCAAACCTGAGTTTGCAACTGATTCTCTGTCCAGTAACACTATTCTAAAACAGGACACAAATCACCACGGTCAGTAATCCTTGAAAGTTTATCACTGAAAGTACTAGAAGGCAGAAAAATAGTACTGTCCCCCCACAACACGTACAGACCTGCACATAACTAAGATCAATAGTACAGGGAAGGTCTTGTACATTAAATACTTAAGTACTCCAAAAATCTACAGAAAACTAGTAAAAGGCCTGCTCCAAATGGCCATCTCCAAACCCAGTCTCATTTTACCATCCTACTTATATATCAATGCTCCACACTTTGGTGGGAAAAGAATAAATATCTACTGCATCAATGAATGAACCCATCATCAATAAACAACTATTTTCTGGTTTTACATAAATTATATGGTTATTTATCACTTGAGTCCAGACAAATAAGGCAGGTTCGGGGCACAAGCAGCCAATGTCAATTTGACACAGAGGTTAATTCTAGCTTTCCTTTTTAAGTATCCAAGAATGGTTTGCAACATTCTTGCTTATGGCTAACCTGAATTTTAGCTAATTTAAAATGTTTGTTGATACAGGACACATAGGATGCAGAAGGTATTCCCAACCTTCGGAGAGGGTCTGTGTTTCATTTCACCAGTAAGAAGGTAGAAGGAGTGGTATATTGGAGAACCGACAGGAAATTTGCACAAAAGAACTGTTGAGAGAGATTACACTGAAAATCACAGCAAACCTCCAAGAGCTTCAGTGTGCTGTCTGGCTACTTTTCAGAAGTGAATAGAATATTTGTGAGGGGTATCAAAGTGAAAGTCAAGAGTAAAAGGCCCAGACTGGTAATGTCAAACCCCACACTGGAAAAAAAAAAAAAAAATCAAAAACAAACAAACAAAAAACCTTCCTCTATGGGCTTGTGAGAAGATCCTAAAAGGAGTTCAACCGGTATCATATTGCTAATTAATTTCACCCTTTGGCGTTCTAAAGAATTTTTACAGGAGTCCTTTTTAAAACGTACAGATCTGTGGGTGGAGGTCCTGTCCATAATCAAGCAGGACCCCGATTCTTCAATACTCAGTCTCTGGGATTAATCGAAGTTAGCTTAGAGTGAGACATGGACTGGAGAGAGACAACTGCAAGACCCACGTTCCAAAGACGGGAAGGGCAAGGACAGTTTTCTATCAGGTCAAATGGCTAAAAGGGATCTTTGCCAAGCCGCCAAACTCCCAGCCAGCGCTACAGATTCTAGGCCTGAAAAAACTCTTGGGTTTGGAGCCTGTGACCCTAGAAAGTGGGCCTCCGGTTCCTGATGAAATGGAAGAATCAGGCCCCTAAATCCCCCAGGGGCAGTTCTGGATCTGGATTTTTCTCTCCCTTGGTCTTTCTTCCTACAGCCCTAGCTCCTTCCACCCCTGATCATTCCTTACTTACCCTTTCTCCCGTTCTTCCTCGGTGAGAAGGGGTAAGTGGTTATTTTGTGCCCTCGCCCAATTTGGCCAAAACCCTAAAAGTAAAAATGACAGAGACAGACAGGTGCTTTAAAATCGTGGTGTTCAAGCCTCAGGGACTCCCACCACAAGCCCAACAGTTCAAGGCAGAGGACAACGCGCCCCCACAGCGCTCCCTCTCACGGCCAGGGCTTGCAGCCGGAGTTGTCCCCTACGAGGGGGACGAGGAGAGGGCGCGATCTGGGAGTGGCCCGCTTGGCGGGGAAGAGCGAGCCGCCTCCCGGCCAGGTGTCGCCGCGGTTGGGCGCCGGTTTGCAACCATGGTTAGCCAGAGGAGAAGGCGGCAGGGCCGGCCGCCGCGCGGGGCCTCAGATAAACACGCGCACGCACACATGCTCGCGACACCGCAGGACTCGCGGCCGAGCAGCCCTCAACCTCCCAGCAATTCCCGCCCCGCCTGGAAACGACTTCCCCGGAAGGGTCCCAAGCCCCGGGGACCGCCAGAGGCCGGCGGCTGAGCACCCACCCACCCCCTCCATCCTCTCAGAACCCCCCGCCCCGAACCGCCACCGGGCTCCCACCCTCCGCACCCGCCGCGCAGCTCAGCCCAGGGGAAGTCCCCGCGCTAGCCCCGCCCACTGCCGGCGGAAAGCTCCGCCTCCATTCCCCAGCGCGCGGGAGCCGCGCGAAGCTCCGCCCCCGGCGGAAAACTGGCACCACCCTCTCCTCCCCCCGCCAACACGGGAGCCCGCCTGGGTTAGACCCAAAACCCGGCGTGGATTTGCAACGGATCAAAAGTAACACTCATTCAGCAAGCAATATCTGAGCCTTTACTCTATGGTCTGCACTGTACTAATGACAGAGAGGACGAGAGGGAGCCGAAACTCTGTGAAACTTGGTTTTCAGCTCCTCCCTTATTATAGAGGTGGGGAAATGGAGACCCCAGCAGTTGCTTGGAGTGTACGGTTATAGGGGCAAAGAGCTTCTCCAGAGCTCTCCCTCTGGACACCTTTACTGCGTTTTTTCTACTAAAGTGTAAACAGGAAAACTATTTCAATTTTGGTTTCTCTAGGCAAACCAAAACGAATAATCCAGAACAGGCGGGTTTACTTTGGAAAACCTGGAATTTCATACCTAAGCTTTTGTCTTCAAGTGGTACAAACTTATGGGGTTTTAACAACCTACAAACAAAATGGAACCTAAACCTACCGAACAGGTATAAAATACTTATTCTCTCTTTTATCCCCCCTCCAATTATATCCCTCATTATTTCTGTCTTTATCTTGCGAATGATGACAAACTACTCTGCACATTTCCAAATCATTTAATACAAATGTTAGTACCAGATGCTCTGGTACTTTTGTTCAAAATCAATTCTAAAGGTTTAAGAACCTACTCAGAGACTCGACCTGATAGCTAGAACCCCTAGCATCTCCCAAGAATAAAGTTGCTTTCCTGCAAAAAGGGTATGTGCCAGTTTTGTAGTTTTTCTCATTCATCACTGAAAGAATTACTGTAGGGCAAGTTCTTCTCTGCCAGGGCTTAAGGTTTTAATTCCATGTGCACTTAGCTGTGAGGACCACCATCATCAAATAGCATTGGCAACCTGTCTAAAAACTCGATTGCACTCTCTTGGCATTGTGAAATTAATAAAGGGAAACCTCACTAAAGTGGAGTTGGGAAGCTACAACTATACCACCCACTCCACATCAATTACAGAACCCCAACAGAGCAATCCTCAACAGGAAAGAATCATCAATGACAGTCCTTAACAGGGAAAGATGTACACTGCATCTCCTATAAGAAATGAGGAACCCAGCCAATGAGAAACCATCATCATTCTATGCTCTTGCTTTTCTCCAATGGGCTTATGTTGAAAACAATACCTCCAGACATCCTCCTTCTCCATAAAATAACAATCCTCTCCTTTGTTTTTTGCATTTGACTGTGGATTTGCCATAGCTTGCATGTCCAAAACCACAATTCTCTACTATTCCTAAATAAACCCATTTTGTTGATAAAGTGGCTGTTCTATTTTTTAGGTTAACAGTATTAATAACAATCAATGTGGATGACCCCAAATTAAACAGATGGAGTTCCTGGTCATTACAACTGACTCTTTGGAATGGAATGTACATGGATAAATAATAAAGACAGGTATGTGTGATTTTTAGTATAATGAAAGTTAATTAACATACAAGATGTGTTGCTAAATCTGACTGAACATCGTCACTGAGATTCATCAAATGGGCTTACGAAGCTGAAGGCACCTAGAAAGGTTACGGTATAGCATATGACACCAGCTATGTGCCATTCTGGAAAAGGTAAAACTATGGAGACAGTAAAAGAAACTGTGGCTGCCAAGGGTTGAGGGACTGGGGGGAGGAAAGAATAGGTGGAGCACAGATTTTTCCTGCAGTGAAAATATTCTCTCTGATACTATCAGGGTGATACATAGCATTATACATTTGTCAGACCCTGTAGAATGTACCACCAAGAGTGAACAGTAACCATACACTACAGACTCTGAGTAACAATGATGTGTCAATGTAGCTTCATCGATTGTAACAAATATACCACTTTGGTGCTGGGATATTGAGAGTTGAGGAAGCTGTGCAAATGGGTCAGGGAATATATTGGCACACTATACTTTCTGCTCAATTTTTCTGTAAAAGTGCTCTAAAAAATAGTCTGTTAAAAATGAAGCTGGGCTAAATCCTCAGAACATCCCCTTTTCTTCAATCCATCAATTAAATTCTAAACTGAATATTTGGCTTTATGTGTGGAGTTGAGATATAATGATTTGTCTTTTTATATTCGAATAGCCCTCCATGCAGCATTAATGTCATCAGAGAGAAAATGAATCCTATATGTATTCCTCACTAAGGTATAAAATTAAAGTATGGTTAGACATGTCTAGTATTCAAGAAGATATTTAAGCAAAGTTAACCTGAAATAATTAAATTTACAAACTCTATGAATATATATATTTCAAATCTATTTCTGTTCATGCATACTTACAATTGGTAAGCAAATAGCCCAAGATATCACAGAGGTTTTTAAACTTCTTGGTCTCAAGATCTCTTTATAGTCTTAAAAAGAGAACTTTAAAGAGCTTTTGTTTGTATGGGTTATATATGTCTATACTTACTTAGTTTTTATGTATTAAAAACTAAGACAGAAAAATTTTAGATATGTGTTTAATTCATTTTTTGAATAGTAAGCCTATTACATGTTATCATAATGAACTTTTTTGAATAAAGACATTTTTTAAAAACTCAGTGAGAAAAAATAGACTTTTCTATATTTCTTGCAAATCTCTTTACTCTCAGGTTTAAGAGAAACAGGTGAATTCCCATATTCTACTTCTGCATTCAATCTGTTGCAATATGTTGTTACAGCTAGAATATAATGAAGAAAAGCAGCCCTTAGTCAAATTCGTAGTTGAAAAAGGGAAGACCTTGCAAACCCCCTAAAAAGGGTCTCAGTAACCTCAAGGGTCCTCCAAACTTACTCTGAGAACTGCAGCCAAATTTTGCATTCATTAAATTCAATATTATGCATTCCCACACCAAAGTCTGCTAACAGTTGAAATTATAGCCCTTCACTTATTCCAAGCTAAAGCTCAAATTTGACAGCTCTTATCAAACCATCACCTTTCTGAAAGTTTTTTCAAAGCTTTTACTATAGCAACTCTGATGAAACTGATACTCTTATTTGAATACATATGAAAACATTTGAGATTTCATTTATATTCCTCATTTCAAACTTCCTGGGAAATTTTGAATATAAATTGTGCCTCCTGGAAAAATGAAACATTGCTGTACAGTTATTAATCCAATCTTCCATATACTTATAATGAAATGTGTACATTTCCTTTTATATAAATAATTTGAAATATATATATAATATATGTAAAGCAAGTAATTATAGTTTTATTTATTACCTAAATAAATACTAGGTTCTAAAGTTACTGCCATGAAATAAAATTTTAGATATATAAACTCTCATTTTTACTACAAATAAAATAACATCCATCCAGGTCTGGGGCAGGGTATATAGAAGAGAAGTATGAGATATCTTGTGCTACAAAGCCAAGAAATTCATTTATAACAAATAAGGGTGTCAAAAGGTCACAAACACCAAAACTACAGAGTCGCTTTGGCCAGAGATGGGACAATTTGAGCACCAACAAAAATAATGAATGCAATTGTCTGAAACATACTGAATATATAAAATCCAAGAGCACTTAATGAAACTCCAAAGGTGAGAAAACAAACACAAACACAAACAAACAAACAATTGATTGGACACTTTTGCAAGCAACAAGGGCACTAACTCTATATTCAACAGGAAAGAAAACAAAGGAAAAGAATGGGAACGCATATTGTCTTTCCTGTTTGAATCGTATTTCAGAAAATCACATCACTGTTGAGGTGAAGGTGTTTCTTATAATAAATGTGAAAGAAGTAAGAGAAGTGAGAAATTGCAATTTAGCAATCCTTTGTGAAGTAAATGGTTCAGGCAGCAATCTTCAGTGGATGAAACCATTACATGAAAAGTTCGATGATATACTTTACAATGGAAATCAGGGTGTCGCTACATCTGTCTGATTGTCTAAGTAGTGCTACAGAATGAGACTCCAGACACTGGGGGCCTTCTGATCTGATGCCATCTGACACACTCAGCACCCCCTTGAAGTGTTCTTGCAAACAAAACGAAATAAAAAAACAGAATCTAAGCAGGCCTTAAAACTGACTTCCTACTCACAGACTTACAGGAAACATGAGGGTTAGAGGAACAAGTTAAATGGCACCATGAAGAAAGTAACAGATAAATCTAGAGTGCAAGACAGTGTGTAAAACAGCAGACATTGCCGTCACAGCAAGTTAACAACAGGACAAAAAGAAGAGAGAAACCATGAAGAGAAGCTCTAGGTTAAAGACAGGTAGCAACCAAATGTACGGTAACCTTGTCTGGGTCCTGATTCAAACATCACAGCACTAAAAAGACTTGTAAGACAATCATGGACATTTGACCATGGACTGTTGTTAGACAATGTTGAAAAAATACTGTTATTTTACTAGGTATAATAATGGCACTGTGTTTATGTAAGAAAATGCCCATGATCTTTGCAGAGATACTTTGAAGTATGTTGAAGTGAAGTGACATACTCCCTGGGACTTGCTTTAAAATACTTCTAACAAGGCTCAGGCTCAGTCCTTAGGCTTCTGCCTTTAGCTCTGGTGGTGATCCATCTCTGGCTCCCTGCTCAGTGGGAAGCCTGTTTCTCCCTCTCCCACTCCCCTTGCTTGTGCTCCCTGTCTCACTGTCTCTCTCTCTCTGTCAAATAAATAAATAAAATACTTTAAAAAATAAAATACTTTGAACAAGGAAAGAAAGAGAGGAAAAAAAGGGAAGAAAGGAAGGAAGAGAGGGAGGAAAATGGGGACGGGGAAAGGAAGGAGAGAGAGAAAAGAAAGAAAAAGGAAGGAGAAGAGATAAATGACATATATGTGACAAAATGGGTAATAATTGGGTACCTCGGTGGCTCAGTTGGTTAAGCAACTGCCTTCAGCACAGGTCATGATCCCAGAGTCCTGGAATTGAGTCTCGAATCTGGCTCCCAGCTCCACGGGGAGTCCGCTTCTCCCTCTGACCTTCTCCCCTCTCATGCTCTCTCTCTCTGTCTCTCTCTCAAATAAATAAATACATCCTTTTTTAAAAATGGGTAATTATTGAGTCTGGTGATGAATGTGTAGGAGTTCATTGGACTTTTCCTCAGCTTTCATATGTGTCTGAAATTTTTCATAATCCAGTTTTAAAACTAAATATAAGTGACTGCTTAGACCCGATTTCCTGGAAAACAGTGCCTGAGAGAAAGTTACATGCGAAACCGTTATTGGGTGTGGAGGGGCCAGTCCTAGACAAGCAAGAGTGAGGGGATAGGGTGAGGGAGGGAGGGACAGGAAGAAGGAAAATGTAGGTGGTATGTTACCAGCCGGTTTTAGGTTCACAGTACAGTCTACTATTGACAACTAGGGGGGTTTGGGTCACCAAGCTCCACTCAGTCAAAACTCCACATATAACTTTTGACTCTCTGAAAACTTAACTACTAATAGCCTATTGTTGACCAAAAACCTTACCAATAAAATAAACAGGGGATTAACATGAATTTTGTGTATGTATTATATATTACATTCTTATAATAAAGTAAGCCAGAGGAAAGAAAATGTTATTAAGAAAATAGTAAGGAAGAGAAAATATATTTACAACACTGTATTTCTTTAAAAAAATCTGCTTGTAAGCAGACTTGTGACATTCATACCCATGTTGCTCAAGGACCAACTCTGTATACAGTTGACAACTGTTCGGTCACAAGGGACATCTCAGGAAGACATATGAAACCACCTGGGACTGTAACAGAACTGTCCTTCAGAAAGAGAAAAAACAAGCAATTTTTTCTACTAGATTCTTCCTGCCTTCTGTTTCTCATTCATCAACGTTTGCTCCACAAAGCAGGGCAAACATGGAGAAAAAAGGCTGGGGGTAGAAGTGGGCAGGACAGTGGAAATCAAGAGGCAAATAACAGAATCTCATAAAGTGACTGAGGTTGATTTCTTTTTTTTTTTTTTAAGATTTTATTTATTTATTTGACAGAGATCACAAGTAGGCAGAGAGGCAGGCAGAGAGAGAGGGGGAAGCAGGCTCCCCACCGAGCAGGGAGCCTGATGCAGGGCTCGATTCCAGGACCCTGAGATCCTGACCTGAGCCTAAGGCAGAGGCTTTAGCCCACTGAGCCACCCAGGCACCCCTGAGATTGATTTCTTATAACAATTTAGAATTTAAACCAATCACTGACTTTCAGGTTCAGTGAAGACTTTTCTATTAATATAACTTCTTTTTACTGGAATAATCATTCTGCTTGATTTTTTTTTTTAATCTCAGAAATTTTGTGCAGGGCAAAGTCATTATTTTTGATTAGCAAAATCACAATCACACAAATGGCCACAGAAACTAAATGTAGAGGAATGGCTCTACCATGGTGCCCCAGAAAGCTTACACATCTCCTCACAGGCCTACCAAGGCCTAATTACAGCAGATCCCAGGCTTGGTGGAACGACCTTTGATCCTCCCACAACACGGGATAAGAGAGGCTTGTAAGGAGCTGCCATCGGCCACACCATTCTCTTCTGCCTCCCTCTCTGTGAGGAAGGCTGTCATGAGACACTTTCTCCTTGCTTCCGGCGCCCTGATGAGGTATGAAACTTTCTCCCTCACCCTCTGAAAGGAGGCCTGCAGGCTATAAAACTCTTATCTGAAGCATGGCGTTGGCTTTCAAATGAAGAGTGTCCTGTCATCCAGTTACCCTCAGCTGGGCCCTTTCTTCAGTGTCACCCCATGTAAATGACATAGGCGCTGACCCCTTTGGCTCCACTTGCTTTTGTTATGTAAGTAAGTCATAACCTGTTTGAATCTAAAAAATGGTTTATTGCTTCCTTACGGTCTGAATCTGTCTGCCTTGCCTTGCCAAATTCGAAGCAGAAAAATTTTACCTTGTTTAACCCCTGAGAGTCTTTACTCTTTGCTGTTTGCTCTTTGGTCAGCCTGCAGTGCGGATAGTCAGGACCCAGTCCACAAACCGATCAGAACACATGAATGACTCAGATTCACATTTTCAGAGACAGTACTTGTTTCTCTAAGTGTTGTAGGATGATTTTTGATCAATGGCCAAAGAGTTCCTTCTCTTTGCCTTTCCTCCATATTAATTAATGGGATATTTGTCCAAGTCAGGTAAAGATTCAGACCTCCTAAAACATAAAAATCGATCAGAAGCATTTTCAACGAAGTCTCTACATTTTCTGCTCATGGTTTGACGTTATCCGTGTTGGATTTTAAAGGTCTGGTAACCACTAGAATAAGAGAGAAGCATCAAAAATCAAGCTCCATGGACAGGCCCTCCTTGCTCTTCCACAGATAGGGGACCTGCCTCCCTTTTTCATACACAAGATAATTAATAATGATGTCATCCAGCTAGCACATGGCCATTCCTATTTGGTACACTGAGAGGCAATGTTCTTCCATTCTCTTATAGAGACATAACAAAGCAGCAAACAAGATAAATGGCACAAACCTTAAAGGCTAAAGAATAGCTCATTCCTTTCATTCTTTTTTCATTTCTTTTCCTTATCATGACTCGTGTAAATTATCTCTTGGAAGTGGAACGGTCTAAGCCTTGCTAAATGATTCTCTCCTATCAACAGTTGACCAAATCCTTAGATCCACAAAGGAAGGAAATAGAGACACGGAGGACCCTGACTTGCCATGTATTTTGTCCACGGGTTTCCTGGCACTGTACAGTGGTAACATTTGCAGTTCTTTTAATTGGCTTTTGATTGACAATCCTAACATATCTGAAAGGATGGCTTACATTCTCTCATGAATTAGCCAGATGATAATTACAAACCAACAATCCATAATAACTATTTGTGGAAGAAACAATTCAAAAGAAAACTGCACATAGCAAAAATTTGTTAAAGTGGCAAAAAAAAAACCCAACAAATTCATTCTTGTTGATAACTCTGAAAACTGAAAACACTGTTAGTAGATTTAGTAGAAATAACCAATATAAAATAATTTATCAACAGCTTAAACTGCTCATGAATAAAGTACATAATTAACAAATTCTCTTTTTCCTTTCATCTGAGGATGTCTTTATATCTCCCTCATTCCTGAAGGATATTTTCACCAGATGGAGAATTGCCAATCCTTGTCTTTCAATATTAAGACAATTTCTTTCTGGCTTTCACTGTTGCCAGACGAGAAACCTGCTCTCATTCAAATTGCTATACCTCTGTAAACACTGTAATATTTTTCCCTGACTGCTTTCAAGATTTTTTTTATTTGTCTTTAGTTTGCAGAAACATTGGGATGTCTTGCCATAGATTTCTCTGTTTTGTTTATTTCTTTTCTTTTCCTATTTAGGGTTTGCTCAACCTCTTAAATCTGCAAGGTTATGTCTTTCACCAACTTTAGGAAGTTATCAGCTATTATGTCTTTAAATACTGTAAGTCTCACATTCTTTCTCCTCTACTTCTGGAACTTCAAGGATACAAATATTTGCTCTTTTGTTATTGTCCACAGGCTCCTGAGACTCTGTTCATTTTTTTTTCCCCCAGTCTATTTTCTCTTTGTTGTTCAGGTTGGGTAAATTCTATTGATCTGTCCTCAAGTTCACCAATTCATTTCCACTCTACAAATGAACCCATCTAGTAGGGTTTTTATTTTGTTATTGTGTTTTTTAGTTCTGCAATTCCTGTGTGGCTCTTTTTTTAATACATAGAATTTTTCTTTCTTTGCCGAGATCTTCTATTTTTTCATTTGTATCAAGAGAACTCCCAACTGTTAATTGAACCAATTTTATGATGGCTGCTTTAAAATCTATGTCTGCTCATTCCAACATCTCATTCATTTTGGTTTTGGCCTCTGATTTTCTTTTCTCATTCGAGTTGTGATGTTCCTTGTTCTTGTGTGATGGGTAATGTTCAATTATATCCTGGATGCTGTGGCTATTCTACGACTCTGGATTTCATTTAGTCTCTTTTAAACAAGCAGTGTCCTGCTAAGGTGTAGCAGGAGGGCCAGGGGATTTTTGTTATGTTCAGCCTCCTGCTGGGTCCCACCAATACCATAGGCAGAAATGGAGCACTCACTCACACCGCCCCAATGCTGGCAGGTGAGGTGCCTTCCCAAAGGAAGTGAAACACTCATGCGCACTGCCTCGATGCCCCTGAGAGAGGAAGCGCCGCCAGAGAGGGAAGGCGGACAGGCGATGCACACCATTTTGTTACTGCAGGACTGGGGTGGCACCTCAGTTCTGAATTCTGTGCCAGGCCTCACTGACAGCAGGGGGAGAAAGCAGAGTTACAACTCCCGCGCCTCTGGGAGTAGAGGTTCAGCAACCTATTGGGCCCTTTAACAGCGGGTATGGGGGCTCAGGTAGAAAATGGAGCACTGACTAGACTTGAATCCCACCAACTTGTTCAATCTTGTTGGTACTGCTTGGGAATGGAGGCTTAGCTCCCTCTTAGGCCCCACTGACCTGGGAGTGGGTAGGTGGTGAGGTGGGAACCCAGGCATTGTTGTGACAAACCTACACCCCACTGCCTCACCTCATTAAGTCCGGCTACTGCCAAGTATAGAGGTAAGCTCAGCTCAGTGCTGGGCCCTGTCGATACCACACTGTTGAAGAACTGGAGAAGACCTGCCTCTGCCAGATGGGGTCAGAGGTCAGCTCCCACTCAACCAATCAACACCACCGTGTGGGATCAGAGCATCGCTGCCTGCCTTCAGGGAATGGGGTGGAGAGTCAGCATTCTCCTTGGCCTTAATAAAACCTCAAGAAAGGGAAGGGTGCTGTTTTTCCACTGGTGTTTGACTGGAGTAGGGCAGGTATTGCCAAAAAGTTGTGCCTAAACAAGATGTTCTTGGAGTCCTTTTTCTTTTATTTTTTAATTTTTTTTTTTTGGTATGTGTATGTTGGTGCTTCCAGATTAGAAGTTCCTGCAGGGCCTTGTCCAGGACATGTGAGAGGCAACAACGAAACCCAGGAGACCCATTGCCATGTCAACCCTCAAGTCCCAAGATGTGCAAATAGTCCATTTCCTTTTGAACCTACAGAGTCTTCCTGTAGGAATTAGGACCTAGAAGGAATGAGGATATTTCAATTTGGCCAGAACCAGAAGTCCTTTTTGTATATACTTTAGGAGAAGAAATGCAAAGAAGATATGAATTGTTGTGGACTATTACAACATGAAATCAGAAACTAACCTAAAATCCAAATTATCAAAAGCAAATTATCAATACCAATTTCCCCAAAATCAAGGCAAGCAAACAAAATAAATGACCCTATATGAAGTTATGTGTGCTATAATACCAACTTCAAGATGCTTTTGGACCCATTTTTAAC
The DNA here is from genome assembly GCF_963455335.1 of Martes martes. Classification (NCBI taxonomy): domain Eukaryota; kingdom Metazoa; phylum Chordata; class Mammalia; order Carnivora; family Mustelidae; genus Martes; species Martes martes. The sequence continues at coordinate 70,970,792 of NC_137899.1, forward strand.
AACTCCACAAATGTTAACACAAAAGAAAAGTTTCTATGTATAGGTCATTTGTTACAAAAAAGAGATCGAGTCTACCAGATTGGGCAATTTATGCTCATGCATTCTAAATTTTTTTATTTTAGAAATTATTTTATAATTTGTATTTAATTTATATATATAAACATATAATTTATATTTATTTTAGAAATATTTTAAAATATTTATTACTTTTTTTTTTTTTTTTTGGTAAGTATGCTCCACACCCAGCATGGCACCCATCACAGGGCTCAAACTCATGACCCTGAGACTAAGACCTGGGCTGAATCAAGGGTCAGACACCTAACCAACCAAGCCACCTGGGCACCCAAATGTCTGTTACTTTTAAATATTTTTGTTAATATTTTATCAATTTTTAAATCAATTCTATTTTATATTTAGTGTTAATTTTTTAAATTTTTTCTATAATCAGATAAAGATCATTTTTGACATGTTGAAATATATACTCCTGTAACATGCATTTACTGTTGTGTCCTTATGTTTACAGAAAACCTCTAAAACTTGTAGTCCAACCCTACCATTAAAAAATGATACACTGTTTGTTATTATAGTCACCTATCATTATTAAAAACACATAAATACAATAAAAAATACATAATAACTTATGATTTGAGAATTTCTGGGAATTCTTACTTTTTTCCTGAATCATGAAGATATCTATTAGGAATTTGGAATCACTATAAAAAGGTGATGCTCTTGACTGATTGCCTTATTAACAAAAAGACTCTTTTCTCTTGTTAAATGATAAAGACTTAATCAAAATATTTTCTTTCTCCAACTCATGTGTCCAAACCTACTTGGTCATTCTAGGCACTCTGATGTGGGGAAATGATGATATATGCTTAAACAACCTGAAAATACTCAGCCTATAGCAGAAAAGGCTTAGGTGAGAATTTCATAGCTATCTTCATATACTTCAAGGGCTGTCCTGAACAAGAGAGATTGCATTTATTCTCTGTGACCCAAGAGGATGGAATTAGGATAAATGAGATGGGAAGAAATTTTTTATTTCATATATATATCCATTTTCTAGCAACTAGAGAACTCTGAAAAGAGAACAGATTGCCTCAAGAAATAGTGATTTCCTGTCAAGGAAAAAGGCTGGACAACCACTTATTGGGGATATTATCAAAGGACCTCTTAAGACTTTATGATTCTATCTGTCTCTATTATCTCATTTTATTCTCCTAGTGAGATACATAGGGCAAGTATTAAAATTGCCATTTATGGATGCGAATAATGAAATTCAGAGAGTGTATTGGTTAGGATTCTTGGTAAATTATAAAACCAACTTGAGCTAGCCTAAGCAAAAATGAAAGACAGGGTAAGACTGAGTGCTATTTCAGAGAACCTAAGGCCAGTTTACTGCAGCAGGGCTCCAAATGGGGACAGAAGGCATCAGAGCTCTATGTCTTGACTCTGCTTCTTTCTATAAATTGCTCATTCTCCTTCTCTACAGATGTAATTTTTGTGCTTCTGAGCCACATGATAGGTGGAAGATATTTACTCCAACCTCCCTAGTTTACATCTCTATTATTTAAGAAACAAACCAGAAGGACTGGCCGTCTCAATTCTTTTGGACCTTACCATGCTGGTTCATCACAACATTCTCCTTTCTGATTCTGAAGACTAGATTGGAGAATGTGATTTGTACTTGGGGCAGAAACAGAGTTTTCTGCAACTTCCCCTTGAATTGAATGCATTCAGTCACAGACAGATTAACAAGCAACTGCTTTTCTTCCATCTCAGAAGCAGGCCTGACCTGGTGAGCTTATCTCCCGGGGAAGGCACGCAGGAAGCGAGCACACTCCACGTACATACATACAGGAAGAGGAAAAATAACTTGGTCAGAACACGTGCAATGACGCTTTTCCAAAACTCACCCATTAAATGAAACATCCCATCAACTTCCACAGGGATGAGAAACTGAAAGATAGAGAGAAGAGAAGAAAATTTCTCCATTGTATTTTCAAGCGATTGAGAATTTTATATGATGGACTAAGGCATGGAGATGGAAAGGGGATACCCTTCCCACAATTGCCAGTTCCTATCTCTGGAAATAGGAAAACCAATTGGCCCACTCCGAACCAGGTATTCAGCTAGGTCCAGTTATAGCTCTAGCACAGTCACTCAAGGAAAGCCCATGGCTGGCAGTGGATAGCCATTAGGGATAGGACGGCAATTCCTGGAAAAATGGCAAGGCAGATATTCCAATAAGTATACTCAGGTTATTGCATGGGGAAGGCATCAGGATTTAAGCACTCTCTCTTTGCACACATATAAGAAGTGCAGACATTTCTAGCTCTACATTACAAAGCTATTCCTGATATTAATGTCCAACTACTCCATGTTCAAGTACAAGCACACACAACATTACTCATATATGCTTCCCAGAGGAAGACTACTCAAAGTAACGGATAATCCGTTACATCCCAAAATGATGTCTGAGGGCCATTTCTCTTCTACATGATCTCCATGTAATGTTCATTTACTCTTCTAAACCAGTCTTACTTCTGTTCTCATCTTCTTACAATGAGTGGATTGATTTACAAATGGAACCACCCCCAAATACAGCTAATATATTACACTGGAGGGAAGTGCCCATGTAGAGAAATAGAAAACACATAGTGGTTACTGGTTCAGAACATGTGATTTATTCTGTTAGCCAGTGACAGTATGAAAAGCAAACGAACCAGGGACTTAAAAGGGCCTAATTTTGACTTAAATCCTTTAGCAATGTTCTTAGCGATGCAAAGGTGAACTTCCAGTTGGTGTTACTATCCCTTTGGATTGGCTTGGAAGATTTCTTGAGAGTTGAGTCTCCATTTTCCTCTGGTTTGAGTCAACTAAGAGCCCCTTTTACCACATTTAGGTTTCTTTTACTGGCACTGCAACCCCTATAAAGTTTTCTTGGCTGGCTGTCACATTCATTTAGACTCCACTTGCTGAAATCCAACATCACAAGTCCGGCTAGTTTATGCACTGAGAATTTTCCACCTTCTGAACTGAATAACAAAGACTTGGCCACTCCACTCAGGTCTCTATGTATTGTTTGCTTGTTTGTTTGTTTGTTTGTTTGTTTAAAGATTTTATTTATTTATTTGACAGAGAGAGATCACAAGTAGGCAGAGAGGCACTCAGAGAGAGAGAGAGAGAGGAGGAAGCAGGCTCCCCGCTGAGCAGAGAGCCCAATGGGGGGCTTGATCCCAGAACCCTGAGATCGTGACCAGAGGCAAAGGCAGAGGCTTTAACCCACTGAGCCACCCAGGCACCTCAGCTTGTTTGTTTTTGAAGCAATTCTGAAGGTTCTGTCATCCACACTGTGCCCCAGGATGTGAGTTAAAACCTGGTCGGAGGGGACGCCTGGGTGGCTCAGTTGGTTAAGCAGCTGCCTTCGGCTCAGGTCATGATCCCAGCGTCCTGGGATCGAGTCCCACATCGGGCTCCTTGCTCGGCGGGGAGCCTGCTTCTCCCTCTGCCTCTGCCTGTGCTTGCTTGCTCTCTCTCTAACAAATAAATAAATTAAAAAAAAAAAAAAAAAAAAAAAAAAAAAAAACCTGGTCAGAGGTGTGGCAGTCAGACTGCCAGAATTTCTTTTTTCTGATCAGCTGTGGTACATTGCCCCTGTTCCATTTTATCTAGTGAGAGGTACATTGGAATGATGAGGGTGACGAGGTAAGGATAAGATAAGTGTTCCCCAACTTTTCTGATTCCTCCAGAATATCCTCATTCTTCTTTCCAGAATCCCAGTTAGGATATTTTTATTATCCACAAAAAGAAGAGTCACACCCCCTTGATTTATTTCTTCATCTGAACCTCAGCAATCTGTTTGGAAGCTCAGATTTTCTCTTTATACTTTCAGTCATGCAAATTCAACTTGATGGCTTTTCTTCTGCTTTTAGCTTCTTTTACTGACAGCTAAAAAAATTCTTCTTTTACTGACAGCTAAAAAAATTCATGCAATGTTTTCTAATAAGGCCCCTGATAGTTTGATGGACAATGGTCTCAGTTCTGCGACACAATAAATAAATTTAACTAGTTACTTTAATGCTGCATAAGATCAAAAAATTTCTACACCAACCCTGGGGTCGCGGGGGAGGCCTCTTCCCTGCATCCCTGCTCCTTCCGCTACATATCCTGCCTTGACTTCACGATTTTTTTCTGATTAAGAATGTCTTATTCCAAACTCTGCCCCTGGTACAAATTTTGTATTAAAGAGAAGTCTCAGGGCACCTGGGTGGCTCCGTGGGTTAAAGCCTCTGCCTTCGGCTCAGGTCATGATCCCAGGGTCCTGGGATGGAGCCCATCAGGCTCTCTGCTCAGCGGGGAGCCTGCTTCCCCCCATCTCTCCGCCTGCTGCTCTGCCTACTTGTGATCTCTGTCTGTCAAATAAATAAATAAAATCTTTAAAAAATAAAAATAAAAAAAAAAAAAAGAGAAGCCTCTGTCGCCCCTCACCATATGCCACAGGAACTATCTTGAGCCTACCTCAGCAGGAAAAAAAAAAAAAAAAAATATATATATATATATATATATATATATATATATATATATATATAATATAGAAGAGCAGTCAAGCCCAAGGAAGGAGGTAAACATCTACCAGGTCTTTCTTCATCTCTCATCTCTTCTTCTGCATGTTTGCTTTATTTTTCTCCCTCAGGAGATAGGCTTCCTCTGCTTTCTCATACACCAGGTAGATCATGGCCATTCAGCATCTCCCAAGTTTATATCTCTTCCACATGACAGATGAAGGATGGTAGGCTAAAATCAGCAGTTTCCATTCAGCAATGTTCAAGGAGAAAATCTGATTGGCCTAATTTATCCCTGATCAGTGGTATCTGCCCAGCATCCAAACACCTTTCTAATTATAGAGAATCTCAAGTGAGGTGGGCAAAAATTCCAGCTCCAAGCTCTTTGGTTCTTGAACAAAGACAGATGACTTAAACTTAGCCCATCTGATTCTCTTCCCTGGAACATTGAATCTGGACCAAGTGATACAAACAATTCGTGCTTTTTTTTTTTCCATATTGAGTGTTTCAAACTGAAGGAATGTGAGAAATGGTATGTGCAGGAAAGACTTTCTGACCTTCCCCTGAAGCCAGTCATAAAACCCTCCTGTGGAAGCACCTTCCCTATGCCTAGAGAAAAAGAGCATCCTTATCTCTAAAAAGGAGGAACATCATGGAGAATCTGATGAACAAGGCTTGCTAGGTTTCTCCCAGTTTACTACACTTAGGTCATCTTTGTCCTATCACATCTTCCCATGACAGTCTTCTCTTAACCAAACCTAGCATAAAAACACTCACGTTGGGGTGCCTAGGTGGTTCAGTCAGTTAAGCATCTGCCTTCAGCTCAGATCATGACCCCAGCGTCCCAGAATCGAGTCCTGCATTGGGGTCCTTGCTTGACAAGGAGACTGCCCCTCCCTCTGCGCCTCACCCAGCTTGTGCTCTCTCTCTCTCTCTCCCTCTCAAATAAATGAATAAGATCTTTAAAACTTTATAAATAAATAAAATGGGGCACCTGGGTGGCTCAGTCGTTAAATGTCTGCCTTTGGCTCAGGTCATGATCCCAGAGTCCTGGGATCATGACCCCACACCTGCCTCCCTGCTTCTCCCACTCCCACTCCCCCTGCTAGTGTTCCCTCTCTCACTGTGTCTCTCTTTGTCAAATAAATAAATAAAATTTTTAAAAAACATTTTAAAAAACTAAAGAAAAAAAACAACTCAGGTTTAACTGTTTCTATGAATCTCCATTTCCTTATGAAGGCCCCCATGTCATGTAAAACTTACATTAAATAAACTTCTATGCTTTTCTGTTCATTTGTCTTTGTCATTTTAATTTCCAGATGCCCCCAGTAACCTTAAGAAAGTCAAGAAAAACTTTATTCCTCCCCTACAATAGTTACAGAGTTTCTGTTTGGTATGATAAAAAAAAGTTCTGGAGATAGATGGCAGTGGTGGTTGCACTACAATGAATGTTCTTAATACCACTAAAATTGTACACTTTAAAAAAGGGTAAAAATTATGTTATGCGTAGTTACCACACACACAGAGATTATTACCTGGAACTCAAGTAGGTTTCAAAACTCTTTTGGAGCACCAAACGCTCCAAATTGTCTTCCATTTTTTTTTCTTTCATGAAGTTAATCAATTAATGAGCATTTGAGAGCTTTTATACTAAACACTGTGCTAGGCACAGAAAATTCAATATAAGACTTATTTCTTTCCCTGAAATCCACAGTTTAGTTCTTCTCAAACTGAGATTAAGAGAAAGCTGCTTAGCTTTTTATATGGTTTTCTTTCTTTTGCTGAAAAGAGATGTGGTTTTTGAAGGGGGATTTTTTTTTTTTTAAGATTTTATTTTTGTTTATTTGACAGACAGAGATCACAAGTAGGCAGAGAGGCAGGCCAGGGGGTGGGGGCAGTTAGCAGGCTCCCAACTGAGCAGAGAGCCCGATGAGGGGGCTCAATCCCAGGACCCTGAGACCATGACCTGAGCCGAAGGTAGAGGCTTAAACCACTGAGCCACCCAGGGGTCCTGAAAGAGTTGCTAATAGGTATGCTGAGGGAAAAAATTCTTCCTCTTAACAAATAAATCATTAAACAAAGTTAAATGGATTTTCTTAAAACTGTGGGACTTCTTCAAAATGCTAATATGTATTTTGAATCTCCAAAACAGGAGTTAGGAACCAGTATTCCTAAATTTATCGGGTCAGGAATTCTTTATTCTCTTGGAGCCCAATTAATTGATATCTCCCCCCTTTCCTGTGACTGCGGAAGTGGAGGATTCTCTTCACGCAGAGCTAAATGTATTACGCAATCTGTAATTATGGTATGAATGTGTGCTTTATCTTACCCCGAAGTGTTCTAGAATGTGTATGTGATTATTTGTAGATACAACATTAAATAAAGACAATAAAAGTAATTTTCTAAAATAATTTCTTACCTCAGTGTACACTTCTCTATCTCTCTTAGATGGCGTTTAATATTCTTTTTTAAAAAGTTATTTCTATTTTGGAAAGGACTTACTAATGGGGATTTTGCAAAAAAAAAAAAATTGTGATGATAAACTTGTGGAATGTAATGTCTAAACACTTTTAATTAAAAAAAAAGAGCATCAATCCTCGTTTTTTTCTTGAGAGAAGAAATTAACAGCTTTCAGGACCTGTGATTTTTCTCTCTGCCTTTGGATAATTACAATGTATTTTGCAGCTGATTGCAATAATTGCAATGTATTTTCCACCATTTAAAATATGTCTCCCTTTCTCCCATTACTAGACCTGGACTTCAAGTCACCACCTTCAACAATGTACTCCTGTATTTTCTACATATTCTCCAATTTTGTACCATTTCTTCCCAATTAAACACGGTGTACCAATTTAAGTACAATTAAGTTCTACTTAATAGCATTTGATTAGATCTAAAGATAGAGCAAATTTGAGACCACTCATGACTTTAATGTTGGTCTCAATTATAGTTTCATTAATAGTATCACTTTCATGTTTATAAATATTGAGTAAAATGCACTAGGATATTTAAATAATTGCACCAGCATTATAAAGGAGATAATGACGTTGCCAAGATCAAACATCTGACAGTCAGAAGCACCTTGTGAAAATGGAAAATGTTTATCAGTGAAGGATGAAAGTCTACATTCAGCACAGGAAAACGGAGATGTGTAGATGTGTACACCGGACTGAGGTGCAAGTTACCAGAAAGTCAAACATTCTAAAGCCTAGGACCGCCTGAAATAGAATGTAGGGGCAAAAGGCAGGCTGCCCCAAGATGGACCAATTTACCTTGAAGATTATTCCGAGCTAAGGGCAATCAAGACCATAAGGCTTGGGGTGCCAGGGTGGCTCAGTCAGTTGGGTGACTGACTCTTAATTTCAGCTCAGGTCATGGTCTTGGGGTCCCCATGGGCTCCACACTCAGGTGGGAGTCTGCTTAGAGATTCTCTCCCTCTTCCTCTGCCCCTCCCCCTGCTCACACATGTGCACACATGCGCACTCCCTCTCTCTCTGCCTGTCTAAACTAAAAGGATAAATCCTTAAAAAAGAAAAAGAAAGAAAGAGAGAGAGACTGCAGGCTCAAAAGAAATGATTTTTCTTTCCTTAACTACAAAGAAGACTCTACAGTTGAGGTCTTTCTGAGAATAAGGGTTATTAGCAGAGATAAATTTTATCTTAGTGACCCACCTGTATGACAGAGCAAACATCTAATTACCAAACATTTGCTCTTACTCCTATTGCCTTATAAATTGCATTCCTTTCCTCTGAAGCCCTAGACCTCAACCCCTTTCTTCTTAGTTCAGGATGATGTATATACTTCATTGTGCCTGATGTCTTTGGAATTTTCACGTCTGTGTGGATTCCTCATACATAGGCTATTAAACTTGATTTTCTCCTGTTAATGGTCTGATGTCAATTTTGTTCTTAGTCCTGCTAGAAGGACCTTAGAAGGAGACAGGAATTCTTGCTCCCCGACAAAAAGAACAAACAACATGTTACATAAGTTCACGGATGAATTCCATTGGATAACTATGGAGGCCTTCAAGGAAGAGGACACATTTGGCTGGATTCTGAGGGATAAATAAGATTCCCACAATTATTCCCAACTGAGGAGAGAGGCTGAGACATGAATATACAGTATGTCTAGGAAAATAATTTGATAGGCAAACTATAGAGGGCGTGAATGACATGGATATAAATGAGACCAGAAAACAATAGACTGAGGCCAGATCATTAGTGCCAACAAGTTTAGACATTATTCTTAGTAACTGGGGGCTGAGAAAAGTTTTTGAGCAGAGAGCATAATCTGTGTTTCAGAGCAATTACTCCTGAGTCCAGAGGGAATAGATGAGTCTAGAATGAGGCAGGGAGGCTAGGAGGCTAATTAGGATGTTATAATTGTCTAGTGAGAAATGAGGAAGACTTGATTGAATGGAAAGGAAGTGTCAGGGAGGGGAAATTTTCCTCTTACCCCTCTCAGTCCCTCTGGCTGGTCTAATAATTGAATTGACACAAGACAGATTAATAGGAGAGAAAGAAATTAATTTCATATATATGGAGGTCTCATAGATATAGGACCCAAAAAGCAACCAAAGTAGGCTTCTTATATACCTTTTAGACAAAACAAAAACAAAAACAAAACAATAAAGTTGTGAACAACTGACAAGACAAAGAAACTTAGGCTTAGCAGAGTTTGTTCACATAGTCTTCTCTATCTCTCTTCTCCCTTCTGACTTTTCTATCTCCTTGATAAGGATGTCACTCCATCTCCTGGCATGCATGGGAGATTCATTTCCTGCTTTCAGGGGGACAGAAAGCAGGGTCAGGGTATCTTTCTTGCACCAGCTGTTTCTCAAGTAATTTTTTTTTCTCAAGTAATCTTAATTCAAAATAATCAATATGCCACTTTGGCATATTTTGGGGTGGCCTGCCCTGAGCCCCATCAGAAGGAATAAATAGGACACACATTTCAAAAAGAAAATTAACTGAACTTGGTGAGTAAATCAATTAAAGATGCATTTGCATGCAAGGAAGAGAATTTCTGCTAAACGGGGCTTCCCATGTAGAGGCTTACTTTACTTAGGCAGATATAGGTAGGCAGGTGCTGGTGTTGGTGCAGAATTTTGACAATATTAGCAACATTTCTAAGTTCTCTTGTTTTTGCATCATGTTGTTGAACAACCTTCTCCTTCACAGCCGACTTGAGGTGTCATTAGCCAGAGCAGAGTTACATGGCAGCCTCTAGCCACAGCAGACACTGGGGAAGTGGGGAACAGGAATGTCTTGATTGCCTGAGATTGACCATGGTCCAGAACTAGGGGCTGATCACATTGCCTTTTTTGGGGGGGAAAAAAAAAGCTATTAGCCTGGAATAAAGAGGCATTGGGTATTAGGTGGACAATAGCTTGCCACAATGACTAATCAGGTATATGGGGTAGAGTGAGTTGAACAGTGTCCCTCTAAAATGTCTGTCCACCCAGAATCTCAAAATAAGACTTCATTTAGAAATAAGATCTTTGGGTGCCTGGGTGGTTCAGTGGGTTAAGCCTCTGCCTTCGGCTCAGGTCATGATCTCAGGGTCCTGGGATCAAGTCCTGCATCCGGCTCTCTGCTCAGCAGGGAGCCTGCTTCCCCCTCTCTCTTTCTCTGCCTGTCTCTCTGCCTGCTTGTGCTCTCTGTCTGTCAAATAAATAAAGAAAAGAAAAGAAAAGAAAAGAAAAGAAAAGAAAGATCTTTGCAGATGTAAATAAGGTAAAGATCATGATGAAATCACACCAGATTAGGATGGGCCCTATATCCAATAAGCGTGTCCTTGTAAGTGTCAAAGACGAAGCCAGACATTAGTTAAAATGGTAAGGATAGGTGTTCATCAACAATAAACAATCACGATGGGGAAGAGGACCCATCGTGATCTGATTTCAACCTCAACTGGTGACAGTGTCCTAATCTGTAGATTAATTTACTTGTCTACTAACAATTAAGACCTTTGCAGGCAAGAACCTTGTCTGTCTAGTTTTCTCTCCATCCTATGCTCAGCACCTCATCTTCATCCAGTAGAGGTTACTAACAGTTTGTCCAAGCAATAAATTGTTCAATGATCCATTTCATTCAATGACCATTGAATAACTATTGGATAATTTGTAAAATCTAATTGAGATCTTTCTCATAATGTTAGGAAACCTGGACTGGATCCTGATGGAAGAACCAAGCGGCATTTGGAGACTTTGGAGGATCAGAGGTTTATTTAACCCTGGGGGGGGGCTCTGAGGAGGTTGTTCTCCAGGTCTGAGCCCCGAGCACAAGCAGGGAGGGTAATTTATACCCTTCTACTTCTGCATACTTGGTACTTCTGATGTGTGTGTGGGAAATGAGGTAGGAAAAAAGAACCCGAAGGGCTTTGAGACAGGGACTGGAGTTCCCTTGCTGGTTTGGCCAGCCATCTTAGAGCACAGTTTTTTCCCTTACCATTTCCCCCTTTGATGCCCTTTTAAACACCTAGTTTAGGGGGCATCATTATCATCTATTACAATGGCCCTGCAAGGCTAGTATCTGGGCAGTGGCTCACCTGGTAACAGTGTTTTCTATGAACTTAGCAATCCATCTTTAGGTTCCTAAGGCTGCCTGGTAAGCAACAACTATAAAAAGTTTCTGGGAGAAGAGGCATCGATGTAAAGTCCAACTCCTGAGGTGAGGGATATTGTGCCAACAATAGCCAGGGACCACGGTGAACAGATGTCCAACAGTTGGTGGGGTTTCATCAAAGGTGGAGACAGAGCAGGTCCATAGGATCTGGCTGAGCTTTCCAGTGGTGTGATTCATCCAACTGGTGAGAGCCTTCTTTACTCTAAAGTAGTGGACCCATTGGGTGACACCTAAGACCTTGAGGGCAGCAGGTGGTTAGAATAACAGTGTGGGGTCCTGTCCACCATGGTTTGAGGGGGTCATTTCTAAAGCTTCTCAGGAGATGCGCCTTCGAGTTTTCCCAGGGTTTGGAGGTGTTGGGACACTTCTAAGTTTCCAATCTGTTCTAGGTCTCCTCTAATCCTACTTATTACGGGGGGTGGCCTGCCATAGAGCCTTTGAGGTGAATTATAGCTGCGGCAATCTTTTAAATCCAGTTGACTAGAATAAACAAGATCAACGACCTCCAACAGTTATGCTCTATAGAAGTACAACATTCAGGTCCAGGCATAACGGTAGCTGGATTTAAAGTCTGACAGGTTTTAGGTATTATTTCAGGCATATCTATCAGCATAGCCTAGTATTTAATAAGTCGGCCTCCATCATCCATTGGTGGCCTTTGGTTTCTAAGACACTCTCGACCTGATATGAAGTTATTACAGTCAGGTGCTGTCCCATAGTGAGCTTTGAGGCTCCTTTTACCAGGAGCACTGTTGTATGCTTAGCTAAAGCTTTTGTTTGCAATTGTACCTCAATAGAGGTGGCTTCTAGGATAAATATGACTGAAAAATACCATTAAGACCTCTTTGAGGTAAAGAGTTTACATTCTAATTACAAAGGATCACAGGCAAGTGGGAGAAAACTTGTCTCAGGAGATAAGGCTATCCCCAAGTGCATTACCCAATCCAATTATAAAGAAAGTGGGGTCATCCATTATCCCCACAAGTCCATAGTTAACCCTATGGAGTGGGGTATGCTCTGATACCATGATGATAATGATTTCATTATCCCTGCCACACAGAACTGGTCAAGGTGATAAGTTATACAATTTGGGGGGAATCAATCCCATTTTCCAGTTGTCTAATCATATGCCATGGGGGCCAGTTATTATTATCCCCACAGAATAAAAACAAGAAGATTGTCTAAACAAGCTATTGGTGCAACTTCTCTGAAGTTTACCTCAAGTTGTCTAGCTTAGGTAAACAACAAACATTTAAAGACAATCAAATCTAGAACTTACCTCCACACAGGTGTGTTATTTAAATGTAATTTTTCCTCTCTAAAATAACCCTCATTTCCAGAGATAGCCAAATCAGGACTAATTTACTTGAGAAACAAGTCCAGTTCTAACAAACCTGGCCTAATTATTTACATAAGCTCAGCAAGAACAGTGAGTGACCATATAGATCTTTCAGAATCTGCTTTGCTGGAACTTTATAAGGAATCACTAGGTTGAACTTTGAGTAGCCTCTCCAGGCCAGAAGTCAAGCCATGCACTTGCCATCAGACGTGCCTACAATACCTCTAAGATTTGGGCAGATTCCTCTTCATGAAGTCCCCAAAGTATCCTGAGGGTCCTGTACCTGCCAGGAAGTGACATTCTTTATTCACCTGATGAGGTTCCTGGGACCTCTCTAAAAAAGATATCAGGCCAACAGTTCCAAGGGCCTTTATGGCTTCAGGTTTCATAAAGGCAACCTTGGTTCCTTAAAGCTATTTGGTCATATCTGAGTCTATGCATGTCTTTCTCAAATATGACATTCCAGTCAAAGCCTTGGTAAAATAACCTATGTTTCCAATGGTGTCCTGTTACAAGGAGAACAGATTCTCACTAAACTTATGCAAACGACTGATTGCCATGGGAGAAGGAATTCTTACTGAGACGTTTTGCGTTCCAGAGGGTTCAGACAGAGAGAAAAGTTGAATGCCTTAATGTGCTTACAAATTATTATTTTATCATGTTTCTGTATGTCAGAGAAATCTTACGTTTCCTTAATCAGGAAGAGTGAACATTAAGGAACCATCAATGTTTTTTAAACAAGGATCATAAAACTATAATCATCTTTTTAGTTCATTTAGTCCTATGTTACTGATTCTTGTTCAGTCTGAATGCAGCTTCTTAGTTCTGGAAGTTCTTACTCATTTCAGTTTTAGGAATTTTAATATACTGAATACGTGTATCTATCCTAAAAGTCCTTTCATGAATCTCTTTGAAGATATAACTCATTTTACAAGAGAATTAGAACAATTATAAATGACAGACTCAGAAATGACATGGTTAATGATCTGATGGGAGAGTTCACTATGATACAATTGACAAGGAAACTCAGTTATTCTGTCATACCTAACACTTCAATAGCCAGAAGCGGAACATTACATACCAAACAAGCAAGCCTAATTAGCCAATAAGACATTGTTCATTATTTAAATCTTGGGGAAGTTTGTTAAAACCTTAGAAAGTTTTAAAGTACATGCCTCCCTAGGATTAGGGATGTTAAAGACCTGATAAACACAAGACATAGAAACTGATTTTTCTAAGCAGGCAGAGAGAAAACAACTATTTACATTTTCTTACCAAGAGCAGACCAACAATTGAGAATACTTTGTCTTTTTGAACAGAGAGAAAACCAACTTTCTATACCCATGTCTTTTTAAAATTCGTTTCAATCTTAGTCCATCCTGATCACACCAAGAATTCATTTCCAAAGATCTCCTTCACAAACCTTCTAAAACTCCTTCACATTCATGTTTTGTCCCAAGCCATTTCTTTCCAAACAACCGTCTCATTTAGGACAAAATTACCTTCTTTTACCTTCAACAAAATGCATTCCCACTCCTTATCTTTCTTACATATCTCCTACTTTTCCACATACAGAGTTGATTCCCTTATTTCCATCAGTCTTACTTACAGTTAGCAGAATTTTGCATTCTTTGGAAACTTTGATCTCTAGTGAAGACTAAGGAGTAACCAATTGTGAACTGTTACACCAGAATTCTTTTTTTTTTTTTAAGATTTTATTTATTTGATAGACAGAGATCACAAGTAGGCAGAGAGCCAGGCAGAGAGAGGGGGAGAACCAGGCTCCCTGCTGAGCAGAGAGCCTGACGATGAGGGGCTCAATCCCAGGACCCTGGGATCATGACCTGAGCTGAAGGCAGCAGCTTTAACCCACTGAGCTACCCAGATGCTCCTACACCAGAATTCTTAAATGGCAAATCTGTGAATCAGTTAAGTACAAAACATGTTTACCAACAGATTTATATATCCTCAGTTCTTTGCAGTAAGTCAAAAGCACAAACCTATGTCCAGCAATCAATGCTTTAGCACTTTATCCCATTTGGAAAAGACCCAGATGTCCAACAAATTTAATTCCATTTGTCATCCAAGCAAAACTATAAAGTTTCAGGTTACCAAAGACTTTGAAAACTATTTTAACGATTACCCATGAAAACTTTGATGAGACAATTAACTATTTTAGTCATCTTTTTACTAACAACTCAACAGAGAGAACACGAGGTTATTTGACATTCAGTAAACCTTGATAGAATAAAAGTTTCACATTTACCACGGATAACTTAAAAGACACACTGTCTTAACTAAACCAACAAACTTAGTTTAAATGCTGAATTATGTTCCACCTGGATCCTCTCCATGGTTAACTTTCATGGGGAAATCTGGAGTGGTTCGTGTTATGTCCTGGGCATGCTCTTCTTGCTCCTTGACACTGAAGGGAGGAGCCATGGTGTCCGAGGCACCGAGAACGGTCTAGAAGCTGGTATTGCAGGCTGCGCCCAAGGTGGTGCAGAAACGGGAGAAGGGGTTTGGGGAGGCAGAAGAAACAAAGTGCTTCCAGAGGGCAGAGAAAGGGCTCCCAGTTCAGAAGCTCATCAGTTCCAAAGGAGCAGACGCCATGTTTTCCCGCCAACAA
Organism: Martes martes; assembly: GCF_963455335.1. NCBI lineage: Eukaryota > Metazoa > Chordata > Mammalia > Carnivora > Mustelidae > Martes > Martes martes. Next base: position 70,985,954 of record NC_137899.1, read on the forward strand.
GGGGGGATAGCAGTCCATGTCCGGCCAGATAAGACAGGGAATTTCCCAGAAACAAAGGGAGTTTCTGCAGATGCTTGGGAATGTTGCTTAAAGTCCCCATCCTGAGGGACACCTGGGATCATGACCTGAGTGGAAGGCAGACTTACTGAGTCTTCCAGGTGCCTCCCCCACTTTCTCTTAAAGGTAAATATGAGAGCTCCTGTTATTTTACATCCTGTTTCTGTCTGGATCAAGTTTCCTGTGGGCTGTCAGAGCTGCTAAATCAGGTATCTCTCCACACATGTCACTCACAAGAAGAAAGAGCACTGTCTTCCTGCAGCTCAGCTTTAGGCCCCAGGTCAGAGGAGGACTGTGGTCCCCACACTTTCTAACGGGGTCATCCTCGTCCAGAGCTCATCCCCGTTGCTGCCCCTGTTGCCCCTGCCTCCTGGATAGGCTTTGCTTCCTTATAGCCTTTGGGATCTTTTACCCAGGTTACAAATATCCTACTTCGGTCCTCCTATTAGCACAGAATCGGACCCATGGGGGCAGAGTTTGGGCTATCTGAAGCCAAGAATCAATATATGGGAATTGGTCAGGGTGTCTGGGAGTCCCAACCATAATTTTGTAAATGACCTGGACACTGGGTAGGTCTTAGGCACCCTCGAGGGACTGGTCAACCCCAAAGGTGACCCATTCCAGTTCACATAATGTGCCTAATTTTATAGATGTTTTGATCCCATAGTCTCCTGAGAATCTCTTCTTAAAATTTTGAGCATACAGTCTAAGACTATAGGTTTTGAAGAGCTTCCACCCATCATGAGCAGGGAGGCTCTCTTGGCCACCCGGTTTGTTCCCTCCCTGTTTCATTGGCATGAAGACAAACAAAGGGTGGGTGTCCCTCCAGAGGAGAGACTAGTCAGATGCCCGCCTGTCCGCCCTCCCGGAAGAGACCTGGGTGCCTCTTGGCCTCAGCAAGTCCATATAAACCCTGGACTGGCACCCCAAGGGGCTCGCCTTAGACCCCATGAGGTCACCACAGAAACAGGTTAGGGCCCACTCGGACTCCATAGGCTTTTGGGGACCCTAAGGTTGCCCACCCGTGGAACCACAGAATCAGTCTGCCCCACAAGCCAGGTCAAACTGCACATTCACTCACCCATTTACTCCGGAAGTTATTACAGTTCCTCCCCACCAGGGAAGCCCTGACCTGTGGAATTCCTTGCAGAAATTCCTTCCTGTCCCCCCTTTCGGGGGTTCCTGACCTGAAGGACCTGCCCCCACCTCTACCAGAGTCCCTACCTGTGAGGCCTCTAAGAGTCTCTGGGAAGTGATCAATTACCCCTTCCACCTTCACAGGTGGGCCTGACTAGGTCCTGGGACCCCAGGCCTTACCAGAATCCAAAGTCAGGACCAGGTCTGCACCTGCCAAATCTCCCTTGAGTCTGGGTGGGGACAGCAGGGCAGGCCAGCTTGAGGGAATCGGGCAGAGACGGCGGAAGATTGGGCAGGGTGCCACTTCTCCTTTAGGATCCCTCCTTCCATCACTGTCCTGACATTGCCCCAAACCTGCGGCAACAGTGGACCAGCACAGTTGGGTTTCCCTGTCAGGGAACCAAATGTTACTGACCCTGGACTGGATCCTGATGGATGAATCAAGTGGCACTCGGAGACTTTGGAGGATCGGAGGTTTATTTAACACCGGGGGTCTCAGAGTCTCAGAGGAGGTTGTTCTCCAGGTCTGAGCCGCGAGCACAAGCAGGGAGGGTAATTTGTACCCTTCTACTTCTGCATACTTGGTACTTTTGGCGCGTGCCCATGCGCGCAGGAAATGGGGTAGGAAAGAAGAACCGGAAGGGCTTTGAGACGGGACTGGAGTTCCCTTGCTGGTTTGGTCGGCCGTCTTAGAGCACAGTTTTTCCCTTATCATTTTGACTTTGAACTAGGCGTTTCGGTGTTAGCTGTATTGATAAGGGGAGAACTGTACTCTAAGACGGCGGACCAAACCAAGGGAATCCCAGTCCCTGTCTCAAAGCCCTTCCGGTTCCTTTTTCCTACCCTGTTTCCCGCACATGCCAAAAGTACCAAGTATGTGGAAGTGAAAGGGTATAAATTACCCTCCCTGCTGGCGCTTGAGGCTCAGGCCTTAGAGAGCAGGCCCTTCTGAGCTTGCCGATGTTACATAAACCTCCCATCCTCCAAAGTCTCTGAGTGCTGCTTGGTCCTTACGCCAGGATCCAGTCCAGGTTCCATCAACAAAAAGTGAGGTAAGGTGTGGTAATAATCGTCTTTCAGGCAGATCTGGAAAAGAAGGACTTGGTATTATTTCTAGGACCGGCTGTAAGCAGAAAAAATTAGGGGTCCCGGAAAAAGAACAAGAAGTCGTTTTAGTCCCCCAGCTATTTTTGTGATCTATGCCTTACAGACACTATTCGTCCTAACACACTTAATGCGGAACTTCCTAGAAGGTGTCAAGATCACAAAGAAATGTAAAACTTTGAGTAGTTAAGAGTTTTAAGGGAACACAGGGAATGCAAAAACGAACAGTCTCTAGCCTAACCACATCAGACACAATCAGTGGTAAAAACTCCCAAGTGCTGGGGCACCTAAGTGGCTCAGGTCATGATCCCCAGGTGCTGGGATTGAACTCCACATCGGGCCCCTGGCTCAGCGGGGAGCCTCCTTCTCCCTCTCTCTCAAATGAATAAATAAGACCTTTAAAAAAAACAAAAAGACTCAGTGCTGTTTCAAAAGCAAGGCGTCGTTCCTTATGGAACTGTGGATCCAAAGACCCCATCCAGCTTATACCAGCTCTCTCATATCTGGAGCCCCTTCCTCTGGCCCCAGGGTTACTTCATTATAATGTTAAAGTCTCTACCCTAGGAGGAGCCTAAGCCTCATTAACATAACATAGGATGCTCTTATAGGCTTGGCTATCTTTAGGCGAGATGACAAAGCTCCCCTTTCTGAATATTCATCCTAACCCTAAATAAAAGGAACCCACTCATCTCTGCTCAGGAAGTAAAGGCTTTGGAAGTTATCCTCATATTTGCTGCAAATCAAGTTTCCTTTGTGTGACACTTCCACGTGGTGTAGTCTCTAACTCACTAAACGGCATAACTACCTGAAAAGAAGATAATACCTTGTATCCTTACGTTAGCATACTCATTCTTATCCCATTTCTGCTGTTCAGGGCTGCTTTGACACAGGAGTAACATAACAATGTTATCATGCACGCAGAAAAAGACTGATCTACTCACTGGGTTCAGGAAAGGTTACCCCAAAATATGACAACTTGACGTCTTAAATATTTTGAGCTGAAGGAATTTGGGAAAAGGCACATATGGGAGAGATTTCCTGAACTTCCCCTGCAGCAGGCCATACAATGCTCTGTGAGAGGTGCCCTCCCTCTCATGCAGGCAGGCCAGGTCTGTGGACCCAGAGAGGGTCTGGGAGGACGAGCCAAGAGGGGCTTTGGCTACACGTAGGATAGGAATTAAATGGGAGGCAGTGGCAGGTGAGAGCAGAGTTCACTGAAGATACAGAGAGAGCACAGGTACAGACGAGTGGGAGACTCAGAAAGGGAAGGAGAGAGAGTCTCATCTTTGTTCAGGGTTGAGGTTTTTATTGAGGACTGTGGTCTGGTGTATGTGTCCTCTTGTGCATCCAGAAACTGGTTAGAACAAGGACAAGGGCCCAGGTGTCCTCCATAAGTCACTTATTTCTTGGAGCCGTGGGATCTTGGTACCTAGATGTCTAGCACCAGTGGTCTGGAATAAGCACATGACAGCTGCATCTGGTCATTCTTGCCTGGTTCCTCCTTAGATATTATCTATTCCACTGAAAGCCTCTAAATAAATCATTAACTCCTAGCCCTTTACAAGTGTAAAGTGTAAGGTGGGAGTGCAGGTCCCAGCAAGAACAGAAGCAAAAGGAGGAAAAAGCAGATTTTTAAGGAGTCCTTCAGCTTCCTTATCTTACCTCCACCTGGAGGAAAGGAGCATCCTTATCTCCAAAGATGAAGGGACCCAGGAAGAAATCTGAATGAATAGGCTTTACGAGGTACCCACTTCTTCCCCAGTGCACTACACTTAGCTCATACTCTTTACCCTGTTTTAGCTTTCCATGACTTCCCACTCTTCATCACACATAGCATTGAAACACTCAGATGAAATCATTTCTTTGAGTCGTCGTTTCTTTGTGTAGACTCCATGTTACATAGAACTGCTCTTTAGCCAGAGCAGCTCCATCTGGTTAAACAGTGATTTTGTTGTATATGCAGTAAAACTTAAACTGACCCTGCCCCCCCCACCCCGAGGAACTTACTTAAAAGCAAGTCGGGGAAACCAGTCCCAGGTAACAGAGCCCAAATACAAGGGCGGGTCAGGCTAGGTGGAAACATCCAATCAGTGAAGCACGCATACTGTCTCCCTAGCTACCAAGGAGTGTGGGCCCCGCCTTTTGGGAGCCTTTTGGGTGCCTTTTGGGTGCCAATTCTGACCAAGGTGATAGGCTAATTCAAATATCTACTATAGGGTAAATTGTAATTCAATTGGCCACCCGTGTGTGACCTAGCATGACTGTGCAACTTTCTCTGTGTGTTACAATCTCATTGGCCACCTGTATGTGGCCAGGCTCAGCCACATGGCCTTTGCCCTTTAAAAGTTAGTCTGTGAGGCTGGGGGTAGTCGCCCTCTCTGTAAGAGGCGGCCCCGAGCGGTTTGATTCTTGATGCTCAGCGCAAAATAAAGCTTTGCTTGACTCTCGATTTGTATCAGTCTCATTCCTTTGATTACAGACCCAACAGAACTTTCATTAAATAAATGTGTATGCTTTTCTTTCCTTAGTATGTCTTTTGTTGAAGGGTTCCCAATAGAGAACTTAGAAAGGTAGAAGAAAAAGATAGTTTTCCTCCCTACATTGCAGTAAAGTTGAAGTTTATTTCATGTAAATTTTCATTTTCTAATATATTCCATATAGAGGACGTCCATGTTGAGAAATCAGCTGTGTTTCAAATTGATCCCTCTATCAGGATACTTAAAAGGATGTGGGAAATGAACACCTAAGAGAATCTTTGTGATATTAAGAGTTTCCAAACCAAAATACAAAAGAGCCTTATTTAACGTAATGCCTTTCACATTGCTTTCTTCTGCCATCTTTCCAGATATACATTGGCCCAGAGAGGACAGCAACAAAGGAAGAATATGTAAACATTTAAATCATCTCTCACTTGCCATCTGTGACAATTCACAGTGCTGAAATCAGAAAGGATGGGATCACTTTTCCATTTCTCTAAGGTCACCAAGGACAGACAAGCTCAGGACATACTGTATTTGTCAGAAGCAAAAGAGAGGACTGGAGAGGTGGCAGTGACAAATCTGTTCCAGGCTGAGCTCATTTTACTGAAGAATGTGTGTCCCCTTCTGACATTTATCAAAAGAAATTCAATTTTATAAAAAGAAGGATGTCAAATAATAGTACATAGCTAACACTCATTCTGCTGCTGTCAGAAGGCCAGATGGGGGCAAAAGGAAAAGCGTAGATGGAAGAGAAAGTCATGCCTGCAGGAAACAAAAAACCAAAGAGGGTAGAAGGGCAGGGCTAATGTACTTAGAGGTTTAAATACATTTCTCATTAAATCACCTCTCTTGAGATCCACATTAGTGTGTGGTTCATATTGTGGCATAGTGTTTTTTCATTTTCTCTTGATACAAGGAATGACACAAAGTGGGTGATTGTTGGGATTTGGTTTGTTTGGTTTTTGGGTTTTTTAATGCTTTTTTGTTTGGTTTGTTTTGGGTTTTGTTTGTTTGTTTGTTTGTTGTTTTTTTGTTTTGTTTTGTTTTGGTTTTGGTTTTGTTTTTTTCTGCTGCATCACAGAAGAAAGCTAATGAAACCTGGTAAAAATCCCACCCTACAAGGTACAGTGAAGTGCCCCCTGCGGGAAAGCAATCAATATTTCTTGTGGTGGTGATGATGATTTGTCACTGGCAGAAAAGGATGTGCTGGGTCAAAAAAAAAACCCAGAAGTTGTGACAGAGGTGGCAGAAAAATAAAAGTCAGATGAAGGTCAAGGAAGGAATTCTATTAGGAACTAATGATGAAGCTGACAAAATACTGTAGCAAGTAATAGTGTTTTACCATACTGCATAAAAATATTGGATTAAGGTACAAATTAAATCTCTTTCTCGGTAAGGGGTTTCTGCAGGACATAAGCAATTAGACTGCTGTCTAGAGAAGGCAGAAAACTTGATTAACAGATCCAAAAAGACAGCGTAGGGAAGATGGGTTTAACACCAGGAGGTGAAACACCAACTGTTATGCAAATTGACTTTTCCCAAAATGTTGGATAATTTCAATCAAGGACCGAAATATACTTCTTCTTCTACTTTTTTTTTTAAAAACATCACTGTTTTCTGGGCTTCAACTCTACTCAAAGGAGTTTCTTATTAAGTAAAGGCTACTCATGCATGTGTCCCAGTCAGTCTCCGGAGGACACTACAGAAGATTTAAACCTAACAGGTTTTTGCTCCTTTTCTTTAAATTTCCAAATATTCAAAGTGTCTGAGTTAAGGATGGCTGAGCAGGCAGCTTGTGGGGCTTGGTGAAGGGCACTGCAGGCCCTAGCTGTGAACTGCATGACCTCTCCCAGTCTGTAGCCTCTGCAAAGTGCCTGTTTGATGCAATCCAAGGCAGTCTTATTTAGAATAGGGACTGGAGAAGATGCCAAAATTGGTCAATGAGAAAACACTACAGTGTGTTTCTCCCACGAATAGGGTGTTAGATGCTAAGCCCAGAGATATTAAGCCAGGAATCCAGGAAAAATCATAACTATTAATACTCAGTGCCCAAACTTGTACTTTCTGTCTTTGAGTGTCAAATTCAAGGTCCTGAAAGTTTTGCAGAATATTTTAAAAATGTATCTATTTCCGAGTATCTCTCCTTGAACGAAAATAAATCAAGCTCAATAGCATATAAACCAGATCTTTCTGTTCCTTCTTAGAAGATTTTGGAAGAATTAATGTCCTATAGGATGATCTTCTACATGGCATTAATATTGTCATTTTGAAAAGTTTTATGACCAGCCCAGCTTTCATGGTTTGAAAATTTGCACTGGGCTGGCCGCAAATATTTGCATAAATCCTCTGGAATATAGGGAATAAATAATAAGTGATCAGATAAACTAAGTAAGTTAACAGACGTTTCAACCCTTCCTATCAGGGGTGGGCAAACTTGGCGTTCTGTACAGCCTCTCAAAACTACTCAGGTCCACTGGGTGACAAAAAAGCACCCAGGGACAAGGCTGAGACAGGGGTGTGGCCATGCGCCCATAAAGAGTTCTTTACAATAATGGGCAGTGGACTTTGACCTGTAAGCCAGGGTTTGCGGTCCCCTGCTTCATTTCATCATTTTTCCCTTCATCTCTTTTCATTCATCCTCCATGTCAAAGTCATAGTCTTACACTCAAAACGCAGCAAAGCTGTGGCTATGGGCCAAAAACATTGTAAACAAAGATTGCAGGGGGGAACCTGAGCATCAGTTAAAAGTCTGTGCTGAATCATTAATGAAATGTACACTGGGAAACATCAGTGCTACCAATCCATTTCCTTCCCTGCTGCTTGACTGATTTTTTTTTAATGCAAATTTGATCGTGGAAATCCCTAACTTAAAACGTTTCGCCTGCTGGAGAGGGCCCTGGTTCTTTGGTTCCACCACGGTGTGATCCTGCTTTCCTCCCCTACCTCATCTGGCTGCCCTTCCTTACCTCCCACACCCCTCTTCCCGCTCCAGCTCCTGGAAGGAATTGTCATTTCCAGAATGAAGTCCACTGTCTTGCTTTCCAACCTGTGGCCTTGTTACTCACTCTCCCTGAATCTCCCTGTCGACATCTTTGAACTTGTCGCTCCTTGAGGATTGAGCTTAGGTGTCTTGGGTGACTTCGACTCCCAGACTGTGCTCCTAAGACATCCTTTACATACCTGTATTATAATAAATATTCTCACCGCTCTCTATATTTCCTTATTTCCTCATCTACTGCCCCAGATAAACTCAAAATTATTGAATGCTGAAACTGCATTTTCTTTAAGCATGGTGCCTAGCACACGGAGAACAACCCATGAGTGATTATGAAATCAACCAATCCATTAATTAAGTGATCTTTGGGTCCCTTCACTTCAGCCTATAACTTCAATTGTTCCCAGCTACAAGCAATTTACTTTCTTTTGCATATTATCTATAATGATGCCCAAACAACTAATAGAGAAATGGAAAAAAAAAAATCAGTTAAATGGGTAGCTCAATATCACATAAAGGGGAAAAGTATTAATAAAATCACTTTGCACTTACCACATAAGTAGAAATCTTTTCTCAACTGCTAGTTCTATGAGAGCCAGGTTTTTTCTGAAGAGCAATTAAACATTTATGGGGTCTACAGGAGACATGAACAGCTGCTATATAAAGACGTCCAGAAGAACAGACTGTAGAAAAAATAAATTTGTGTTTCGGCGGAAAGCCGTGCGTGATCTACGTATAGCATATATCCTTCTGGGTTATTAGAGTCTAGCCTTTCAAAATCTTTGAACTACTTTCCAACTCTTTGTAAAAGTTGAGAGACAAGCACATTCTGTCTGCTCTGGAGAATTTCAATAGACTTCCCATGCTCTCGTGTGAACAGTGGCTTTGGTTCCATTGGCAATTCCATTTCCTGACTCCGTAGAAATTTGTGCCTTTTGACTTCTATAAGCCTATTATAACATCTACCTGGTTCCTTCCTTGAATGAGTAACATAAAATCTTTAACACATGCTCATTTTTATATCCATATGAGAGTCGTGATTTTACCTTTCTCAGAAAATTATCTTTTAACAGTGTTTGAGGTACCGCTGAGGTGCCCAGTGGATTTACCTACCAGAGCCAGGAAAACTTCATAAGCCGAGAAGCACACTCCGTGGGCAGTGTATGCCCAAGTTGACTTTTCCTTGGTTCCCAAAAGTGAATCCAAAATAGCAATTGAATTTTGCTCACTGCTTGTCTAATTTTAAGTTTCCTCTCTGCCTGTCTTATATTTTGGGTTTGGGTTTTCGATTGTTTGTGGTGCTTAAAAAAAAAAAAACAAAAACAAAAAAACGGGTGCCTGGGTGGCTCAGTTGGTTAAGCAACTGCCTTAGGCTCAGGTCATGATCCTGGAGTTCAGGGATCGAGTCCCACATCAGGCTCCTGGCTCCAAGGGGAGTCTGCTTCTCTCTCTGACCTTCTCCCCTCTCGTGCTCTCTCTCACTGTCTTTCTCTCAAAGAAATAAATAAAATCTTTAAAAAAAAAAAAAAGGCCCAAATGCTGTTACTTAGGTTAAGGCCCCAAGTAAGTTAACGTAAACTTAATACCTAACTTGACTGCAGTTTCAACCCCCCACCCCCACCCCAGTAATATAACCTTTAACCGGGTTATTTCCTGATCAGCACTGGGAAATTTACTGATAAGCCCTTTCTGTTCTCCGTGGTAGGGTGACCTGGCCTTCGCTAATAATTTCCTTTTTTCCACACCCTATGTACCTTTAAGAACCTTTCCTGTAGCCCTTTGGAGCTCCCCTCTCGTTGCTATGCAGGATGCTGCCTGATTCATGAATTGATTAATAAAGCCAATTAGATTTTTAAAATTTCCTCGGTTGAACTTTTGTTACTTAACAGTAGCCAATACATTATTTTCCAGTAATTAATGGGAATTTAGTTTCATGATCTGATTATTTGAAGATCTCTGTAAGTGGATTAATAGTTTATAGAGATCTCTGCTGGAAGAGAGATGGCAGAAAATCTGGTGTTTCAGTCTTTTCTATTTGTCTATTTTGAGATCAAATTAACTAAGAATTTTGTGCCCACTGGGAAGGTGGTATCTAAATTGATGAGTTTTATATTTCTCTGTTTACACTCAACCCATGGCTAAAATTTCAGATTGCAAGTTGAAAGCTTTCTTCCTCTCTCTCAGTATGCATATATGTTACTATAATTCAGAAAAACCTTTCTCTCTCACTCTGTGAGTACGTAATATTTTCTTACTTTCAATATTGTTAATAAATTAGATTATAAAGTCTCTGAAATTAAAGAAATTTTATTTTGATTGACTTATAAACACATGTCACTAAAATAATCCCCAAACTCTCAGAAAATAAGGAAATTGAATTCCTCATATTTTCAAAGTGATGGATTTAAAAAAAGTATTCAGCCCAGAAATGTTTAAGAATGCACTTTCACAGAATTTACTAAATGAGACAAATTAGGATTACTCATTTTATTTATTTTATTTTTTTTAAAGATTTTATTTATTCATTTGACAGACAGAGATCACAAGTAGGCAGAGAGGCAGGCAGAGAGAGAGGAGGAAGCAGGCTCCCCACCGAGCAGAGAGCCCGATGCGGGGCTCGATCCCAGGACAGGACCTGAGCCGAAGGCAGAGGCTTCAACCCACTGAGCCACTCAGGCGCCCCTCGTTTTATTTTTTAAAAAATAGCTAAGTCTTCTCTGCTTTGTTAGTGATATATACATATACATATATATAAATATATATGTATATAAAAGAGTAAATTTTTACTTTACTTGGATATATCCTTTCTAATCTTAAACAGATTTACTGATTGAAGTTTCTTATGTTACTTCTATTTAATGTTTAAGATTATGAAATATGTAAATTCGTATTTACCCAAATTAAATCATTATTCTGATCAACTCCATTTCAACAGTAATTACATTTTGTCCTTTGTCAGTTTGAAGACAATTTACAAGATCTATAGTTAACTTAAAACTTTAGGCTAATACTAACTTGGGTTAATTAAAGGACATTCATTTGATAATTAGTATGATAGCAAGTATCTCAAGATAGTACGATAGACTACTGAAATACTGATTAGTGATCATAATTTTAAGTTTATATTCATTTGCTTCTCATTTTTATGAGGCTATCTCTTGGGTCCATAATGAGTAGGCTCATTTCTGCCACTTTGGGAAATGTATATAAATGATGGCAAGTGGCTGTAGAGAGAGCCACGTCATGTGTATTCATGAGCTCTTCGACTGTGCTACAAAAGGCTGATGTGTGACTGACAATTAGCCCCTCCCCAGTTTTCTCTGTGAATTAGAAGTTTGTTACCTTTTTTTTTTTTAAAGATTATTTATTTATTTATTTATTTATTAGTCAGAGAGAGAGAGAGAGTGCAGGCAGACAGAATGGCAGGCAGAGGCAGAGGGAGGAGCAGTCTCTTCGCTGAGCAAGGAGCCCAATGTGGGACGCGATCCCAGGATGCTGGGATCATGACCCTAGCCAAAGGCATCCGCCCAACCAACTGAGCCACCCAGGTGTCCCAGAAGTTTGTTACTTTTATTAAAAGTTAGAATTAATGTGGTTTAGATCATACTTAGGAGCCATAGTTTTAGAGAACTTCAGCTGTATATGTACTTCTGTATTTTTTAAGGAAGAGTAATTTTGTCCTAAGGAAGTAAGTCATCTTTGGTGTCCAAACTCCTTTGTGTTCTTCAAGTCAACAGAGGATCCCCAAAGAACTAAACTCATCTCTGAAATCTCTCAGAGGGCTCCTTTGAAATCACAAAGATTTGTTCTTTCACGTCATAGAAAGGAAGGTGCTAGAAAAAAGAAAAGCAGGTTTATTTGATATACTGTCATTGCTCCGTTGTCTAGGAAGAGTTGTCAAGTCAGAAGAGATGCTTAGCCTACCCTAGGTAAAACTTACATGAGTAAAGTCTTGTTAATACAAACATTTCAGAAATTGAAGTCAGATTGTGAAATTCCTAGAGATTTGTTAATGCCCTCACTGCCCAAAATGTGTTTCCGTTTATCACAGTCCTGGCACTGCTTTGCCTGATATCAGACAACAACAGTCTGAATGAATCAGATTATCAGATGAATGAATGGTCAGTCATACTTTCAATTATTATTCTTTACATAATAGCTTCATTGAGATATCATTCATGTACTGTAAAGTTCAACCATTTAAAGTGTACAATTCAATGATTCTTGGTGTATTCTGCAACCATCACCACAATCCATTTTAGAACATTTTTATCACCTCAGAAAGAAATCTGGCACCCATGAGCAGTCACTCCCCATTGTTCCAAAAACTCACCAACTTGGATTTGCCTATATGGGACATTTCATACAAATGGAATCATACAATATGTGGGGTTATTTTTTTTTTGTGATTGGATTCCCTTCCTTCCTTGTGATTGTGCTTTATTTCTTGCTATTGTCAAATACTATTCCATTGTATGAATATAACACTATTTATCTTCTTCTCAGTGGATTCAACCTCAGTTAGGGTTGTTTTCCACTTTTTGGAATGCTGCTATAATCACTCATGTACAAGTGTTTGTGTGGACAGATGTTTTCATTTGTTTGGTATATACCTAGAAGTAGATTGGCTGGGTCAAATGGTAATTCCATGTTAACCATTTTTATGGTAACTCTGTGTTTAACTGCCAAGCTGTTTTCCAAATGGCTGTACCATTTTATATTACCACTAGCAGTGTATCAGGACTCCAATTTCCCCACCTCTTTGCCAAGCTTTTATTATCTGCCTTTTGATTATTGCCATCGTCATAAGTATAAAGTGGTATAACCTTATGATGTTGATTGACGTTTCCGTGATAGGTAATGATGTTGAGCATCTTTTCATGGGTTTACTGGCTATTCATATATCTTTTTTGGAGAAATATTTATTCACATCTTTTGCCCATTTTTAAATTGCATTATTAATTTTTATCATTGAATTGTAAAACTTCTTTATATATTCTAGCTCCAAGTCCTTCATAAGATACATGATTTGCAAATATTTTCTCCCCTTCTGTGTGTTGTCTTTCCATTTTCTTGATGATGCCCTTTGAAGTAAATTGTGATAAAGTCCTATCAAATTCTTCTTTTACCATTTGTGGTTTTGGTGTCATACCTAAGATGGGTTTGCTTAACCCAAGGTCACAGAGATTTACCTCCTAAGAGTTTTATTGTTTCAGCTCTTATTTTTAGGTCCATAATCTATTTTTGGTCAATTTTGTGTATAATGCAAGAAAAGAGTCCAACTTTATTCTTTTGTATATGGATACCCAGGCATTATATTTGATATTGATGCTAATTTAATCAAATATGACCACATACTTTAAAAAAAATTTGGGGTGAGGGGAGGAGCAGAGGGAGAGAAAATCCTAAAGCAGACTCCCTACTGAGCATGAAGCCCAACCCAGGGCTTGATCCCAGGACCCTGAGATCTTGACCTCTGCTGAAATCATGAATTGACCGCTTAACCGACTGAGCCACCCAGGTGCCCCATGACCATGTACTTTAAGCAAGGTAATGTTTTAGACTTCATGCACAAGTGCTTACAAAGCCCTATTAAGCAAACTGTCCTGGTACCTGGCTAAGAGGGTTCCCAGTCTTCCAAGTAAGTATGGAGTGTCACTCACTTCCTGATAGGTCCAGGAATGTTAGGGTATTTTGCAGAACTGGAAAAGAGAGGAATTTGCCCAGATTTATAGATAGTGCAGGTGAAATCTAGTGGTGAGTTCTTACCCCAGTCTCCTAATGTCAGAATAGGAAAAAACAACGGGCTTTTAAAAGTCCATTCTGAGATTCCTTATAAAATCTTCCTGCAAAGCAAACTTAAGAATACCTCTGTGGTCAAGCAGTGTTTCCTATTTAAATAACCAGGCCAAATTCACTAATACCAATCTTATTTTGTAGTCAAGAATAATCTTTTGAGATTATTTTTGATCTTCCAAAGGGAAGAGACTGTAGAAAATACTATGTTTCAGTGGAAAATTGTACAGTATCTACATATGGCATAAACTTCAGTGTTATCAAACTCTAGCTTTTCCTAGTCTTTGAACTATTTTCAACTCTTTAAAAATTGATAGACAGTACATTCTGTCTTGTCTGATGGAGTTTCAACTGACTTCCTTCCTCCCTTAGGAAAAGACCACTATGTCCTCCATTTGCAATTCCATTGCTTGACTCCACAGAGATATGTGCCTTTGACTTTTCATTGAACTGGTATAACATCTGCCTGCTTCCCCAGTCAAATAAGTAAGTAAAATATTTAAAATATGTTCATTTTTACATTGGGATGAGAGCCATGATTTTACCTTTTTGAGGGGGTGGAATTATCTTTTCACAAACATTTCAAAGTGAGATGGAGATGAAAATCAGGTTGGTGAGAAAGGGACAAAGGTAAGAGCACAGGTGTTGGATGTATCTCATTTGGACAATATATAGGTAATGAATAAAACCTCAGAGAGGTTGAATTGTCCAAAGTGACAGAACTAGAAAATAGGGGTGAGATGAAGGTGAAAGGTAAACAATAAGTAATGGAAAAATAAATGAAAATGACCAAAAACATGTGAATGAGTGGTCAATCCCATAATAGTCTTAAATCCCCAAATAAAAAATAAAATCTATCTTTTCTCATCTAAGAGAGTGGCAAACACATGAAAGGGTGATACTAACCAGTACAAGCAAGTGAGTGGCAGGAAAAAGCAAACTCCTGCTTTATGAGTGAGCGTTCATTAGTCTCTTTAGGAGACTAATCAGTAACATTTATTAAGATTTAAATGTGGATAGTCTTTAATGAGCAATTCTACTTTTGGGTATTTAACCAGTGAAAGGCTTGCACAAGTAAGTGATGATATATGTCCAAGGATGTTTATTTCCAATATTGCTATAATAGAGAAGCTTGAGAACAACCTAAATTCTCATCAGTAAGGAGTTTCTTCAGAACAGAGTATATAGAATAATGCATTTTTTTGTTTAAAAGCCATATATATAAAGTGGCGATCTTGGAGAGATGGAACTATGGGAGTCCTTTGATATATGTTTTTTATATGTTTGCATTACTTTTAGAACATGCAAGAATAATATGGGGAAGATATAATTATCAGAGAATCGAACCTTGATGCAGTATCTTTTCTACTACTCCATGATGAACCATATCATACTAATTAACTAATTTTTTTGGAAGCTTATCAATGGGATTGGGGAGTGTTATAGAAAAGCATTCTTGATTTGACCTACATGGGGTGGAGAGCGGTCATTACTCTCTGAGAAGATTTTCTATGGATATGCTCAATATCTAGGCAAAGATTTAATAAAAATCCATACATCCTGCTCAAATCATTCATTCAACCATTTACCTAACCAACTAACAAATGTCTTTGGGCAAATAACCAGGAGAATTTTACCCAAATGATTTTGAACAGCTTATAGACTGTGGAATATATGTATGTGTGTACATAAGTTTGTATAGACACATACATATTTTTTAAATGGAAATGTCTAGATATCTTTTGGCTATAGTGCCCACTGAAGAATTAAGTTGCTGAATGATGATGATGAATTAATGCTAACTGACCCTGGATACACATCATGTAATATTCACTTAGGAATAAAAATAATTCAAATGGAATGAACATACAGTATATTAATTTGTGGAGTTAACTGATTTCAAACTGCTTAGACTATCAATTTCAAAATGGGCTAATTTGAGGTAGAACCTTTAGTAGGTGCATAGCATATTACCATTTTAAAAATTTAGATCATGGGGCACCTGGGTGGCTCAATGGGTTAAAGCCTCTGCCTTCGGCTCAGGTTATGATCCCAGGGTCCTGGGATCAAGCCCCGGATGGAGCTCCGCATCGGGCTCCATACTTGGCAGGGAGCCTGCTTCCTCCTCTCTCTCTCTGCCTGCCTCTCTGCCTACTTGTGATCTCTCTGTGTCAAATAAATAAATAAAATCTTTAAAAATAAATAAATAAATAAAAATTTAGATCTTAAGTTACAGTAAGAGCTATGGGAAATAGATTTGATCAGGCAACAAAACCAATCTCATGGTTCACTCTCCATAAATACCATGGAAAATAATAGTAATTAACCATTATCATAGGCTTAGTGCATTAGGATTATTTCCATCAGTTGTACCTCCAAGCAGTCCAGTGGGGTAGGTTATAATTATCCTGGTTTAACAGGGCTAACTCGGAGCATGGAGTAAGAAAAGGATTGACTCCAGATAAGCCAGGGAGTCAAAGCCAGTATTCAGACCAAAATCCTGGAGGACAGCTCCCTCATATCATTAGCATGTACTGAGACACATTTTGGTGTCTTTCACTTATTGAAAATAATTTTGAAAAAATAAATCACACACATGCACACGTGAGTCCCTCAACAAGGCTGTGTATAGACAAAGTCACATAAGTCTTAGCTTCCACCCCAAATTCATTCCTTGTCCAGTTTACACAGTTTCCAATTGCCTTCTCTTCAAATTACAGCAAAGCCAGAGGATATTGGTATATTGTGGAACGGGAAGCAACACAGCGAGACTGTTCAGACTTCTCGGCAGTGGTGTTTAGCTTGGTCATCTGTGGTCTAATTCTTCTCTCATTGCTCAGGACTGGGCTCCGAACATAGTAAACAACCAGTGGAGACGGCTGATGGACGGAGGAGATTAGAATAGGTCACGAGGGGATATCAGAGATTGTATTTCCCCCGAGGTCCTCCGCTAATATTTATCTGTCTAGAGTGAATAATTGGTGTGGAGGCCATTGGGGCTAGACTACTAAGAGATGACACTTTCGGGACTATAATTCTTGAGAAAAAAAATTTTTCCCCTTTATGCTTGGTTATTGAAATAGTTAAATAGAGCCTCTTCTGCAATGGTACTTGTCTGCCACCTCCCCTTTCTGAATAATTTCCCTTGTACATGCGTTTTAAAGGTGTGTAATTAACTGGTAACAGGTTGTTAGGTAGCTGATGAGGTGTGAACCAGCCACTAATTTGTTTTCTTTATTTACAACTTTCCTTGCACTTGAAGATGACAGCGTGGTGTTTTTCATTCCCTGCTTACTTCACCAGATTAAAAAGTGATTTGTGAAGCCATTTTTAATTCCTCAAATTCCATTAAAAAGGAATATCCAGGGGAGTCTTAATCAAGACATAATAGGCACTAAAATGTGATCACACAACAGCACTTCTAATGTGGCCCTATTTCAGCTGTTAATGTCAAAGAATTGTCTCTAGTTAACTGAACTCAGCCCTAACACTGACCTACAACTTCTGAAATAACCTCCATGCAGTTGGCGTTGGCTTTATTGCAAATGTTTGCGGCTAACATACTTTACAGCTTTGGAATTTATTATATAACCCCCAGGGGCAATTTGTTACAAAATTATTATTATTGTATTATCACCAAAATAGCTTGCTTTCCCCTTCAAATTGCCTTGCCTCCAATTTAATAATGCATTAAAAAAAAACTGTTTGAGAAGAAATTAAAATAGAAACATAATGAAATGAGAATTGCTAAAAACACAAGACCAGAATACTGAAAACACAGCTGAAATAGAAATGGCTAAGGGTAGAATTGTTGTATAACCAAAGGGGGTCACTTGGAACCTGGGAAAATATTGAGTGATCAGATGAGTTTGAAAAGACAAATAAGAATAAAAATTCTGTCCTTGCCTTTAAAAAAAAAATAGCCAAAGTGTCCCCTCTCCAGCTACCTAAAGTGACCCAGACACTCACTTTTTATCATATTACTATTTTGTCTTCTTTGCAGCCCTTACCAGGACCTCAAATTATCTTACTTGCTTGCATGCTTTTTGGTTCTTTAAGGCGAGGACTCTCTTTGAACAATGGCTGGCACAGAGTAGGCACTCAGTATATACTGTCCCTGCTTGAATCTGGAAGATTCATCCTGGGGTGGGTGATAGGGGGCCTCATTTCATCCATGCCTGGAGCCATTTCCCTGCCACCCCTTGTCTTCCTTTCCCAGGACCCATCTGGGAGGTTAGTTGGAAATGGTGGCTATGAGAGAGAGGATTCTGCTTTGCCTCCAATTTCCTTGGGAGACCCCATGCTGTGCTCCTTTCTCACCAAGGTGCTGCTCCAAGACCTGCCCTGCAACTGGAGATCCCTGTGGCTGAGCAGGGGACTTGCTATAGAAGTCCAGCAGGGGACTTGCTATAGAAGGCAGGCCTAGCACTTGGCAGCAGGATTGGTTTCAAGTTCTTTTTAGTATGGTAGGAGCCAAGGGCAGGCTGCGCTCAA
Source organism: Martes martes (assembly GCF_963455335.1). NCBI lineage: Eukaryota > Metazoa > Chordata > Mammalia > Carnivora > Mustelidae > Martes > Martes martes. The sequence continues at coordinate 71,004,017 of NC_137899.1, forward strand.
ATGGGCCACTTTGGCACAAACATTATCTAGACTTAAAAGAAATCAAAACCCAGCAGATTCAGGAAAGATCTTTATCTCCCTCTCAACTGCCCACTTTACCAAGAAGAGAGGTATTAACAGAGATTCCTCTTTACCTAAGAAATGGATCTATATAACAGGGCAATCTTTGTTTTCCAAACATCTCCTTTCACCTTCCTGTTAATGGTCTTTCTCTCCTTTGTATTCTTGACCCCCCATTCCTCTTCTTAGCTCATATAAGCATCAAATTTCCTCATTATTTGGACTTTCCACATCTGTGTGTATTTCCCATACCCACACTACTAAATTTGATATTCTCCTATTAATCTGTCTCAGGTCAATTTGGTTCTTAGTCCAGCTAGAAGGACCTTGAAGGGCAGAAGAAATTTTTCCTCCCCAATAGTATTCATTCACTGATTCTCCACAGTAACCCCACGAATAGTACCATTATGATTCTTATTTAATAGACAAAGCAACCGAGGCACTGTTTTTTGTTTTTTTTTTTTAAGATTTTATTTATTTATTTGAGAGAGAATGAGTGAGAGAAAGCATGAGAGAGGAGAAGGTCAGAGGGAGAAGCAGACTCCCCAAGGAGCTGGGAACCTGATGCGGGACTCGATCCTGGAAGTCCGGGATCATGACCTGAGCCAAAGGCAGTTGTTCAACCAACTGAGCCACCCAGGTGCCCTGTTTTTTGTTTTTTTTTTTTTTTAAGATTTTATTTATTTACTTGACAGAGAGATCACAAGTAGGCAGAGAGGCAGGCAGAGAGAGAAAGGGAAACAGGCTCCCCGCCGAGCAGAGAACCCGATGCGGGGCTCAATCCCAGGACCCCAGGATCATGACCCAAGCTGGGGGCAGAGGCTTAACCCACTGAGCCACCCAGGTGCCCCCTGAGGCACTGTTTTAGAGTTAAAAATAACTTACAGATGCTTACAGTGTTGGGGCAAGATAATGAAAAACAAAACCTGCCAACCCAGAAAAGTCTCTTCACAAAGGCTAGAAGAGAAAGTAAACGGTGTTAATATGGAATAAGCATCAAAGCAGAATGTGATGTGCATGATAGGCAATCCACGAAGAGATTAAAAAAGCAAAAGAAACCTCACTCTTCTGTGTAGCCAAGCAGATACAACCCATTACGTACATGTCCTTTACATAAACAATAACGTAGTCCTCAGGTAAGGACTGGATAGTACCTTTAATCATACAGAATTCATCCTAACTTTACCTGGCACTTGGGGTAGCCATCTGTGTTAGCAAATTGGTTTTATTCAGAAGGAACAAACTTCTTATTTATTTATGGTGAGAGAGTTTTGCAACTGGGAGCAAGGTGCCCACCTAAGCGAGACTCTTGGACTCCCCTGGAAACTGGGAGACAGGCACTCACTCCCTTAATGTTTGCACTTCAAAGAGATGGCTCTCAGGTCTTTCAGAAAGGCATTCTTGCGTTGTAAAGCTGACAAAAGGTTTATCTGGTTTTCGAAAGGATATATATGCATTTCAAAAAGAGGAGAAAGTGCTTATGATTAAAAGTTTTCTAAAGTAAAGGCTTTAAGGAAAAGGATGGAAGGCAAATCTCTACTCTTATTTTTAACTGGAAGAATTAAGCCTTTTTTTTTTTTTAAGATTTTACTTATTCATTTGAGAAAGTGAGCAGAAGCAGGGGAGAGAGGCAGAGGTGGAAGCAGGCTCCCCACTTGGGAAGCCTGACTTGTAATTGAGAGTCTGACTGGGCACTCCATTCTAGAACCTGGAGATCAGGACCTGAGCTGAAGGCTGAAGCTTAACTATCTGAGCCACCCAGGTGCCCCGAGAATTAAGTCTTTTATTTTTAATTTGTGTTTGTCTTTACTGTAGCTAACAAATGGTGGAGTTAGAATTCTAGCCCAGACAACCTGATGTTAAAATCCTCTTAAAAATCAATGTTATTCTACCTCTGTCAGTTTCCTACTTGGAAGCTAACAGAGGGAGGAGATGCACTAAGGGAATACATGCATTCACTCATTGGATACTTAACTGAGCATCTACTATGTACTAGGCATTTTGTTAGGGATGAAGGATACACTTAAGAATAAAACAGACAAGCATTTTGCTTTTGTGAAACAGGGTCAGGTGGAGAGACCTAACTACACAAGTAGCTTTTCAAATCAAACAAAATTATGGAAATAGAGAAGAATAAAAAGTACAGGGTGTTTTGAGAGCACATTGCAGAAAGAATTTGAGTGAGTGTACTTGATCTGAAATGTTGTTTAAGTTGAAAATGGAGCTTGTCAGAGAGAAAAGAAGATAAGAGATTATTTGAAGTTTGGGGTATTAACTTTGGGAAGAATAACATGGAAAAAAGTAAGTGTGCCACAACCTTTGATTGCCTCTTCCGCCAGAGGGAAATAGTAATTTTTTTTTATATAAAATATTGTATCTTTGTCCTTTTTTTAACAAAGATTTTATTTATTTGACAGAGAGAGATCAAAAGTAGGCAGAGAGGCAGGGGGGAAAAGGCTCCCTCCTGAGCAGACAGCCTGATGTGGGGCTCCATCCCAGGACCTTGGGATCATAACCTAAGCCAAAGGCAGAGGCTTTAACCACTGAGCCACCCAGGTGCCCCTCTTTGTCCTTTATTGGTTAGTTCATCTTACAGCCTACAGAGAAAGCAGTTACTTGAAGGCAATGGGTACCAATGCAAATGTTTCTTATCCATAATAATGCAAATGTGCCTTTTTTATAAAAACCCAAGCAAATTTTGTCTGCCAGAGTTATAGTTGATTTCCACCTTTCAGAAAAGATGATCCCCAAATATTACATTTTATGGTCTATAGAATAATAGCTAATTTGCATGTATTAACAAGTTCATGAAATCATTCTGGTAGCCCGTGTAGATGTTTGTTCTTCACATTTTTGGGAACTAGTTTTAACATCTTAGCAGTTCCCTTATTCATAAAATGAGTTTAAAAAAATTTGACATGTGTTCTTTTTATATTTATGTAAGAATTATCATTATACATTTTTGAAAATTTTAAGTTAGCAAGTGTGGTGTAATCCTTCAGGCAAGGATTTTTCCTGGTTTAATAATAAAAACAAACCTGGGGCACCTGGGTGGCTCAGTGGGGTAAAGCCTCTGCCTTAAGTTCAGGTCATAATCTCAGGGTGGTGGGATCAAGCCCCACATCGGGCTCTCCGCTCAGTGGGGAGCCTGCTTCCTCCTCTCTCTCTCTGCCTGCCTCTCTGCCTACTTGTGATCTCTGTCTGTCAAATAAATAAATAAAATCTTTATAAAAATAGTAATAATAAAAACAAACCTGTAGCTGTATTTCCTTGTAGAGACGAGTAAATGTCACATGAAATGTTTATCCATCCTGTAAACTCTTCAAAAATTCTACTCCCAGAACTTTTATTAGGCCTATTTTAATTCTTAAGAAACTCTAAAGTTAACATACTGCAAGGGGTGAAAAACATACACAAAAAGAAAAAAAAAACATACAGGAAACATGGAGCAGTCATAGAGAGCCCTCAAGGCCCATAAATCCCAGTCAAATTTTTAGTCAGCTTTGAGAAAAATTACTATTTGGCTTGCATCCCTTATTTCTTCTTACTCTCCAGGCAACCTCTCTTTTAAAACTGTAACACAGGGGCACCTGGGTGGCTCAGTGAGTTAAAGCCTCTGCCTTCGGCTCAGGTCATGATCCCAGGGTCCTGGGATCAAGGCGGGCATCAGGCTCTCTCCTCAGCGGGGAGCCTGCTTTCTCCTCTCTGCCTACTTGTGATCTCTGTCTGTCAAATTAAAAAAAAAAAAAAATCTAAAACTGTAACACAAATCAGTGCATACCTGGCCTCTCCTGCTCCTCTTAGCTATTCTTCCATTCTTACCCCTGACTCTTTGCTTTTCTCTGCTGACGTTGAATTCCTAAGTTTGGCTCCCGTCAGCATTTAAACAAAACAAAACAAAACGGAGCACTGAAGCTCCAGCCCCATCACTTCTGGTTTGAATTCACTGCTCACTGGAGGAAAGCCATCTCATTTTGTTGGTTTGTACTGCTCAGTGAATAGCGCGTGTTTACTGAATAACATTTTTATTTAGATATACATAAAGACATATAAATATTTTGAACATTTGGAATCACAGTGAAGTTTTTGAAGAGTGTAGACAAAAAGCAAGAAAGAGCATATCATTAGGAACTACTTGTGTAAATAAGAAATGATATTCAATAGTCAAGAATGAAATAGAAAAGGGGGCTCCTAGGTAGCTCAGTCAGTTGAGCGTCTGCCTTTGGCTCAGGTCATGATCCTAAGGTCCAGGGATCAAGTCCTGTATCAGTCTCGCTGTTCAGTGGGGAACCTGCTTCTCCCTCCCCTCCAACCCCTGCTTGTGCTCGCGCTCTCTCTCTCTCTCTCTGTCAAATTAATAAAATCTTTAAGAAAAAAAAAGAATAAGGGGGTGCCTGGGTGGCTCAGTGGGTTAAAGCCTCTGCCTTCAGCTCAGGTCATGATCCCGGAGTCTTGGGATCGAGCCCCGCATCGGGCTCTCTGCGCAGCAGGGAGCCTGCTTCCCTTCCTCTCTCTGTGCCTGCCTCTCTGCCTCCTTGTGATCTCTCTCTGTCAAATAAATAAATAAAACCTTTAAAAAAAAAAGAATAAAATAGAAAAATAATAAGAATGAATAAGAATTTAAGGTTTTAATCAACGGTGCCCAACTATAACAGGATTTTAACTTGGGTAGTTAGTACTAGAATGTTAAATTATCTTACTTTAATGTGATTTTTCTCTAAAATTTGAATTTATTACCATCTCTATAGTTCAAAATCCTTCAAATAGCTTCCCATTGTATTTTAGAAAAATAATAAAACAATTTTAATAGAGTCAGCCTGTTTTTCTGGTTTCATCTTGCACCCATGATCCTTATTGAGGATTTGAACAGTGGAAGCCATGGGGGTCGGTGAGTAGGGCAGAGACACACCAGTACCAAACTGTACCGCTTCATTGTCCCATCCCATCTAAAACAGGTAAATATCCATGTATTGGCTAGCATTCTCCAAATTCAACTTCTAGTCCCTTCTGAGAAGGGAGAGCCTCGGCGTATAATCTGGAGATTACTGTGTGGGTTGTGGCAGGGTTTTGTTTTGTTTTGTTTTGTTGTTTTGTTTTTGTGTCTTTAGGGAAGACTCACCCCATTGTGTGAGTCCATATTCAATGGCTAACTCCACACACCCAGGTTTATGTGAGGGAGGAGGCCTTTGCCTCTTATGAAATAGAAAGAGTGCCTCAAAGTGTTGCCCCAACCAACCTATTCTACTCCTCAACTTTGAAATCAGTTCTATTTTTAAAGGATTACATGGTTTTAAAATAAAATGGGTTTTACTTTGGACATAGTTCAGTATAAATTCATTGATTCATTAACAAGTCCCAGTTACTTTGTTAATGCCGCAAGGCTACGTTTCTTGCCTCCACACCATTCCCACTCACAAGACAATTTTCTTAACTACTACTCCACTTATAAATTTTCAGTGGGGATCACGAGTGGAAGCCAAGGATACCTTTCCCCCATCATTCCCACGGTGATGTGTGTGTGTGTGTGCGTGTGTGTGTGTGTGTGTGAGAGAGAGAGAGAGAGAGAGAGATAAGTGACTCAAAAACCTACTGGCCCCAATCTGATAAGCTTTGCTAAAAAATGAATCACACTGTTAAGAATTTTTTTTTAAGATTTATTTATTTATTTGGGGGAGAGAGAGAGAACCTGGGAACGCAAGTGGAGAGAAGGGCAGAGGGAGAGGGAGAGGATCTCAAGCAGACTTCCTGCTGAGCACAGAGCCTGCTATAAGGCTCATGGCAGGACTTGATCCCATGACCCTGAGATCATCCACTGAGCTGAAATCAAAAGTCAGAATCTTAACTGACTGAGCCACCCAGGGGCCTCTTAAGAATTTCTCATCTATGAGAATAAAATGTGAGGGAGGGGCACATTCAATTGGGGGTGGGGTGGGGTTGGTGAGAACAGAGGAAAGGGTTTAAATATGGATGGCTCCTTACTCAGAGACAGGACCCCAACACCAAGGGGCTCCATAGGCGCTTGAACATGGGACAGGGAGGCAGTTAGAGAAGAAGGAGCCGGCGGAAGCAGAGGTACCCCAAACAAGCTTGGTCCACTGTGCTCTTCCAACCAGAGCCAGTGAGAGCCTCTCTCAAGGGATTCGCAGCCTGGGAAGAACAGTTCTGTGAACTTAGATGGAAGAGAAAGCTGTATCAGACCAATGGCTCCAAAAATAGTTTTAAGAACCTGAGTCTTAGCCATTTTCTCATTACTATGTTCTTCCAATGCCATTTAAAAATTTTTTTAACTTCCTCCTTAAAAACTTTCTCAATTTACTCTTTTGAGAAAACTTTATATTCCTATGGATCTCTGATCCTGTCCTTAGATGCACTTCTTAGAAAAATCTGCCCTGGTTTGTGAGGACTTTGAAACAATGAGAAATCATGAACTACCTGGAGAAAAATATCCACAGGCTAAGGTAGGTCTAAGGGCAGGAGCTTGACTTCAGTTTGGAACACTGTGGTGGACTTGTGGAGAATATTTATGGTGCATGTAAAATCTGCAATGTTTTATCAACACACCCACCGGCTTTTTGCTCAAATGCCAAGGAAGAAAGGGAAAGAACAGACGACAGCATGGTAAACACGATGGTATGTGGCCCTGTTGCATTTGTCTGAGGCTGCTCAACACCGATGTCGGTTCATCTTCTCCCAGGAAGGAGTGTTTGTAAATTGTATCAGAATGATTCTGGATTCTCAGGTGGGCTGGTTGGCCTGGACTCCTGGAAGCAGTTAGAGAAGCTCTCATTTGTAATGTCATGTTGGTTTCTTATTATTTAATATGTCAGCCAGGGGAGAAAATGCCCAGATATTTGTGCTCACAGCGGTGCATGATCTCTTCTTGTGTGAAGGATTTTAAGAGGGAGATGATTACTTTGAAGTGCTTGATTAGAAGAAAGAGGTGCCTACCTGTCATTGGTGGCTCATAACTGTGTTTTTGGTTAACTTTCTGATGTTTTTAGCATTCTACTCCATATTATTCCAACCACGTAGCTTCAGATTTTAATGGAAACAACACAGCTCAAAACACATTCGAAATATATTAGGGATTAGAGAGCAACTTTAAATTCTGTTTACCTTTGCATTTTAGAAACGCTAGAAAAAAATATCATTTATTCTCTGCAATACTGTTTCACACTCTGTCAAGAATGTGCAAGAAAAAAGAGTACAGTTTCTTTCCATTTGTTTCTAAATGATCAAATAATGACCATTCATTTATTTTGTAGTTTAATATAAAATATATATACTAAGCTAAAGAATGCCAATGCTTTTAGGTCTACATACCATTTTTCATATTTCCCTAAACATTTTCATATTCAGTTAACAGTACATATCTTAAAGCATACATCTTACCTGAGAATGTAACAAAACCATTACACAGGTTCTTTCGTTCATTGCTATCCTTGTCTTATGTACTGGCAGGTTACTAAAATTAGAATGTTTAAGAATTTAAGACACCTATGGATGAGAGGCAATTACACTTCTCCTCTCTTGTATTAACTCTTTCAGACGAGGAGAATCCTATTTTCTAGATTATTTTTTCTAATAGACTTCCCAGCACCCCAGAACCAAGGTTAGTGACATTTCAGGGAGTGAATGAGAGCTCTGAGGAGCATTGTTAGAAGTCTAAAAGTCAATCAAGAAATCACTCACTTACGAGTTGTCAGGTTCAAAAGACATTTGAGTTCAGCTCAAGTTTGCTGGTAAGAAGCCAGTAGATTGCTCTCTTTTGAGAGGGTATGATTTTTTTCCAGGACAATTTAATAGGGTGTATTAAATTACCTTATTAAAAAGAGTAGAACTCCTCAGCAAAAGTTCCTTTGAGTAACATTTTAAAAGCAAAAGAATGCTTTGTATCAGATAGTATTCCTGGTAAAAAGAGTATATAAATATCATATCCCAAAGTTTTAAGGTTAATGGGGTTGGGGTAACAAGGCTGGGCTTGGTGAGTCAGTGGAAGAACTCCCTTTTATATATTTTCAGGGGCCAGAAATTAGAAGAGGAGAAGACAGAGAAATATCAGTGGGCACGCCCAGCCACATCACTCAGCACACAGAGTAATTAAACTAGTGAAATGTTGCTAACCTCTTCAATTTATGTGCTCTTTGAAAATCATTAAGACTCCCACACACCCTGATGAAAACAACTGGTCACTGGGGAAGCTTCCACCTCCCTCAGTGAGAATCTTTTGAAAGAAGAACATCAAAGTTTTTTCTTGGAATCCTTTCCGAGTTGAGGACTTTATTTTCTACCCCTTACATTTTTAAAAAATGATGGAGTTTTTTGTTTTTTTTAAATATAAAATGATAATGTTAAGTATAAAATATGTTTTTTCAAAGTCCCAGCACCACATAAAACAAAAGACAAACATTTCTCTACTCACTGACTTTAGAACCCCAAATTTCCACATTAGTTCAATCTTTAGATTTACGTAGCACGGGGATCCTGTTACCATGTAATCTCTCTACTGCTACTTTTATAGATATAGTTTGTCAGATTGGATCAAATCATTCGTAGAGTTAACATTTGATGAGGAAGCCAAGATATGTGCTAAGTAGGGCTGCTTGTTGAGGGCAGGTTCAGATAAAACTGCCACTAAACCAGATCCCAGGTGGCCATCGGAATACCCCTGAAAAGGGGAACCCTGAAAAAGGCATAGCTATCCCCTTTTTCCTTTACAGCAATAACATTTGTGCAATGCCTTGAAAGATTAAATGAGTTATATGTGACAGGCTGCTCTGCTTGTCCCTGGAACTTCAAAAGATGTCATCAGAGATGGAGTAAGTGGAGCTGGTTGATCGAATTTACAACTGGCTACAAATCCACTAGCTATTTTTTGTGCTCTTGGCTGTGTTTCACTGTCAGTTTTCTGGTGGACATGTAGCATGAGAAGCTGATTACAGTGTTTGCCAGGATATTTACTATCTATCTTTTGACCACAGGACTTACAAACACACACCTTCTACGCTAGTATAGAGGAGGAAAAAATTTTCCTCTACCTTTCTAGATTCTTTTGGTTGGTCTATTAACTAAATGGACCTAAGATAGATTAACAGGAGGAAAACAAATTTAATTATATATGTTCAGGAGCCCCGTAAAAAATATGAGACCCAAGGATGGGTCAGACAGTTGAGGCTTAAATGCCATCCTGAGCTAAGGAATAGGTTAGACTTGGGACTTCAAAGGGGTGGAAGGTGATTCACAAGATGGCAAGAAGAGCAGATGTTTGATAATTAGATGTTTGCCATGCCTGCAGACAACTGGATGCTGAGAGGAATCTGAACAAACCTGCCCTGCCAAACTCCACCCTCGCCTCCACCACTCCTAGCCCATACTCTTTATGGTATCCCTAGTGATAGCTCTCTTCCTAGACCAGGCTCTCTATCTAGATTCTTTTAGTTAAGGAGGACATAAAAAGCTCTTTCTGAGTCTTTTGGGGTTTGATTGTCTTCAGCTCAAAATAATCCATGTGGCAGAGTGGGCGTGGGGGGCTCATTCTAAAACTCTTCACCAGAGAAATGGCAAATGGAGTATGAATCACAATGCATAGAATCAGCAGTAGGTCTCCCCATATTTTTGTGGTTTTCACCTTATAATAATAAGACGTTTTGAAAAATGTGAAGAAGGGGTTAAGGCCTCTGCCTTCGGCTCAGGTCATGATCTTGGGGTCCTGGGATAGAGCCCCACATCGGGCTCTCTGCTCAGTGGGGCGCCTGCTTCTTCCTCTCTCTCTCTCTTTGCCTGCCTCTCTGCCTACTTGTGATCTGTCTGTCAAATAAATAAATAAAAATCTTTAAAAAAAAAAAGAAAAATATGAAGAAGACCATACTCTTGTAAATCAAATAATATTCTGCCACTGGCCTTTTTTTTACTTTTTGTTTTTTAAGATATATATCTCCACACAAGATAAATCTTGATTCTGAAGCACCGTGAAAATTCATATATGTAATGGAAAAATAAAACCTTATAATAAAATAATAGCATCCAATAGTTAAACATGATTTTATATGTAACTCTTATTCCAAATGAAAAAGTGCCTATTTTCAGTGAAAAATAGGAAAGAACACTAAACATTTTTTAAAAGTTCTCAATGAACAATTTTTCTCGATGTACAATTTCTTGTCTCAGCTTATTTAAATAATTGGTTTCCTTTTGGGAATCTTTTTTTTTTTTAAGATTTTATTTATTTATTTGACAGAGATCACAAGTAGGCAGAGCAGCAGGTGGGGGCTGGGGTGGGGTGGGGAGGAGCAGACTCCCCGCTGAGCAGAGAGCCCAATGCGGGGGCTCAATCCCAGGACCCTGGGATCATGACCTGAGCCGAAGGCAGAGGCTTTAACCCACTGAGCCACCCAGGTGCCCTCCTTTTGGGAATCTTTAAACTAAAAGTAGAAATGGACAACAATAACGAAAACACCAAACTAAACCAAACAATGGATACCTCCACTCCCCCAGTAGCATTTGCTCAGCATATAGCACTGCACTAAGTGATCTATATGGGTTATCTAATTTTATCCTCAGAACTTATTATTATTATAACTACTGGTGAAGGTGTCCTAAACATACAGAGGTATGAATCTGAAGTATCGGCTAGTTGCTCTGCAGAATTTCTCAAAGAATATTGCTCATAGCACCTGTGCCAGAATGACCTGAGATCCTTGTTAAATTCATCTTCTTAGGTCCCTAACATACAGAGATTCTAATACAGAAGTTTGAGGTAGGAATGTGGAATCTGCTTTTTAAAAAGTACTTTAGGTAATTCTGATACATAATAAAGTTTGAGAGTCACTTGTGAATGTTCATTTTTAATATAAATTTTATATGTCTTTTTTAATACAGGTAAGTATAAGAAAGTAAAATGGCCCATAATTCTACTCCTGTCATAAAGATAAAAATATGTACTCACGTAAAACAGAAAGTTAGAGGTAAAACCTCCCTTACCTCATAACAAACACACACACAAACTCCCTCTCCCTTAAATAATCACTATAAGGTTCTCATTATCCCCCAGAGAAATGTTAGCATGTATATACATATACTTTGTATTATGCACAGAAATTGAATTATACTATGTTTCCTGTTCTTTATCTTTTTAGCTTAATGTAACCCAACATCTCTATAGAGCATACAAAGCTCTACCTCATTCTTCTAAACTGCTGCAGAGTGCTTCATTAAATATATTTAATTAATTCATTTCTTATCTATCCAGTTTACTATGATAAACAATAGTGCCATGAATGTTATATATGTAATACGTATATTATATATTAAGTGTGCTGTCTTTTTCAAATTGTGAATCTGGGAATAAAATTGCCCAGGCAGAGATTTCTATGTTTTCTAAAAGGAGACCCTCTTTAAAAATTATTTCTGCTAAAATGGAAGGAAATATTTTTAGCATGGGTGGTTCATATAAAAGTAGGTAATTAGTGTTTTATATGAATTAAACTTAACTGTTGAAACAGAAAACCTGGTCATTTATTAATAAGACCACACATGCAAAAGGAAAAAATAACATAAAGGGAGGATGGAAAAGTGGAAGAAAATAGGACAACCTTAGTGAAAAAGAAAAGTGTTCCTTAGGAAGTCAGGATATTTTTAGAGGAGAGTTTTCCAGGTGACATCTAAAATAGAGGAAGTAGCATGTGCAAAGTCATTGAGGGTTTTAAGAGCAAGGTAGGTTGGAAATTAAAGTGTAGTTTATGTTGCTGGAGTGGAAAGTGCAAGGTGAGAACTGTAGGAGTGAGAGGACATTAGACAGGAGGTGACACTGGGTAGAGATGTTGGGCTAGATCATAAAAGGTCTTATTTTCATGTTAAGAGGCTATTTATTCTGTATACCATAGGGAGTAGACAATAATTTTGAGGGCAAATATAATCAGATTTACATGTTTTTAAAAAATCCTCAGAAAACTGGGTAGAGTTGAAATAATCTGTATCACAGATTATCAGACTCTGATGAGTCATAGCAGTTGTGGCCAGAGGCCTGGAAATGACAGGACTCTTCATAGGTAGAACCAACAAGTCTTAGTAATTGATTAGATGGGGGAGGAAGTGGAAGGAAGAATTTATGATGTTAAAATTTCTGACTTGATCAAATGGGTCTTTGGTAGTACCATTCTCTGAAATAGAAATCAATGAAAGGGGAATGGATCTTTCCATAATCCCTTTCCGATATTCTCAGCCCTATCAAATATAACACTTCTTTTTACATAAAAAATTTGTAACATCCTCTGACTATACTGAAAATTCATGGATCATTTAACCTACATGTATACATATTTTTTCAACTTTAACACAATGGCCCAACAGTAAGACAAAGAATAAAGAAAAGTAATTGAGGAGAAAATATCTATATCAATTTGTAATTGTTCAGACATGCTTACATAAAAACACAATGAAGTGGTCAGATTTTTGGACCTATATGTGAAATCACTGTCAGTGACTCAGCCACACATGTAGTCCAATATGCCAGTGTCACACATACTGTCATGTCCCAGAATGTCAGAAGAGAGTTCATCTTGGTTGCAGTATTGGAGATGTCTTCACGGTGCTGGTGATGTTTCAGTTTGGTTTTTAATGGAGGAATCAGATTTTGAGAGCTAGAACTAGAGGAAGAAGACAAGGGCATTTCCAAGAGAGGACAGTGCATGTAGGGCAGAAAAAAGGAAAACACAGTGTGATCTTTGGCTTTGGCTATGGCAGTAGCTACATAGAGTTGGGGCATGAAGCTGGGGAAGTATCTTCTGGCTAGTTCAGAGAGGACCTTGAAAGCCTACTGATGAGTATAAACTTTAATAATATCAGTTGAACTTTTAGCTTGCTTTGGTAGGTTATTTGCATTAATCATCAGCATGAATAATTTTATTTTCCCATAAATATTGAACAGATCATCTTCAGGCTAGCCCTGCCCAAATTATCTCAAATTCCAAAGTGATGGAGTACAAATTAATGAGATTTTATTGTCCAAATTGATAAAGCTGCATTAAAGAGAGTTTGAGGGTAATGAGTGGATATAAAAATAGATTTCTTGTCTTTTCACATAATGTCGGGCTTGAAAGGATCAAATGAAGAATTTTGTGCTTTTTCTTCTGGATAATAATCTGAGAAGAGGACATTTATGATCTCTGCTGGAAGCGATGGCAGGAGAAGAATAAAATGCCTGTAGAGGATAAGTGCCAGCCTAAGAGAGGAGAATGAGTTCCATTAAACAACTTCCTAAGAGAGGAGCCATGTTAACATCCTATCATTGAAATCAGAGAAGCTTTCTTTTTAAATATAAAAGTATATTATATTATAATATTTAACAGGTCTAACAGGTTTATTAACTATCTTTATTAAAAGACAGTAAGAGACATTTAATTCAAGTAATACTCTTCTGGGAAAAATTAATCTCTTTTTATTTTATTTTTATCTTTTTTTTTTTTTTTTAAGATCTTATTTATTTGGTGGAGAGAGTAGCAGAGCGAAAGGGGGAAGCAGACTCTGAGCTGAGCAGAGAGCCCAACACTGGATTCCTCCATCCCAGGACCCTGGGATCATGACCTGAGCCAAAGGCAGATGCTTAACCAACCGAGCCACCCAGGCACCCTTATTTTATTTTATTTTTTGCCTGAAATGCCCCTTTAGGTTTTCAAAGCCCTATCTATCTTCACCTCAGTGGTCTGTTTGGCTAAACAACCCACAAGAATCAGGAATAGATGGTTTAATCTACTTCTGAGCATTTTAAATCTCATAAATAATTGAGATACAATTGGTGGTTGCCAGGCTGCAGTTGAATTCCATTTCATCCTATCCCATTAAAATGTAATTTAGATTTGTTTGGTTGTTGTTTTGCCTCTTTTTAATCTGATGGGGAAGTGGGGGGCGAACTTTTGGTTCATCGGAGTGTTATACATAATAGTACCTATTCTAAGGCAATGACGGAGGTATTTCATGTCAATTTTTTTTTTTTTGCATGTTTGGATAATGAATGTACAGAATTCCCATGCTAGCTGTACCACTGACAAAGTCGAAGAGAATGAAAATGGGTAGGGCTTGGAACTTGCTCTCCTTGGTCCCAAAGTGACTTTTCCCTTCAAGACACTCAGAGTAGAGGGTCCAAAACTGGGTTACATCAGTTCCTTGGGTGGAAGTCTCCAGCTTAATAGAGTCAACACTGATGCCTTGTAGCATCTTGTACTTGAGCCCAAGAACACTGGATAGGTTCCATCTTCAGATGGCAACTTTGGCTGGTGGTAGGTATTTAGAGCAAGGACCTGCAAACTATAGCTGGCAAACTATAGACAAAAGTCCATGTGCTAAAACCAACCAGCCCCCTCTTTTAGTAAATAACATTTTGTTGGAACATAGCCATATTCATTCATTCTGAAGCAGGAGAGTTAGGTTCTTGTCTCACGGAGTCAAAGAATGAATCTCATGGACAAAGGAGAGAGAGTAAAGTCATAGAAGTTTATTAAGCAAGGATAAAGAAAAAACTCTCAGGAGTGAGAGGGTCCTGACTGGATTGCCACTGAGGGCTTTTAGGGTTGGTCTTTTATAGAAAGCTAGCCAGGGAACTTAAATCTTTTTGACTTTTCTACTGGCAGCACCATTGATTAAGGACTAGTAATAACATCTTTAATGGGTTACTTCTTTTTAGGGTCTGGTTATTTTCTGTTGACTACAGGAGTCTGTCATAAATAAGACTCTCCCCTCAGACACCTAGGGCAGGGTGGTCTGGAGTGTTCCCTTATCTCTAGTTTCCTTATACGTACATGATTTTGGGGATTTCTGTGAGCTTAATCACAGAGCTCCTTATCTATCTCTCCCTACCTAGCCCCAACTGCCCCTTTCTCAATTCCATATTATCTGTGGCTGTTTTCACCCTGAAATGGCAAAGTTGAGTAGGGGCAACAAAGACAGTATGGTCGACAAAACATAAACTAGTTATTGTCTGGTCTTTTACAGAAATGTTTGCAGATCCCTGGTCTAGGGTATTATGTCAGGAAGACACCTGTGCTAGTCTCAGGAATAAAGAATGCTGGATTGACTTTTTTGTTGTTGTTGTTGTTCTGCTATATTCATGGAGGAGGAGAGCCATATATTTTATCAGCCATGCTCTATCCCCTTCCCAGAAGTAAGAACAGCATGATGAAAAATATGAACTATGAAAGGGTTCAGCATCAAACCCAAAGCCTAATCATCTCCACCAGGAATGGGAGGATGTTGATTAGTATATCAGAAGAGTTGGTGGCCACAACGAGGGAAGCGACATGGGAAGTGACATCAGGGCAAAGACGTGGGAAGTGATGTCAGGGAAAAGAGGTGACTTGTCTCTGGGAATGACTGGAAACAGAAAACCAAATCTACCATTCAAAATACAAGTGCATTAAGTTTAGTTCCTACTCTGTAGATTGAATTGCACTCATTAGCGATGTAAAAAATTGGGAGGAAAATTCTCTATGGCCTTATTTAAGGAAGGAATGAAGGCAGAGTAGTAGGAAAGAATTCACCCTTCCTTGAAAGAGCCTGGCTCCTTCTTCCCTCTGTATCATCTTTCGCACACAAACACATACACTTGCACCCTCATCCTCCCCATCTCACAGAGGTTGGCTGATTGCTGACAAAAAACACCTCTTTATTGCAGTCAGAACTGGAATATAAAGACATTCTTATCCAGTGGCCAGTAGTTCTTTGTCTGAAGTGAGCTTAAGTAGAGAACATGTGAATGGACGAAGGGAATATTTTCACCACTCCCTGGATCTTAAAAGCTTATTCTTCTGCCTTAAAGAGTCAGAGTAGAATCTAAAGAAAGACAATCTAAAAGTATCTGAAGGTTTTTATTTATTTATTTTTAAAGATTTCATTTATCTATTCAACAGACAGAGATCACAAGTAGGCAGAGAGGCCCGCAGAGAGAGAGGAAGCAGGCTCCCCGCTGAGCAGAGAGCCCAATGCGGGGCTCGATCCTAAGACCCTGGATCATGACCTGTGCTGAAGGCAGAGGCTTTAACCCACTGAGCCACCCAGGTGCCCCTCTGAAGGCTTTTAGAATGTGGAGTTAGGATGCTCGTTCATTGCAATGCAAAAACCTCAACCTGGGCAAGACAGGAAGAATCCATTGATAGGCAAATTTGCAAAATAAGAGTGGTCAGGTAGTCACCAACCTATCTTTAGGGAGAAACCAGCCAGTAAGTTTAATTTCTTTCTTTGACACACTGACAAAGGAGAAGGGATAGTTGATATATATCCAGACTTCAGTCAGGCTTTTGATACCATTTCACATGACATTTTTTTTTTCAACAAGCTGGTAATACATAGCTTGGATCACAGTGCTGTCAAGTGGCTGAAGAGTCGCAATCAACGAACAGCTATCAATGCCTTCTTCTCATCCCGAGGACATTTGTCAAGTGGTGTCCATCCATAAGGGCTAGTTGTGGGCCAGAGTTATCCACAGGGTGATGGAAGGGAGCGTAAGCTTAATAAATTTGCTGATAACATCAATCTGTCGTGCCAACAGTGGCACGACAGGAACAGCTTTCAATGACCTTGATTAAGTCAGGCTGGTAGAGTGGGACAATCTCAACGCCCAGATGCCAGGCCAAGACACAGTGGGCAGATTTTCTATGCAGGAGAGCTTGTGGCATATTGCAGCAAAATTCAGCAGTGTCATATTTCCAGAATTTTCTGAGGCACTATAATTAAGTAACAGCTCTCTACGATGCCAAGTGGTTTAGAGCTACTTTTATTATACCCGTTTCCTACTTTGCAAAAATGGAGACTCAGAGATATGTTTTGTGATATTCTTTTAAAATTCAAATAACCCCTGGAAAGTACCTGGCAGATAGTGGATGCTAAATATTAGTTTTCTTCTTCCTCCCTCTTTTCTCACTCTTGTAGTGGGGCTAGCATTGGGAAGGAAGAGCCCTGAATTCAAGACAGAGATTCACAAGGAACACAGAATCTTCCAAGAAACAAAAATATTAGCATTGAGCCTTAAAGCCTCTGTTAGATCAAAACATTATCCCTTAATAATATTTTAGTCATGAAGTGGAATATCTTTGCAAGGATATTTCAAAATTAATTAGCTAATGGAAGGTTATAAAAATTTTAAGAAATTGACCGGCTGAAGGTCAGTGAGAGTCAGAGAATTACTGCTGCTTTTACTTCATGAATCTTAGAAAAGATTAATCCCATGCTGAACCCTTTATGCACTGTTGGTGAAATGTAAATTGGCACAACCACTGTATGTTAGAAAACAGTATGGAAGATACCTCAAAATATTAAAAATAGAAATACCATATGATCCAGTAGCTCCACTACTGGGAATTCATCCAAAGAAAACAAAAACAGTAATTTGAAAAGATACTTGATGTACCCCCATGTTTGTCACAGTGTTGTGTACATTAGCCAAAATACGGAAACTACCCAAGTGTCCATCCAGAGAGGAATGGATAAAGATGTGATATATATACATAATGGAATATTACTCCACCTTAAAAGAGAATGAGATCTTGCCATTTTCCTCAACATGGATGGACTTAGAAGGTATTATGCCAAGCAAAATAAGTCTGACTGAAAAATACTATATTATTTCATTTATGTGTGGAATCTAAAAAACAAAACAAAAGAACAAAGAAACAGAAGCAGACTCAAATACAAAGAACATATTGGTGGTTGCCAGAGGGCAGGGAGTGGGAGGGAGATGCATGAAATAGGTGAAAGGGATTAAGATATACAAAGTTGCAATTATAAAATAAATAAACCAATGAGATGAAGAGTATAGTACAGGGAATATAGTCAATAATATTGTAATAATGTTGTATGGTGACAGATGGTGACTACACTTACTGTGGTGAGCACTGCATAACCTATAGATAGCTGAATCACTATGTTGCACATTCGAAACTAATATAACATTGTATGTCAACTATGATTTTTAAAAAATGGATTAGTCCCAAGCACATGGTGGGTACTTAGTAGATGCTTATTGTATTTGCCTTATAAGTTGTCAGAAGGAATGAATTTTTTATTGAAGTGCAATTGATATCCAGTGTTTTATTATTTTCATGCATACAGCATAGTGACTCGACATTTGTATCCATTGCAAACTGATCACCACAGTAAGTCCGGTTACCATCTGCCACCATACGAAAATTAATACAATGTGATTGACTGTATTTCCCCTTCTATACATTACAGTCCCCATGACTTACTTATTTCATAACTGGAAGTTTGTATCTCTTGATCCCCTTCCCCCATTTCCCTCACCCCCATTCCCAGGAATGAGTTTTTAATAATAATTCTAAAGAATGTTTCTTAACACCTTCGGGATTAGATCCTCTGAGAACAAGGCAGGAGTAACAAGAGCCAGTGCAATATCTAAAACACAGTTTTATTCATAAGTTCTTATCTAAGATTACAGAGAAGAAGTCAAGATCAGTCTGAAGTTGTATTCCCATTAGTAATGTCACTAAACAGCCCCTGGTACCTGGAGCAGTGGAGTGGCAGGTTAAGCAATGAGACAGCTGGCAGGTGTTCTTGGTCAATCGTGTTCAAAAACTCAAAGATGTCCTCAGTTGTAAATATCTTCTGCTTGCAGAGGATAAGATAGAAAGCCTCCCACTTATAATTTCGTAAACTCAACTGAGGAAAACAGAGACTCACTGTCAGGAAAGAAAGTTTCTGGCATTTAACATCTCTTCCCCTATCTTCACTCATGTGTTATATTTCATTGTAATAAACTGGCCAGTTAAAAGAGAGCTTCCCCGCATTCCTATCACCTAAACCTACGAGCATATTTGTATGTATACCCCAGGCTTTGCCCTTCTTCCTCTAGCATCCAGCTCTGCACTGATCCTGTTGCCTCCCATCCTGCCTCACCGGTTGACACCTCTCCCCCTCCTTCCTTGGGTCATTCCCATTAGGGTACATGCATGTCTGGAAATCTCTAGCCTAATACAAATTAAAAAAAACCTCAAAACATTTTTTTAAAATTTTCAAAAGATTTTATTTATTTATTTGACAGAGAGAGACACAGCGAGAGAGGGAACAGAGCAGGGGGAGTGGGAGAGGGAAAAGCAGGCTTCCGGCCAAGCAGGGAGCCCGATGCGGGGCTCCATCCCAGGACCCTGGGATCACAACCCGAGTGGAAGGCAGACGCCCAACAACTGAGCCACTCAGGTGCCCTCCTCCAAAACATTTTTAAAACCCCTGCCTATGTCCCTTTCTAGCTAACACTACCAGAACTTCATTCTTTGTTCTCTTTTGCCTCAAACTGTAAAAGAATCACCAATATTTTTGGCTAAACTTCTCCTCGAAGTCATTCTTAAACAGACTCTAATTACGCTTTTTTTTCTTCTGTTGTACTCAACTTCCTATTAGCAAGATGATAATAAACCTCCACATGGATAGATCCAATGATAATGCCCTGTCCTGGTTTCACTTGACCTGTGTTGACCACTCCTCCTTATCTGAAACACTTCCTTCAAGACCCTGCATTCTGTGGGTGT
This sequence comes from Martes martes, assembly GCF_963455335.1. Classification (NCBI taxonomy): domain Eukaryota; kingdom Metazoa; phylum Chordata; class Mammalia; order Carnivora; family Mustelidae; genus Martes; species Martes martes. The sequence goes on from NC_137899.1 coordinate 71,023,606, forward strand.
TTCTTCTACCTCCCTGGCGCCCCCTCCTCCGTCCCCTTGACTCCATGCAACTCCTTTCCTGACCTCTAAACACTGGAGTGTCCCAAGACTATGTCCTCAGACTTCTTTTCAATTTTTGTTGGTGTCTCACAGACGAGTCGTGGAAACTTCTCTGGCTTTGTCTCCTATACTCTCCTTTGCTCACTCCTCTCTCAACATATTGCCCTCCTTGTGTTTCTCTGGTACCCTGGCCTCATTTCTGCCCCTCAGCCTTTGCCTTTCCTGTTCTCAGCGCCTGGAACCCTTTCTACTCATAAATCGGCACGACTCTCTCTTTCATTACACTTACGTCTTGGCTGATATGTCACTTACTCCAAACACCCTCTGTGAAATCACACAAACACAATGATCTCATCACTCTCCACCCTAAAGCAGGGTGACTATTTTAATTTCTTTGCACTCAACACCATCTGACTAATACAAATTTATGTTGTCTGTTTCCTTCTACTAGGATAAAAACTCCATGAAAATGGGGATTTTTGTCTCAAAAGTCACTGCTTTATCCTCAGTGCTTACAACAGTGTTTTGCATAAAATAGCTCCCCACCCCCACCCCCACCATATTTGCTGCAGAAGTACTACCAGGCACAATTTCTTGGAGCGGCAACTCCTGCCTCAGGAGATCAAACTGAAACTAGGATTACCTGAAATACTTTAAAACTCAATTGACAACATCTAAATTTTCCTCTAGAATAATCCTACAAGTGTGAGTACTTGGCCAAGACTTTTTGTTATGGATGCTACTTCTAGTAAATTATAAAAATGGCTTTGGTAGCATATTAGCTAGGGTTCTCCAAAGAAACAGAACCAACAGGAGATATATATAGAGAGAGAGAGAAAGAGAGAGATAATTTATTTTAAGGAATTGGCACATCTGATTGTAAAGGGTTGGCAAGACCAAAATCTTCTGGGTAAAGTTAGTAGGCTGAAGACTCAGGGAAAAGTTGTAGTTTGAGTCCAAAGGCAGAATTCCTTCTTGAGAGGGTGAGAGGTCAGTCTTTGTTCTATTAAGGTTTTCATCCAATTGCATGAGGCTCACCCACACCATGGAGTGAACCGTGCTTTACTCGAAGTCTACCAGTTTAAATGTTAATCTCATCCAAAAGACACCTTCACAGAAACACCTAGAATGATGTTTAACCAAAATGTAGGCACTGTGACCTAGCAAAGCTGACACACAAAATTATACATCATTATGGGTTATTCCAAATATGCATTTTTTGAATTTGCTTGCTTTGCCTCTATACTTATCTATAAACTCCCTGGGCACACAGGTTTCCAGGAAAGTAGGTGATGGATAAATATTTTGTTGTTGTGTTGTTTTTTGTTTGTTTGTTTGTTTGTTTTTAAGTAGGCTCCATGCCCAGTGTGGAGTCAAATGTGGGGCCAGAGCTCACCACCTTGAGATCAAGACCTGAGTTGAGATTGAGAGTTGGATGCTTAACCGACTGAGTCACCCAGGTGCCATGTGATTGATCAATATGAGGTGACTTTCATATAATGAAGCCAAGGGAACATAATGAATAAAAATCAAAAATTTACTTTCACTACTAAAGTTCTCTGTTCTGTTATATAGCTTAGTCAGTTACTTTTCTTTTCTTTCTTTTTTTTTTTTTTAAGATTTTATTTATTTGACAGAGAGAGAGCACAAGCAGGCAGAGTGGCAGGCAGAGGCAGAGGGAGAGAGCGAGGCAGGCTCCCCACTGAGCAGGGAGCCCAATGCGGGGCTTGACCCCAGGAGCCTGGGATCATGACCTGAGCCGAAGGCAGCCACTTAACTGCCTGAGCCACCCAGACACTCCTCAGTTACTTTTCTAAAAAAGGTCATATTCGATTTTTTACACAAGCTAAGAGGTAAGTACGGAAAGTCCTCCAAACAATCACTTCCACTGGAGGTGGCCCAATGGAATCTGGGTTCTTTGATGGACAATGACTAGAATGTCAATGTTACATAATGCTTTTCTCAGCTTGGAGAAACACGTGAAGCCATAAGCCCTAGGCAAAAATCTTAAGCCCCACAAGAAGTCTGCAAAGAGGCTATGATCATTACAAATTTAAGATTTTCATAACCCTTGTGACCAGTGCCAACTACATGGGTTTAGAGATCATTGTAAAACCTGTAGATTCCCAGAATAAGAGGGTGTGTGTGGGTCTGTGCGTGTGGATGGTGGGTACAGGCCTTTCTGTTTTTTTTTGAAAAACAGTGCTCTTGAGTTGTGAGCATAGATATCATCTAGTATTTTGTCGTTAACCCCTAAATGGTGAGCTATCACAGGATAAGGCAATGGTTTGTGGTCATTTAATGTGCCAGCATAGCTTTGGAACTCAATAAATACTTGACTGTAAGCGATTGACGAACAAAATAAGACATTTTAAAGTCTTCGTGTAATTAAGTCCAAGGCCGTGAACCACATTTTCTCTGCAGTTGATACAGTGTTTTAGCAATGGCTGTCTTTTATCAAAGAAAAAAAACCTGACTAATCTTTTAATGGACTTGAAGCTCTTAGTCTGTTTTTTGTACAGATTCAGTCAGAACTATTGAAATATGGGGTCAAGAAAATACTAGCAGTAAAAATACAGCTATCCTAACAGATTGACACCAGTAGGTCTAATTTCATATTTCTATTTTTTCACTTGGATCCCTGACAAATTGTAATTCAGATATCAGCTGAGGTCATCCTGTCCTTTCAGATTTAAATAAAGTGGGTTTAAATTCTTCATTCTCTATCCTATGGTAAGTCTAGTGCTCTTCCTGATACTTTCACAAAGGTCTTAGAACTCATGTTTCTATAGATATATCTGCTCTCTGTTCCCACTTCTGTTGCCCTCTTAGTGTCCTTTGTCTGACCTCCCCACCCCCACGCCTCTTTTCTCTGACCCAGATGTGAACTAGCGCCCCATTTCCTTCTTGAGAAAATCACACAGACGAGGTATTTGTGTGTGTAGCAGGCTTTACCAAAGATCTTGGGAAACAGAGAAGTTAAATCACAGCAAAGCAAACACCTTAAATTTTATATAGCTCTAGCCAACTATTGTGGATTTTCCTCTTGTATCTGCCACCCACACCTTTGCTCCCTTCCATTCTCTTGCTTTCTTTCACCACCAAATTTCTGTTACTTTTTATTCAGAGCAGTTCATATAGATCATACCCTTAGAGCCTCATTTTCCCTCTGAAACTAACAACAGCAACACTGCCTAAAGAGTCCGATGCCAGGGGCGCCTGGGTGGCTCAGTCAGTTAAGCGTCTGCCTTCAGCTCAGGTCGTGCTCCTGGAGTCTGCTCCTCCTTCTCGTGTTCTCTTTCTCTCACTCTCTCTCAAATAAATAAATAAAATCTTTAAAAAAAAAAAAAAAGAGCCTGATACCAGCTGTTAAAAGTTTTTTTCATCCATATCTGGAAAGGTGACGTGGGAAGTTCCAATTCCAGATACCTCTCTGTTTCTGTCTCTTTCAACTTGGATCTGCATGTACCAAAATACTGAAGGATTTCTTGTAGTTCTTTTGCAATTTCATCCTTTTCCTGATTCCATGATGAGCACCACCTTTTAAAAGTTGAATGTCCTCTTAAAAATTCTATATTTATATTCTTATAGCTGTAAGTAGATCATGGTGTAAACTTTTGTAAGCTGAGAAGCAGTTAGTGAGTCTGAACTGATTTATAGACAGACTTTTATTTCCTAAATATTATCTATTCTACTATAACAGTTCTCTGCTTACATTATTTAAATTGTTCCATATCCAGAAAACTAGAAAGCAGAGACTCAGTGTCTAGATAATTCCAGAAAATCAAATTAAAAAGTAAATATACTTTAATTTGTACATCCCTTGGTGCATGAGGACTATTTGGGTGATACCTTGAGCAGCATCATTAACAGTTAGTTATTGGTAAATCCGAAGACCTTAGTTTAATAGTTGCTCAAAATAGTACTTTTTCATGGAGCCAAAAGTACATTTTAAGAAGTGATGTGGTGGAACATTTGGATCCAGATGGAGCTTTCAGTTCCTCAGAGAATTCATTTCCTTTATTTTGACAAAAATACACTTAAATGTTCACTGTGTGCCAAACACTGTGTTAAGTTAAGCTGTACATGAATTAAATAATTTAGTTGTTGCCACCATCACAGGGGTAGCTATTTTTATCTCCATCTCACATATGAGAATACTGAGGTTAGAGAAGGTTGAATAACTTGGCCAAGATCACAAGATCCTGACACATCCAGTCGTATCAGGCGGGGCACCGGCAAGAGATGGTTGGCACATATAAACAAGATAATGGGAAAGAGTTTAATAAAGGAAGTGTTTGTCATGGTGTGGGTAGGAATAAGCCGGATCAGCAAGGAATGGTGAAGCATACACGGGCTGGCAACAGTGGGGGCCGTTACAACCTCTGGACCTTCAGGACCGAAAGGAAGGAGTGCTCCGGAAACCCGGAAAGATCTGTAGCCAAGGGAGAGGTGATAGCCAGTAGAAGCTCTAACCTCAGGTAGAGGAAGATAGGTACTGCCAAACTGGGGCTCAAAAGGGATGGGGACGGACAACAAGTTCCTCAAGTTCCCATCGTACCCCTCCCATCTGCTAGTGCAGACCTTTGACCAACCCTTTAGGCAGAGGGCAAATGCACACGTGTGATACCATTCATAAGGATGAGTCTCCTTGAAGAGTAGAAACCTAATAAATGTGAACTCTTGTTCTCCTCAGATGGTATGTCATGAGCTTCCCACCACATGATCTAAAAATTCCGGGGTTGTAATGAGAGAACAGCCACAGCCTCGTCATCAAAGCAACAGGGCTGTGCATGATTTGAAATGTAAATTTCTGAGTAGCAACAGCTGATGAGAGTCGATTTCAGTCACCTCCAAAGTTCTCCATTGTCTGTGTTTTGGTAAAACAGGAGCACCAGGAGATGGGACTATGGTGATAAGGGCTGGATGTTTGTGTCCCTCTAAATTCATACACTGAAATCCTACCCCCTAGTGTGATGGTATTAAGAGGTGGGCCTTTTGGGGGGTAATTTGGTCATGAGGGTGGAGGCTTCAGGCGTGGGCTGGGTGCCCTTAAAGAAAAACATGAGAGCACTGGCTTCCTCTCATTCTGCTCTCCATCATGTGAGGATTCAACAAGGAATTGACAGTCTGAACAAAAAAAAGAAAAAAAGAAAGAAAAAGAAAGAAATTGACGGTCTGCCACTTGGAAGAAGACCTTCACTAGAACCTGATCAGGCTGCCAACATTCTCTTAGATTTCCAGCTTCCAGAACTGTGAGAAATCGATTTCTGCTATTTATAAGCCGCTCAGTCTCTGCTGCTTTGTTACAGCAGCCCAAACTGACTGAGACACACAGTGTATACGTCTAGCCTGGCACACGTCTGTGTAGAGGCCTGGGGTGGCAAAATAACAGCCCATATTCGAATCCCTGCACCTTGTGAATGTCTCCCGCGGGGCCAACAGGGACTTTGCAGATGTGATTAAAGGTAAGGACCTTGAGATGGGAAGATCAGCCTGGATTATCTCGTGGATCCAATCTCTTCACAGGGTGCTTAAAAGCTGAAAAGCATCCTCAGCTGCAGAAAACCAGAGACATGGCGGCATTAAAGGGACTTGAACTCCTCTCGCTGGCTTTGAACTTGGAGGAAGGAGGCCACAAGCCGAGGGACATGAACAACCTCTAAGAGCTGGAAAAGGTAAGGAAACATATTCTAGCCTGGAGCCTCCAAAGAGAAATGCAGCCCTGCCAACCGCTTAACTCTAGCTCAGTAACTCTTTCGGATGTCGGACCTGCAGAACTGTAAGGGAGTAACTTTGGGTTGTTTTAAGTTGCTTACGTTGTCTGTTAAATCAGAAAGAGGAAACTAAAACAAGGCCATGATCTTTAAGTTCAGGATAGAAAGTGCGCCTCTCAGTATATATGTCTTTAGATGTTTGATGACCGACATCAAGTGCTCAAAGGCTGCAAACACCCATCTGTAAGCCCAGCTTCTCTTCAAGTTCTGGGCTCAAAGCCGTGTTCTTGCGTGCTAGTGTTCCTTGACAAGAGGCCGATGCTCCCCACAGTTGTTTTTTCACACTGTTGCTGTATTTGGGTTCGGGGAGGGGCAGAGGGAGATGGGGAGAGAGAATCTTAAGCAGGCTCTGTGCATGGGGTTGATACCAAAACAGATCATGACCTGAGCCAAAATCAAGAGTCGGACCTTTAACCGGCTGAACTACACAGGAGCCCCCTCACGCTGTTGTTTTAGAATGTCTCTCTGCTTCATCATGAGAAAAAGCTTTCGTTTGGATAGTTGGGAAGCAGGGGAATGTAGCCTTTGAAAAATAGTCCTAATGGGGCTCCTGGATGGCTCAGGTCACGATCCCAGGATTCTGGGATCAAGCCCCACGTAGGGCTGCCTGCTCAGCGGGAGGCCTGCTACTCTCACCCCCCTTCCCGTACTTGCGTTCCCTCTTTAGCTGTGCGTCTGTCAAATAAATAAAATCTCTAAAAAAAGAAAAAGAAAACTCATCCTAGAGCTAGTAGCTTAACTCTTGGCCGCGCATATGTGGAAGAATGAAAACTTTTTAAAGACCCACCGAGCCAACCCTGGGGCCTTCGGTACACTGTACTCCATTTCTGCACCAAAGTCCTTGCTTTTCTTGCACGCACAAATGTTTGTGAAGTACATGATTTGTATTCACTGGGGAAGTAATAACCCGCTCGTGCTCCTGGAGTACCAGGTGACTCTAATGGCTTTATGGAGTCTCACCTGAGCACAAACTGAGTCATGTGAACCCAAGCCACGTGTTCCCGACGGGTCACATTCACAAGGATGAGAGGGGTTTAGGGAAGACCTGAGCTGTCCAGGTAATCACCTGAATTCTCCTCTGGGAATGTAGCCCTTGGGCCCTCAAGTGTGCTGAGAGGTAACTGCCGCAAGAAAGACCTTCTGGGGCTCTGGCAACTGCAGAACCTTCAAAGCCTGATTCACTCCACAGAACAAAGCTGATTTTCCAGATCCTTCCACAGTTTTGAAAGTGGCTGCACCTAAGGAGCATGAAAATCTGCCTTTATATGAAGCTTCCTTTGTTATTTTTGCTTCAGACATGATTTCTGAGTTTGAAGTCCCAGGATTTTTAGATGAAAAGAATTTTCAAGTTAGTTAAGGGAGTTCACTATGTGAGAATGCGTGTTTGCAATCTCACTGAGTGCCCACATGCGGAGTGGCTGATTAGACAAAGGCCACGGAAGGAAAACAAGAAAATGAGCTGCGTAGGGATGGGGGATTTGAGTTTCACCGCGATTGACACCTATTTACTTTTCATTTGTGATGAGTTTCCCTGGAGAGAAGAAATGTGTCTCTCTCCCGACCCCAACTCTGTAGCACACCCAGCAGGTCGAAGTGTGGGAGTAGCCTGCAGGAGCCAGACAGGGAAACCTAGCAGCCCCTGCTGACTTTTCTCTGCGAAAGAGGCTATGTTGATATTTCCTCTCTTCATCCTTTCAAAAAGTTTTGGCCATAAGTATCCTTTTTGCAACTTTAGCAGGTAAACTGGAGACAAGCTAATTCTTTTTTTTTTTTTTTTTTTAAGATTTTATTTATTTATTTGACAGAGCGAGATCACAAGTAGGCAGAGAGGCAGGCAGAGAGAGAGAGAGGAGGAAGCAGGCTCCCTGCCAAGCAGAGAGCCCGATGTGGGACTCGATCCCAGGACCCTGAGATCATGACCTGAGCCGAAGGCAGAGGCTTAACCCCCTGAGCCACCCAGGTGCCCTGAGCTAATTCTTACGGCAAATATTTCCGTTCTAGCTCCAAAGAATGGATTTTTGTTAACATCTTCGAGAAAATTTACACAGGTTCACACCTGTTGATGATTTTCTCACACTTTTTGGGTAGAGAACAGAAATGTGCTTGTGCTTCTGCACATTCGAGTAGACAGAGTAGAAATCACATATGTCATGTCCCTGGTCTTAAAAATAATCATTGCGCTTCTGGAAAGATCAAGTGTACTTAAAAAAAAAAAAAAAAAAAAAAAAAACTACTTACTTTGAAATAGTTTCAGAAGACTCAATGGAAGTTATAGAAATGGTAGAGTCTTGCATATTCTTTCCCCAGGGATGACTTCTTGTATGGTGTAGTACAATACCCAACCCAGGAAACAGACGTTGGTGGAATAGTCTTAACCAGACGGTAGATGCTAGTGTCATTCTGCAAACTAAGGGAAACAATGTGTCCATCTCTATCCTCCGTTGCTAATCCAGATCTCCTAAAACCCTTTTCATTTCCTGATAACAATAAAGTAAAAGAAGTGCTAGGAGCATCCTTTGTTTCCATATTTGGTGTTTGATCCTGTGTCCTGGCACAGAGCTCCTAAATTCTTGGTATATCCTGGGTAATAGGAGCATCTTTTGTCTTAATGAGGTGACTCCCACTGGGCTTCGGGATGAATGCTGGCCAGAAGAAAGCCCAAGCCATGATTTGAAGCTTGGAACTTTCAACCCCCACTCCCCATCCTCTGGGGAAAGGAGGGGAGACAGAGATTGAGATGATAAACAGCACTACATTGTGAAGCCTCCATAAACTTGGGAGTAGGAGAGTTTCTGGGCTGGTGAACATATCCCCAGGCTGGGAAGGTGGCACAGAATACCCTGGGCACAGAAGCTTCTGGAAGTCCAGACCTTTCCTTGTCGGACTCTATGCACCTCTTCATCTGGCTCAGCTGTGTCTTTTGTCATATCTTATGGAATAAACCAGCAAATATAAGTGTTTCCTGGAGTTCTGTGAATCATTACAGCAAATTACTGAACCTGAAGAGGGGGGTCATGAGAACCACCAATTTGTAGCCAAGTTGGACGGTTATATAGGCCATCCGGGGTCTGACTGCTTACTCTTGGCACTTGAAGTGGGAGGCAGTCTAGGGGAACTGAGCGTTTAACCTGTGGGTTCTGTGCTAACTCCAGGTAGTGTCAGAGTTGAATTGTAGAACACCTATCTGGTAGGTGAGTTGGAATTAGTTGGGGTGGGAAAAATCCCCATACATGTAGTTGCAAATGACAGAATTTCCTTCTTTATACAGCTGAGTGATTTATATATATATACACGTGTGTGTGTGTGTGTGTGTGTGTGTGTGTGTGTGTATATATAAATACATGTATATTATGGAATATATATGCCACATCTCTTTAACAGTGTGTTGATGGGCACCTAGGTTGTTTTCAGACCTTTTGATACCTTGGCTATATGAAAATGCTGCCGTGAATGTGGGAAGACAGCATTCCAAGATAATGATTACATTTCCTTTGGATATATAACCAGAAGTGAAACTGCTGGATCATATGGTAGTTCTATATATAAATTCTTGAGGAAACTGCATACTGGTTTCCACAGAGGCTATACCAGTTTACATTCCCACCCACAGGGAACAGCTTCACTTTTTTCTGCATCCTTGCCTAGTTACTTCTTATCATTATTGATAATTGACGACCTAACAATGTGAGGCGATATCTCGTGGTTTTAATCTGCATTTCTCTGATGACGAGTGATATTAAGTACCTTCTCATGTTCCTGTTGGCCATTTGTATGTCTTTTTTGGACAAATGTCTATTCAGATTCTCTGCCTACTTTAAACTTGGTTTTTATTTTGCTACTGAGTTATATAAACTCTTTATTTTAAATGTTAAACCCTTATCAGGTAAACGGTTTGCAAATATTTTCTCCCATTCCTTGGTTGCCTTTTCATTTTGTTGATGGTTTCCTTTTCTGTACAGAAGCTTTTTAGTTTTATGTCGTTATTTTACTTTTATTTCCTTTGCTTTGATGTCAGCCCCCCCAAAAATTATTGCCAAGGTTAAGGTCAAGGAGTTTACTTTTTGTTTTTTGTTTTTTGTTTTTTTTTCTAGGAGTTTTAGGGTTTCAAGCTTTATGTTCAAGTCTTTAATCCATTTGAGTTGATTTTTTTTTCCTATGGTCCTTTTTTATTCTTTGGCATGTGGCCATCCAGTTTCCCCAACTCAATTTATAAATTATGTATATTATATGTATATTCTTGCCTCCTTTGTTGTACATTAATTGACCATATATGTATGGGTTTATCTCTGGGCTTTCTATTCTGTTCCATTGGTTTATGTGTCTGATTTTATGGCCTTATCATACTGTTTTGATTACTAAAGCTTTGTGATGTAGTTTGAAATCAGGAAGTGTGATTCCTCAGCTTTGTTTTTTCCTTCTCAGGATTGCTTTGGCTATTGGGGCTCTTTAGGGGTTCCATAGAAATTTTAGGATTGTTTTATTTCTGTGACAAATGTCATTAGAATTTTGATAGGGGTTGTATCAACTCTGTAGATGGCTTTGAGTACTATGGACATTTTAGCAATGTTCTTCCAATCCACCAACACAAATATCTTTTCATTTATTTGTGTCTTCAATTTTTTCATCAGTCTTAAATAGTTTTCAGTGCACAGATATTTCACCTCCTTGGTTAAATTTATTCCTGTGTACTTTCTTGTTTTTGTTGCATTGTAAATGGGATTATTTTCTTAATTTCTCTTTCTGTTAGTTGTTGGCAGATAGAAATGCCAATGATTTTTTTACATTAATTTTGTATCCTACAACTTTGCTGAATTAATTAATTCTAGCAGTTTTTTGTTATTGTCTCCAGGGTTTTCTGTATTAAATATCATGTCATCTGCATATAGAGACAACTTTACCTCTTTCTTTCTGATTTGGGTAGCTTTTATTTCCTTGCCTAATCGCTCTGGCTAGGATGTCCAGTAAGCATACTATGTTGAATAAAAATAGTGAGAGCGGTCGCCCTTGTCTTGTTACTGATCTTAGAGGAAAACCTTTCAGTGTTTCACAGTTGAGTATGTTAGCTGGGGGTCTGTCATATAGAGCCTTTACTGTGTTGTGGTACATTCCCTCTGTACCCAATGTGTTGAGAGCTTTTATCATGAGCATGAATGAATGTTGAATTTCGTCAAATGTTTTCTGCATCTACTGAGAGGATCGACTTTTATCCTTAATTTTGTTAATGAGGTACATCTCATTTATTTGTGGATGTTGAATCATTCTTGCATGGCTGGAATAAATAACTCTTGATCATGGTGTATGAGCCTTTTAATGTATTGTTGAATTTGGTTTGCCAACATTCTGTTGAGGATTTTTGCATCTGTGTTCTTCATTGAACTAAATAGCTGTTTACCTTTAGAAAATGTATTTTGACGCTTGCAGAAATAGTTCCAGTATGGGTACTAAAAACAAGTTGAAATTATGGATAATAACTCAAATGGTTAAATATGACATTATTAAGGGTTTCCCCTTGAAAACTAAGTTAGGGATAGTTGGGCATGATCTGAGGTGCATTTAAATTTAAAGTATTAATTACTTCATTTTAAAAAATGAGCCATGATGCTTTGTTTTACGATCAAGTTGGCAAGGAGATTGGTTTTAAAAACACGTACACCTCCAAAAAAGGTGGTGGTAGAATAATTTTCAAGTAAACTAATAGATCCCCTTCACAGTTTTTGCTATGTATGTGCACCACCTGGTTATTATCTCTTTAAATCAACTCACATTTCCTTAACTGTGATTTATAAAGAAGCTCTAAATCACTATCCCAAACTGGAAAACATTATTGCTTGTCATGAATAAAAGATGACACATAAATACAAATGAAGACAGTTCTTAAATTCCAGCTGGTTACCATTTTTCCCTAAATCCTTCCGAAAAAGAGCTATTATCAGTACCAGAAAGATGTTTAAAACTTATTAACACCAAGCTGAGAGTATTACCTTGGTATAAACAGAAGGTAGAATTTAAAAATAATTTTAAATCTTTCTTAAACCTTGAATAGAACAAAATCATCTTCTCACTGTGATTCAGCATGTACATCCCTACTGAAGTTTCTGAGACACCACCGAAAACCACAAGGAGTATCAAACACTGCTCTGAAACACAACTGTCCCCTCTCTCCCAAATAATTAATACTGCAGATTTTCCTCCGTTAAGATCCATATAGAAAATACGTCTTACCACAGATTTAACTAGAGGATAGTGTCTGACTTAACAAAATGCTAACCTAGGTAACATCTTTGGTCTCCTCCCAGTAGATCTGTTTTGCAATACTTCTGCAAACTATATAGCATGTACTCCTTGATGCATTGGCCCATATGTTGCCCCAGTACCTGCTGTCATTCTTTAAAGCTCTTCCCCCCTGTAATACTTTGGCATCCAAGCCTAGAATTACCATCAAGGGAGTAGCCCATAAAGGCCGAGATGGACAGTAAGCAGTATACCAAAGATAACACCCCAGCAGACACCCACTGAGCTTATTAACCTTAAACATAAAACTGTTGGTTATTTTACCAACAAAAATGGGCCTATTTGGGAATAGTGGAAAATTGCAATTGGGTACACACAAGCTATTGCAAAACCATAGGCAAGTGCAGAGAACAAAGGAGAGGAATGCTCTTTCACAGAGGAAAGGGCAGGGGAAGGGTAGTTGGGAGGGGCTCTTACAAACAAAAAATTCACTGGAATAAACTGGGAGTTCAAAGGACAGTGTTTTTTTTATTGGCTGAATTCTGATAGTCTGTTATTGGCTGGGCTTTTTCCAGCCAAGGGGAAAACCTTTCTTCCTCCTGTTGGGGTAAAAGTAGTACCAGTTTGCAAAGTACCCCTCCTCCTGTTGGTTTTGCAATTGATGAAAGTGATCCAGCATGAGAGCTTTCCCTTGTGGCCTCTGGACTTCATTAGTAAGGTTTCCTTTTATTAATTTTCACAACCTCACCAGTGAGAACAGATTCACCACAGGCAGTCCCTCTCTATGGCTGGATGATGTTTCAAGCCAGTAACCAAGTACTCATGAGAATACTGGAACCTAGAAGTCCATGTGACAACTTCAAAAAATGTAGAAGGTTTTTGTAAAGGACATTTCTTAGAATTGGAGGTCACCGCCTGCAAGAAAGGCTTAGGTGCTTCACCTGACTCTCAAAAGCTTTGCAGCTGCTCATCAAGACTATGAACCAGGGCTGCTGGTAGCAATAAAACCCAGGGGCATAGAAAATGCCCACAGCCAGCCTCTTCCCCACACTGTTTGAGTTCATGTGAGGTATCTTCAGAAGTATTTTTAAATAGCTCCCCTCATGGTTATGAGATGTAGTCAGGGTTGAGAGCCAAGAGGCATCATACTCAGCAGACCATGCCTACCACCACAGCGTTGAGGGCAGTCAAGGAACTAAGGTTCTATATGCACGTTTAGAAGGTGGGATGAGATCCATGTGTGTCTAGAAGCGGACACCTCTCCAGCGAGGTTCTGTATGCTCATTTCCCATTTTCCAATGGTTAGCTACATCAAGTTTAAAGCTATGCCAGTAAATTAAGGTTTATGGATAGAACAGGATAGGTAGAACATTGACTTTACGCTGATTTCAAAACATAAAAAAATCGGATCAGTTATTCAGAAGGATGGATACAAATAAGTGTCTTCCCATACTGGATGAGTCCCCCCATCTTCCTTTGTTAGAACAAGTCCCCCCATCTTCCTTTGTTAGAGCAAGCAGAGAATCGTGGTGTCACTTGTAATTCTGGAGGAATCAGCACATCTGTTCCCAAGGTTAGAGGTCCATATGCTGATTGTGAGTGAAGGATCAAATGTCATTCCAACCCGTCTCAGCAAGAGGAGGACTCCTGGGAAGAATGCTGGTCTTCTCCCTTTCTGGGATATCACAAAGCTTAATTAATGTTTGTAAAACCCTTGGAGGACCTTAGATAGAAATTGCTATGCAATTGCAAAAGGTGATTGTGAGGGAAAATGCTAGTAGAATTTTCTGGGAGAGAAGGATTTAATTGGTAAACCTTATGCTTTACTTGGAAAATTATATCAGACGGAAGCAAATGGACTTGATAAGTACACAAGAATAAAGGAAGCTGTCTTAAGAATAGTGATCTATAGGGGTACCTGGAGGGTCAGCTGGTTAAGGGACTGCATTTGGCTCAGGTCATAATTCCAGGGTCCTGGGATTGAGCCCTACACTGGGCTCCCTGCTCAATGGGGAGCCTGCTTCTCCTCCTCCCCCTGTTTGTATGCTCTCTCTGTCAAATAAAATCTTACAGAAAATTAAACAAAAAAGAATAGTGGTCTATATATCAAAGATACCATTAAGTTCAGTGGCTCAATTTAATTTTGCTTGAATTCATAATAGCACAACCCTAACCATTTACATTAAAACCATTTGTTACAGAAATAAAAATCTGTATATATGATACCTGTTATCTTATTAAAAAAAAAAAAAGCCTCAGTGCACATCATTCTTCGTTTTCTGTGAAGTTCTAACCAGGAAACATACTCCAGTCAACAAGATGGTAATTGGGTTTACCTAGAGGTCTTTCCATTTCTAGAAAGCTTTTGGATGCCTTTTGAAGCTGTGGATTGTATTTGTTGGATTAAATTTTGTGAAATTTGAGTAAACATAGGTAATGTTTTGTAGTTTATTAGTTTCCAGTTTTTGTTTTTCCTGAAGTAGAACATCAAAGCTGGACTTACTTATCTGATGATACAATGTTATAACCATATGACTTGTAGTGTTCCTTCCCCCAACCCCCTGCCCTTTTCCCCAGCCCATTTTATGGTACAATGTCAATCTTATCCATGTTGCTCACTTATGGGCTAACAGATTAGTAGAATCATTATTCTAGCTAATTCATAGGAGCCCAGGTTTGCAAAGCCAATTACTGCATGGCTCCAGGCTTGAATGGCTGGGAGTTGAACAGCCCTGCTCAGGACAGCAGCAGTTGCCTACACCCCCAAACTGTAGGAAATGGAGTCTAGATCAGCAGGGCTGGCCCTTGTCCAGATTGTGGGACAGCAGCCTGACTGTAGGAAGAATAGCTAGGTTGGTGCACCAATCCAGGATTTGCCAATAATTTTCTTTACCCAGGAAGTGCTATTTAATCAAGATATTCCCAGGATGATTTAGGAACTGTGGGCTGCTGTGATCAAAGGAGTCAAGTTTGATGGGAGGAAAGAGATAATGTTCTCTAAGAAAATGGGCTAAAATATGATGTAAGCCTTGTGAGGATTTGTGGTCTTTGGTATGTGCAAGCCTCAGGGCAAGAGGTAGGAACTAGAGATCCCTGGTCATCAAACTAAGACATGATGCTTGAATCGAGATCCTGGGGGGCCTGGGGTTGGTGTTGAAGACAAAAGTAAGGAACAGGACAAGGGCATATGAGCGGCAGGCCAGAGGCGTGTGAAAGGGGCAATGAAAATGGGGTTACTTATGTCAAGGAGCTTTAAAATGGAACTGGGAGGCCATTAAAGAGATAGGTCTTATGCATGTCCTCCCTCATGGAACCATGAAATTTTGAACTGGACCAAACCACAAATAAACCAAGGACTCAGCCCAATGCCCTACAACTTGATATATACAGTAACAGACTTTTCTAAACACAGCCTTAGCAATTCGTTATATTCAGTCTAGATTAGATTTCCTACTACCAACACCGGTAAAAAATATTCTTTGTAAAAATCTATACAAGTATTCCTTTTTGCTTAAAAAAAAAAAAAAAAAACCCAACAACCCTGACTTTTGCTCCCTTGTGGGGTACTCTTTGGGCTGCTACCAAATCTTATACCCTGAATTGCAGTTCCTTAATCCCAAGTAAACATTCTTGCTTGATTACGGCCTCCTGACAATTCTAGGTTGGCAGGCAAGCTCTTCCAAGGGGGAGGGGGGCAAGTGGTTGTTGCTGGATGGCTGTACCATCTGAACAGGTTTCACTCCTGCTCCCATACTTTGAGTGCCTGGACTTTTCTCTTTGGGATGACCAGGACAAAGTCTGATAACTTCAAACTGAATCTGGGTCTTGTACTGTAGGAGGCAGCATTGGTAGAGGACCCCCCCCTCCCACCCCCACCCTGTGATCCTTCTGTGTTCTGAAAAATTGTGTGCTGTGAAGGGTCAGCCTGCCCTTGCATGTTCCAGGTAAAACCCACAGATATTTTTTCTCAGGGACTTGCTAGTTTTATAAAATCTCCAATTTCCTCCCTCTCTGCCACTGTCCTCACTGAAGGATGCTCTCCCTATTACAAGAGCCTGAATAAAATCATCTCTTTAATTGTCTGATGCATTTTTGTCTTTCACAAATCCAGACTCATTAGCATTTCACAGAAGGCCCTTCATGGTCTGACTCCTTCATGGTCTGACTCCTTCATGGTCTGACTTCACACTCTCTCCCCTCTTGCCACTCAAACTAATTTCGCACTCCAGCCTCACAGGCTACTTGAATTTTGCCATTAACATCACACTTCCCTGGGTCTCTCTGCCTTTAGACAAGCTACCCCAACTGGGACAGGACTTCTTGCCCATGTTCTCTTCCTAACTAGTTAGGACCCCTCCTTCAAGATGAAACAGCTTTCCCCTCTCTGTGGAAGCCTTTCTCAACCCCCTCCACTACTCACGGTATTTTGCTGTCCTGCGTCAGAGTGTTCACCATACTGTGTTCACCACAGTATGTGGGCGTACGGTATCTTGACCATCCCATTTTACTTACCCTAAAACAGGTAAAACCATATTAGACTCTGAGCTACACAGTGCCTGGGGAGAAGTTACTTAAATGCTGGGAAAAAAAATTTGTTTGATGAATGCTCATCGGTTCAGAGTGGACCGTCGATGATAATAACCACCTCTGTGCTGTTAATGTGCAAACAAGCATTACTGTCTTCTGATTTGATGGATAGCACTCATCCTTGCAGATTGGAAGCCCTAATTAAATGTCAAAAGGGACTAAATTGCAAAGCATGAATTGTTTCTTAATTAAAGAGAGAGAGCAATTGAATTAAATGATCTGGTAATTTTTTTAAAATGACCATGCTGAATCCTTAGAATTATCCTCAGTTTCTTTCTTGTCTAGGTTACAAATGAGCACAGAGGGGCGGGCATTACACCGTCAGTAGTAGAGCCTGGAGAAGGAAACCTTGGCACTGCCTCAGTGAGCGGATCCCAGCATTCTTGGCCCTTACTACTACTCTCTTTCACACTTCAGTTTATTCTTTCCAACTTTGAGTCATTACTATACAAGGTTTTTTTTGTTTTGTTTTGTTTTTTAAATAATTCCTGCCACATTGGTGTCCTGTAATATCTTTCTTTGGTTTGTGTTTTCTTAATGCATACTGATCCCAAAGCAGATAGGACTATCTTAATCAGTAACTGGTATAAATTGTCATGAGCCAAGGGTTACCTTGAAAATATATAACAAATTCTAGGGGCTCCTGGCAGGCTGAGTTGGAGGGGTATGAGATTCTTGATCTTGGGGTCATGAGTCTGAGCCCCACACTGTGTATAGAATTTACTTGAATAAATAAAAACTTTAAAAAAAAATGTCAGCCTGCTGGGAAATCAGGTCCACATGGAAGGAGCAGAAGAACTCAGAAAGGGACCTTCTCTTGGATGCTAAAGATGTCCTTCCCCCTTGATGATCGGCTTTGTGTGATGGGCTCTGTCTGAGCTGAAAAGCTGTATTTGAAACGACCATTCAGGTCCTCCCTAAAGCCAGGCAGCGAGTCAGTAGCCAGTACTGAACAGCATGCCCAACTGTACAGGACTTTCGTGACACTGCAGGGTTTCCAGTCCCAAGAGATGAAAAGCTTGTGACTATCCTGATCATTTCTGTGTTGAGTAGGAATTCCTGATTGTTTTCTTTCCCCTTGCGCTCAACAACTGTGATTACTTTAACATCTTCCCTATTTTACTTTCCAACCATGTTACCCACTTTGGATGCACTGCTCTTGGGGCCTCATTACGTCCCTTGACAAGTAATGAGCTAGAATTTGGAACTGACATTTAGCAAGCACCTATTTTAAGGTAATTTATATAGCCTGTCTCCATTCATCTTTGTATCAACCTCAAGAGTTCAGTATCATGATCTCTATTTCACAGACGTGAAAACTTTGCTGAACATTACAGAGCTAGAGATTTCAACTGCCTGTTGGTTCACCCTTGCCACGTGCTGTCTCCATGAATGTGCTGGAGTTGTTTTTAGCAGTCACATCATGGTCAGTATCATGGCAGCTTTGCAGAGATTCCTAGTGCTGTATTCCTAGGGATAAAATCAGCACAGCTATGCCCATGACTTCTTTTCAGTTTGAAATCACTATGACCATCTCATCTAGAGATGGCAAATAGGGTTCATCTGAATGTCTGTGCCAGACACAAGGCAGAAAGTGCCCGAAGATCTGCATTGGGAGATTATTGGAGGGCTTGGCAGGAAAGGATGATTAATTAGAAATGTCTCCCATGGGCTCTGGAGCAGTGGCGTGATGAGTAACATGAGTTTGCCATGCTTGATATAATCTTTTCTGAAAGTACTTAGGTGCTTGTCATTTCCCAGTGAACATTTACATGGTCTGTGTTTTCTCCTTTTATTCATAACATAGCAGCCTTGGGTTTCATGTTACCTCTTTGGAGACCCAACTTTTAAAATTGAAGTCCGGTGTTGTGAAGGTGGTGGGGAAGCTTTGTTATTTCTCTTCTTTACATAGCCCAGTGTTATCTACCTACTGAAGGTGATAACAGCTAAACCAATACAGGTATTTCACAGAAACAAATCCTAGGACTAGAGCCTCCCTGACGTTCTATAATCTGTTAGAAAAAAATAATATTCACAGAATATACAGAAAGGTTTTGCCAATTTTTATACATGTCATTCCTAAATCTAAAAAAGTTTGCTTCTATCTCTACAAGTCTGATGTTAAATGGATCCCATAATCCATTTGGAATTTCAGAGATAAAATTTTTCTGAGCTTGTAGACCAGCTTAAGGGTTCAAAAACAGCTTTGTCTTAAGAATTTCACTATTTAACTTGGGGTCTAGATCTCAATAAAAATGATTTTAAAATTTTACCTATGTTTTTTATAGCACCAAATAATCCTTTTTCTTCCTTCTCAAACTTACTTAGGCCCCAGATACCAGTTTGCAGGTAGACTTCTAAGCAATATCTGAGAAGGTCATATTTTCTAATACCCATAAAAAGAAAATCAAATCCTTTGCCTTGAAATGATTTTTTTTAAATGTAAGTATAGACTATGTTTGGCAGGAAGGAAGTGAAAACATATGTATGAGGTTACAATTAAAGTTCTTGTGTTTCTAGAGTAAGGAAAGCACAGTAATTTCTTTCCTGCAAAAAATTCTTTTTTTTTTTTTTTTAAGATTTTATTTATTTATTTGGCAGAGAGAGAGATCACAAGTAGGCAGAGAGGCAGGGGGAAGCAGGCTCCCTGCTAAGCAGAGAGCCCGATGTGGGGCTCGATCCCAGGACCCTGGGATTATGACCTGAGCTGAAGGCAGAGGCTCAACCCACTGAGCCACCCAGGTGCCCCTCCTACAAAAAATTCTTAGACTTAAGAGGATGAACAATTTCATTTTCAGTGGTCATTCATAATTTTAATATGCTCTGCTTAGTATTTGCATGCTGAGTGTTGGTTTAAAAAAAACAAGTTGGCTCTAAAAACTAAAATTATCTGCTCCAAATTACAGTATTTTCTTCGAAAGTTTTGTCTTTTCTCAAGTACCCAAAGCAAAGGCAAATGAAATGAGAGCACAAGTCCTATGGCAGCCTCAAGAGAAAATTCATTTTAATTGCATTGATCTTGCTTCATAAGGTTAAATACAATTGTTCCCCAAGTTATATATCATTTTTATTGAGGTTAATGTTGAGTCAAGATCTAATTTCAGCAGCTTCTTAAAGTTATTTTAACTGTTTCTACCAGCTACATGATGATACTTCTTGTTCATTTGAAATTTCAATTCATAATGTCTTATTCTACTCATAAATAGTTCAATGTGCTTTTAATAAATTAATAGGAGTATGTGCTAGTTATGTAAAGAAACATCAAAAGACTTCCATTTCTGAACATGGCAAAATTGATAGCATTACAACAAAACAACACAAAGACTTGTAGTTCTATAAGTTTTGAAACATGGCCTCACATTCTTTAACCCATTGAAAGGTGAAGTTAGGACCCCTCCTGTTGGATTTGGGCAGGTTTTGAAAGCTGCAACCATAGAGCTCAGCAGAAGTGACACAAAATGATCTGTGATGCTGGAACACAAATGACCATGAAGCTTGCTTGCAAGAAAACTTGACCTGGGAGCCCTAAACCACATGTAAGGAGTTCAGCTATCCGGAGGACACCATGCTGGAGAGGCCCCATGTAAGTTATCTAGCTGATGGCTCCAGTTGAGTGCAGCCCTGCTGTCCTCTTCCCAGAGGTGTCAGACATGAGTAAAGAAGCCCCCAGATGATTCCGGCTCCTGGTCCTCTGAATTACCTCCAGCTACTCAAGCCTTCTCAATGGAGGCCCCTGACCTCATGAAACAGAGTCAGTCCATTCTCCCCATATCCTTTCTGACTTCTTCACTAACAGAATCCACGAGCACAATGAAACTGTGGCTATTTTACGCCCCTAAGTTTTGGAGTGATTATTCAGCAGTAGGTAAGTGAAGCATAACTTGGTACCCGAAAAAGGATTGTGATCGTAATAAAACCAAAAACGTGGCATTTGGGGGCCACGTAGGAGATGGGAGACCCATGGACTTGGAGGAACATGAAATGAAATACAGAGGGACATTGAGTTGCTTTAGGGGAGTTGGAGGAAAAGAGGGTCCTTGTTAATGGGAAGTTTGGTAACATTGTCACCTGTGAGAACAGCGGAGATACAAGATACACCTAATGAACTCTGTGATCTAGCAGAAGGGGCTTCTGGATATCTGGATATCAAAGGTCTCTCTTGGCTTCATTTTTGCCTATAATGAAATGTGAGAGAAGAAAAACATTAAAGTTTGGAAAAAGTGGAAAAAGTCACAAGTGAGTTTTCCCAGCTAGTCAGGGGTTCTCAGACTAAGAAAAAAACCTCAGAGAAAGGATGAAATGCTAGTTGGTGTCAGGATACTATGGTCTCATGGAGAAGATGAAGCTTGGGGTATGACTTTTAAGCCTGTTTTTAGGCCTCACAGACCCTTTTCAAACAAACAAAAATTTTCTAGGGTTCTTCAGTGTGTCTTTAAGTATTTCCCATTAAATGGAGACTTTGTGAGAGAGACAGATGAACATAACTTAATGTAACACAAATCGAAGAATTTTAAGGTCATGGTTCCTTTGCAGCCTTGGAGGAGGTTCATGATAGAGTGCCCTCTCTTTTTGAGCTTGAGTCTCTGTTGCAGTAATTCTTTTTTTTTTTTTTTAAAGATTTTATTTCTTTATTTGACAGACATAGATCACAAGTAGGCAGAGAGGCAGGCAGAGAGAGAGAGGGGAGGAAGCAGGCTCCCCGCTGAGCAGAGAGCCCGATGCGGGGCTCGATCCCAGGACCCTGGGATCATGACCCGAGCCGAAGGCAGAGGCTTTAACCCACTGAGCCACCCAGGCGCCCCTCTGTTGCAGTAATTCTATACCTGTCTCCACCCTGAAGGTTGATATAGAGGGCTAGATTACTGGTCTGTTTAGTTCACTGGTCTTTCAATCCTTTGAAATCCTATCTGAGCAACTGTACCCCAGGAGTCTCATCCATATCTGGACCAGATTTAGTTAACAAGATCCCAGTCCTCAAAGTTGAACTTGATATTGTAGAAGGATGGGACTTTCATGATTTTTTTTTTTTTTGACAAAGTGATTATATTTTGCCTGTGGGAGAAATGTAAATACTTTGGGGCCATTGAACCAATTGTGGCAGTTTTAAAACTTGGCCTTAAAATCTTTGATTAGGAAAATCTAGAGGTGAGGTTCTATAGATTTCCACTGCATGAACACGGATACTGATCATTTGTGTCTTTCATTTCTTTGATCTATGTCCTCTAGTTCCCAGTGCAAGATCTTTCTCCTTATTGGTTAAAAAATGTATTCTAGGTATTTTATTGTTTTTGCTGCAACTATAAATGAGATGGTTTCCTTTTTTGTTGTTGTTGTATAAAAACAGCTGATTCTTGTACACTGATTTTGTATCCTATAACTTTTAAAAAATGTCTTTTAATTTAAATTCAGTTAATTAACATACAATGTATTATTGGTTTCAATGGTACAGGTCTGTGATACATCAGTCTTATATAACCCCCAGTGCTCATTACAATGCACATCCTCCACAATGTCTATTACCCAGCCACTCTATTCTCCCACCCCCCCCTCACCTCCAGCAACCCTCAGTCTGTTTCCTATGATTAGGAGTCTCTTATGTTTTGGCTCCCTCTCTGGTTTCATCTTGTTTCCTTTTTCTCCTCACTTCCCTTATGATCCTCTGCCTTGTTTCTTGAATTCCACATATCAGTGAGGTCATATGATGATTGTCTTTTTCTGATCAACTCCTTTGGTATAGCATAATACCCTCTAGTTCCATCCATGTCATTGCAAATGGCAAGATTCTGCTTTTTGATGGCTGTATAATATTCTAGTGTGTGTGTGTGTGTGTGTGTGTGCGCGCGTGTGCACGTGCATGTGTGTGTACACACACCATATGTATAATATATATGTGTATATGTATATATATACCTCACATCTCCTTTTATCCATATTTATTGTGAGAGAGAGCATGTGCATGCAAGCATAAACATGTGCACAGAGAGGAGGGGAAGAGGAAGAGAGAGATAGAGAATCTTAAGCAGATCCCATGCTGAGCAAGAAGCCCAAAGTGGGGCTTGATCTCACAACCCTGAGATCACAAATTGAGCCAAAATCAAGAATTAGATACTTTGACTGGGCAGCCATGTGCTCCATGGATCATGTAACTCTACTGAATTTGTTTATTCTAACAGGTATTTTGGTGGTCTTTAGAATGTTTTATTTATAAAATTATGTCCTATGCAAATACAGACAATTTTAATTTTCCCTTTCTGTTTGGATGCCTATTATTTTTTTCTTGCTTGATTGGTCTAGCTAGGGCTTCCACTACTATGTTGAATGGGAGGGGTAGGAGTGAGCATCCTTTGTCTTGTTCTGATCTTAGAGGAAAAGCTTTTAACCTTTCACTGTTGAGTATGATGCTAGCCGTGGGCTGGTCATGTATTTCCTTTATTATGTTGACGTTTGTTCCTTGTGTACCCAATTTGTTGAAAGTTTTATCATGAGTAGATGTTCAGTATTGTCAAATGGTTTTTCTGTTATCTGTTGAGATGATTGTGTGATTTTTATCTTTAATCATATTACTGTGATGTATCACATTAATTGATCTGTGCATGTTGAACCATCCTTGTATCCCAGAGATGAATCCCATTTGATCATGATGTATGATTTTTTTTTAAGATTTTCCTTATTTATTTGACAGAGATCATGAGTAGGCAGAGAGGCAGGCAGAGAGAGGGGGGGGAAGCAGGCTCCCAGCTGAGCAGAGAGCCCGATGCAGGGCTCGATCCCAGGACCCCAGAACCATGACCTGAGCCGAAGGCAGAGGCTTTAACCCACTGAGCCACCCAGGCGCCCCAGTGTATGATTTTTTTAATGTACTGTTAAATTCCGTTTGCTAGTCTTCAGTTGGGTATTTTTACAGCTTTATTTGTCAGATATATCTGTAATATTTTCTTCTGGTAGTGTCCTTATCTAGCTTTGGTATCAGGGTAATGCAGACTTCATATGAGTGTTCCCTTTCTTTGATTTTTTGGGAAGAGTTTGGGAAGTACTGGAGTTAATGGTGGAGTTCACCAGGGAAACAGTCTGTGCTGGAACCTCGCTTAGGTTCTGAGCACCCTGCAGCGGAGAAGGCTCCGGCTAGCCTCGGAGTAGTAACTGATCCTGAAAGCATAACTCACAGAAGGTTGGGAAAAATGTGTAGTCTGGTATAGAACGGGTTAAACTGTATTCAAACACAAAGAACACTGTCCTTGAGCAGAGTTAAGCCTTTTCCAAAGAGTTGGGCTTCAGAGGGCTAACGTTGCCATAAGAAAGCATTTGGCTTTGCCAAGGGACCCCAGAGATCCTCAGCAAAAACTGTACAGTGTCTCCTGAGGGGTGAGGTAAGTCAGGTAGCTGCTGGGTGGCCATCTGCTGTGCAAGTCGGAAGAACGCCCCTTCCAGCTCTGAAACTCAGTGACTCAATGACAATACTTATCAGTTAAATTAACAAATGATTCTGTTAGGCACTGAAGTTTCAGCAAAGACTCTCTCTACTCATTCTTTGCTATGTGATAAATATTAGTTGTGACTCAGAACGTGGGAAAAATATTTAAACCTTCTTCAGAGACCTCTGTGTGAGAGCTGACATGGTGTCCTGACACTCTGGCTTTCTGGCCTCGGCGGCAGGGGCCATGTCACCTCCTGCTCGGAGAACCAGGCTCTCATGCCTGTGAATCATAGAAATCTTTACACCAGCATAAGAAAAATGTGCCATTTATCTTCAGTTTCAACAGAGCTGTTACACCACATCCAGAGGCAAGAATTACAGTCCAGTGCGAAGGAGCTCATCCTGGGAAAGCCATCAGGCAGCCTCTCTGTTTTTCCCTATGTCTTTGTCTCAATCTCCATAGCCACATGGTCTTTTTATGCTCTTAGTCCATTAGCTTCATTCTGCTCTCTACAGATGAGCGTTCTCAGCTTTTCCCCAAGCAAGGCTGTATCACAGGTCTACCTGCAGGCTTAGAGACCTCTTGGTCTTGATTGGCTGGTTTGGATCAGGAGTGCACACCTGCTCTGGGTATTGTTGGCCAGTGACAGGTGGTAGAAATGGGAGCTTTGTCTCTCTGTAGAGAAGGTAAATCTCAGAGAAAGGGAGCAGGCATTGAACACAGAAGTTACCTCCAGGGGTTACTGAGATGACCAAGTGACAGGAAGTTTTACTACAGTACTTGGTACAGAGGAATTGATAAATAAATATTAGATTTAGAGGAGTTACAAATACAGAGAGCAAAATAGTTGAGAGAGGAGTTTTGCATGGGAGTGAATTATAAGTTCGTATACTGGCTCACAGAATTCAAATTGGTGTCTTAACAGAGTTGCAATCCATAATATCACGGACATCCAAGATCACTACTAATAAGCCAAGATAGTGATTTCTAAACTCAGTAATGTCAGAGATCTATTATAATTATTACATGTCTCTTTGAAACATCCTATTACTAAAAATTGTGAAGAAAAACAAAAAGTGCAAGAGTTCAATATTTAGTTCCTAAGATATAATATTGATCGTAGCCAAATAAGACAGGCCTAGGCCACCTGGACATTTCAAATTTGTTTCCACATAATGACCAAAATAATAATTTAAACGCGGCAGGAAGAATTGTTGAATATGTTACATTTTTGAAGTGGGTTTTTTTTTTTTTTTGGAAAGTATTAGGTAAACTTTGATATTTTACTTAAAATCATCCATCACTTCTAGTCAAACTTTCATTGGGAATATCAAAACTATCCTGATGGGGTTAAACTAGGCTCAAAGACTGAGAAAATTGCTTTATGAGAAAATATAATCTATGGAGCTGTAAGCTCTGAGTTGGTGTGATTTTAGATGACAAAGCCAATTATAGGCATATCCACTCGCTCCTTACTGAGAGCTAATTTAAGCTAACATTATTTCATATAATATTCCTTGGGAACGAAAGAAATTCTTTGCTTCTTAGATACATAAAGCTCTTTCTGACTTCAAAGGGAATTTTGCCTACTTTAGAAACTGGATCATGTTTCTCGACATATTACCCTTCTATGATCTCCCTTTTCTCTTGACTTCTTTTTAGTTCCCTGATGCCTGGAAATTTTGATGGACTATATATTCATGGATGGGTGCAGCTCCCATGCTAGTCTGCATTCATGCCGCTCCCGTTTACCTCAATGGCCTAAGTAGCATTTAAGAAAAGTTCTGTTGGCATACTCCTGAGAAATGGCACATTTTAACAGACATAAGTTGAAAAATGTATCTGTATATATTTAAAACACTAAAGGATGTGCTGTATAAGAAAATAAGTAGTCCACAGCATTGGCAGGATGAAGAGAGACACGTGTTCTGTTTCGCTCTAGTGCACCAGTAAAGCACTTTGAAATGCCTGTATGGGGTCAGGTAAGAGGGTAGAGAAACTATAGCAAAGGGTTGAATCTCACCAATGATTTGATCTTTAAAAAATTAATAAAATACAGGCCGTCTTGAAATTCTTTCAAATGGAAATGTATCATTAGTCTTCTTTACCTCTGTGAAGTTAAAAAAAAAATAGAGAGGGATAACTGTCTTTGTCAAGTCAAGGCTAATTTCATTCAATAGATATATGCAAATTGATATTTTAGATGAAGATGTCTCAACTAAAGGTCAAGAGAATGCCCCAAACTAAATTTGGTTTCAAAGGGCAAAGAGGAACTCCAGACTCATTTGTTTTTATCAATATTTTGATGCCCCCACAGTGCACACGTCCTAATCGGATTCAGTCCTAGCAGAGAACCCTGATCTGTAATGGTCCCCCCTCTAGAGTCGAGACAGATTCATATGACAAACACGGTCTGTGGAAACAGACCTTGATCCTTGCTGTCAATCATCATTTTTTTCCAGTTTGGGAAAGTAATGCCAAGCTCAGTTATTTGAGTTGTTTTCTTAATTAATTGAGATGATGGGATCATAACTAAGATTTTGGCAGCAGTGCCTAGAACAGACTTATTAATGATGATCAATTATGACCAGGTGGACTTTCTGACAGCTGATTTTTACCTGACAATATGTGTAAAGGCTTTAATTAGATAAATATAGCTAACAAGCTGACCTCACCATCTGCTGTCATTTCTCTTCCTGGGTAGAACATTGCAGTGATTGCACATGGAATATTCACCCTGTCTTGGGCAGGCTCCCTCAGCCCACCCTGCACGGGACTTACAGTCCATCCATCCGTATAGCCAGTGGTTGAGTGTCTCTCAATCAATTTGTAGCCTCATGACCAGGAAACAATTTTCCAAAGCTGGTTGGTGAGGATGTAAACAGTTCTATTCTTGCTCCAAACCCAAGTGGGTAAATTAGGGCCCTTTCCCTTTTGGGCAGTTACTAAGGAGCTTCACATCCAAGCATGCTCAGGCTCAAAGGCTGGCCTTGCTGGGACGGCTGGTGGCAGGCAGCTGTGGTGACATGGTCTGATAGTGGCAGAGGTACAAGGGCACACACTGGAGCTGCCATACCTGACTCTGGTCCTCTTCCAGCCTGAGGTGTTCCTTTCCCCGGCAGCGGGACTGTGGGAGGGAATGGCTCACAGGTGAGCTCTTCTCCGCTCTGCCCGGGACTTGCCTGCTCTCCCTTACAGGAACTTGCACAGAGCTCCCTGTGGGTTCAGCTGAGGCTCTTTGGCAAGACCTGGAAGTTCCCTTTCTCCCTCTGCCTCCTCTTGCTTTCCTCCCTCCTCATGGTGTTGTTCCTGTGCTCCCCGATAATGCCCTGCACCCGAATCTCTCCCACAGTCTGCTCCCGGACACCCGAGCTACACCATACAGTTAGGTCACAAGAGCTTGCCTGCAGACAAATATTGGATTTGGCCCAGGCTGAATTTTTGCCTTAAAATTTCACATCTTTATGCATCTTCCCCAGGGATAAGAGAGATGGTGGCTTTATCATGCACTTTATTATGGAAGACGGTATACTGATGGCTACACCTTATCCGGGTTAATCACGTATATTCTCTCAATGCATATGGTCATATAAGGTACAATTAAAACACTCATGCAGTCAGTCCAGGATTTTATAAGCCTAAATGGACCTTAGAATGCCTTCTGTCCACATCTTGGCCATTCCTATGGAGGATCCCTCTGTTTTCCCTCTCCTATGATTTACTCTAACTCCTAGAAATTCCCCTAAACTATGGTTTTGCCCCAATATAGTTTGTGTGAATAGAGTTTGTGCAGAGAGTGTGCTTTAAGAGTTTGGCTTTAGACAAGCTAAACTTCAGACATTTAATGAATACTCAACTAGAGATAACAAGTAATCTGTTTGGCAGAGCAATCTTGGGACTCCTGGGTGGTTCAGTTGGTTAAGCGTCTGACTCTTGATTTCAGCTCAAATCATGATCTCAGGGTTGTGGGACTGAGCCCTGCGTTGGACTCCGCACTGGGTGTGGAGCTGGCTTAAGATTTTCTCTCACCCTCTCTCTCTGCCCCTTGTCCCCCACACCCACCACTTCTCGTGCTCTCACTTCTCTCCCTGTCTTAAATATGATAGAGCAGTCTTGAACTCAGAAAAAAAAAAAAAATGTGGGGGTTAGCGTAAAACTCCTGTATAAAACCATGGGAATGGAGTGAGTTATCTAGGGAGAGTGGGAAGAGAGAGAAGAGGGCTTAGGATGAGCTTGGGAATTCATTCTAGAGGCCTGGCAGATGATGTAGGGTCTTCAAAGGAGACTGAGAAAGAGTAGCCAGAGTGAGAACAAACAAAGAGAATGTTACATTCTGGATGCCCATGTTTTAAGAGAGACAGGGTGGTCAATTATGGCTTTTTAAAGAATGATAGCTTTTTTCGTGAGAGAACTCACGTATCATAAACTTTGTCATTTTAAGATTTTATTTATTTATTTGACAGAGATCACAAGTAGGCAGAGAGGCAGGCAGAGAGAGAGAGAGAGAGAAGCAGGTTCCCCGCCGAGCAGAGAGCCCGATGCGGGGCTCGATCCCAGGACCCTGGGATCATGACCTGAGCCAAGGCAGAGTCTTAACGCACTGAGCCACCCAGGCACCCCAAACTTTGCCATTTTAAAATAAACAATTCAGAAACTTGAGCATCCATTACGACTATCTCATTCCAGAATATTTTTATCTTTCTAAAATAGAAACCCCTTATCCACTCTCAGCCTCTCATTTTTCTTTCCCCCAGCCTCTGACAACCACTGATCTCATTTTAACTCTATGAGTGTGTGTATGCTGGATGTTTCATGTAAAGAGAATCCTGGGACTGACTTCTTTTATTTATGCTTTCAGGATTGATCGTGTTGTAGCATTATCATTACTTTATTCCTGTTTATTGCTAAGTAATATTCTATCACCTAGAAATGCCACATTGTTTCTGTTATTCATCGGTTCATGAAGACTTGGGCTGCTTTGTTTTTTGGGTATTATAAATAATGCCGCTATGAACATTTGATATCTACGTTCTTGTGTGAATGTATGTTTTCAGTTCTCTTGCGTATATACCTGAGAGTGGAATTGAAGGGTCATCGTGTAACTGGATTTAGCTGTTTGAGGAGCTCTCAGGCTATTTTCGGGATGGTTTCATTATTTTACATGCCCACTAGCAGCAATGAGTGAGGGTTCCCTTTTCCCCCATCCTCACCAACATTTTATATTATCCATCTTTTTTGATTATTGTTATCCTAGTTGGTGTCCAGTGGTATCCTGTTGTGGTTTTTTTTTTTTTTTAAGATTTTATTTATTTATTTGACAGACAGAGATCACAAGTAGGCAGAGAGGCAGACAGGGAGAGAGGAAAGGAAGCAGGCCCTCTGCCGGGCAGAGAGCCCGATGCGGGGCTCGATCCCAGGACCCTGGGATC
Source organism: Martes martes (assembly GCF_963455335.1). Lineage (NCBI taxonomy): Eukaryota > Metazoa > Chordata > Mammalia > Carnivora > Mustelidae > Martes > Martes martes. The sequence goes on from NC_137899.1 coordinate 71,053,084, forward strand.
ATGACCTGAGCCGAAGGCAGAGGCTTTAACCCACTGAGCCACCCAGGTGCCCCACCTGTTGTGGTTTTGATATGCATTTCTCTGAAAACTAATGATATTGGGTACCTTTTCATGTGTTTATTGGCCATTTTTAGGTTTTCTTCGGCGAACTCTCTGTGGAAATCCTTTGCCAGTTCAACTGGGTTATTTGTCTTTTATAAGTGAGTTGTAGGAGTTCTTCATATGTTCTGGTTATAAGTCTCTTGCCAGATAGATGATTTGCAAATACTTTCTCTCATTCTATATCTTTCTACTTTCTTAATAGTGCCCTTGGAAGCACAAAGTGTTAAATTTAGATGAAGGCCATGCTACCTATTTTTAGTTTTGTGGCTTGTTCTTTTGCTGTCATGGTGAACTGTGCTTTGAGTGCTGGGAGAGATGGGGTAACGTGAAGACAGAAGTACCCATAGGCTTGGCAACAAGAAAGTCATTTGTGACCTTGGAAGAAGGTTTAAAAAATGTTAGGGTTTGACTCCTGCTGCCAGAGTAAATTGTGAGGGACTAAGAAGACCACCCAAGCCACCTTCTGGGCCTGAGGCACATGGGGTATAAAAGAAAGAAAACATCCTCTAGTTGAGAGGGCAGCAGCTTGCAGGGGAGCTTGAGGGGTCCTCAGAGGGGTCAGATTTTAGTTGTGGAAGTCATAGGGATGTCTAGGAAAGCGGTTAAAATCAGAGAATAGTTGTTTATCAGTGTTTGGAAGTTGGAGAAGGCACAGAGGAAGGTTAGGAGGCTGGTGTAGGATTGGTACATTGGCACGTTGAGGAGGGATCTCGGAGTGAATTCTAATTGTTCCTTTGTCTTCACACCAGTAGAACAAGCCTCAAAATCCTGAGGTGATGTATCTAGCTAAAGACCTCTGGCTGCCAGGGAGCCGAGAAGACATGAGTGCACTTGACTGAGTACTGCCTCCCACCAGTACCCACAGTGGAGGCTTCCCCTGACTGAAAATGGGGATTAGATTCTGGGTTTTTATTCCTCTCAAAAGACAAAAGTCTGCTACATAGACTATTTGTTAAATCTTTGTGTCTTCTTTAAAAGAATGTTTTAGATAAAATCCTCTGGGCTAGGTGACAGAGATTCAATATCAAGTCAAATTCACATATAAATATCTGACTTGCTGTCACTTTTAACTGTATGTTTGGTCTAGATGGTTTGAGGTATGAATTCTATCAGCCTAGATTTTTTTTCTTTTGGAAAGTGTAATCTTCAGAACTATTTTTAAGGCATCATATATCCCTAGAGTTAAAGTATTCTCAACACATGCACATATACACACACGAAGAAGACTCATTAAAAATAACCTTTCCTGGGGTGCCTGAGTGGCTCAGTTGTTAAGTATCTGCCTTTGGTTCAGGTCATTATCCCAGGGTCCTGGTGTTGAGCCCCCCAACAGGCTCCCTGTTCCGAAGGAAGCCTGCTCTCTCTCCCTCTCTCCCCCTCTCCCCTGCTGTGTTCCCTCTCTCACTGTGTCTCTCTCTGTCAAATATAGATAAATAACATCTTAAAAAAAAAAAACCCAACCCTTTCATGTATATGTAAAAATATGCTAAGTGTCTACTTTGATTTATCCCATTCCACTTGCAGCTGCTTACTGCAGTACAGATATCCAATGAGAAGTCCCTGGCAAACATGGTTTAATTTTACCTGCATCAATCTTTTTTTTTTTAAATAAAGATTTTTATTTATTTATTTGACAGAGAGAGATCACAAGTAGGCAGAGAGGCAGGCAGAGAGAGAGAGGAAGAGAGAGGAGGAAGCAGGCTCCCTGCTGAGCAGAGAGCCTGATGTGGGGCTCGATCCCAGGACCCTGAGATCATGACCTGAGCCGAAAGCAGAGGCTTTAACCCACTGAGCCACCCAGGTGCCCCAGCCTGCATCAATCTTTAATTTAAATTCTACATGTGTTGGTTGGGGTTCAGTTTAAGTTGCTTAAGTACCATGGATGAAATTTTTTTTTAAATTTTATTTATTTATTTGGCAGAGGGAGAGATCATAGGTAGGCAGAGGGGCAGGTAGAGGGAGAGGGGGAAGCAGGCTCCCTGCTGAGCAGAGAGCCCTATGCGGGGCTCGAATCCAAGACCCTGAGACCATGACCTGAGCCGAAGGCAGAGGCTTAACCCACTGAGCCACCCCCCATGGATGAAATTTGATAGAAGTTTTATTTTTTTCTCTCCACATAATAATCCTCAGGTTGCAGGATGGGTCAATGGCTTGGATCCATGACCAGTAATCTTGGCTGTGCATGTGCAGATTCCATTCCTAGACTCAAGACCACTGCTATGGTGCTTCCCATTTCCAACTGGCAGTGAAGGGGAAAGGCTGTGGTCCAGGGTAGGAAGCTTGTCTTTATATTACAGCTGCCCCAGGATTTGCATACACTACTTAGGATCACACCCCATTAGCCTAACTGTAGTCACATGGCCACAAGGGAGGCTGAGGAATGTCTTTGCTATGAGCCCAGCTAAAATAAATGAGTTCTAGTATCAACAGAAGGAGATAATGGGTCCTAGGGGTGAAGAACTGTCCACCAAATCAGGGGACAGCTAATAAGCGGAAGTCTTAACAGTTTTCTGTGATGACCTCAGTTCTTGCTGCAATGCATTTGGAGGAGGGTTGTCCTATTGAACAAGGACTTTTTCTTGTTAAACAGCACATGGGAGGAACAAATGTGGGAACTCTCTGAGCTGCTAACTCAAGCCTTGCCATGCACTGGCTCTGTGACTTTGAGTGAATGACTTTTCTGTGCTTTTGCTTCTTCATTAAGATGAGAGGGATGAAAAGTGTCTATTACAGCAAGCACTCACTTATGTTAGTTTGTATTCTAGCAGCCACCGAGGGTCATTAACTGCTTTTTGGCTATTTTTTGGGGGTGGTGGAATACCTATTATTTTTTAAAATGAAAATATCCTGAAATTGTTTGTATTGTTCCAATGTGGATTGTACTTTTTATCTAAAAGCAACTGTGGCCCAGTTTGATAGGCTTTGTCTTCTGTAAACTTTGCAACGTCATCCCTTACTCCTCCCCAAAGTTATCTTCCATTCCCAGCACTTTTGTTGTTTCCTGTTTTGGCTCATTCTGCTTCCTCCTTCCAAAAAGCCCTTCCCCACAATTCATGTTGAGACTTTTCTTGCACATTTATCCCAAATCCCACCCTCCACCCTGGCCCCCCACAGGCAACTCTTGTCCACTCCTACTGCTCTGTGCTTTGAGCCTCCTGTATTTCTAGATGCTCATTCTGTCAGTCAGTTGAGGGGACACTAGTCTTTCTGGCAGAGGCTTAACTGCCCCATGACCAACCATTGCCCTTTTTTTGTTTGCCGTTGGAAATCCAATTGTATTCAAGGCAACAACATGCTCAGCCCCGGGCAAATATGTTTACTTACCTGCCTATGTTACCCGCCTACATTGCAGCTAGGGAGAGCTATGCCACACGGCTCTAGCCAGTGAGAGGTACTGGTTCTCTGAAGGACTTCAGGAAAGCTTTTCTCATATTCATGAAAGAGGAAGAAATGTTAGTGCCCCCTTTTCATCCTTTTTTATTTTTTCCCATCTGTGTATGTGGTGTCTGAAGCTATAGCAGTCACCTTGTGTCCATGAGGCAATACTCAGGAAGAAGAAACCAACTCTGCTAAGGGTGGTATAATAGAAATAGAGAAAGAGCCTGAGTCCCTATTAGTATCATCAGGCAGCTGAACCCTTGTCCCCAGCCACCTTACTCTACATTTCTCAGTTTTGCCTTCTCCCCCTACATGTTGATAAATCCACCAACACTACATATCTTTCCCACACTCCCTTCCTATCTCCAGTAAAACGGCGTCCTCTTCAGTTCCACAGTCAGTAATACTGGAAGCAGAAAACAGCTATTAAATTTCCTTCTGCTCCACCTCTCCCCTCCAGACATCAGACTTTACTAGTTAACCCGGTCTGGTCTGGGGCAGCCCAGTCCTCTGTGTGGGGCTCTGGAATTGTGTCCTCAACACACCAGCTTCTATCTCACTTGAGATATGGTAGCCCACGGATGGCTATGGGCTTCAGAATTGCTCTCTGGTACAGATCACTTCTCCTCCTACCTGTTCTATCTATTAAAGGCTCCTGAGTCTTTGGTTAAGCCCAAGTCCTCCATGTAAATGTCAGTTGACAGAATTAAGCTTCTCTCTGCTCCCTACCTTGACACAAGCGTGGGATTCTGCTGGGCATTTGCTGCCCCTCACCTTAGTCTAGAGGCTGGCATTCTGCTGTCCTTGAGAAGACTTCAGAGACACTAGTAGAACTGCCTAGTAGGCTTCTGAGCCTCCCTTTGCCCTCTAGTTTCCCCTTAGTGTTCCCTTGCCCTCCTGTGATGACCCTTTTCTTCCCACCCCGAGCTTGCTGCACTGATACATCATGCTGAAGCCATGATAGGAGATACCTAGAAGATTTGGGCCTGGCGTTCTTCTTGGTCCAGATGGTGCTTAGCTGTTAGGCCCTACTGATGATCAGCAACCCCAGTAGCAGGTCTGACCTGGTAGGTGGGTCCAGCATCATGCCAGTCCCACTTGCCTGGTCTCCTTGCCAGAAAGCTGTCATCTTAGCCATAAACTTTGGAAAATTGATAACAGTTCTAGTAGCTTTGGGTGTGGGATTTGTCCTTTTCAGGATACCATTGAAGCCCCGAGGGTTAGTGAGTTCTCCTTTTAAAATTAAAAGAAAAAAGAACTCTGAAAGGGTATTTATGAACATATAATAGGCACATAATAATGGTCGAATGAATGGATAATGAGTCACTGAGGCCAGGGAAACCCATAGGTCAGAATAACAATAATGCTTTCTTTTCATAGTCTGTCTTCTGAACAGCTTCAGGGAGTTTGGCCTGGTTGTAATTGATAAGGAAAATAGGAGTCTAATTCTTTCCAGGGCTGTCTTGTCTAATTAACACTACAATTTATAGCCAGTGGTTACATGAAAAAAAAAATGTTATCTTGGCATTTATGCTAGTAATTCCAAATGTGACACCAATGACCCGGACATTGCTCATGGTAGAAAATATGAAAAGGACTTAATGTAAAATCCAACCTTTCAGGCCTTTGGTGACCACCTCTGCTGCTCAGGATCTACTCACACCTGACCAGCCCCACAACCTACTTTTAATCCATGGGTCTGGTTCACCAGCTGTTCCTTGAATCATTACATTTGATGGGGTTCCCAAGGCTATGCAACTAAGCTTCTCTGGATTTTTTTTTTTTTTAAACTAGGGAAAGACAACAAACATTTTCGTCTTCTCATTGCTGTTTTTCATGGAATGCCAGCATTTTGAGGGGTCATCTTTGAAGTGATGACTAGTTAATGAAAAAATGCTAAAGCCTAAAGAAAAGCGTGAGAAAAGGTTAAAAAAAATGACCAAGGGCCATCTTGATAATGCAGGTCAGTGAGTGAGCCATAATAGTGAGATATATGTTAGTCTTAAACAGTTAACAGTTTAAACAATAAAATGTATGTGTGTGTGTGTGTGTGTGTGCGCGCGCGTGCATGTGTCTCTTCTCTCTCTCTCTCTCTCTTTGATGCACACACACACACACACACACACACACACACATCCCAGTGAAGATTGCATCAAGGGTCAGTGGAGCTAGCTACATTACAGTGAACATATGGTCATATATAGCCCTGTGTTTTGATTTCTGACTTTACTCCCCCTCGACATGAACCACCCCCTTGCACTGCACCCTCTAAACTGCTCATCCCTTAGAACTACTCAGAAGTGATCATCACCAGTGCTCTTGGCCCATTTCCCTCTCCTTCCAGTTCTCAGGCTTCCAACATCCCCTCTTTCCTTCTTTCTGCCCAAACCTCCATTCACCTCCCAAGTCTATGAGAAACCCATCAGTTTTGACTTCCTTTCCTGCCCCACCTACCCCGGTGGTCAGTCATGCCCTGCTGGTCCTCTGCTTGCATGAACCAGCAGGAAGGCAACTTTCCCCTACCCTCCTGGGAGCTTGCCCTTGGCCACTGAATGCTCTTAGAGAAATTCATACATTTCTCTAAAAAATTCTCCAATTGATGTCATCACCAATTTATGATCTCCAGTCACAGCTAGCCCTCCACACTGCCCGCAATACTTAAATGTGTTCAGACCTCACCAACTTGAACAAATTTGGCCTAAACTTATCACTACCCTCAGGCCTACTTTACCAACTCACTGTCCTTACTCTCAGAAAATAATTCTTCTCCCACTACGTGGATAAAACAGGGTCCCTGGGAGCGAACTTTAAATCCCACTATACCACTAAAAATGCTAGTCTGTATTCAACACCAGGAGCCCTGGAGGAAGAGGCATCCTTCTTCCTGTTCAAGAAAAATCCTTTTTCTGTCCACTGGATCCCGTTCCCATGTTCAGGAACACTTTCCCCCACCCCGTAGGCCAACTCTTTCTCTCGCAGATGCATTCCAGCATGTCTGTTGCAGAGAGATCTCTTCTACGTGTCCTTCCTGTTTCTCTGCATCTCTGCCTTTAGTCGGGTTGCCTTTACTGCAAACCCATAGGATCTCTGGCTGATTCTTCTAGTCCATGCTCATCACCACTGCGAGTAATCTTACAGTAATCTTTCTAATATCTAAGTCTGAACATGCCTTCCCTCCACTTTAAATACTTTACAGGCTTCTAACCACCACAAGGAAAAAAGTCCCAATTCCCTGGAGTGGCAGACTGTGCCCTTCATAACCTGCCACCTCCTTAGCAACGTGTCTCTACTCTCGCCACCCAATGCTCCTGCAATCAGAGCCCTCATACCACCCCCTAAACACTACTGGCTACTGGGTCCTGCCTAGAATGTCTTGTCCCTGTCATTCTTGGTTCTCCCTCAAGTCTTTGATCAAGGGCTACCCCCTCTGTGGTGCCTTTCCTAACCACTTCACCCCTGATCCCCCATCCCAGGTTAGAAGCCTTAGCACCACCATAGTAGTCTCCTCCTGGTTCTTTTATAATCCTTATCATGCCTTATATATTTGTTTGGCTATTTCTCTGTTTATTTACAGAAATAAATTAATCATAGAAAAATAAATATACATAAGCAAAAAAAAAAAAAAAAAGAAAAAACTCAAACCAAACCTATAATTCCCCAGATTTAATCGATACTAAGCTTTTGGCAAATATTCTAGAATATCTAAGTATATATAGGTGTATATAATTATTTGATAATGAGTTTATAATGTATATGTTATTTTTGTCATAAAATTTTTTATTTAATTTTTTATTTTTTTTAAAGATTTTATTTATTTATTTGAGAGAGAGAGAGAGCATGAGAGGGGAGAAGGTCAGAGGGAGAAGGAGACTCCCTGTGGAGCTGGAGCCTGATGTGGGACTCGATCCAGGGACTCTGGGATCATGACCTGAGCCGAAGGCAGTGGCTCAACCAACTGAGCCACCCAGGTGCCCCAGTCAAAAATTTTTAGTTAGCAGTGTTGTGAATATCTTTCTATAAATAGGCATATACATCAAACCTTTCAAAAGTTGTTGAGAGTCACAATGTATGGATATTTTATTCCATTCCCTGCTGTTGGCCATTCAGAATAGTTTTTTGCATCATTATAATCAAGGTTGAAATGATTATGCATAAACGTGTACATTTCTGTTAGAGTTTTTGGAATAAGATTTTATTGACTTTTCTTAAGATTTTATTATTTGAGAGCAAATGAGTGGGGAGAGGGGCAGAGAGAGAGAAGCAGACTCCCTGCTAAGCAGGGAGCCCAACAAAGGGCTTGATCCCAGGACCCTGAGATCATGACATAAGCCAAAGTCAGACACTTAACCAACTGAACCACCCAGGAGCCCCTTTAATTTTATTTTTTTTTTAATATTTATTTATCTAAGAGAGAGAGAGAGAGAGAGAGGGAAGTGGCAGAGGAAGAGAATCTCTTAAGACTCTACTGAGCAAGGAGCCCAACACAGGGCTCCATCCCACAACCCATGAGATCATGAACTGAGCAGAAACCAAGCTGGCCGCTTAACTGACTGAGCCACCCAGGTGCCCCAGAATAAGTGTTTAGAAGTAAAATCTCTGGTTCAAGAGGAGTGTTGATAGATACTTTGTCCAATAGCCAGAATCATGGTGCTTGAATGTTTGTCTGTTTTCTCTTCCTTCCATCAGTCTGGAGCCTCTTTCAAGGTGGAAATACTGTCTCGTTAGTTTCTGTGTCCCCAGACTACACTTGGAGCATTGCCTGCTCATATCATAGTCAAGCATGTCATAGATTCAGGCCATTTAGCTGATTGCCCTTTTCTCAAAATAAGGAAACCCAAAACAGGGCTTCAGGATCATTAGTCCCAGACAAACTTAGTTCCAATGTTTTCAAGAAAATCATCCTAATAGCAGGTCAAGCACAGTGTTTGAACCTATGTGTTGAATGGGATATATAGCATTATGAGGTCAGCATTTATGGGCTGTGCCACTAATTTCATGATGATCACTTCTTCACGTCCATAATGGCATTTCTTGTGATGTTATTTCCCAGCTAATATACATATATTCCTTTTTCTTAATTAAGAACAAATTCCTGGAACATGGGGACAATTATATATCTTTGCCTATAAATTTGTGTTCTAAGTAGGCCCTAAATAAATGTTTCTTGATCACCCAAATCTAGTTTTGATAAAACTGCTAGGGGGAAGGACAGGGACTTATTCTGCTAATGTTGTCAACCCCTGATAAAGGGCCAAATAAGAGAATTCGCCACCTGTGCTCGCTGCTTAGATACAGTTGAAGGTGACTGTCTCTGCTCCATGTCACATGTCACTGACAGGTGACAGGCAGTGAGTACCCACTCACTATCAGTGAGTACTCAGTCTTGGCTGAGGCAGCTGGTGGGCATTGCTCATGGTCAAGTTGGAGGCCAAAGACCATTTCAGCCCCTCAAGTAAATGTACTTCTGCTTTTGCCACCCAGCCCCCCACCCTTCACCCCTCTATTCCTTTCGGCGCTGTGTTTCTGATATTTTATGTCTCTAGCCTGAACAAATTGTCTGAATAACATATAGCCTTCCACTGGCTTAAAGAATGTAGGAATATTCTTTAAAAACCAGTAGCAGGAATATGGGAGAAAAGAAAATGAGTCTCTCGAAGCTGTTACCCACTCATCAGCCTGCTCAGTACGTTCGACGGGCTTCTACAACAGTGAAACAGCCAGGGCTTCGGGTTCAAAATGAACCCCAGGCCTTTCACCTAAGTTTGTGAAGTTACGGTTAAGCGTGGTGGAGGTAGAAGAGGAGGAGGAAAACAGATTGAAATGCACTAAATTACAAAAAATGATGACTAAGTAACTGTATCCTGCTGTACCTTGGAGGCCAGGACATAGTGCTCCGCTCATTCCTGTAAATGGTTTGATTCCCACACTGAAGGAGAGTAGTACCAGTAGTTTCTGTAATCGTCCCATCGCCTTTCCCCAGGAGTACTGGATGGCCCTGGGCCCTAGTCCCCCAGCCACACCATGCACCAGCCAGATGCGGCTGCTACCTCTACTTTTCCTCTGCTTCCCAGACCTGGAGGAAACAGGACCAGGGCGTGGAAGGGGTGGTAGGAGAGAGTTGTGAGGCTGTTACCTTTTACTTGTGCCAGTAAAGATATGGGGATGGGGCGCCTGGCTGGCTCCATTGGTTGAGCATCTGCCTTTGGTTCAGGTCATGATCTCAGGGTCCTGGGATTGAGACCTGTGTCAGGCTCTCTGCTCAGCGGGGAGTCAGCTTCTCCCTCTGTCCCTCTCCCCACTCATGTTTTCTCTCTCTCTCTCTCTCATAAATAAAATATTTTTTAAAAAATTTTAAAAAGATCCTTGGGATGACTCTGGCATCTGCTCTCACTAACTATGCAAAGACACAGACCACAGCTACACCCTCAAAGAAGAGAGAAAAAGTTCTCCCCAGGTTCGGACAGCTGGAAATCAAAGCCAACACAGATAATATATCCTCTTGTTCTTGTTTCTCTCTTCCTGAAAAATGTGTGAAAAAACTTTCTCATGGAGCAACGTTGGCATTCAGGAAACTCCCTCAGTCTATGCCTGCACGTTTTCCACTTTTTCCAGCACACGCCTGGAAGCACTTTGATTCTGTTCTGCTGTTCTGGGTCTCCTGTTCCCCTCCCCAAGCACTTGGCCTCCTTTGCTTACACTCATCCTTTTCTTTCTCTGATTCTTCTTCCTGCTCTCCTTTTTCTTGGACCCCCATGGAGCTGTGGGACTCCATTGTGAGCCAATACGGTTTTCTCACCTCTTAGCTCTATTTCTCCCCATTCGATCGCGTTACATCCCCACTGGTCCTGATTACAGCCCATTCCCAGAGCTAGGGAAGGGGAGGAAGCATCTGCTCCTTGGGGTGGGAGGATCAGTCCACCCCATCCTCTTCTGAGAAGATCAGCAAAATTTACCAGATCCATGCCTGAGGCTGCTCCTGGCTTCTTGCCCAGGATTTTCCCACTTTCAGAAAATACTCTGAGTTGACTGTTCTTTGGCCTTCTTATCTCTCTTTTTTGGTAAATTATGAATAATAATTTTAAACATCGAAAAACTAAAAGCCAGATTGTCATCCATAACTTCACTACTTAAAACAACTTTTATCAGTTTGGTATATTGCTTAAAATTATGCACTTAAAAACATGTTCTGTGGGCGGGAATGGAAATTGGTGCAGCCACTGTGGAAAACAGTACAGAGTTTCCTCGAAAAACTGAAAAATAAGAATGCCATACAATCTGGTGACTCCACTACTGGGTATTTACCCGAAGAAAACAACAACAATCATTTGACAAGATAGATGCACCCCTATGCTCGTGGCAGCATTATTTTTAATAGCCAAGATAAGGAAGCCACCTAGGTGTCCCTCCAAAGATGAATGGTTAAAAAAGATGTGTGATCTATGCACAATGTAGTATTACTCAGCCATAAAAAAACAGTGAGATCTTACCATTTGCAACAATATGGTTGGACCCAGAGGGTATATTGCTAAGTGAAATAAGTCAGAGACAAATACCATCTGATTTCACTTCTATGTGGAATCTAAAAAACAAAGCAAAAAAAGAAACAGACTCATGAATACATTGAACAAACTGATGGTTGCCAGAGGAGAGGGGTGTGGGGCGGATGGACAAAAAGGAGTGAAGAGGAGAGGGGGATACAGGCGTCCAGTTATGGAAAGAATAAGTTATGGGAATAAAAGATACAGCATAGGGAATAGAGTCCACAGTATTGTAATAGGTTGTATCGTAACAGATGGTGGCTATACTTGTGGAGAACAGAGCATAACATACAGAGACCGTGAATCACTATGTTGTATACCTGAAACTAATGTAACATTGTCAACTATATTTCAATTTATTTATTTATATTTCACTTTAAATTAAAAAATAAGTTCCTGTAATCATAGTGTGCATATGTTTTAAAACTTTTTTTCATTTCATATACTACTAGGGTTTTCTCTTTGTGACCCGTCTTTTTTAAAATTTTAAAAATTAGGGTGTACCATTCTGTTGGTTGGATGTGTTCTATTTTATGTAACCATCTCTATACTACTTTTTCTTTGACTTGAAATTTTTGCCTGTTGTTTCTCCATATGTGCATGTCCCATTTTGAAATATTTTTTTAACATAGATTTCTAGTAATGAAGTTATGGCTCAAAGGACATGACCATTTTTTAGACTCTCGATCCATATTAACAAATTATATTTGAAAAGGTTATCCTAATTTAGTGCCACCAGCTGTATCAATGGATACAACTTTTACCGTATTTTTCCCAGAATTGAATGCTATTTTATATATGTAGCTAATTCCGTAAGCAACAAATGTTACTTTGTTTTTTCTTCCATTAGTGGTTTTGTTAATTTCCCATGTTTGTTTACCCCTCGTGTTTTATAAATTACCTATTTTACATTAACATATTTTCTCCCTTCTTTTCTGATACTTGTGCCTCTTAAGAGTGTCTTTGTTATTATTTTATAAAATCAATATGTATGAATTCTTTATAAAGATATGAACATTGTCAGACTTAGTGCAAGTGTTTTTTGTCTGTTCTTTTGTATTGGCTGGATTTTTCTTTGACTTACCTAAGTTTCGAAATTTAATACCATGAAGTCAGCCAACTTTTTGTATATTCTTGGGCTTAGAAAATTGCCTTAATTTTATTCCTTATACCAAAAGGAATAAAAGGATGAGAAAGACAGAAAAGGAAAGTTAGCCTGCTGCCTGGGGTTAGTGTTTACTTGTATTTGTTTTTGTTTCTTGGGCCCAGGCATCAGATCACTGTGATAAATGGGATCAAAGGTCACCACCAGACTCCCTCTCACTTCCTCTTGGGTAAGGAAGGGTTTGAAGGAGGGAGGTAAGGTCGTATCATCTCCTGGGTGGGGAGCTTGATACCCTGATGAGGAGAACTTCTCTTCCCCTGGTCTGGGAATAAGAATTTGCTTAGGCTGTGGGTAGTCAGGCAAGAGTTTGATCTACTGTGAGGGAAGGGACACTGGAGTAACAGGAGACCCCCACCCCCACCCCCCAACCAAACTACTTCTCCATAGACCCGAAGCTCACTTAACACCCACTGTGTATGAACTAGTTTTTCTCCTCTTGGAGGGGAATAACTTGGGACTGTTGACTGTTCGCAAGTAAGTTATACTCAGATGTGTGTGTACAGAACTGTGTGTACGTTTATCAGAATGAGAAAACTCACATAACTGACAGAACAGGAACCTGTAAACTGGTAAAACTTGCAGAGTCCTTTCAGAATCCTGTCTAAAAATTGTTGCTGCGGGCTGCTTCCTGCTCCCACTGAGGAACAAAGAGGAGGAGCCTAAGCTCTAAACCTATTGCAAATGATTTCACCAATGGGATTAAAAAGTGTTGGTGTTCCTGCCAATCACTTCTGCTCTCGGAGGAGTTTCATATGGATCCAGAAACTCCTCCCCTTCACTTCCTGCTACCTGGCCCCCTACTCCTTTAAGTAGACACCTGGTTGCAAACACTGTATGGGCTTTCCAAAGAGTTCTATATCCTAATCAGCAATAGAAAGGATGGGAAAAAATCAGCCAGGGAACATGAAACCAGTGTGGTGGTATCAGAATGTTTTAGAATACAGTTTTTTTCAGTCTCTTAAAAGTGTACCGCAGTCATACATGTACGTAGTTCCACAAAGCCACTGTGAAAGGAATCACCTACGATATTTTGGTTTCCAGCCATTTTCACTCCCCAAAGACTATTGTTTCAATTTTAAAAGTTTTTTCTTAACGTTTGCCCTAATATCTCTAAACAAAAAAGTATCTTAAATTGCTATCTTTTGCCTGCCTTTAAATTTTAAACATTTTCTATTTCAGGGATCAAGGGCAGGCTGCCCAAAATGTGCTACTTCGGCATATTGATTACCTCAAATAAAACTTATTTAAGAGACAGTCTATGTAAGAAGGCCATTCTGACCCTCCTCTGTTCCCTTAAAAGCCACAAATAAATCTCCCCTGTGAAAGGTACCCTTCCTGTATCAGGAGGTAGAGAGACGTCCTTATCACCAAAGATAGGAAATTTAGAGCCAAGAAGGCTGTATAAACAACCCTTGTTCCTTTTTGCTAGTTTACTATCCCAGCCTAAATTCCATTTAGAATTCCTTACCAATTGAAGGTCCCAAAGTTAAGTTTTGTTTGTCCCGTCAGTTCCTCACAGATTTATTATCTCTTTGTCTCAAACGTATAAAGGCTTTGGTCCTTGTTTGTCTCAATTGCATAATTGGGCCTCCATGGCTCATGTAATAAAACTTTGGTCTATTTTCTCCTGTTAATCTATCTTCTATAAATTTAATTCTTAGCCCAGCTAGAAGAACCCTGGACCAACGAAAATTTCTTCCTCCCCTTCACCTGACACAGTCAGCAAGGACGAACTTCCACTGGACATTGGCTCTGAAGATTCTGCAGCTTTGAGCTCTTGGGACTATGACATAAAACCAGAAGGTAAGACTTCTCCTGTCAGCCTCCTGACACCTCTGTGGAGTCAGGTGGAGCAAGAGGGGTGAGATTTTTGTTGTCTCTAAGTTTAGGAGATAAAGTACAGGAACTAGTTCCTTGGGCTTAAGGACTCTTGGTAAAAATTTGGTAGCATACTCTTGGGTTACTGATCCATTTCCTCCCAGAGATGGCTTTGTTTTTCTTGGCCTGTCTTTTATGCCATTCATCCCTAAAACAAAAACAGAACAAAACCCACCATAGGGCAGAATGCAGCATGGGCCCTATAAGCCGACTGTTCAGACTGGCTTCACAGACAGGTGAATTCAGTGATTCTGATCAGACCAGCGTCTATTTAGACAAACTTTCGTGGGGGGTTATGTGCATCAGAGGTAAAGGTTATTGCTATGGGACGTGTTGGAAGGAATAGCCACAGAGTTGTGGGCACGAGTCAAGCACTAAAAGCTGTTAGAGGGGCACCTGAGTGGCTCAGTGGGTTAAAGCCTCTGCCTTCGGCTCAGGTCATGATCTCAGGGTCCTGGGATGGAGCCCCGCATCGGGCTCTCTGCTCAGCGGGGAGCCTACTTCCTCCTCTCTCTCTGCCTGCCCCTCTGCCTACTTGTGATCTCTGTCCGTCAAATAAATAAATAAAATCTTTTAAAAAAAATAAAAATAAAAGCTCTTAGAACATTCACCACCTCACCCAAAGGCTCCCATGTTAGGATGAGTTGGTCACAGAATGGGTTAGATCGACACCAGGTCACCGGAAACCTCAAAAAAAGTTCTGTGCAATGAAATACACCATAAAACACACAATCTCCAGCCCTGTGGCACATCCGTATTAGCATGGCTCCAAGAGAGCCAAGGCTGAGCTAAAGTTGTTAATGTTGCATAAGAAAAATCAGATGGGAGTTTTTCCTTTCATCTCGTCCTGTGTCAAAGAGCTTGACTTTGTGACCAGTGAGAACATTCCCTGTGGTCTTCACCATTGGGGAGCGTGCCCTTGTTGGGATGCACCTTGGTGGCCAGTCAACTAGAATGGGAATCTGAGACATGTATTGTTTGTTTTTTTTAAAGATTTTATTTCTTTATTTGACAGACAGAGAACACAAGTAGGCAGAGAGGCAGGCAGAGAGAGGAAGGGAAGCAGGCTCCCTGCCAAGCAGAGAGCCTGATGCAGTGGTCGATCCCAGGACCCCGGGATCACGACCCCAGCCCAAGGCAGAGGCTCTAATCCATTGAGCCACCCAGGCACCCCTGAGACATGTATTGTTAAGCAGCATTCTTTTTGTCCAGCCCTGCCAGTGCTCAGGAAGCTGTCATAAGAGGTCCCAGCCCACAAGGGACCTTTGTTGTCTCAACCTTTGTTGCTTGTTAGTACTGGCAAGTCCCATTCCAGTAGTGCCTGCGTGGAGGTGTGTGTCTGCCATTTGTGGGAGACTGGAGGTACCGTATATTCTTACCACCTGCACAGCGATGGTCTTTGCTCTCTTAAAAGTATTTTTGGGAGTAAACTTCTGGATCATAGATAAAATGACTTTTTGTGTCTCATGTAGACTTAATTCTTAGCCCAGCTAGAAGAACAGAGGCTTGGACTAAGGAAAATTTCTTCGTCCTCTTCACTATTGACATCCCTTTATAGAAGATGAGAATTTATTGTATTCTCTGCGCATGCAAATTCCTTCCTTACCCTCATCCTTCCAGTCTAATTATATTATAATTTGGGATTAGATCAATATGTTTTACTTTTCCATGACTATGTAAATATTATATATAGCTGACCCGCACAGCGTACTATAATTACATTTACTTTTACAAAATATTTTTGTTCTCTGGAGTTAACTTTTTCTTCCCCCCACTTGCATAGCTTTCTAGAGCCCATCTCCTCTATCCCTCAACATTCTTACAAAGTCAGAACTGACTCTTAAGTTCGTTTGAACTTAACACAGACATTTTATCAGCTTTATCTTCCTGCGGACACTTCACTCAGCTGACTGTAGCGTTTACTACAGCTGTTTAGGTCACTGTCCTCACAGCTCAGTTTTTGATTCCTTCACTGATTGTGAATGACAGGGGTAAACTCTGGATAAGTGAGGTTGTACTTGTGTTCAAAATGCTAAGGATTTTCCAGCATCTGATATAGAGGATTTTCCTAGCAATCTCTTCTCTGGGATGAATTATTTTCAGTAGGTGCCGTCAGAGTATCAACATTAGCTTGTTACTTTTCTGTCTTCTCATCTCTCTTTTTCATTTCCTTTGTAAGGATATCAATTTCCTTAGCAAAAGATTGTGTGAAAGACTTATTAACATTTTCTCAAAATTTGGGTAAGGCAGCAATATTTTCTTCCCACATAGCACAAAATACTGCATCAATAGCCAATCTTGGAAAGATATTGCTGGTGGCATTAAAATTGGTAGAACACTTTGGGGAATAAATTTGCCAATATGCAAAAGAATGATAAAAATCATCATTTCTCTGCCTTTGCAATTTCAGTGTAGGAATACATTGTCAGGAAATAATCTAAGCATGGAAAAAGCTGTGTGTAAGAAGAGTCAAATTGGAGTTATTTGTAGGAGCCACTGCTTGGAAACAATATAATGTCAGTTAATAGGGGAATGGCCCAAGAATTATTATACTTTGCCTTTACATATATATTATATGCAAATACATACTACATATAAAGACAAAATAAGGATAATTTGTCCAGGTTTACTGTGATTATAACTGAGTAAAACATATATGTTGAGAACTGAAACTACATACCTTATATAGCTGTTGTGTGCATGAGCAGGATTCCGTATTCCAATGCTTATTAGTGTAATCTTACCACAAATCTCTTGGCGAGGCAAATAACTTTATTGTTCATAATAGGAACTTCTCAACAGAGCCTATCAAATCATCAGTACAAAGCATCAACGGAAAGTAAATGTCCTAAGACTTCATGAACCCCTCAACCCAAAATTCTCGCCTTGCTGTTTCCATCAAATCTGAACAATTATATCATGATGTTTACCCATTTTTAAACAATGCCTGCTCATTGAAAGTCCCACCTTAAAGAAAATTCTAAAATTTCCCTGAAGTCTGATCTTGTCCTTCTCTCCGTGACACAACCCAAAGCTCTACTGAGCTGTGGTGCACTCACTAGTGGCAAGGCGTCAGCTCTGCATTAGCAACAGGTTATGTTGGTGATACTTGGGCAGCCACACTCAACAATGTAGAAGAACTATGCACTAAATATATGTAGAAAGAACTGGGAAAGGATGTGTAAAAATAATAATTGTGTCGGGATTGGAATTTGGCCAATTTTTAAATTCTCTTTAGGGTCTTCTTAGGTAATGAGGGCAAGGCTTATTTCAATCAATAACTAAGAATTCATTTTGGTACAGCCACATTTTAATATGTAAAGATCAAATAAAGGCAAAGCTGTGCAACTTGTTATTCTCTTCGTTGTGTTTTGTAGAACAATCAATAACAATCCTGAGAGAAGACTACTTAGGTAGGAAGGAGAGCTATTCATATTGTAATTATGCTTGTAGAATCGAAATACTTATGGGCTGTTGTAATGAGAATGATCCAAAAATGCTCTAAAATCACTTAGTTAATGTCAAGAAACAATCAGGAGGACATTGACTATGGCCTTTAAATGGGTTTTGGTATTTAATGGGTTGGAGGCTTTAGACAATGGCTCGCTTAGCACTGAGTTACATAAATGTTGTAAACCTAACACAGCATAGACACATCTCACAAAATTAAACGCCAGCTTCTATTAACAGAAATCTTGTAGTCGATGGGTTTTCCAGTGTTTGTCAAATACATTTCCCATCTTTTCATGAAAATCGGGGAGAAAAGCTGGCCTGTGGATAGAGTTTGTCAGAGCTAACAAAGGCAGTTATTCCTTTGTACGCCTGGCAGTTACCTGTCTTGTGTCAAGTACTCCAGTGTAAACAAACATGGATGGTTTTATTTTTTTTTTCTGGAGAGAGCGCACGAATGCGTGCACACACACACACAGGAGCACCAGCATGTGTGTGTGTGGGGGGGGTGAGGTGGGGTGGAGAGGGGCAGAGGGTAAGGGAGAGGGAGAGAATCCCAAGCAGGATCCATGCCCAGCCCGGAGCCCAAGGGCGGGGAAGGGGGGCTGGATCTGCAAGATCATGACCAGAGCAGAAACCAAGAGTTGGAAGCTCAACTGACTGAGCCACCCAGGCACCCTGATGGCTTGCCTTTTAAAAAATGGCTCTTACTAGGTTAATTAAGTCTAGCATCCAGGTAAATCACTTCTCTGTTGGTTACTACCAATACCATTACCTTTTCAACTTTTTTTCTCCAAGGTATAAATAAGCTTCGTCTGGAGACATGTGTCAGCCAAGGCAAGACAACACCAAAACAGGATCTATCAACCTAAGAGTCTAACAACGTCAGTCACTACGATCCGACCAAGAGATTAACGCAGCTTCTGTTGCAGGTAAAGACACATTGACAACAGGAATAAAGACAGTTATATTAAGATTAATCAGGTAATTTTATTAAATATTTACCATTCAGCAGCAACCAACATGAACATCTGAGCTAACAGAATCTTTTGAAATGTTCTGCTATATAGCTGCTTCAGAAATACACACGTGATAAATTGAACTGTTCATTGCCAAAAAACTTTTTTAAAAAATGGCTTCAAGAGCAAATAACACTGATTTACACAGTGCCCAAGCACTAGTCAACAATCTATTAAATTACAAAGGAAAAGGAAATCAAAGAAGCTTTGTTACCTTATGCATGTCAACTTATTTAAATGGAAGGCTTTACTTCTTTAAAGCAACAGGAATATGGAGCTTCCTATGTGTGTGTGTATATATTTTTAAGAATGTGATTACAAACACAAAGTGTTATCATCAAAAGCAAAAGCTAGTCCAGAAATTCCCGACTGCAAAACTTGCAAGATACAAAGCTAAAATTCATGTTCCTTTTCTCAATAATGAATACTTCCACTAAACATAAATATTTTAACATATATTAATTTTTCTGACATTCATTCAAAACTGTAAAGTCAATATGGCAGAATTATTGTTAAAAGCACATATGTACAAATATTCTTTTTCCATACATAAAGTATTTGGCATAATTATAACAATCATACTGCATCCACAACTGTTTGCTTTTATTTGTACTTTTTTTTTTTTTACACATAATGGTATCTCTTATTAAAATTAACCAGTTATGTACAAAAATACTTGAACATTTATCATAGAAAACCTCTATAACCAGCCTCAACAGCATATACCTGCTGAATGGTTTCATTAAGAGAATATAAAAAAGTGGTCACTGCCTTCCAGGTAAGCTATCAACAAAAACAAACACGGTTAAACTAAAATGAGCTTCCCAACAAAAGAGGGAAAATATTTAAGGGTATGATTTAAAATACAGTTCATATTTATTGTCAATTGAGTGTTATAAACAGTCAATAAAAGAAAAAAACAAAGATACAAAATACATTACTACATACAAGGTGCTTTTTTCACACTCCTGCAACTGTGGCTTTAGCATCCCTCCCTAGATCTGAGATGCCGTGCAGCAATACTCAAGCCAGAGGGGTCTACAGCCTTCTCACCCTTCAAAAAACAGGATCCGCCAAGAAGACAAGCTCTGGTAGGAGCTTGGAGAGTTGTGAAGAATATTCTATTTGGCGCAGGATTGAAAGTTAATGCCCTTACCTTTTGAAAGTCCTTTTGCCATTTAATCATGCTAATATATTTTCTCCAAGGTTTTTTTTCTTCATTTACGCTATTGATTTAATACTGTCCTGTATCGATTCCTGAATTCTTGTTAATGGGACACATTAATTTGTGCCTATTTAACACGTGAACATCTGCTCTTCTTCAATGACAAATGCTGCAGAGGAAACTATCAAGTACGGAAGCACAAGATTCAAGTAAACACTTCTCCCGGGGTCTTTTGCTTAATCTAGCCGATTGGAACTCTGAAAGTAAATTGCACCTTGAAAAGAAATACAGTAGATGCCATGATGTCAGGGTACTAAAGGATTTACCAACCGATTCACAAAGGTGGAGTTTTAAGACAGTAGATGGTGGTCAGATGTCAAAAGTAACCTTAAAGAGTTACTTTGTTTCAGGAACAAAATAACTTGCGTCCTAGTCCTTGCAACCCCTTAAGTATATTGTCTGAGTAGCCTGCTTTAACTGGTAACTCTGTTGGTGTGCACTGATCAGTCTGTTCACAGAAAGAGCCAGAAATCTCCTCTTAAGTACAGAAGTCTTCTAAAGCAAGGATCATTGTGTTAGGATGTGCATTGACTTTAGTAAGCTTTCTCGGAGTATCAAGTATTCAGTAAAAAGTATACAACATCATCACGCGCCCTATTGTTCGACAATAGCCTACTGGTTTTAAGATGAAACTATATAAAAAAGGTGAACATAAAAAGATACAAAAGAAGTCTTTAACACTATTTACCACTTTCAAACGAGAGACATTGTAAGGAAAGTCAGCCATACTTCATGTAACATCTGGCGTTTGAGATCAGTAACTTTTAATATTGTGCAACATATTAATAAGCAAGTGTTAATTCCATTCATTGAAAGACAAATCTGAGTAAGTTATTAAAGTGCCTACACTAAATGTCTCCTCGTCCTACTGCCTATTCTCTTGTAAACCGCCAGGACGCAGCGTCGTCGCCCGGGACCAGCAAAGGGACTCATAACTGCGAGACCTTGCGGGGCAGGGGCCGGGGCCGCTGGCCGGGCTCAGTCCTCCGGGTCCCGTTCTCCAGGTGGCCGGGCCGCGCCGCCAGCGGCTTGGGGGGCAGCGCGGGCGGCTCGGCCGTGACCGGGATGGAGAGGCTGTGAGGTAGCGGGACGGGCCGCCGCAGAGTCCGCTCGTACACGCTGTAGGGCGGCGGCGTTTTGCTCTCCTTGCGCCCCGGCTCCTCCGGCCCGCTGTAGCTCGGCCCCGACCCCGGCGCCGGCGCCGACTGTTCGTTCACCTGATTTTCGAAGCCTGAGGTTTCCGAGGTGCTACACCGGCTGAGAGAAGAAATCCCACTGCTGTAGCTGCCCGACAGGACCGGGGAGTTGGAGATGAGTCCTGGGGAGTGGTACTCCACCGGAGAGGGGGTGAAAGACTGCACGGAGCCCTGCTCGAAGGCGAGAGAAAAGCCGGAGGGGAGACGCGGCAGAGTCATCAATACTGTCCCGGGCTGCCCGCGAGCCTCCTGCCCTGAACCCCAGCCCTCATCCCCGGCGCTCTTAACGGGACTCTACGTGGAGACAGGGCCTTGAAGGTGGTGGGAGCGGAGGGGGGGTACCTTAAAAGTGAGGCCTTTCCGGTAGACCCTTGTCCGATCTCACTGGTGTCCTTACAGGAAGAAATTTGGGTAGAGAGGCCCCAAAGGTGCAAAGACCGCGTTAAAGCAGAGGGAGAAGGCGGCCCATCTGCAAGCCAAGGAGAGGGGCCGCAGGAGAAACCAAGTCTCCCAACACCTTCTTTTTGGATCCTGCAGCCTCCAGAACTGTGAGGAAATCCATCCCTGTTGTTGAAGCCGCCCACCCTGTGGCGCTTACTTCTGGCAGCCCTGCCGTGGGACTAATGCAAACACCCAGCCTCAGATCGGAGGCCGCGTCCTCTCTGCAGCAAGATGGACCTCGGGCATTCACCTGCAATCCCCTCCGTTCACCTTGCTGGCTATTCTACTTTTTTCGGGGCAGAAAGAAGCTAAAAGTAATCAGGAAGAAGATTCAGAGGTATATAATTAGCCCCATCATTTGAAAGATGGGGAACCCGCAGAAACAACAGAAAGCTCCCGCGGTGCTGTTTTCCCCTTCTAGCTCAGCAGGGATGGGCAGAACTGGAGGACAGGAGCCGGAGCAGTCTGACCTGGGTGGGCCGCCTACCAAAGACCTCCAGAGGAGGAGTGAGGCGCCCTAGGCTTGCTCTTCAGTTCTCTCCCATTCCTGACCCCTGAGCTGAGCAGCAGCACTCGCACAGCTCTCGGGCTCCTCTCGGTCTCCTCTCAGGCTCTAGACTGAAATGGGACCTGTTTCTTCTGGCATGTTTTTAAAGAAACTGACTTGGTTACCAATTTTGTAAAATAGGAAGATTTCTCATAAAACCCCAATATTTTTGGCATTACGTAAAAAAAAAAAAAAAAAAAAAAAAAAAAAACAGACGTTCTACCAACAATGGCTTGCTTTCTCTTAATGGGGACAATCTTTTGAAACAGAGGGGCTTTCCCCTGGAGATGGGGCATGAATTCTTCAGTTTACTTTGGTCTTCACATTGTGTTCTACCAGCCTCCTTTGCTCACATATGTTAGCGGTCTACTCTGTTGGCATCTAAATCTGCTAATTCCCCAACTGGTGTCCTATGGAAAAGGAGTCCTAAGTGATGCTCTTTGAGAGCAGGGTTCTACTGGGAAATGCTGCATATTGTGTACTCCTTGGGTGCATTCAAAGCATAGTAGCATGTTAAAGTCTTACAATCAAGAAAATGAAAGGACACCTTAGCCTAGGGTTTTCTAAACTTAGCTGACCACAGACCACTTTTTCATTTATTGTGTAATGGCCTCTAAAACTATACCCTATGGAGAGCATTTCTGAAACGCTATCCTAGACTAACTCTACCTTGGTCTCTCTTTTTAAACAAAATAATGCTGGGAGACACAAACTCATTTAGCAGGGGCCTAAAACAAAGTGTTGCCAATTAAGGGATCCAAATTCACTGCTGTTCACTGTCAAAAATCAGACTGCAAGTTTAAATAAGGCAGGTAAGCTCAGTCTTCACCACAGGATTAACTCCATCATTTAATTGCTGAAAAAACTGAGTTAAGGCAACAAACTGCATTCTACTCTTAGCAAAGTTCGTAACTTGGTAGCACTGTGCCCCCTAATGTAACACAGGAGTCATAACAGAAATATGCCATTTGTTTTCTCTCCAAACCCTGTTTGTGTAGATATGGCTGCAGAGCTACCCCTGGCCAGTAAGAACATCACCAGCTCTGCAGAGAGAGAAACCATATGCCACCTTACCAAACGGGACTGTTTGGTACCTGCTTGAATATTTTCATGCCTTCAGTTCTTTTTACAGAATTAGTCTCATAGACTTGCCATCTTACTACTCTACAAAATCAAGTTGGAAAATGCAGATGTTAATTGCATAGCAATATGTGGGAGCTCCTTGCAAGTAAGGCCAAATGTAAGATATGGAAACATCATGTTGCTTCCTTTCCCATCACAGCAACGTGACAGTCTACGGCTGCCCAAGCTAATGCAGTCACGGGTATGTTATGATTAACAGCTGCATTGCAGAAGGACCAAACCCCCCCCCCCCCACCAAAAACCAACCAACCCCCCCGCCAAAAAAAAACCCCAAAAAACCAAACTAGCAAATAATTTGCACTCTCCAGCAAATTTCTACATCAGAAACGTTGGCAATGCAAATGAAATCACACTTCTTTGCAATTTTCTCCATTTTGGGGCTTTTGTTTTCCAGAATCTCAGTTTCTATCAGCAACTACCCTTAGCAACACAGATGCATTGGATCACGACCTGCCCCTGTGTGTTTTTAGAAGCTAATTTGTCTCTTTCTTTCACATTACTGAGAAATACCTTCTCAACAAAAAGGACACGGAGCATGTAAATCCTCACTCAGATTCAAAATCATTCTTTTAACACCCACTTCAACCCCATATTTGCCTCTGGTGCAGTGGCTCTGAACACCAGTGTCTATAGGTATTGACAATCCCTGCAGCCAGTCTGATTCAATTTGGATAGAGACTAAATATTATTCTTTACCTTCATGAGGGATTTTGTATGTTTAGAGATGTTAAATAGCCTACGTTTACCTATCAATTTAAATGTGTCTCTTTTAAAGCTTTTCAATTTGTTTCCTAGAAATTTTTTTACTCCTTTTACTGCCTTGTTTTTCATGATCAAGTATGTATCTCAAATGTAAATGAAAACGTTAGTATAAAACATGGAAGAGAAAAAATTGGGTTTGACTTTGTCAAATGGTTGGCGCTGACAGAAGCAAAAAGGCCCAGGAGACCCTTTACTGGGTTTGATGGCTGAGTTTTTAAATTTTTTTTTCTTTCTCTTTTTTTTTTTTTGATGTCCCTGAAATCAAAAGGCCAGACTGAAAACATCCTAGGAAAGTCGGTGGGACCATATTTCTTTCCTAATTCAGTGTATACGGAGATTCTAGTCCATATATTTTCATTGCCACTATTTGGGGAATGAGGCTAATAACCTGAACACAGAGGGCTGCACTGATGGAGGAGGTTCCCTGAAAGGAAAGCCTGTTTTCTTACCAATCTTCCTTCACCCCTTTTCTAGATGTTCTTTGCCTGGTCTGTACCTATGAAGGCAGCTCAGTGATGAACCATGGATGAATCGTAAGGAAAGAAGGAATGTGGGGCTAGTCTCACATTAGCCTGAGTCTAAATATGAGTCTGTACCTTCAACGGAGATCGCCCAGCAGGTGAGGGGGACACTGACGTTGTATGTCTTGCTGGTGAAGCTGTAAACAGAGAAGAATGCTTTGAATTGAGAAAAACCAGAAGGTTCACTAGCTGCACTTGCCTTCTGTGTACAAACCCATATAGATGGTCCAGTGCCTAAAGACCTCCTAGGCAAGGTGGGGATAGGGGAGAAACTAAATGATGCCTGTCCGAATCAGACTCCTCACCAAGACACGGGAGAATTAGTGAAAAGTCACCAGCGCATACATGATGCTATACAGAAGTGACAGGAGCGCGAACTGGTCCAATGTCCCATTTTCCAGAAGCCCACATGCTTTCCCACTGCCTGATCTGTTTCAAAAGGTGCTTTTAGGTGTGATGTGCCAGGGAGAGGCTTTGGAAAATAGCTGCCGACTTTGAGCAGCAATGGGGACACTCATGCCACCTAGGCAGGTTAGAAGGGGTCCATGAGAATAATGTGACACCAGCCCCCCGCCCTCACATCCATTACTCCCCAAACAGAAAACCCTTGGCCACATCCAAACAAGAAGTGAGAAGTTTTCCATTTCTCCCCTTCATGCTTGTACTCAGGTCTTCCCTTTGTCCTGGGGCGGTGGGGGGCAGGGTGGGGTGGGGGTGGTGCTCTGTGGATGTCATCATTACAGCAAAGAAGTGCTGTTTCTCTATTTCTCCCCCTGGGTTTCCTAGAAATACAGCTGGGATGCAGCCCACGATGGCCCTGCTCTGGGTGCTTGGAGGTCAGGTCCAGCCCCTTGGAACACAACCACGCACACAGAAAGCTGCCGTGACACAGCCAACACGAGGAGGGTAAGCCAGATTTCCCAATTCTACCTACAGAGGTTTCACTGAGCTCAGGGTTTGCTGCTCTGTGACCAGCTGCCCTTCTCCCAGCTGCCAAAGTGAGGTTTACAACTCTTAAGAAAACTAGAAAGAGGCTGGAGGAAATAAAGACAGACAGTTACAGATCCAGCGACAGTGACCACAGATGATGACGTGAGGACAGACCAGGGGAGCAATCAGTGCAGAAGGGAGGGCAGCCCTTCCAGGTGAAACTGGGAGAGGTGAGGTTACCTGTGTGCTCTGGGTGCTCGCACACGAGGGGGAGTGGCCCTTTGTGGCCACGTGGGGGTGTGCAGCACCTGATACTCTCAAACACCGGTGTTAGTGTTAGCCTGTGGGTTGCGGTGGGGGCTGACAGAAGAAAATCCTGTGTGAGCGGAGACACAGAGTGCTGACTGGGAACTGTGTAACTGCCACCACTGTGTGTGGTCCAGGTTTACCACAGCATAGGCTCCTCTTCCTCCTGACCCGGGCATTCCGTGACTGCACCACATGGTTCCAGAGCAGCCCTTGCAGCCATAGTCTGTCCACAGAGCTTTTCTAGAAAGGCCTTCTCCCCCAGAGACCTAAAAGAGTGCCATCAGTATCCTTGCCTCCAAGTTTGACTGGGCCTAGGCTCTTACCTACCATCAGTACTGTTGTTCATCTGAAAAAGCTTTTCAAGTTTCTGACATGAGTGATACAACCAGTTTAAACTGGAGACTCCTTGAATATATGTACAGCATGAATAAGATACAAATTACTTGGCTGATTAAGTCTTAACCATCTCGGGCCACAGTGGTATTCGGATGTGGGTTATCGATGAAGCCTAGTTATTTCTTGTTCTGTTGAAAAATCTCACATGCTTTTCAAAACCCGTTGGTGACTTTTAGCTTTGACAAGTATAGAACAAACTGGGTAGCACACAGTTTGTTTAAAAAAAAAAAAAAAAGTAAAAAAAAAAGAAAACAAAGATGAGATGCTAAAATACAGCAAATGGAACCTGAATGAGCAACTCTGAAAAATCTGGGAAGAAAATGTCATATTTGCTTTTGCTTTTGGGCCAGTTGTATTTGTAAACTCCAGAACTACTCTAGATGTGTGCAAATGTTGAAAAGACTCTCCCCATCACCAAGATAGGCAGATTCAGCAGAGGAGGTCTTAAAGACTGTACCATATCAAGGTTATCAAGCGAATGGCTTATTCAGTTGGAAAGGGGGTCTATTATTGCTATAAACTCATAAAGTTTCTTAAGAATTTTCAGTGGTTCTCAAAATCTAGAAGGGTTTGGTAAAATACCAATTCTAGGGCTTTACCCTGGAAATGGTGATCTTCTGATTCAGATGTTCTGATCTGATTCAGATCTCAGATCTTCTAAGTTGAGCCTAAGAATTTGCTTCTTAAACCATCACCTGAAGGGCTGCAGTACCCTGAATCAACCCCTTGAGAAATCTCACATTTTTTAAAAGTTTTATTTATTTAGGGGCACCTGGGTGGCTCAGTCATTATGCATCTGCCTTTGGCTCAGGTCATGATTCCAGGGTCATGGGATCGAGCCCCACACCAGACTCCCTGCTCAGCAGGAAGCCTGCTTCTCCCTCTCCCACTCCCCTTGCTTGTGTCCTGCTCTCGCTGTGTCTCTCTGTCAAAAAAAAAAAGTGTGTACATGCAAGTGAGAAGGCAAGTGTGGGGAAGGAGCACAGCGGTAGGAAACAATCTCAGGCAATCACTGAGCGCAGAGCCCTATGTAACATGATGTGGGGCTCGATCCCACAACCCTGAGATCACGACCTGAGCTGAAATCAATAGTGTAACACTTAACTGACTGAGCCACCCAGGCACCCTGAGAAATTTCACTCACTCCTGGATACAGACCTCCCTACACAAAGGATAGCAATGGACGTGAGGTGAGTTGCTCCCCACAAGCCTATCAAAGTTACAGTTAGTCAGTTCCTATTTTGGGGCCATGTGAAACTCTGGCATCAGTCCCGAGTAAGAGTGAAGTGGCTGAGTTAGCAGAGGTTGATAAGAATGAGGTGGTTCAAGCAAAGGACAGAGAAAATACTAAGGGCTTGGCAAAGCTTGGGGTACCTCCCCAAATTTTAAGGATGGTGCCTAGCAGGAGAACATCTGTCTATGGAGTTCATAAGGAACGGAGTACAGTCTGACTTAATGTAGTAAGAAATCCAGGAAAGAAGGAAAACACTGTGAATGAATTAAACTACTCAGGTTTTTACCTCAGACACCAAATGCCTACCTTTCTCTGAGGAATTCACGACAAGCTGGAGTAGTCATAAAAGTTACTTTATAAAAGTGACTGTTCAAATGCTTCAAATACCCACCAGTTTGTGTGGGTCTTGGAGGGACAGGGGGAGAGATAATTTTCCCACTATCCGACATGTTCTTGGCTTCTTTCCCACTGTCCAGGCTCCAGCTGCTAGGGGTGGGATTCACAGCTGGAAGGGAATAACACAGCTAAAAACACATGGTCCACTTTGCCCCTCGAACACTTGAGATCTTAGAAGAAAGTCAGAATTATCCAGAATGAAAAGATCAACTGGATTAAAAAGCAAAAACAAAAAACCCCCCAAAACCTCCTAAATACTAAACCTTTAATTTTCTACCTCACAGTTGTAGTTGACATTTAATTGGGTGCTAGCGTGTCTGTTTATTTCCCCTCAAGCAGTCAGACAGAACTACAGATCTCCACAAGAGAACAGTGGAATCTTGCTGAGAATTACAAATGTGTTTAGATAATAGATAACAGATGGGAGGACACAGTCGCTGAATTATTTTATAACTCAGTTTTTAGTGGAAACTTCTGGACAAGTGGCACCCAAAAAGGGGGAAGACAGTAATAGGCTAATATTTCAACTACCTGGCAGGATGAACCACACCATCCCGTTGACCAGCTCTTTGGCAAAAGGACCCCTGTTCCTGAGATCAATGCATTAGACTGAAGTATGTCCTAAAAACAAAGTAATTTGGAATATGGACTGTATCATTCTTTTTTTTTTTTTTTTTTAAATTTGTCTGTTCCATGCTTCAGTAAGATGCAGAAATATGGAACAACTCCTGTTAGAGGCAAGGGCAAGACACACAAGATTATAAATAGCTGCTAGGAAATCAGGTTTCCAAAAGCAAGTCTTAAGACTGCTAGTGGTTTGCTCCCTGTACAGACACTGCCATCTGATGGACACAGCTGGGATTTCAACATTTTACTCGAAATGACCACATTAATTTCGGGGGATGGAATCACCACTCTTAAAAATTAATTTTTCTCAGTTCATTTTAAATTGGCTTTGTGGTTTTCCTTGGTAGAAGGGCTGAGAAAAATGCTAAGCTCTCCAGGCAAAGATTAACATTCGACATGTAACATTAAAGCAAAATTTGTGTTTTAAAATCATTTCAGCTACCATCTCCCAAGGAAAGTTTTAATGTTAATCTATCCGTGTCGTCCAAGGACAATACAGTTTAGCTCTTAATGAGGACAATTAAAGTGCACTTTACAGGAACATTTCATTAGCGACTCGAGTCCTGGGCTTACAGGACCACTCCGAGTTTTGAGGCTTGACCCCGCGCAAGGCAAATGGGTGACTTGCTGCCGGCCCCCACCCTCACGGTGGAGGGAGTCACACTGAATCTGCTCTTCATCTCCTGTCGTGTTGCACAGACCGATGCTAATTAGCTATTAAGGGCTATGCATGGGTTTCTCATTTTTTTGTGTGACCTTGAGGCAGGGCACACTCCATTATGCACTGGATTGCAATTCCTAAGTAGTATAGGAGTCCCCACAAACAACAGATGAACTGGCAGAGCGAGCTCTGTAAGGGAAACAAAGGGTGGGACCAGGGAATCCATCTGGGAAGGGGCTATTTTCACTGTGCAGAACAAGTTGCCTCCTTGACAGCTTTGTTTCAGGGAGCATAGGCATTGCCTTGGTGATGGGACCCCAAAAGCCATTTAACTGAGGGGTTCCTAACTTGCTCAGATTCTGCTGTTCAATTCTACAAGAAAACAGGTTTGAAAGGACGCATCAGGAAAGACTGTCTTTCATGAACCCCCTGAAGGGCAAATTAGTCCCGATCACTAAAGATCCAGAGATCTGCCTTCCACAAAGACACACAATAGACTGGAGAAAATGAGGACAAAACAAAGCCTTACACCTGCCGCGGGCCAATGAAGGGGCTGGCTTTATACCCACCTTTCTCAGGTGCGGAAAGATTCGGGTCACTGCGTGGCAAGGCCCCTTCTCCAATATGATTAAACAGCAGCCTCTGCAAAAGTACAAGAGTCTGTTTTTATGGCGCACTATGCCGTGATGGGAGACCTTCTAGAAAATGAGATGATTGTCTCATAACTGAAACTTTTGGTTCAAAATAATTTTTATATGGTACATGATGAGCCTGGGAACCAAGAATTAATTACATTTAAGGAAAAAAGGGGAGAAGAGTCTTAGGTTTAAGAAGTTTGTATTCAATTTTAAATGTAAGTGGTAAATAAGTTTTCATAATACAATGGAGGAAAAAACAGCAGCGGTTAAGCTATGGTGCTCTTTATAAATAAGAACGCTAGACTGGCAGTATGAAACATAAGAATTAAGAGATATTAGCTCAAAAAATCTCTAGTGAATGGACATGTGTTCGGTCCTAGGTTAAAAACACGAAATGGACAATATTCTGCGGCTTTTAACCCACGAAGATGCCAGTTTTACATGGTTCCACCTAACACATTAAAAGAAAAAGGGCAGGACCTTAAAAGTAGATGCACCATAGCAATGTGTATTATCGGGGGTTTGGCAATGACACACTGCTTCACATTTTACCAAAAGCGGAAAAGCCGGAGGCTAATCAAGGAAGGCTTTCAGAGTCCCCCATGCTGGCAACACGCGCTCTCCTGGAGCAGATGGAACAAAGTGTGAAATTCCCTTGCAACAGCAAGTGACAAAGGGAAGGAAAACTGGTGAGCTGGTTCAGCCAAACGCACTCAGAGAGAATTTCTGCGAGACAGCAGTGTTGCGCAGAGCAGGCATCCTGGGGCTTTCGGGAAGATTACACAATCAGCAAAGATAAACCAATCAAGCCACATCCCACTCGCTCTCATCCATTTCCAGATGCAGCTACAGACTTCTGCCAGGGTGGTGTAGAAAAACAGAAAAATTAGCCGGAACATAAATGAGTACTGTTCTCCGCTCCTAAATTATTCCCAAATCACCGGTAAAATGCAGGGCTACCCAAGAATCTCCACGTTGGAAACCACCCTTCACAGCCCCTGAAGTGCCCAGAGAGCCGAGCCCTTGGCCCTGCCCTCACCTGGACTAAGAGGGATGGATGTGGGAAACAAAGGCAGAAGAAAAATTATTAAATTTCCTTACTACCTACAGCCCATTGACACATCCTTGAAATAGGCAGAGGAACATTCCTCTAGCGACTGAACTGCCTAGATGTTGACACTTTGCTAAGGACAAAAGGCAATCCTAGCCTAATCCCTCCCCCAACCCCTGGCCCCCAGGATCCTGTAAGTCTACTTTAACATAAAACAATTCTTTTGGAAACTTCCTTTATCTCTAACCCCTCCCCCACAGATACATGTTGGCAATCATCCCACAAGCATATCGCCCACCGATATACATCTGAATGTCTCATGACTCAGGTTTTAGTAGATGGTAATAAATGACCTTTTCCCAACAATAGCTAGTCCCCTCAAGGTCCTGGAAACCTTGCTTCCAAATTCCTTAGAGACTTACGCTATTCCCTAAGCCCCTCCCAACTTGAAAGTCTATAATGGGCCACTCCTCATGACCCTGGGGGGCAGCTCTTTCTACCCATGTGTCCTATCCCTGTTCTTTAATAAAATCATCTTTTTGCACCAAAGATGTCTCAAAAGTTCTTGGCCATTGGCTTTGAACCCTAACATCTTTTCTACATCAGGATCACTTCAAAATCAAGTCCTGGCAGGAGCTGAGGACCATGGGCCTTTACTCCTTGGGGCACAGGGAAAGCCTGGGCCCCCAACTGCTTTTCTCTCAACACATTAGAGAATGGCAAAGGTGAACGGAAATTGTCCTTGTGCTCCTGGGTACCTCAGAGAGGAATCAAGTGAAGCTCTCTCAAACTAGGTAGCGGCCAAAAGAAAGGCTGCTGGACGGATCATGTTTCTCAAGGGTCTTTGGCTAATGGAGAAAGTCGCTTGAAATTCCTGGTACACACACGCAAACACACACAGACACTCCAGCTCATTCACCTAATTACCCCCTTGTCCTGTTTAAATAGCAGCAATGAACTAGAGAGCTAGGTCAAGGAGGGAAGAATCATTTCCCATTTTCCGCTCCGCTCGACTGCTCAGGCAACAACCTATGTATCTGTATCAGAAATATGGCTCCAACAGAAACTGTGAACAACAGGCATGGAACAGAGGTTCACTTTTCACTCAGACCGACTTGTTGTCTAACAAAGCCCATCTGGTTGCCTCTGGCAGGTACAGGGTTTTTCTGCAGAGATATGTAAGCGATTCCAGACATCGGCTTGTTTTCTAGGATCTCCGTCCCCCAAGGACTACCTGAGAAGGTTCCACAGGTGTTGGGTAGATGGCACTGCACGGTCTCTCTCTCGGGGATAGGCAAGCATTTTCTCGGGAATGTTTGTGTTTGTCAGACAACAAGGGGGAAGCTGGGAAGAGAAGGAAAGAAAGGATCGTCAGGGTGAGGTGTGGGACCTGCCCAGAGGACAGGGCTTGTGTGCCATGGCCACTGGCCATCCTTCAGGAACCTGAGGGCCACAGCTCCCACGCGGCACACTCAGTCAACCCCACACCCTGCCACTGACCTCTGGCGCTCGATGGGGCAGAACTTGTCACATTAGGTGAAGCAGAGTGAGTCGAACTCAAGCTTGAGGTAGATGGACTTGGCTGCAAATACACAGGAACTGTTATCACCCACGGCTTAGAGACTCCACACAACACGGACATATTGAAAACAAAATCCCTGCCCTTTCCTTTTAAAGGAGCCAAAAACCAAACCAGAACAAAACGAAATGAAAACGAAAAGCAAAGGGCCATTTAGAACTAGAGAAAAATCTCAGAATGATAAGGAAGCCTGTCTGAATTAATCATGAATTTGAGATTTAAAAACAAAATACTCCAAAAAAAAAAAAATCTGAGATTTTGACTCCGGCCAAAGGAACACATTCACGTTAGTTTCTGGGACACACTGGGACCAAGGAGCAGGTAGCAGTGCCCTTGCCGACTAAGGGACACACGGAAGGACTCCCAGCTGAGGCCACAGAGATAGGGGAATGCTTCTAAAGAGCAGAAGACACCTTCTTGTTTTCTTCAAAAATGTGCTCAAGGCATAAATTGGCAGTAGGTGCTATACCCCTTTTCTAAAGACAGCGGTGAGGGAAATTTTAGCTGCTTCTTACTAATCAGTGTAAATACTCTAGTAGGGTCTGAATAGAATTTTGTGTGGCAGGAGTTACCTTAATGTCCTTATTTTGTTTCTTCAGTAAAAATCTTTTTATTATATTTTTCTGACAGGAACAGAAGTAGAGGAATTTTATAATGGCCCTCTCAACCATGTACTATGAAGCAAAAAGGCCACTTAGCAAGGCTAAGAGGCAGCTAGTGTGGGGTGACAGGCTCCCAGGGTCCCAAACTGAAGACGCAAACCAGAGGCAGGTTTCAAAGCCAACCCTGCACAGCATCCCTGGGCTCTCCCGTTCTTGCTCACGTCTTCTGAGAGTGGAGGGGGCAGTTTTGGGAGAAACCTCTTTGGAGGGTCCAGAGACCAACAAAGCAGTAAGAGTGTTTAAAGCTTTGTCCTTAACTCAACGTTCTTGCTCGAAGATCTGTTCATGAGCTCAGCAGACTGAACAGAAACTCTCATGATTGAGACAGAAAAGGAATACACACGACCAGACGATTAAAAAGCCAATCAAGTACCTGCATGTTAAAGACTTCATCAGAGCTTTCTGATTGCCCTGTAATATTGCTTACTTCAGCAGAAGCTTGTGAGGACAGTGAGGAGGAAGAATATCGGTTGACAGCTGGGTAACTTAATGGGCTGTTTTGGGGGAAAAAAAATGGTCATTAACTCAGTCTCTGAATTGTACTTTATCACATGCTGGTGTGGTATAAAACCAAAGGAAAAAAAATATACATCCCATTTTGTCGTCTCCTGTTTGCCTCAATATAATCAAATGTTTGAGTTTATTTATTTCTCATGCTGTTGCTGTGTTACCAGTGACAGATGTCTGCAGCTGCCTCGCGGGTTAATTATTTCATTAAGAAATAGCGTATTTGACAAATTGTGCCATAAAGAATGAGAGAATCATTCCAGATCATCTTGTGGGGATGCCAAATTGTAAGATAATTCAGAATATGACTTACCTGCGTCTAGGAATTACCCTGGTACCATCTGGACTCATGGAAGCAGGGGCTGAGTTTCTACACACGCGGGGGCTTCCATTAGGAAAATGGACTGGACTGGCTTGTATACAAGCAGAGAACTCCTAGAAAGGGAGTGAAGGAAATATTTTAGATGAGCAATCGTAGGGGCAAAATAACTTGTGAGGTATTTTAGCATATTGTTATGAAATCTTCATGTAAGTTTAAAAAGGTTAAGTTTTGGTATTATTAAGCTTTCTCGCCCTTTTTTTGTTCTCATAAAAGTTGAACAGGGCAAATAGAAAATGATGCAAAATTTTAATACTGGAGGACTCCATGTTAAGATGGTGCAGTTTGGTAGAAAAACCAAAAGATGTCACTATTGGATACTTCATCGTCCCTCTAACAAAAAGCAAACCGGCAGTGGTCAGACTGCCCCCTATGGACACTTTGGGTACGTACCTGAATCCCTAAACTTGACTTCATCACAAAGAACTGGTCGACCAGCTTTTTGTGTAGGGGTCTCATATCTTGAGGTACAAACTTCTCGTGCACGGCCAAACCAAATTCCAAAATCTGTGCCTTGAGAACGAGACAAGGAAAAACCCCACATCAATGAATAACTCCACCAAGTGCCTGCTAGGGGTCAAGCACTGTATCATTCACTCTGCATATGCTATAGCTAATCCTCTCCACCCCACAGAGGAGCAATCCTTCATTTACAGGTGAGGATCAGAACGATCCCGCATGTACTAATAGACAAATGGAGATTCAAACTGAAGTCTTTCTGATTTTCCTGCTACCCAAAGTTTCTTTGCTGTATATTTTAGATCTGGAATAACAACCCTTTAAAGCACTTATGTGTCGCTTGGCCCCCGTCTACATTGCACAAGACTGGGAAGGAGCTGCTCCCCAAGGGATCTCTTCTTTGGATGACACTCTTTTTTCCACCATACTCTTTCTCTTCCATCAGGTTCTGCTGTGCCTATCCATTCCCCACCCCCCCACCAAGATTTCCAAAATTTGTTGAGGAAGACATGCAGGTAAAATGGGAACAGAAATTCTATCGTAGTTTCTATGCTTTTTGTTTTTGTTAAAGAACGATTATTCTGGTTCACTTATAATACAATAAGGAGCAGCTCCTACTTAAAAAAAAGGGGGGGGGTTTCCAGTGGTGAAGTCCCAAAAGAGATAAACACAAACATTCAAGTTTCTTTTGTTCTTATAACTATGAATACTGCTTAATTCCTCCGGTGTCAGCTGCCTTTTACATTTTAAAAAAATACCCCAGTACTAAAGTGGTCAGAAAAACAAATTTCATGGACTGTGAGGAAAGCAAATCACGCCATCATCACACTGGGTTTTATCTTTATATCTTGTGAAGATTTAAGATTGAAAGCTCAGGTCAAACAGGACTGAACCTGGTGGGTTAAAGCGCCCAGCACCTTCTGTAGGGGGACAGGACTGTGGCAGCCCCTATCCACCGCCAGCATATCTGCATAAAGATAAAAATACCTCAAACCTCAAGGACACCTTTAAAGGGAGGAGTGAGAAAGAAAAGGGGGGGGGAGTAGTGAGGGTGGAGTGGATGTCTGAGGGTTAAAGGAAGGTCTGATGAAGGGAAAAGGGCGTGGAAGAGTTGACCTCAAGGGTAGGAATCCAGTTTTTAAATACTCGCTAAAAGGCAAATTCTGTTTTGTCCAAATCACGTTGAAGGTTGGGTTCTCCCAGGAGTAGACTCTGGCATGGAGATGAGGATGTTTACTGAGGAGTCACCCGGCATCACTGTCTGTGTGAGGGAGGCACAGAAGCAGGACTGACTAAAAAGAATCTGAGAACATGGCAGTCATGTCAGCCTCTGCCCACACCAGGGGATCTCTGGGCCTCAACCAGGCTGTCAGAGCTGTGCTGTGTTGGGCCCAGATGGCTGGGCTGTCTGTTTCTTCCTCAGTCGCTGGATGTGGGACAGCCAGGAAGGTGGTGATGCTGGGCCAGGCGGCATTCGGCGGCTGAGGCAATGGCTGAAGGACCGGAGCACCAACAGTGTCTGTCGATGGCCACCACGCCCAACAGCGGCTCAACAAGTCCTTTCTGGAAGAGCCACTAGGGCAGAGCATCTCCGAGGCCCCCAGGTAGTTTATCTGAATCACCTCACAGAGGTCTAGCCGACGATGGTGGCCTCGGCTAGCCTAATCCCCCACTGCTGTGGTCTCAAAGAGATGGTGTGATCGCCCAAAGTCACATGGCAGTCACTTGTACCGCTTATCCTATGACAGAGATCTAAAGTCTCCTGTATCAAGGCTCTTTCCACAAGGCCCTATGAACATCAGACAGGATGTGGAGGAAACAAAAGTTCCCAATTTTATTTTTCTTGAGAGTCTTCTTGGCCCTTTTAATTTTAATGCTGGGGAAAGAATTCAGTCAGACTGAAAACATCAAGTAAGAGTCCTGCAGTGAGGCAAGCGACTCGCAAGAGACTGTGCTCAGGTTAAATACTGATTTTTGAATATCAACGAAGGCCACAGTCATTCCATGATCCTAAGAACTGGATAAACTAACTTGCTCACTTCTAGTATCTACATGAGCCGCAGGGTCACATCGAGAACTTAACTTATTCTCGATTTCCTTGCCAGTCACCTTAAAGTAACTCCTTTCTCTTTTCCAGAAGCTGCATAACTGACCCTCTTCCAGCCATGGTACCTGTCCATGGCCACTTCTGTCTCCCCAGTATTAAGTTCTGTGGATTAAGCCTGCAGAGCATAAAGTGATGAAAATCAGATCCAACCTCATCATTTTCTTACCCAAAAGGGCATGCCTTGTTTTTTTATTAATTTGATATTATCAAGTAGAAGGAGATGCTTTGGTCACATTTTTTCATATGTATTCCACTGTTTATGAGTGTTAAATGTCCTTATTTCCTATTTAACTCAGCCTCTTGACTATCATGTCTCCTACTTCAGGTTTTCAAACCATTTTCAGGGCAAGAGCTAGCTGCAGGAACACAGCAGGCAAGAGATTACTCTAGTTCTTTGTGCTAGCTGGAATTATATAAATAAAAATAAACTATGCTTTTTTGGAATAGAAAATGATGTGTTTGTTATCTTATTTTGTCCATATCCTATCATCTATAGGCTTAGTCTTTGTCTTAAAGCAAAGTCTATTGATTGCCCCTTCACTGGAACACTTAAGTAAGAATCTCATTCCTTCCCTCATTCATTTACCTATTCATTTATTTTAAGTTGGCCTGAACTTACATGAGCCCAAAATTTTGAGTGAAAAGTTGGCATCAAGCCTGCAGCAAGCCTTTAGGGAAAGAATGTTCAAACAGTATTCCAAGAGACTACATGAAATTGTCTGTCATAAGGGGCTGCCATAATTTACTCACTGTTAAATTTATTTTTGCATCGAACTGGAGAGTATAAATGAAAATGAGCAAGTTGAAATACATTACAGATGAATCTATAACCTTTGGCTGACCGCTTTTTTTAGAACACTGATACAGAAAACCAGGGAGATGGGTCTCTGGGTAACCATGCATATCTAGGCAGGAAAGAGCAGGTGACCAGCTTCTGTCCCCAGCTTACCTGTTCAAGCATCAGCTCTCTTAACCGTGCAATTTTCTCTCCATCTTCAGGGTGACTTAAGATATATTCTTTGACAAAAAATGCCTAGAAAGAAAATGGAGAGTCAGTTTACTTCAGGAAAGTTAAAAAGTGAAAGACTCAGCTGCTTCTAAAGGCCTGGCATCTTGGAAGAAACACCACTGTCAATGACATTTGTAGGGCAGGAGGAATGACTCCTACTGTGGGCAGCTGGTCAGAAAAGGAATACAAGGAAAGGATTGTTTAAGGGGGAGCAGCAATTGTGTAAATAAGTATCTTTGGTCAAGCAAGCAAACAGCAAATCCAAATCAATAAGCATTATATCCTAAAATAAAGTGCTTTAAGATTCAGTGCGACAAAAATGGTGGCCTCTCACCTTCCAGGCTGCTGTGGCTTTCTGTTTAAAACGACAAGGGCAGATGAAAAATCTGTTGTTGTTTTTTTTTAAATTAATTTATTTATTTTAATAAACATATAATGTATTTTTATCCCCAGGGGTACAGGTCTGTGAATCGCAGGTTTACACATTTCACAGCACTCACCATAGCCCATACCCTCCCCAATGTCCATATGAAAAGTCCGTTTAAAGTATCTTCTAAACAAGATCAGACATGTCTATGCCTGTGAACCTACTTGGTCAGGGAAATGGTTTAAGGTTGACATTTATTAAGTAATTTTGATAACCTGATCACTTTATTTATCCAAGAAAACACACACACTCACACACACTTTATCCTCAAAATACCACGTATCGGAAAATGGTGTTAACTAAGTGTGCATCGCAAATGACTATCTGTTTCCTCTATTTAACCAAGAACTCTGTGTCAATTGTAACCCTATATTAGCATGGGGATTTGTGTATTTATTTTGAAAAAAGACTTCTGAGGCCCTAAGAAATCAATTTAAAAACTTTCAAACAACAATACCTAATCCTTACCTCTTGATACCTGGAAACTCCACCATTAACCGCAGCATCTATAACTCCATTCAGGCACATGGTCAAGGGATTAATATTCTGCATCTGTCTTGTCTGACACTGACTAATCAGAGTCTTCAGCTGCTGATTCTTATTTTCCAACACTTCAATTGCATTTTCCAGAGGACTCATTTCTACCTGAGAAGCAAATGCACATAAACATATTTTGGCTTTTGTGACACTTAAGAAGAAAGTAGATTATCCATGCTCTGAATTATCTGTGTTTGCCCTTGGCTCCAATCAGTATCTCCACCAGGGGCCATACAGTAGACTAGACAAGGATGTGGAAGACAAATCAGCTGTTCATTCAAAGGTCTGGAAAGTGAAGGTGATTATACTGAGTGGTTGAAACGTGGCAGGGATAATCAACAACCATCAACCCTATATTAGCACTGCAACAAGCCGTGTAATCCTTAAAAGAAAATCCGAGGATCTCATGTCTGTTAAAACTCATTTTTCTTTTCTTTTGAAGGACTAAATATTCAGGGGCCCTGCATATTATTATCACCTTTTTAGTTGCTTACTTAATGCAGAGCATCACAGGAGATACAAAGATGCATTTACAAATCCTCTGATGTCAAGGAGTTTCAGCCCAGTTGGAAAGATGGGACATATGCCCATATGGACCCCATATGCACATATAACAGCACCATAAGGTGGCACAGGATGGTACTCGGTTGGGAGTTATGGAAAATAAGATAATCGTATATGCTGTAGGATCTATTTGTTGAAGAAGAGCCAAACAGAATTACAATGATTTAAAAATTCTAGGTTATATGGGGAACCTAAATGTGAAAATGATGAAAGTGTTCTTCAAATGTTGAACATTGTGGCCATTACTGTCATTGACATTCTCTTCGAAGAGAAGGTCTGCCAAGTTCTTAGCTGTAAAGAATTCAAGCTTACAATAAGCACATTTAAATATTGTTTTTTTTCAGTTAAGGAAACAAATTAGATTTTTAAAGGTCACTTACATCATCTTCAAACAACACTGCAAAGTACTAGACTAATTTGACTATGTCAAAATTAAGATTATACATTCATTAGGAGACAATATGAAGAGAAGGAAAGATAAGCCAGAAAGGAGAAGATATTTATAACATATAAAACCGTCAAAGAGCCTATGTCCAGAATATATAAAGAACTCTCAAAAACAAATAAACTGGCAAATAGCAAATGACCCAGTAAAAAAAATGAACAAAACACCTCATGGACACTTTACAAAGAAAGAAATCCAAATGGCCAGTAAATACATGAAAATGTGTAGAACCTTGTGATCAACAACAAAAATAATACCACAGAAATATACTACTAAACACTCACAAAATGACAAAAAAAAAAAGGACAACAGCAAATGATGGTGAGAATGTGTTACTAGACTCTCTCAATTTTGGCTGTTGGTAGTTCAAATCGTTTCAATCACTTTGGAAAACAGCCTGGCATTATCTACTAGAGTTAATGATTTCTTTACTATATTTCATGGTCCTACATGCAGTTCTGTGTAGGCATATATCTGGAAAAAAAAGTGGAATAGGAGATGTGTGTAGATGTGTGTGAAGAAAATATGTGTACAAAAATGGTCATAAATGTCTCAAAAATCCCTGTCTGTTGATAAGAGAATGCATAAATATATTGTGGTATGTTCACACAAAGGAATAGTACCTAGCAATGCAAACAAACTTCAGTCACAGGTAATAACCTGGACTAACATTACAAATAATACTGAGTGACAGAACCAAATTAGAATATACACACTATGATACTGTTACATAAAGTTTGGAATCAGGCAAAACTAAATTGACTTCTTTCAGAGAAACAAACTTAGAGGATCAACCAAGGAAGGAAACGGATACCATAAAAGTGAGGACAGTGGTGACGTAAGAGAAAGGGAGCGAGTTGTCACTAGAAAGGGGTACATGAAAAGCCTCTGGGGTGCTAGTAGCAATGTTCCCTGACTGAGCGCTGGCAAGTGGGTATTTACTATTTATGACAATAAACAATTGTTTTATAAGCACAAAAGCTGAACCAGAAAGTAAAAGGCTGAGGACTTGGATGGACTGAAAGTTAAAAAGACATCTTAGAAAGCAGGACAGCGGTTGGCAGGGGCTGGGGAGGAGGAAGAGGGGAAACGTTCAGTGGGTATAGGGTTTTCATTTTGTGAGATGAAACTCAGCTGTTGCGTAAGAATGCACACATAGTTAACTCTGTTGTACTGTACACTTAAAAATAATTAAGATGGAAAATTTTATATGTGTTTTGGCCAATGGTAAAAAAAAATCATGCTCATTTTTACAAATTCAAATTCTACTAATATGAAGAAAATTTAAAAAGCAAACAAAATGGGAGAATTGTCCAAGATGGCAGAGAAGTAGGAGATCTTAGTTTCCTCTGGTCCCAGGGATTCAGCTAGTTATCTATCAAATCACACTGAACACCTGTGAACTCAACCGGAGATCTAAGAAAAGAATTGCTGCAATTCTACAAATAGAAAAGCGACCACTTTCTGCAAGATAGGAGGTGCTGAGAAGCAAATCTGAGGGGATATTTTGGAAAATAAACTGGGGGAGGGGAAGCCTATGGAGCTACTGGAAAGTGACATAGCAGGTGAGCACAAAATCAGAACTTTAAGAAGTCTGCTATGGTGAAGGACGTCCCTGCCTGA
The DNA here is from genome assembly GCF_963455335.1 of Martes martes. NCBI lineage: Eukaryota > Metazoa > Chordata > Mammalia > Carnivora > Mustelidae > Martes > Martes martes. The sequence goes on from NC_137899.1 coordinate 71,093,989, forward strand.
AAGCAGGGCAAAATCCTATGAGGAAGAGTGTGGTCTCAGGATCCCCGGAGTCAAAGGAAGATCGGGTGACCAGTGGGGCAGAGCTCCCAGGCATTGGAGCAGGGAAGCCGGCTGTAGTTAGCAAGCCTAGGAGTGGGCTATGAGCTCGGTGCTGCCATATACCGCAAACAGCAGCACAGTCTGGTGACTGCTCTCTGAGCAGGGGCCCAGCAAGCAGCAGAACTGTGGTGAGAACCCCCTTCCTCCCCTGGGGAGGAGTGGTGCAAGTACGTATCACAGGAGTCAGCAGGGTTTGCAGACTTGAAAAGGGGTCGCATACCTGAGGTCGAAACACTCAGTCACAGGTTGGGTGAGCCCGGAGTGTGGGTGGAGACCAGGGAGACAGGAGTGACTGCTTTTCCCTGAAAGTGCACTGCAGAATGGCACCCTGAGCTTTGGGTTCTGGTGCTGGAGATTGGGAAGTCGCCATTTTCATTCTCATCCTCTAAAGCCGGCGCAGAAAGCCTTCAGGGACCAAAAGTCACTTTGAGAAGTCTGGAGCCACTTACTTGGCCTGGCCACTGACAAGGGTGGTATAATACCGCCCAGGGAAAAAAGACCTGAGAATCAGCACAACAGGCCCCTCCCCCAGAAGGGGCCAAGACCAAGTTTACTGATCACAGAGAACTGCAAAACTCCAGTGGTAGGGGAAAACAGTATATAGAATTCATGGTATTTTCCCCATGATTCTTTACTATTTCAATTTTAATTTTTTTCTCTTTCCTTTTCCCACTAATTTCCTACTTTATCAACTCCTTTTAAAAAATCTTTTTAAATTTTCATTTTCAGAGTTACATTCTGTACTTTTGTTGCATTTAATTTTCTTTTTGTATATGTATGTTTTTCTTTCTTTACAATTTTGGGATGCAATTTCTTCTAACAAACAGACCAAAATACACTAAGGATATAGTGTATTGCTCTGTTCTGTTCACTTGTCTGATTATATTCTCTTTTTTTAAAAAAATTATTATTTTATCTTTTTTGGTTTCAGCTCTCTTCTGATTTGTTTAGTATCTATTTCTCTGGGGTCATTGTTGCCATTTTAGTATTTTGTTCTCTTGTTCATCTATTCTTCTCTGGACAGAATAACAAGATGGAAAAACTCATCTCAAAAAAGAGAACAAGAGGCAGTACTGACTGCCAGGGACTTAAACAGTATGGATATAAGTAAGATGTCAGAACTAGAGTTCAGAATAACAGCTACAAAGATTCTAGCTGGTCTTGAAAAAAGCATAGAAGACACTAGAGAATCCCTTTCTAGAGAAATAAAATAGCTAAAATCTAACCAAGTCAAAATCGAAAAGGCTATCAATGAGAGGCAATAAAAAATGGAGCTACTAACTACTAGGATACGTTTATCCTAGTAGTTAGTAGAAGACAGAATTAGGCAGAAGACAGAATTAGCAGATATAGAAGACAAAATTATGGATAATAAAGAAGCTGGAAAAAGATAACTACTAGATCATGAGGGGAGAAATCGAGAGATAAGTGATACAATAAACTGAAACTATATTAGAATAATTGGGATCCCAGAAGAAGAGGAAAGTGGAGGGTGGGGTGGGCAGAAGGTATACTAGAGCAAATTATAGCAGAGGACTTCCCTATTTTGGGGAAGGAAACAGGCATTCAAGTCCAGGAGGCACAGAGAACCCCCTTCAAAATCAATAAAAATAGGTCAACATCCCACCATATAATAGGGAAACTTGCAAATCTTAAAGACAAAGAGAAAAATCCTGAAAGTGGCTCAGGACAAGAGGTCTGTAACCTACAAGGGTAGAAACATTAGGCTGGCAGCAGACCTGTCCACAGAGATGTGGCAGGCCAGAAAAGACTGTATGGAAGAAGAAAACACCTCCAAATAGCCAAAGGAATGTTGTAAAAGAAAACCAAAGCTGGTGGCATAATAATTCTGGACTTCAAGCTCTATTACAAAGCTATAATCATCAAGATAGTATGGTATTGGCACAAAAACAGACACATAGATCAATGGAACAGAATAGAGAACCCAGAAATGGACCCTCAACTCTATGGTCAACTAATCTTTGACAAAGCAGGAAAGAATGTCCAATGGAAAAAAGACAGTCTCTTCAACAAATGATGTTGGGAAAATTAGCCACATGCAGAATGAAACTGGATCACTTTCTTACACCATACACAAATATAGACTCCCAATGGATGAAAGACATAAATGTGAGATGGGAACCCATCAAAATCCTAGAGGAAAACACAGGCAATAATCTCTGTGACCTCAGCCACAGCAACTTCTTGCTAGACACATCCCAAAGGCAAGGGAAACAAAGGCAAAAAAGAACTACTGTGACTTCATCAAGATAAGAAGCTTTCGCACAGCAAAGGAAACAGTCGGCAAAACCAAAAGAAACTGACAGATGGAAGAAGATATTTGCAAATGTCTTTGAAGATAAAAGGCTAGTATCCAAGATTTATAAAGGACTTATCAAACTCAACACCCAAAGAACAAATAATCCAATCAAGAAATGGCGAGAAGACATGAACAAGTATTTCTCCAAAGACACACAAATGGCCAACAGACACATGAAAAATGCTCAACATCACTTGGCATCAGGGAAATACAAATCAAAACCAAACAATAATATACCATCTCACACTGGTCAGAAAGGCTAAAATTAACAAGTCAGGAAACCATAGATATTGGTGAGGATGTGGAGAAAGGGAAGCCTTCTTACACTGTTGGTGGGAATGCAAGCTGGTGCAGCCACTCTGGAAAACAGTATGAAGACTCCTCAAAAAGTTGAAAATAGAGCTACCCTACTACCCAACAATTACACTACTAGGTATCTATTCCAAAGACGCAAATGTAGCGTTCCAAAGGATACAAATGCAGTGATCCGAAGGGGCACCTGCACCCCAGTGTTTATAGCTGTAATGTCCACAATAGCCAAACTATGGAAAGAGCCCAGATGTCCATCAACAGATGAATGGATAAAGAAGGATAAAGAAGATGTGATATATATGTATGTAATATATATATGTGTTACATATATATCATATATATTATGTATTATGTATATATGTATTATGTATTACATAATATATGATACATATGTGATATATGTGATATACATGTAATACATATGTAATACATACATATATATCAACAGATGAATGGATAAAGAAGATGTGGTATATGTGTGTGTGTGTGTGTGTGTGTGTGTGTGTATACGCACACATACATATACATACACACATACTACTCAGCCATGAAAAAGTGAAATCTTGCCATTTGCAACGATGTGGATGGAATTAGAGGATATTATGTTAAGGGAAATAAGTCAATCAGAGAAAGATAATTATTGTATGATCTCACTGATATGTGGAATTTAAGAAACAAAACAGAGGATCATAGGAGAAGAGAGGAAAAAAATAAAAGAGGAGGAAATCAAAGAGGGAGATGAACCATAAGAGACTCTTAATCATAGGAAACAAACTGAGGTTTGCTGGAGGGGCACGGGGTGGAGAGATGGGGTAACCGGGTGGTGGGCAGTAAGGAGGGCACATGATGTAATGAGCACTGGGTATTATATAAGATGGATGAATCACTGACCTCTACCTTAATGATATAAAATCAAATCTTAAAAAGATTTTATTTATTTATTTGAGAGAGAGAGAGAGAGAGAAGCTGATGACCTGCTGAACAGGGAGCCTGATGTGGGACTTGATCCCAGGACCCTGGGATCATGACCTGAGCCAAAGGCAGGTGCCTAATCAACTGAGCCACCCAGATGTACCAAAAATATATATTCTTATCTAGCATTCAACAAATGCCAAAAAGAAAAATTAACCCTAGTATGATCATTTTTTATCAGTTATTTGGAAAGATTAAAATAACACAACACCCAGTGTTGAAGGGTTGTTGGGAAAATGGGTATTCCCAAGAACAGTTATCCCCACCAGACAGGACACAAGGTGGTACATGCCATTGTTGGCCCATGAATCAAAGGTTAAATTGTGGACTCATTAATAGATCAATTCACTTTTAGGGAGATTATTCTAAGGAGACAGTCAAAGAAGTGTACAAAAATATTGTGTAAAAAGATGTTCACTGAGGAATTATTTTCATCTAGTCCCCAGATTGTGATCTTTAAATCTTGTTTTCCACTACAAAGATGCAGGAGTCATTGGAGAAATGGTTGTTTTAAGGTCTGGGGTAGGGGGTGTGTGAGTGAGTGAGCATGGAGTATCTAGTCATCCCACTAAGCCAGGAAGGCAGCTGGGAGGAAGACCTTAAAGCAGCTGGCCTGTGATTCATTCACTCTCTTTAATGGAGGAGAAAATATCCTTGGGGGATAGAAAACAAGGCAGGTGATTGGGTCTTATCCCCTTGTCAACTGAACCTTCAAGTAAATATACTAACACAAATTGTCAGGAGGATGAGATAGTATCTGTGTCCTCAGTGAAAACTGCTTATACTAATAACACCCAGAAGCCAGGAGACATGATTTCCTACAGAATGTCCCAGAAAAGTTTTATAACTCTTTGAAGTACAAAATGGAATATTTCGTAATTTAAATGTACTCCCTGGACGAGGAATCCCGTGACTCCTACTTGGAGACTCCATCTATTCCAAATAATTATTGATGTGGGAAAGACAGACCTGGAGGACAAGGCTTGAGGTCTCAGATGTCTCTCCACTTCATCCGAGGCTCCTGACTGCCTTAAAGTTATTAGGAAAGTTTGCTGCTGATTCCCACATCTGATTTGACAACCCAGTTCTTTGTGTTAGCTCTGTAACAACTACTGGGATATTATCAGAAAGACTCCAAAGTCAATTTGAAGAGGCTCCCAATGGGCAAAATGGAATAGCTTGAAAAATTAATAAGAGTAATAGCTGCAATGGATTAAAAAAAACATAAATCCATGAATTACTAATGATACTAATAACAAAACCAAATGAACAAAAACTTCTCTGGTTATTTCTGTAGCATATTATCCTTCCTTTGCTATACCTCAGGGTAATCACATAGTGGATGAGGGAACGTTTCTCATTATAGAAGTGTTCCAATGAATAAACAAAAAGGGAATGCTAAAATAGCACCATTTTGTGATACCTAATAGAGTAAGACCATCACCATCGGTGGCTGCCAACACAGCAACAAGAAGGAGACAACCAGAAGCATGTAACACCATCTATGAAGTATTCTTGCAAAAAAATAATAAAAATAAAAAATCCAAAATAACAACATTGTATCAAGCCTCTCAATCTAACTGCCAATTTACAAAAAAATATAGGGACAAAGAAACACGTTAAATTACCCCGAAGGCTCAGTCTACAAATTGCAAGGCAAAAAAACCCCACAATTCAGGGAGAACCTATAGATCAAGAGAACTTTAGGAGACCTCTCAACCCACTGCAATGTACAGCCGTTATGTGGATCTGAATTCAAACAACAAATGACAAAAAAAACCAAAACTCATAAAATAAACAGACCCTTGGTGAAGTGTGAATGCTGACTTGATATCTTATGTCAAGAAATTACTGTTAATTTTTTAGATGGGATAATGTATGGTATTGTGGTTATGTTTTTTAGTTAATATACGTAATTATTTATAGATGAAATGATATGATGTCTGATATTTACTTTAAAATAATCCTGTATAAGACAGGATGGTGCTGGTAAAACAAAACTGGTCTTTTTGATAGTCGTTTAAGTAAAATTATGGGTAAATCATGTTCATAATATATTTTCTTTACGTTTATATGATACAACTTAAATTTAAAAGCACAACACTGGGTGTTGTGCACAGAAATGACTGCAGGGGGTTAGGGTAGAAACACATGACCACTTAGGACACTATTGCAGAAATGAGACACTAGATGGCGCTATTACTGGGCGCTGGTGAAGAGGAGTCGGATTCTGCAGACATTCTGAAAGTAGAGCCAGGTGATTTTCTGATGGATATTATGTGACATGAGAAAATATTCTCATTATCTGTAGCTGGAGTTTAAAAAGTCATCATATCTTTCTTTTGTAGTTTTAAAATTTTGTTTAAAATTTTTAAAAGGAGCTTACTTATTAACCAGAAAAAGTTGATTTTTTTGTTTGTTCTCAAGATAATAAGAATTACTGAAAAAAACAGTAGTTCAAAGGCATTGTTATCTTTCAAAGAATGGGATAATATATTTTGGGGCTAAGATTTAGAGAATAAAGGCCCATAATCTCATCTAAAACCTTTGATGCCAGATGTTTCACAATTCAGAAAATTTCAGATTTTAGAAATGTAATATACAGCACGTGGAGTCTATTATGTAATCCTCAAACAGGGTCTGGGGAAATTCTCTTTAACCAAATGCATTAACATTTCTGCAGTAAAACATACGAATATTCATACTAAGCAAAATAAAGATCATAAATGGTCTTACATCAGATCTGGTTAGGCTTATTACCAATGGAGTTTGGAACTGGACTTAGGAAAACATCTTTTGGTTTTCAGAATCTTTTAGATTTTGGCATTGTACATAGGAATTTCAATTCAGGTTGGCATACATTTATTTAGTACCTACTATGTGCCCCTGATCTTGAGGGCCTTATACACCATGCAATGAAGCAGTAAATCAGCAACTTTAGTAGAAGGTGGGGACATTCAGGCAGTAGGAACAAGAGAAAGACATAAGGTTGTTATGAGTGGGCTGTGTTCAGAGAACAAAGTAGTCCAATTTAATTTGTTCTGTTTGAAAGAATGTAAGATTATATATTCTAATAAAGTAGGCAGCTGATGTTTGAAAGGTTGTATTTTGTCATGCTTCTTTAATCATCAGCACGGTACTTTTTATGAATATTGTGTGTGTGTGCATGTGAGAGAGATGGGGGCGGGGGAGGGGGAGGTTGGGGGTAATATTTCAAAGGTTAGGACCACTGGTGAGGCCTCAGAGAGTTTAACATTCTGGGTACTAAGTAGCCGGAGAGGCTCTCTGCATCATTAATGCAGTCCGAGATGACTAAGAACGTTCTGTGGGCTGGGCCCATTCAGCAGGAAGCATAATAAGACTTTGAGACTGTTCAGCAGCCTCCCCTCGTCCATGGAAGGTACCAGGGTATACCATGGAAGCAACCAGCTTTGGGGACCCTTGACTCAGACCCTCCAAGAACAGGACTACATTGAGGCAGTCTACTGAACTGAGTTCTGTTTCTTTAGGAAGCCACGGGAATTTTTCAGCACTGTAAAAGGAAAATGCCACTAAATCCTCAGCTTCACTGAACATGATAAGATGAGCGGTTTCCAAGCTTGGAAGGCCGTTTGGGCAGGAGCTGCTCTTACGAATTCAGTGACAGAGGAGGCTTGTTACCTCAGAAAGAAAGGGGTTCAGTGGTATTTTCACAACTGTCGTGGTTTTGATCGGCTACAGGATACGGCAGTCTCAGGGCTTGTTTCAGTCAAGGTGTATGTAGCAAGGGAGGGAGGATGGTGCTTGGTTGCTGCCATCAAGGTGCTGCCAGCCCGAGGAGCGACACAGGCAGCAGCTAGGTCTCACCCCAATACAGCTGCCATCAGCACCCAAACGGGGGCCTTTTTAACAAGCTGAAGGGTTCTTGGGTGCTGTGGTTTCCAGGTTCTAGAACACCCTTTGGTTTCCAGCTGGTGTTCATCCAGGACGTCTCAGTGAGACTCACGCAGTGCCTTCCCCCCACTGCCATCAGGAGCAGCACGGAGCTAGCGCACGTCAGAGAGCGAGCCGGGGCCCAGCACCAGCCTCACACTGCCTGTCAGGAAACTGAGCTCAAAGAGATGGATGGGACTGGCTTTCAAGGTGGGACAATCTGGGTTCCAGCTTATCTTTTCTCAACATCTCGATGCTTTTAGCTTCTGGTTAAAACTTGTAAGAAGAGGGGGAGGGATACATACCTTATAGTTTCGGTAGGATGAGGAATGATTAAATAAGGCAAGGTAGAGAACCTCTTCCCAGTGGCCTACAGTAATTCGAATTCCAGCTCTTTGACTCAAGGGCCTGCCGTGTTTCCATGCTGTGGTCATAGTTCTCTTTGAGGAATGCCTCTTGCTGGCTGGACTAGGATAAGTCACGTTCCCCTTCAAGCCTTGGTCACAGGGGTCAATACCATAAGCATTCACTACCTTACTCTGCGTGCCTCTGGGGACTCAGAGTCAACAGCAGAAGCAATTAATATATGGCCTGACTCCCGCTGAGCAAGTGTGATGGGAAAGTACTTGAGAATGAGCTCTGATGCTTACCACTTCACGCTTTTCCACTTCAAACCAGCGGGAAATTCCAGGTAAACTCTGCACCAAGTATAATGATGTTCTCTCCACCCAGAGACTCTACGGAATACAAAACAAATTAAGTCCCCAAGTGTCCTTTCTTTCTAGTTACTGAGCTATGACTAACGTCAGCCATTCAATTTGGTCAGGTTTGCTTATTTCTGTAGGCTTTTCTTTAGTATCCCTTCTAGCCTGTGGGCAATCCCTTCATACTCGTGAAGCCGTCACAGTTAAGATACCACTGACGCTGTGTTAATCATTCCCGTTCTGTGCTGCTGGACAATTTTTCCTTCACGGACTACATGGTCTACTTCAGACAGCAAGCTTAAAATAGAGTAATAGGCTACCATGTTACTTCTTTTGCTGGTTCTTTCAAATTCCAATGTAAACCCCCCTCACTCCTTAAGGTCTTGCCATTTTTATCTGGAAGGGGTAATATCAACAGCCAGTCAACACAGGTTTAGTCAAGAGCCAGTCAACACAGGTTTCCATCCTCACGGAGGAAAGGTCCATGAAGAATCACATAGACCCATCTTTCTATTTTAAAGAGGAAGAGGCTAAGCATCAAGGAGGCCATGTGACCCCACCCACCCTGGGGGATACATTCTAGTTCCCAGACCCTACCTACTAGAACTTCCGACTTCCTCACTGTGCCACATTTTCTCATGCCCATTTCAACTGCCATCATCCAGGAGGATCTGTATTTAAAGAGCTGAGGCTTCCTCTGGCCAGGAGAGCACCTCCATGACACATGAAGCCACAGCTGCCTTGGTCCTTGGTAAGAGTCACTGTGGATGACAGATTTCTCTTCTGTCAATCCCATTTCTGTGTCTATGCCTCATTTTTCTCAAGAGGATAATAAACTTCACAAAATCCCTGAAATAGTGCCACTTATTCCAGAACAACAGAAAAATGGGGGGATTTCTTCGTGTCAGCCACAATATACTGCAAGGAATATGGCAGAGTCCCCGTAACAGCAGTTGACAGTGGTGACAGGAAGGTGAGTGGCCAGGGAAGGGCTCAGGGCAAGGAGAAAGGAATGCTTGCAGCGCTGGGGGAGAGCAGAAGGAAGCAGGCAGGCACAGCAGCCGGTGGGAGGAGGACAGCACTTCTCAGAGGAGGTGACACGTGAGCGGAATGCTGAAGAGTGAGTAGGAGTTTGCCAGGCGGAGGGAGGGGGGAGCACGGCAGGCAGCAGGAAGCAGCCCGCGCAGAGGCCTGCAAGAGGCTGGAGAAAGGGAAAGGGCGCAGCAGGAGATGGAGAAGAGAAGTTCAGGGTTGCTGGAGCCCAGAGGGAGGGTGGGTGAGTGGGCTGTGGCACAGATGAGGCTTCTGGAAGGGCACTTTGGTGCCAGATGCCGAGGGCTGGAAGCCCAGGAACAAGGAGCCAGATTTATCATTATTTTCTAGGGGGACTGCTATACCACTGATAAAGTGATGGCCATGAGGAAATGTGCTGCAGCAGAAAGTACAAAGGAGAAGGTTCTAGAAGGTGTGGGTTGTAGTGGAGGGTCTGCGGGTAGTTCGAATGTGCCTGACTCCAGTGGATCTCACACTTTCTTTTCAGTGAACACAACTGCAATGAAAACTCTATCAGAAACTAATGATCGTTAACTGGTTTTGTGGGACACAAAGAAAAACGTAAGTCTCCAAAAGGACTAGAAAGCGATCACGAATCTTTTCAATGACATCCCGGTACGGTCTTCCAATAGTTTCTTTGTCTTGATAGGTAACCCATCAGACCTCCTTGCACAGAGGACTGCTCTGTGTTGAGGCCCATCGTGACGCTGCAGAATGACCCCAGCTTCCCCTTCTGATTGCCAGGCTGTGCCCCATTCCTGGAGCTACTGCTGGGAACTGACACACAGGCAGAGGCAATGAGGACAGTTAACATCAGAGGATCTCTGCTAACAGTGTGAGGAGGACCTTTTCCAGCTTAAGTAGAGACTCTGTGATGAAGGGAGCTAAGCCAGTTAACCCACAGCAATAGGTCTGTTTTGCATTCTTTGTAGGGGGGAATACTGTGACTAACCAGGGATCTACCTGGTCTCACTTGGTCAGTTATCAAGGAAAGAAGAGATGATGTACCCGCGGCACAATGCCCCAGTAGGGCCGTGAGCCAGCCCAAGAGAGCTCCAGAGGGCAAGGCTTATTACAGCTACTGAGAATGGACAACTCTGTACATGCAGGGAGTTTGTGGTTTGCTTTCATTCCATGTCTTCTCAGAAGTCCTAATGACACACCATTCTCACCAGAAAAAGCAGAAGATCGCACGGAACTCTTCCAAGGTAACAGCCGTCTACCGAACTGCTTCCTGTCTCAGAATCTTCGTCTCCCTGTCTGTCAAGCGTTTTTTACTCACTGCAGACTACTGTATCTGAGAACAAATATCCTGTGATCCCCACAGTTGGTTCAACATGAATGAGTGACAGGACTGAGCTCAACCGTGACATCTCAGAGATTGGTCGGAGGGCCACCAGCACTGTCACAAAGAAGCTGATTCCAGGCCTTCCTCTCAGACCTACTGAGTCAGGATTCCTGAGCTAAGAACTCTGCTTGGTTAGAAAAGCACCCCACGGCCCTCTGATATACCGTTGAGTTTGAGATCAATGAGACTCAATGATTTCTGGTCCCTTTTGGTTCTATCACTTGACTCTATTCTGTGTAAATACTTATCGTGGGCTTGTTCCAAAGAGCTCATAGGAAACTGTATATAATAAGAACGCACGGTACCTTGAATTCATTTTCTTTATCTTTAGTGCCTTTGTGAAATGGTCTGTCATAGCGGAATTTCCAGATGTGATTCACTTTATAGAAACTTTTGATGTTGTCCGGGACACCCTCTCTCTGCAGGACCTCTTGGCTCTCCGGGATGGGAGTCACGGCATAGATCTGCAAATCTAGGATTAAAAAGTCAAGGAGGAAACCCGACTTGGCAAACGCCAAGGAAATCTGGCTTGAGCTGAGCTGTGGCAGAGAACCGAGGCTGGGTAACAATCTGGTGTTTCCCCTGGGTCAAAGTCATTTAAAAAACCGCCAAGAAGGTGCCAAGAACTCAGTTCATAACAAATCATTTCTCAAACTACAGGCCTTGAACTAGTTTTAGGTAGGTGATTCTGACAAAGTATCTGGTTAAAATGTCCATACCTTGCGAATTTATTTATCACTAATTTTTTTTCTTCTTTCTTTTCTTGGTTGGGGGGTGGGTGGGAATGGCTTGGATCTTAGGTACTCAAAATTATATTATTCTAAACCTTGTTTAAGAGACAATTTTATCTTTAGTCCATGCATGGCCCCTCTTAATTTAATGTTTGTTTGTAAAATAATGTATAAATATCCATGCAACCATGACCAAAGACAGTGGCCAGTTCTGACAGTGATTTATATTTACCTGTGTGATGATCTGTGTCTCCAGCCTTCCCACACTTGTGGTATCACTCTCCCAAAGCTTGTACTGATAAGCAGAGTGTTTTTGTAGTTGATATTTTAAAAAGTACATTAAAGGGGTATCACAAGAATCACTGAACACTACATCTAAAACTAACTGATGTACTGTGTATTGGCTAATTGAATTTAAATTTACATTTTAAAAAAGGGGGTATCCTATTTACTTGTATATTTACCTTCTTCTCTTCTCATTCAAAGAAGGATAGCAAAATCTTTTCCCTTAATTTCTTGCTTCTGCTGCATTTTGTTTTCTACTTTGAAATGGTATCCATGATTATCAATGGGCCTTTCTTGTCTGCTCCCAGATCTTAAGTTAGGGAGGAGATAAAAGCATTCACGAAGGAGTGCTGGGGTGAATTCCCTTTGTCTCCAGTGCCTGGGTAATTTCGGTTGAGTTGTTCGTATTTAGATAACGGAAGTGTCAATTATATAGCAGTCATTAAAGGCTGTCCAAAATGCCATGGCCAAGAATTCCCCAAAGATATTAAGGTACCTCCTTCTCTGCACTTCCTTCCAGAATAAAAATATCAAGGGAAAAGGGGGTGAATGATATGTGCCGGTAAATCTTTCCACAGAATATGTTGGAGGAAAATTATTCTAAGGGAAATCACTAAAAGAAGCTTTAAAAGCAGGGTGGAGATAGGGAAAAGTTTTAATTAAAAGGAAAAAAAATTCTTTACCAGAATCCTTAAGGGATTTCCTTTCCACTGACACTGTGACAATAACTAGAACAATTCTGTTCAGAAGGAGCTAAGCTAAAATCAAGATGATGAAAGAGGGAGAGTGGGAACACAGCAAAGGGACCAGAGGCTTTCCTTGCAGGAAAATGCTCTGCGGCTAGCGGCCCATGGCTCTAACTGCAGTGCAGCCCGTCTAGGTGTGGATACACTGAGCTTCCGCCTGGAAGATGGTCTCGTCGGGCTGGTTGGCATGCTGCATGGCGATGGCGTGGGGGAACTCATTCAGCATTCTCTGTTGGAAGGCCTCCAGCCTTTCGTAGTCATGCCCTCGACACACAAACTCCTTATTCTGGAGGCGAAATAAACAAAGAATGAGAGCGACATAATTGAGTGCATTAATTACAGGGAGAAGCCAAAAAAGAAGACCCAGGCAGGAAGTGAGCACATGCCTCACATCTATACACTGTAACAGAAAAAAAACAAATGCAAAACAAACTGTAAAATTTGCCCAGATATGAAAAATGAGGGGCAAGGATCAGGAACTTTGCTCTCTACTGCTTTTGGTCAGAGCCGCCAGCACGTGCCGTTCCTCCCAGTTCGTGTGCTAAGGTGTAAAGAGGCACCGGGTTCTCAGAGCACCAAACCATGAATCATGTTCCCTCTAAATGCTAATGAGCACATGTGTTAAAGGGTTTTTTTGTTTTTGTTTTTGTTTTTTACTATAATCTGGGTAACAGAGTTTAGTGGATAAATTCTCAATGTGGAGGGAAAAAAAGTAAATGCGATCTCCAAAAACGCATTTTATTGCATTCTTTATGAAACCCGCAGAGATGGGCCTCCACACTGGATCGTGGCATGGAGGAAAGGAAGGCTGAGCCTGTTTGTATTCCCGCTCTCAGCAGGCCTGGCACCGGAAGCTTCTCTGCCTTCACCAACTCAGCTCGGCTTCCTGTGGCCAAGAATCTTATTTACTGGCCCAAACTGAGACTGAGGATTTTCAGAGACTTGCCAAATGTTGGATACATTTTTTAAAAAATTTTTTGTTAGAAAAAAAAATTTTTTTTTGTTGTTGTTGTTTGTTTGTTTTGTAAGATGTGTAAGTACTCTGCGGGCTGGGACTATCTCTCGTTCTGGTAGAAATGATGAAGGTTGTCCTTGAGGTAGGCTAGAGAGCTGGAAAGGGCGGCAGGTTTCCTTGAAGCACCTCATTGGTCAGGTTAGGTAAGAGGGAACTCGGCCAGTGTATCGGTTATGAAGCTCCAACAGCTGCAAACAGTCACCGAGGAGGCATTCTGCACGTATCTCACTTAACCCACCAAACCTGAGAGGCAGTCACTCCCACGTCCTGCCCCATTTTAGAATTGGGAACCGAGGATCAAGATCCTTCTGTACTTTGTCCACACATACTGTATTCAAGTTCAGACGTGGGGCCGAGGGCTGAGCTCTGTCTCTGCTGTACATGGCTGGCACAGCCAGAAAAAACTCCTAGTGGCTACGGGCGCCACAAAAGGTTGTACGTGATGTGCACTAAAGATCTTTAGGAGAAAGAGGGAGCGGTTCGTGGTCTGGGGAGCTAGCTAAGGCCCAAGGTTCTCAGCATTTCTCAGCCTGATGAGGTTCCTACCATTGCACAAATGCCCTGAGGAACAAATCTGAGCCAGGGGCAGGGGGCTGAGGACTGCAGCTGAGAAAAAGCAGCTGCGGGCAAGCAGAAGAAACAGCAGGGGGTGGGCTCTGAAAACCTGCTGCCAATCCTCACAAACCCCCAAGTCACAATCCTTTGGTAACACAGGCAAAGACGCACTACCTAGAAATTAGCACCCCCACACAATCCCATGTTTAAGACTTTCTACATAAAAGAAGGTATACCTTCTGATGCTATGTATTTTTTATTCTACTCAAAAGATAATAAATTTGCTTGATAAAATAAGACCAGGTACATATATCTATGGTGCATATTGCAGAAGTCCCCAAATAAATATCCAAGTACTCTAATAACTACAACCTTTTTAAGGCAATGCTTACATATTATAGCAGTTTATAAAACCAGGGGTTACTTTAAGCATATAATCATTCAGCGGTGTTAGGAAGTCATCCTGAAATGAACCTGGGGACACAATGGAGTTGTCAAGAAATGAAAAGAAATGAAGCATTTCCCCCATCAATACATTTTTTTTTTAATCACAGCTTTGAGATACAGTTCACATACCATAAAATATACCCTTTTGAAAGTTTTTAGTATATTCACAGAGCAACTATCACGACTGTTGAACGTGAGAACATTTCATTACCTCGAAGAGAAACTCATACCCATGAGCAGTCGCTACCTGTTTCCTCTGCCAACCCCCCAACCTCTGAAACCACTAATCTACTTTCTGTGTCTATGGGTTTGCCCATTCTGGACATTTCATACGAATGGAATCATACAACATGTAGTCTTTTGTGACTGGCTTCTTTCACTTAACATGTACTTAAGGTTCGTCCACTTTGTAGCATATGTAAGTACTTCATTCCTTCCTTATTGCTAAATATCCCACTGCATAGATATACCATATGTTGTTTATCCATTCATCACCAGCTGATGGATATTTGGTCTGCTTCTAGTTTTTGGCAATAGTGAATAATGTTGCTATGAACATTTGTATAGAGTTCTTTGTGTGAACATATGTTTTCCATTCTCTAGAGTATATACCTAGGAGTAGAATTGCTGGGTCACATTTGTTCACACTTAAATTTTTTTTTAATTGTCTTTTTCTTCTGAAAAGGAAATACCTATCTCTGGTAAAAACAAAACAAAACAAAAACCCAAACAGTAGAGAGCACACAATGAAAAGTCAATCTCTCATCCTTGACCTCGATCATTCTCTTCAGACAAATCACCACTTGGAGATACTCTGTGCACAAAGAGATGGTCCATTTTTCATGAGGGTAAAAAAAAAAAACTATTTAGATCATATGCTTATGTAAATGTATTAATTTATTGCTACTTCAAAAATTATCTTGGAATTGATCAATGAGGAAATCTTTAATGTTGATATTTGCTTGTTTTTTAATTGAAGGACAGACTAGAATCTGATTTCCTAAAAAGAGATCCAGCCCCATGATTCTGAAAGGTGTGGTGCCCTTTAGAAACCAATAGAGGGTGACCCTTCTCTTCGTTTTGAAGAAAATGCCATTTATATCTAGAAGAGCTGTTTTGAAAAGACTATTAACATAGGTTGATTTCTTCCAATCGACTTTGTAATAAAATTTATTTTATTAGCCAATTCAGTTTTCTACTTTGCTAAATTCTCTTTAAAATTGTGGCTCCTAAACTACTTCTGATTAAAAAAAAAAACTTTACACTTTTAATTATCACGGTTTCATTTACAAGATAAATGGGTCTAAGTCTAAGATACTTCACAGTGCACTTGCTAGCTGAACTCAGAATTTGATCAATATGACCACATTATGAGTACAATATGACTTTTGAGGGCCCCTTCCTCTATAAAAACGTATTAAAAGTCATACTGAGAGACTGATTTGGTATAGGGAAAAATAAATACGTAATCTAATGTATAATATATAAGTTAATATACATTATAACAAGTTCTTCAGCCAAAAAAACTCACTTTTTTCTTCTGATCTTTAAAAGAAATTAAAATACTTTTGTAGGCAATATTATGATTTGTAAACACTGTACCCTGAGTATGATAAGGAAGAAAAAGTAACCTTTTACTTTGCCTGATTTTGAGCCGAGAAAGGAAGGGGATGTGCTGCACCGGAGTCACGTCTGGACCTTCCTGTGGGGTCTCCAGCCCTCTGCGTTAGACTGTCCCCCTTCTCCCACCACGAGGACCTGGCTATGTACATCAGGCAGGGGGTTGCTGATGACAGCCCCAGCCTAGAACGTCCACTTTCAAAACTCAGTCTTTCAAAGTCAGCAAGTGTTCTAAACTTGTCTCTGTGTTTGATCCAGAATCAAGCTTTCCTCTGTCCTCAGGTCCATCTGCAGAGTCAGCTTTGTGACCATGTACACCAACATGCAGACTCCCTTTTAACCCAACAAGGAGATCTGACTCACGTCTGCATGGCACCAAAATACACAGTCACTTCAGTCACCCTGTCATTTGAGTGTCTGCTCAATGTAACACTAAAATGAATTTTTGCTCATGGGGTTTGGAAAATTTGGACTCTAGATCTATATTTAGTGTGTATGTATATACATATAAACTTTACATGTAAATATATGAATTAACAAATGCATATAAAACTCTCATTCTAAAAGGGAGACAAGTTAATGATTATTCAAGAAATAACAAAGTCCAATCTTCCTCTTCTCCCTCCTCCTCCAAGTACCCCCATCTTATATGTATTCATACGTGCTGGCAGTTAAAGCAGCATGCGGGACAACACAGCTACCAAAGCGTTTCTATGCTGAGATTCAGAGTTTGGAATGAATTCGCTCAATTTCTAAAGTATTCCCAAAACTTCTCCTCAGTCACGTGGGGAGGTACATTTCCTCTCCCAACCACTGTTTTCATATAAGTAAGTGTACGTAAGATTTTATACACTGAAGGGTTAAGATAAGCCTTCAAGCATGTAACATATGACTTGGCACAATGTAAAAAATGGTAAGAACAGAGTCAAGTATTTTATGATCCACAAGGTACCTTAGTGTCTGGAAGACTTACTTTGGTAGAATTAGTTTATACTAGCAATAAATGGGATCTCTTGGCTGGGTGATATTTACCTTTTCACAAAACCACTAACTGGGCTCTTTACGTGATTCTGGAGGGAGTTTCTCCGGGACGTGAGACGGCAGTGTTTTATGTCACCTGCAATGCCCTGTTGTTTTTGTCTCCTGCAAACTCTACGGAAATCACAGACTGAACAGAATAGTAAACAGCACAGGGGGCAGCTATAATGACCAAAGACTGCTCATCAGATACAGTGCATTTAGAAATTTAGAAAGAAAAATCAAACCATTGTTTGTTGGTTGGGAAATTATTCAAAACAAGGTATTCTAGATTTAGTATGGTGTCTGCACACTAAAAACATTAAAGGAAAATCTCTTATTGTTCTAAAAGGACAAAATGTCTTCAAACATCTTGGTTTTCTGGAGTGGCATATCTATTTTAGAAGTACAACAACAAATTAAATAGTGTATTAACTTACTCTTAAGAAGAATGGAAATTTTTTCCCATAAAATCCAACTCTGAAGAACTCTGGTTCAAGACGTTGCTGGTCCATAATCTTGTCATACAAAGAGGCTTCCATCATCTAGGAAAGCAGAAGAGAATTCTAAGAATTTTACCTCATCCTTCAGCTCTCCCTGTTTCTAGAAGAGGATACTTATTCTTTATGAAGACGAACTTAACTGTAGTGTTCAGTTTTCAGAAAAGAAGGTTTAACTCCCTTTCTGTGCTTTAAGGCAGGGATCAGCAAACTGATTCTGGAAATGGCCAGAGAATAAAAAATATAGGCCTTTCAGGCCATATGGTCCCTGTCATAACTGCTCAGTCCTGCCAGGTCCACAGGCTACAGCTTGCTGACCCTGCTTTTAAAGGATCAAATATTATTCCATGTTCTCACCAGAGAAAATAATTTCTATGCACAAAGCCTATCAAGAAAATATTTTCTTCACAATTAAAAGAAGATGAACATGAATTTAAAAAAAATGAACTATTAGAGGCCCAATCTTTCTGGAAAATTCTAGCACTAGATGTACTCACCTGTGGATTTGGTTCTTCTTGGTCATGGTAATTCAGGACATTTGGAAGGTGCAAGCTTGCACAGGAGGGACAGGGATAAACCAAACCCAAGGAGACCCATTGTGCAAAGTGCTGTCTGGGCTGAAAACTCTTAAGTGTATCTCTAACAATGTCGGCACTATGAGGCACATAAAGCTTATGGTTTTCCATTCATGGTATTATCATCCCCAGGGTTTATAGAGAAAGACTAATATTGCTCTTGAAAACTTCTCCCCCGCCCCCTGCCCCCAGTAACAGCACCCCAAAGAGCAGTTGGCATGAAGTGTAATGCTTTGGGTTTATAAAAATCGGAGTGACTATGGTACCCAAGGGCTCTCCCGGGTAAACACTGTAACCTCGCTTCTGTTACAGGGGGTGTATGCCAAGAGAAGCACAGACATGTTTTTATATAAAACCGCAGTGCCTGCCAGAGCTAGCATGATGGACTGAAGTTAAAACAAGGTTTTTTGTTTTTTTTTTACTCATTGGTTTTCATGTTAGGAGAAACATCGATGAACTTCTGGCATGAAATACTATACCAGCTCCTGCAGGCTGAGTGAGCTACTTGTGGGGTATGGGATTTTACGAGCTGTTAAAGGTTGACAATAGCATCTCATAAACCGCTACCTCAGAATTAAAAGGCAACATCATAATCTTCTTTCTATTTTAGAAACCCTGAAGAACTTAAGTGTGATAAGAGGACACAAAATCTCATGGCTCTGAAGAGTAAGCACTCAGAGAGCAAGAGGGACCCATCTGAACCTGAAAAGAAAAGAAGGGACAAAATGTTTGGTTCAGGAGCACAGAATACTGAACTCCCTGAGTTCTTGGGTACCGAGACCTTGGTTCCAGTATCGCACATAACACATGTTGCTACAGCTAAAGAGAGATGACATCTGTAGAATTTAGCCTTGAAGTGGTCAGAAATGGGTCAGCTAGCCATGTCTATGTTTGTGCAGACTGGGGGACTAAGAATGGTACATTGCGGTAGAGATCGGCATACAAGCAAGGTTCTCTTCAAACAGTACAGAGACTTCTCAGCAAACTAAAAGAATCAATCACGGATTAGATTGCACATTTCAGACGTGATGTTTAGAAGAGATCAAAGGCTCACTTCCATGGAATTAGAAGCCTTCGCTATTTCTCTGTATAAACAGCTGAGTACGCTGCAGAGGAAAGACTTCCCTTAAACAAGCTTTCTACAAGACAGGTCGGGATGATCACAGTTAGTTTTACTGAACGATACTGGAAAGTTAATGACAAAAGGATGCCTTTGCCTGATGAGTGCGCATCCAGGTTCCTTACCCTCATCTTGCTCAGGTTTCTGTAGTCATAATAACTCTCATACTGTTCCGCGATCTTCCGGCACAAGACGATGCCGTTCTCCCAACACTGTGGACAAACGAATGATACAAACGCTAATGGTCCCACAACATTCACTCATTTCCACCCAGAGGACAGGGTGGGACTGCTTTCAGATCATCAGGCCTTACTTCTTAATCTCTACCGTCTCCCTTTAATAGTACCACTGCCACTTTAAGCTTGATACCAGCATGCAATTAACATGTAAATTATTAAAAATCTTTAGGAAGTGAGAAAATATAATCCACCACAACAGGCATGAACATATGGTGTGGAAACATTTTCTGGAATCATTTCAGAATCATCATCTTGAAATAACTACAGTTCCACAATGGCCAAGTAGATGAATAAACAGGCCCTCGGTGCTAAGGGGGGAATTACCACTGACCCCTAAGGCCCAATTATCCACAGCTGGCATGCTCGAGCCCTTGCTTGGCTCAACTGCACTTGTAAATTGTGAGGATCTAACCCAGCTGGTTACTCTCAGCAGAAATGCAAAAATTCTTTCATCTAGCCCAAGGGTCATCAAACTTTTTCTGCACAAGACCAGACAGTAAATAATTTGGGCTTTGTGGGTGACACGGTCCTTGTCACAACTACCCAACTCCACCATTAAAGCACAAAAGCAGGCACAGTGAATAAGCGTGTCTGTGCTGTAATAACGCTATTATTATCTAGGAACACCGAAATGCGAATTTCATGTAATTTTCATCTGTCAGATATTCTTTTTCTTGCCATATCTTTCAAACACTTTAAAATGTAAAAGCAATTCTTAGAATGTGGGTGGTACAAAAATGGTGGGTGCTGAGCCATTTGACACACGGGCCATAGTTTGTAACCCCCGATCTAGTGAAAAACCTCTTTGAAGGGCCAAAATAAGCAGAACAGGGATTTTATAACAGCTTATCCTATAGATGGAAACTTCACCGGAGGAGGACACAAAGGCATTTCCTCGCTATTAATGTAACAAATGATATGTCAGGGTATTTAGATACATAATAAAGGACGATAGGAAAGAGGCAATTTCCTTGCATCAAGTAATGCAATTATGTTTTGTAAAAGAAGGACAGCCACTGTTTGTATTTTAGTCTCCTGTTTAACCTTGGCATTTTGGGAGATATATTTAAATCGAAGACACGTATCACCAAAGCATCCAAATGTTCAAATCAAATAAACAACTGTGGTCAGATTCTTAAGTTTTCCTAAAGGGTATTGTAAGCCCTTGAGGAGGGAGACAGAGTGGAGTGAGGTAATGGGCTGAATGGCATCATCAGGTCAGTGGGATCTTTTAAATATATGATGGGATGCCATAACGTTCTTTAAACAAAGTCAGTTTCATTTATCTTCCCTTACCAAAAAAGTGGAATGGGGCAGAATGAATGCTAATTTGGGGAGGTAGCTGAGGGGTGGTTTTTCAGAGAATCAAATGCCTAGGTGTCAAAACCTCCAGACCAGTGTTTCTCAAAGTATGGCCCCAAATTTGTACACACTGCAATGTCAAGTCCTTATTGAAGTCACAAAATCCCCTGCCTCATGCCAGACATACCCAATCAGAATGCCTAGAGGTGGGACCTGGGAATTTTAGCAAACTCTTGGGTGTTTTTAATCCTCATTAAAATCTGAGGCTACCTGGCTTGAGGAGGTGGACATGAAAAAACTATGAATGAAAGGAAACATGACACCAACACAACCGCCTTGGGAGAGACCATGGGTGGGGAGGGCTACTTACTTTGCCTCGGTCAAAATTCTGGATGATAGCAAGGTGCAGGTGCTCCTTGCGTTGCCATTCTGTCTGCATGGGGTAGGTCAGGAACTCCCGGAGGGGCCGATCCGACCACTCCAACAGCTCATCGTATAATAGGAGAGTATATGCAGCCTCTGAAAGTGAAGTAGGAAGGAAATGATCAAGACAGACAGACCCCAAGCAGCTTCCCCTCAAATGCAGCTGGCTTGGGGCAAATTGCAAGAAACATTTTTTGAATTTCATGATAATGAAGAAAAATGTTCAGAACAGATGCAAGAGCCAGTTCACAAGTGATGACTTCCCCCTGGAAGATGGAATTACCAGAGATTTGTATTTCATCTTTGGCTCCCTATGTTTCTCTCTTTCTCTTTTCCCTCTTTCTTGCCTCCTCTTCCTTCCCATCCCTCTTCCTTATTTCTACAACGCCTGTATGCTGCTGGCATCATAAAAATGTTTGAGGATATATTGTTGGAGCTCATTCAGAGAAATAGGGAGACATGCCTTTGACTGCTGGAGATGTTCACTGGTAAATCCCTTGGGGGAGACTATAGGCATCTTCCAAAGGGTGTGCTTAGGAAACAAGAAATGGTAATTAAATTCTTCTTGATGATAAAAGGCTGAAAAAGTTCTCTCTTTACAGAGAGGGGACTGTTGTGTGTTGTATGGTACGACCCTCAGTTGGCCCCCAAAATCTTCAGTAATGGTTACTGAAGTCATTACACGTCGGTGCAGTTGGGATTTCTTGGGAAAACATGTAAAGAGGTGGTATTCTGTATACACACGTGGAAATGGTAATCCGCAGGCTAGGCACAGTTCATAGATAGTGCCCTTAATAGAGTACTTGCCATTCTGCAGTTCTCTTCCTGAATCTTAACTATGGCCAAGCAGATCGAAAGGAACCAGAGTTCCACTGTCACTGATGAAGGACTACCATAATTATTTTTTTTCCTTTAATATTGTAATGGCCAACTCATTTATTAAACAGAATAAAGTAGACGAACCCTTAAGCTATTAATCCATTTAATGACCATCCCTGTACATCTCTTAAAGACGTAGTATTTGGTGCCTGGGTGGTGCAGTCGGCTGGGTGCCCGAATGTGGATTTCAGCTTGGGTCATGATCTCAGGGTCATGAGCTCCAGCCCCGCGTGGGGCTCCGTGCTCAGTGCAGAGTCTGCCTGAGAGTCTCTGTCCTTCTCCCTCTGCCCCTCCCACTCAAGCTCTCTCCCTCCTCAATAAATAAATAAATAAATCTTAAAAAAAATGTAATAGTAGCTTTTAACACAATATCAATAAATGGTCATTCTTAGTCTTCATTTATTTGCCTTAAGAGTAACTATACATAAAGCTCCAAAGTAGCAGGTTAAGTGCTATTACCACGATGTGGTCATCTCAGTGTGTAACATGAAGTTGTAATAAGAAAGGCCTGGGTCCCTATCACTTTTCTCTTGCCTTTTACTTGTGCAAGTCCTGTGAGGCACAGGCTCTGGCCTTTTATCTTCGTGATTACCTTTGGTGAGCTTAGTCTCCTGGCTTCAATAACTGCAAAAGCTTTCATACGCCACCAGCAGTCCCTTACTCCCCTCTGTTCAGTCTGCACACTGTTACCAGTCTGACCTTTCAACTGCAAAGGATCGTATTGCTCCCCTGATTCCAAGCAGCCAGTGACTCGCAGCAGCTAACAATAAATGTAGGTTTCTGAAAGGGACAGAGAAGGCTGGCCGCAATCTGGTCCCTACCAGCCTCTGCTCACATTTCCCAGTGTCCCTCCACATAGTACACATAAGATGGAGTTCACCGCTGCTTCTCCTGAGAAGCCTCCAGCCTCCATGGCTGGAGTCCTTTGGCCCCATCATAGGCTTCTGCCGAAGGAAACACAACGCCTCCCCATCCGGAGGCAGCGGTACGAGAAAGCTGCCCATGCAGGGACGGAGGCACCTTCCGTTTCATGGACACTTGCCAAATTCTACCTTGTGGAAGGTGAATGTGACGCGGACGGAGGAGAGTATCCAGGGTGCTGGCTAAATGGGCAGTTGCAGAAACAGAGCTGAATGGCCACACTGTAGGTTGCCAGCCATGAAGACTGCTTTTGATGGGACAAGAATGCTAGTAATAATGGTCAGATGGGCGCTGGATCTGAGTAGCTTCTAGTTTCCTGAGATCTCCTGAGATGACTGCCTGATCTTTAATTCCTCACACAGCCTCATAACAAATGCCAAGCATCTAACAAAGCCCTATGTGTGTCCTTGTTCCTCTGTCTACATGAATAATCCACAGTTCCCTTCATTTACCAGAGGTGACACCTGCAGGCCCTCAAAGATCTCTCCTTCAAGATGTGGCCCTGTACTGCTGAATAGCTCCTTTTTCTCTTAATACACAGCTCTGGAATGATCACTTTTGTCTCTCAGATTTCTTTTGTTTCTCCAATACCTGAGATTTCAAAAAATACCCTTGCGGCTAATCATTTCACAGTGAAAAGGATGAGAAGAACCAAGCAAACCCCTTCCCCCAGCTGAAACCTTCAGCTGCCCACAGGTGGTGACTGAAAGAGCTACGAAGGTCAAATTCATGGAGCCAGAAAGTAGCATGGTGGATGCCAGGGACCGGGGGAGCAGAAAATGGGAAGCTACTGTTTCATGGGTACACAGTTTTGGTTCGTGCCTATGAAAAAGTTCTGGAGACCCGGAGCGGGGATTGTTGCGCAACCATGGGAATGTACATCGTGCCAACAGACTGTACACTTAAAAACAGGTAAGACGGTAAATTCTGTGTTACGTATATTTTACCATAATAAAAAAAAAAATTACAAGGGTGGGGGGCAACAAAGTGTTTTTAGTCCATCTCAACTGTTTTCCAAATCATGCTTGCCCTGGGGCGGTCCAGGGACGAGGGGTAGATGGGGAGTGGGTATGCTGTCACCAAGTCTGGGAGGGCAAGCTGGGATTGGCAAGACATCGGAAGAATGGTGACATGGAAAAGCGTGGAGTAAGTGACACCTGTCTCAGAATCTGATTCAGGAAAACGATGATGTCTCTCAGGGGTCAATGGTGTGTGCGAAGGAAGCTATAGAAAATTTCCACAAAAGCAAACAGATATACCCTTTGAGGTATGACCAACATAGGACACTACTGGGGCAGATTTTAAACACATTAGCAAACTGTAGATGTTTTATTGCAATACATCAGATATTTATACTTCTGCATCTTAAGACAACAACAGTATGTACTGAAGAAGGAAGAATGAATCACATCGCAAATTTCCAGCAGTTTTTAAAAAAGTACTTAGAATTTTGAACAAAAGGCACCGCCACATAATTAAACATGGGCCATCTCACTCCATCATCGTGACAAGAGTATAGTGAGGACACCCACATGCGACAAGAAAAAAAAACACAAGAAGATAAAGGATGAATTACGAAAGGAGAGTACTGTCACAAAAGGCTGCAAAGGGTTAAAGCCATTTAAACAGAATGCTCTAAAGATAGAAAAGTTTCCCCATTAATTTCACTTTCTTCAAGGACACACAAAAATGAGGACAGAGGAGAAATGAGTACAATGTGGCAGGTGAGGAGGACTTATTTCTTATGACTTTGGGGAAAATAAATACTGCAAGTTCAGTAAACAAATTAAAGAAAACCAATTTGCCCATTTCTAAGATATAATCAGACAGATTTGGACTCTGTTTCAGGGAACAGTTACATAGCTTGTCCTTAGTTCCCTCCCTCATTTCTTTTTTAATGGACTTTAAAATAACTCCACTAGGTGGTTTTCTTTGCTATAAAAACTAGCTCAAAATGTGGCTACTAACTACTATAAAAATGGTCATTTAAACTCTCAGATAACATACCTCCAAAATCTTAGTCTATTTAATAAAAACCATCAGCACATCTGTGTGAAGAGATTCTGGGGCTTCCTTAGTGATTCAGGAATTATATATATATATATTTAGGAATTACCAATATTGAAGGAAAAAAATTTCTTTAGGTTTTAAAATTTAACTGAGTAAATTTATTGGTGATGCGTTTATTTAAATCTCATGTTGCAGGGGTGCCTGGGTGGCTCAGTTGGTTAAATGTCAGACTTTTGGTTTTAGCTCAGGTCATCATCTCAGGTCCTGAGATCCAGTCCAGTGTCAGGCTCCACACTGGGTGTCAGGCCTTGAGATGCTCTCTCTCCCTCTGCCCCACCCCCACTACTCCCACGCGCATGCATTTGCCCTCTCTCTCTAAAAAACAGAAAAAAAAATCTTACATGGGGGTGCCTGGGTGGCTCAGTGGGTTAAAGCCTCTGCCTTCGGCTCAGGTCATGATTCCAGGGTCCTGGGATCGAGCCCTGTGTCTGGCTCTCTGCTCAATGGGAGCCTGCTTCCCCCCACTCTCTGCCTACTTATGATCT
The DNA here is from genome assembly GCF_963455335.1 of Martes martes. Taxonomy (NCBI): domain Eukaryota; kingdom Metazoa; phylum Chordata; class Mammalia; order Carnivora; family Mustelidae; genus Martes; species Martes martes. Next base: position 71,119,639 of record NC_137899.1, read on the forward strand.
CTGTCTGTCAAATAAATAAATAAAATCTTTAAAAAAAAATCTCACTGGCTGGGCACTAAAATGAGAACACTAAGAAGAAGAAAACATCATCTCTGTCTTCAAGGAGTTCACCCTTTAATTGGAGATACTTCTACCTACCTATGTATGCATAGAAACACACACAAACACACGCACACATAACACACCCCTTATATAACTATTAAAAACAATGTGGTGGGGCGCCTGGGTAGCTCAGTTGGTTAAGCGGCTGCCTTCAGCGCAGGTCATGATCTCTGGGTCCTGGGATCAAGTCCCACATCAGTCTCCTTGCTCAGTGGGGAGCCTGCTTCTCCCCCTGCTTGTGCTCTCTCTCTGACAAATAAATAAATAAAATCTTAAACAAAACAAAACAAAACAACAATGTGGTCAGTGCTTTAATGAAGCCTGAAAAAGGTGAAAAAGAGTTGGAACCATGCACTCAGCCCATGAAAGAGGGATGGGGGGCGGGGCATGGAGTTGCTGTGGGAAAGAAAGGGGAAAAGAATTCCAGGAAAAGATGATAAAGACACACGCCCTGAAGGATGAAGGAAATGTAGCCCCGTGGTAAGATGAGGCTGCACAGGTTGGTAATGGTTTTATCATGATGGACCTTGCATAAAGAGCTTGAACTATTTTTTTTCTTTTTTCTGTAGAAGATACCAACTGACAATGGTTATATCTGGAGAAGGGGCTGGTAAAATTGCCTTACAGGGCCAGGCAGTAAAACATTTATAATTATAATAATTTCTAATCTGGCTTACAGGCCATATGGTCATCGCAACTATTCAGTTCTGCCTTTTGTAGGCGCAAAAGCGGCCACGGACAATGTCCGCGTAAGTGGGTGTGGCTGAGTTCTAATAAAACTTTCTTTACAAAATCAGGTGGCTGGTCTGCAGGCTGTAGTTTCTGTCTCCTGTTCTGGTGCTAATTAAGAAACAGCGCAGGTATGTGATGAAAAGGCCTAACTGAGGCACCATGAGTGGGAACAATGAAAAGGACATGGCTTTGAGAGACTGTTAGGAAGGGAAATCACCAGAAATACCAAAGAGCTCAGAGATACCAAAGAGCACATCAAGGTCTCCACACTGAGAAACAGAGATGCATTAATCAATACAGGGAAATTGTAGCTGGAAGCATTATTTAAAATCTGGCCACACAAGGACCATTTCAGAAAGGATCACTTTCTTTTATTTTTCTTATTTTTTTTAAAGGTTTTATTTATTTATTTGACACACAGAGATCACAAGTAGGCAGAGAGGGAGGCAGAGAGAGAGGAGGAAGCAGGCTCCCCGCTGAGCAGAGAGCCCGACGCGGGGCTCGATCCCAGGACCCTGAGATCATGACCTGAGCCAAAAGCAGAGGCTTAACCCACTGAGCCAGCCAGGCACCCCGATCACTTTCTTTTAAAGCTGGAGAAGAGGCCACAATTCAGGAGTTCCTGAGAAGAACAGTGTGGCCAAAGACTCAGATTTATAGTTCCTACACTCAGTTAAAGGGTTCTTTTCTGGTTACGATATGTGAGCTCTTTGTATCGTATCTTTCCCCCACTAAAAACCCTAGGCAGGATATATGAGGCAACTCTTGGAGGACTCTGAAGAGTAAATGAGAGAAGGTGGGCAGAGTAAGAAAATCAATACTCAAAGAATGACCATAGAATAGTGAGTTCACGGTTTTTATTTTTTTGCCTTTCATATCTCCTGGCTTCGCTGTCCTGGTCTCCGGGAACTACAAAGGAAAACGGACATAAAAAGCTCCCCAGGAAAGCTCCTCCGGTCAGAGGACTGAGAAGAGAACCCTCCTGGGGTTTGGAGTCCTTTTGACCCTTCTAGCTTCCTTTGAGTCCTGGGAACACAGTGCAAAGCTGCAGAGTGCACAGCGTGGGCATCACTGGCAGCAGAGGCGTCCACGGGCTTTTTTATTTCGGTGCTTGGCCCCCAGGAAGACCAGCTGTAGGGAATGCATCACACTGTAGGGAGGATCAAGTCTTGGCTTTGACTAATTTGCCTCAGATTAAGTGAGAGTGCTAGGAAAAGGAGCCCTTGGGAGATAGTAAAAGTGAGGAAGGTCACAGAGAGAAAGGGATTTTTAAATGTTGTGTACAATGTCCTGAGGTCACTTGCAAGCTGCACGTATATTGAACCGACCAGAATCAACATAACAAAGATTTTGAGACATGAAGTATGGTACAGACCACTGGTTTAGGTCCCAGGCTCTCCCTGGGTGACATATATGTAGGACACACCAGAACGTATGGAAAGGCTTTGAAAACTAAGCTGACATTGGAATCACAACATTCAGTAGGTGGTTTAGGACTTGAGGTTTGAATCTAATTGGACTGTCTGCTGAAATTTAAAAAACCCTCTTTCTCCAGAAGGTTTCAACAGAACCCAGAGTCTCATAATATTCAAAATGCTCATGAAACAACCCCAAATGACTTGACATTCAAAGAAACAGGATAACCAAAAAAATTTCAAAGGGAAAAGGCAATTAACAGATGCCAACCCCAAGATTCAGTTGTTGGATTTACAGAAATACTATGAAGAAGTTACTATAACCATGCTCCTTTAAGTAAAAGTGAACACTCTTGAACAGAAAGATAAAGTTTCCTATAAAGAAAAAGAAACTAAAAAAAAAAAAAAAAAAGAAAGAAAAGAAAAGGAAAAAAGCAAAGGAAATTTTAGAAATGGGTAATACAGTAACAAAAAATTTCACTGGAAGGGCTCAGTAGCTGAATGGAAATGGCACAGAAGAGCCAATCGACTTGTATATGGATCAACAGAAATGATCTAATTTGAACAAGAAAGAAGAAAAACTGGGAAAAAAAAATGAACAGAGACCCAAGAATTTACAGAATACCAAAAGGCCTAACATTCATGCCACTTGTAGTTCCAAAAGAGGACCAATGCAGAAAATACATTTGAGGAAATAATGCCAGAAAACCTCCCAAATCTGGTGAAGGAAATAAGTCTATAAATTCAAGAAACACCGTGGACCCAGACAGGATAATCTTAAAGAAAGCCATGACCATATACATCATAATCGAACTGCTAGTAACCGAAGATAAAGTCTTGAAAGCAACCAGAGAAACTTACACATTATACACAGGGACACAATTTTGGTGACTGCTGATCTTGCATCAGAAACCACGGAGGCCAGAAGACAGCAGAGCAATGTTTTCCAAGTACTGAAACAAAAGAACTATCCACCTAGAATTTGATATCCAGCAGATGTATCCTTCAGGGATAAAGGCAAAACAAAGACTTCTCTGACGAAGGAACACAACGAGAATTCTTCATCGCCAGGTCTACTTTTTTGTTGTTGTTCTGTTTTTGAAGATTTTATTTATTTATTTGAGAAAGAGAAAGAGAGACAAGAAGAGGGAGAGAGAATCTGAAGCAGACTCTGTACCAACCACAGACCACAGAGCCCTACTTGGGACTTGATTCCACAACTGTGAGCTCATGACCTGAGCGGAAACCAAGAGTCGGCCGCCCAGCTGACTGAGCCACCCAGGTGCCCTTCACCACTGGATCTACTTTAAAAGAAATATTCTTTAGGTTGAATAAAAATGATAACAAAGAGGAACTGAGAACTTCCATGAAGGAAGAAAGAGCAACACAAACAGTAAATATATGAGCAACAAAGACAGACCATTTAATCCACTAAATTCTTTAAAATAGGTATGACTGTGGGGGTACCTGGGTGGCTCTGTGGGTTAAAGCCTCTGCCTTCGGCTCAGGTCATGATCCCAGGGTCCTGGGATCGAGCCCTGCTTTGGGCTCTCTGCTCAGCAGGGAGCCTGCTTCCTCCTCTCTCTCAGCCTGACTCTCTGCCTGCTTGTGATCTTTGTCAAATAAATAAAATAAAATCTTTTAAAAATAAAATAAAATAGGTATGACTGTTAACGTAAAAATGATGGCATTATCTGGTGGGGTTTTCAATGTATGCACACATAATACGTAGGGGAACTACAACATAACATTATTTAACTTGAAGTGGTAAAATACCAACTGTAAGTAGGCTCCAAAAAGTGAGGTATGTATTTTGTACTCCCAAAAGCAACCTCTAAAAAACAATGCCAAGAGACATAGTAAAAAAGCCAATAAATTAAAATGGAGTACCTGAAAAATAGGTCCAATGGAAAATTTCCATTATAAAGGACAAATGCTTGAGTTCCAGCTCTAATTATACAAAGCAAAGGACGGACCGTGTATGATACACCAGTGTCCAGCCCACTCTCCCCAGCCTGAGCCAAACGACAGAATTACCTGTGAAGTTTTGCGCTTTGAGATGCAGATCATAGAGTTTGTGGATGTAGCGTATATACATCTCTTCCTTGTTTAGTTCAGTCTTATAGAAGTTCTGTAAAAAAGAATACAAGTATGGATCGTTCCTCAACAGTCAGGTTTGCAAACAGCTGCTTTTTACTCTGTGAAGTTCCGTGTTTGGAACTACAAGAATGGACACATTTTTCCATACAAATGTCTTTTTAAAAATTAAGGAAGGAGGCCCAGTGATATACTCTTAATGCAACACTATGTTAAACATTACCTAGCAATTTATTGGATAAGTTGGTAACACTTGGGGAACATTACTGCCAGTGACTCACATTTATTTTGTATTCTATTATTTTTTTGTTAGTTTTACTGCCTAGTCAACTAAAAAATATATTAAAAATAACATAATAGATTAATCCACTTGTTAAATCCGAGCACTGATATTCCAAGCATAGCTTAATTTCAAATTTCAAACATATTTTGCTCTGAAGAAAAAAAAGTTTCTAAGATCTATATAAGTAAGGATGAGTAAAAATAATGTAAAAGCATTTTTTCTTCCCCTGAAAAATCATGTAAAAGAGGGTAAATGAAAATGCTCTTTTTTGGTAAGGTACTATTCAGAGTTTCTTACTCATGCTGGGGTCTCAATACTTCCAGGAAAGGGACTGTTAACAAGAGATTTCAAACTATTATTAGAGGGGCATGCTTACTGAAAATATTTTATTCTTTTAAAAAGTATCTGGAGCTTACCAATCTTCCCCAAAATGTTTTAACGTTAGTTATGAAAAATTCAACTCTGACTTACCTGGACCCATTATGTTGGGTTTTCAAGGGTGTAAGCTATAAACACCCACATGTACTCCTCTACCACATCGTACAAAATACCTTAGCCCTCACTGAACTTAGTAAACAGGAAGAAAAATGTACATGACACGAGGTTCCAGCAAAAGCAGGACACTGTGAGGTTCTAAATGGGGCACATTTTGTTGGCAGATCATTTGTGCATTATGAAATCGCTGCACGAGCTCTCTGAACTACCATCACTATTGTTGACTGATCGTGGCTGGTATGGGGAAGGGAAAATGAGAGGCGATACGGGGATAAATCTGTTGGCCTGAAGGAGTGACAGGTCTTCTTTAAGGGGGAAAGATCAGGAATTCTAAAAATCTTTGGAACTGACTGGCTAGACAGGGCTCTGGTGATGAACCAAACCAGCCAATGTGGCTGCTTAAACTGCACTTGGCTTCAAGCCCGAGGACCTTCTGTCAAATGTACCTTCTGTCCACTACCTAATATTGTCTATTCTTCCATATGAGAACTCTTCTTACCTTGAGGCACTGACATTTAGTTGAATGCATCATAAAAAATTTTTTCTTCCAATTTATACCATTATCCTCCCCCTTTTCCTCTTGTCTCCTATAGATCTTGGCATTCCTTAAAAATCTAAGTAAATAATGCTATTCGCATCTCTCTTATTATGACCAAAATAATTTTAATTAGCAAGAACTGTTGTACCGTAAACACAAGTCTAACAACCCCACAGCAGGCTTTTTACATTATTAAGGGATGATTTGCTCTAATAGCTTTTTGGTAAGAAGCAGCATTTTTTTTTTTTTTTTTTGAGAACAAAATAAGTGATCACTCTGTAAATGAATAATTCTCCTTAAAAAAAAAAAAAAAGAAGAAGAAGAAGAAAAATCTCTCCAGTCAATAGATGAGAATTTTTCACATATGTCTGGCAAAACTTGTGACACAAAGAACAAAACAATAATTACATTTCCTAGTATGAGTCATGTCAAACATTATGCATTTTTACCAATTTAACACTACAGTTTAACTTCAATCTTGTGAAGGAAGCCAGAGCTCTCCTGAAGACAATCTGGAATTAATCCTTCCAAAGAGTTAAGGAAAATCTCTAAGAGGAAGTGAGTACCTGAAGAGAACCATATTACTACTAGAAAACATCAAGCACTTTCCATATGGACTAGAAGCTAAAAAGATTAGCTTCAAAGTTATATATTTGGCACTTTGATAATAAGCATTCTTGTGCTAGTTTGAAATTAGAACAGCTTTCAAAATGTTAACATTTTGGGGGTTCAGTTGGTTAAGCATCAGCCTTTGGCTCGGGCCATGACCCCAGGGTCCTGGGATCAAGCCCCATGTTGGGCTCTCTGCTCAGTGGGGAGTCTGCCTCTCCCTCTCCCCCAGTGTATGCTCTATCTCACTCTCTCTCTCAAATAAATAAACAAAATCTTTTAAAAAAATGTTAACATTTTCTATAAAGACTGTTCTTGGTCAATGCAAAGCCAAAAGGATAAATTCTTTGTGTCAAGTGAATCCTACTGGGGCCACTGATTTTATTAGGTCTCTGGCTTATTCCTACTGGGGGACTACACGTATTTTAGGCAGAGCATTCATTCCTTCATCCAGGGAAATGATCTCTTCTGCTACACCAACTGAGGAAATGAACCTGGAGTCTGCATGTAACTGTTAACCTCCACACGGAGGGCACTGTGGAAGAAGATGGAGACAAGGGAAGAAGATTCTTCTGGAAAAAAGTACAGGTTGTCCTTTGAGGTTATTTATGAAACTTTGTGGTCAGTGTTGGGGAAAAGCCAGGGTTAAGCTGATGGACTAAGAAGATTAAAAGTGACAGAGCACTGGGCTCTTCTGCCCAAACACTGATGGCCAGGTAGGGATATAGAGGCAGCTTGGGCCGAGGCTCTCGAATGTGGTAAAAGGCTGGCAGCAGCAGGCAAGACACTGGGGAAACACATGCAGGAGACTTAAAAGTGGTAATGACGATGCTCAAACGTTAGACATGAGAACTCAGATGGGAGGTGAGTGGGCTGACCTCGGGGGTCTGGTCCGGTGGCCTGAGGTCACTGTTAGGTCTGATGACAAAAATTATGTCAGAAAATGTACCACAAGATGGGGCCGGATAGAGGACTCTCAGGTCTCACTATTTCTAGTGACTGATTTCGGAGGTGGAGATGTGGGACATGCGTTCACAATGAGGAACAAGCCGCGGGTATGGTAAAGAAGGACATGGACATCTACTTGGAGGTGAGCCTGAGTGCAGTGAGGGACACAGACTAGGGAAACTGGTAACAAGGGAGCAGAAGTCCTGTGCTTCGACAAGGGGCTGTGAAGGGAATAAACAGAGCAGACTGGAAAGACTGAAGCTGGTGAGCGAGGACAAGACAGATGAGAGTGGGGGCAAAAGACACTTCCAAGGTGCCGGCAAAGAGAGACCCCGCAGGGCGTGTGAGGGATTCCGACCATCAGAGTCAGGAGAAGAACGTCTATACAAGGACTCAGAACAGCTGTGAGGTTTCAGCTATTCTGCAACATACGAAAAAGAAACCTTGGCTCTCACAAATTTAGACCTGAAAGCAGTCACATATTTCTGTATTTCATATCTGACTAAGGGAAACTACCAAAAGCATCAATATATCTGATATTAAAATGTAAAAAAAAATGAATGTCTCTATGTATGGTCATTTTTCAGCTCTGGGGTGAGAATACCATCCTATTTAACACTTAGGGATGAGACATTTTAATACAATTGAGTGTTCCAGGACAATCATGGTGTAGCCTGTTTTCCTTACATAATATTTAATTTTACTCCTAAAAAATGTTCTCTTTGGGTGATCAATTAATATGCTTATCTTAGTTATGATGCAAAACTTCATGAGCATGGTATTAGACACTTAATTTGCAAACAAGCTAGAGAGTGAAAATTAGTATGTTAAACAGAAACTGTCATTTGTTCACCAAAGAAGAGATGACTAATATTCATTAAAATGTAGAATGAATATAAAAACAAGGACAGAAACTGTCTACAGAGAAGTAGAAAGAGCTCTATCCAGGGACGTTGTGCCTTTTTCTAGGAGAGCCACAAAAGACTCCCGGAGGGTAAAGCGCCACAGGATGGGAGGGGGCATCGCTCTCTGATCTCACAGAGCCACGGGCTACACGCTGGGGACCTTCTGCGACGTTCTGGTTGAGCATTTTGGGGGATTTAATTCAACCTGAAGCTCGCTATGCTTCTTTTGAAAACACTTCCAAGCTCTTCTAAGAAGCATCCAGATAAAAACACATTGTAAACTAAAAACAATCGAAACAGTATTTCTGTGAACAAACAGAACGATTCTGTGAATCAAACGTTAGGATACAAGGAGGAAGAGAGGAATAGTTTACTAACCAGAAGGCTAACCGTGCAGCCAATCTTTTTGCCATCTACCTCTCCCATTTTCATGCAGTCCCTAAAACAAAAAGCAAGAGTCAGAACTTAGAACTTCCTTCCTAGGGGCAAACACAGTTTCTTCCATGGGGGTGGGACTGGGGGAGGGTAGGGGGAAGTATTGTCAGAGACCGGAGGCAATTCGCAAGTTGCCCTTGAGAAGGGGGCTCTGGGGACTAGCGGAGCCGCCCCAGGCTGCAGGGTCTCAGGTGAGACACTCCTGAGCACCATTTCTGCTGCTCCTTCTCAATAGACAGGCTCCCCACCCCCATCCCCCAGAAGGAGGAGTGAAGATGTGTTCTTATACACCTTCTTCCAGAGGGGTGGGAAGTAACTGGAAGCCTGGCCATCAACAACAAGAATGAGGGTTTCATTCTTAAAAGGAAAACACCGCGCATTGAAGGGGATGAACTGCTTTAACAGTTGAGATAATTTAAAAATCAAAAAATTGCATCTATGAAAGGTAACAGTGTGCACTTCACATGCCACCTCCCCTTTCATTTTTTTTTTACCCCCCTTTCATAAGAAAGCAGCCTGACCATACAATTCTCGTTTACACTGTCTTCACCCTAAAACCGAAAGATTTGCTGGTGTCAATGGCTGAGTCTAAACACCAAAAAAGATCCCTTTACTCATGGGACTCTGAGAACCTTCTCAATTCACTAAGACTTTGAAAGAACGGTCCACCAAACAAAAGAGAGAAAAGGGGGGAAAAATGAACTAAAAACTCCGAACCAGCTAGATAGGTCCATTATCTTACTGCACAAGGTACTGTGGGCTGATGATTAACTCCAGCAGAAAGTTGACTGGATCCTGACTCTGATTTCCCAGCTGGAGCACAGCATACCCGAGAAGCAGGGGACTCAGCTTACCTGTAATCTAACAACCTCTCCATCAGACGAGTTACAGTGGCAATTAATGAAACGCCACTTTCCCTCCATGTTTCCCGCTCAATTTTCTTTAATAGACTGGAAAAGAAAGAATGCAGGGCATTTTCAACACTTATTTTTATCAGTCACCATGACAACCATCTTACTTTCATCAGTACCTTAAATGCCTTAGCAACCACTCCAACATCGCACAAGTAGCACGATTTGCAAACAATGTCTTACCTAGGATAGGGACCAAATAGCGGAATTCTAATCCAGGAAGCATTGACAAAGCAAATTGATTTTCAGATTATCCAAGTCATAAAATACGAACACATGCATATGATCATATTTTCAAACTATACAAGCACCCCAGAGCTCCAAGACATTCTCCCCTAGCTTCTCTCCTACACTAGCAGAGGCGTGAGCCTTACCACAGCAAATAACACCGCGAAGAGAGAAAACAGGAGTACCTCTAAGTTTACTTTGAAATAAGATCTTGCTGTTATTCACATAAAAATGTTTTCCTACCTCTCGGTGGAATGCATCTTCATCCAGGCAATTTTACTGCAATGCAACTGCTAGAGGAAAATCCTTGTACAGACGGTATGACGTTTTGCGTTTTTTCCTTTCCCTTCACATTTGCCCACTCAATACATATTGTACTATCTGTGCACTCACTCAACAGTTTCATTCATTTTGTCATTAATCACAGGGGATTGTCTATGAGGCTGTTAGAGCAGGTTGGTGACAAGTACTGAACCACAACTCTCCTCCTACATTTTCCCTAATCTTAAGCACCTTGGAGCAGAGGCACTAGGTAAACACAGAATCACAACAACCTGAATAATTAGGATCTGTTTGACTTTCACTCCTGCCTCTTGGCAAATTAAGCATACACTTGGCAAAGCCTTTATGACTGAACTTTCCCCAAAGGATAAAAGTAAGAACAGAGGCATGGCAATGGGAGGATCCTTCCCCAGCCCTCCGCCTTTAAAGATCCTTTCTGTCTAAAATCGTTTCCTTTTCATCTTGGTTTTGGGATTACCAGAGAAAGAAAACACTTCTCACAAGCACAACCTAAGCCAATCACATATTGTGCTTAAAGCAGAAACAAACACTAAAGAAAAAAAGCTATTCTGCCAAAACTAGCTAGTTTCCTTCCTCCCTCCCTCCCTCCCTTCCTTTCTTTCTTCCTTCCTTCCTTCCTTCCTGGTGCTATGTTCTTTCCCAATTTCTCTCCCTACTTCCTCTTGCTGTTGCCTTTCCAGAGCCCAGCCTTCTGCCTTGTCTCCTCATCTGTTGCCTATGTATCCCCGAGCATTCGTTTCCTGGGTTATTCTGAATTGCTTCCTAGATTAAGTGGGGGGAGGGAGGGAGAGAAGTCCTATACCATGGGATGGAGCTTGCTCTGACTAATCTGCCAGGGATGGTCCCCTCGTTTGTTTTAAGTGAGTTTTCTTTTAAAAACCCTCTGAACAGCACCTGTTTCAAGCTTAAATGCCAAACTGGTCTCGAACCAAGTCCTCAAATGCAAATCTGCCTGCCAAAGCAGTGCAGGGTGATGTAGAAATTTCCCCAAGTGACAGCCCACACCTCATATACTTTATAGGCTGAAAAACAAAGAACTCAAGTTAAGTAATAATTCTAAAAATATAGGGAGACTTCTTTTGCAGGCATGAATTTCATTAATTTGCACAGCCTCCTGATGCAGTCAGAAATCAGAGCTCCATAAACCCTCTTGGAAGAAGAGGCACACCTCTGCAGCGCCCGCTTAACCTTCAGGAATCCCAGCCCCAAATGGCAGGACCAAGTCTAGACCCCGATCCATCCGCTCTCGCAGCCAGGCTTGTTCTTTCTATCGGGAAGCAGGTTCTCCCAGTTTATCTGATACAGACTGAGAAGGGGAGCCTCGCGGCCAGAAGAGAAGAGTCTAGCCAACTTCAGGGAGACTGTGTTTTTATTTGGCCCGTGTGCGCACGCTGAGTACACGGGGAACTCACCCGAGAACAGTGAAGGGTGATCTCTTACTGCTAGCTGATAGGCAGTGGGCCTCCCTACCAGTGGAGAGAGGGGTAAACCAGAGTCCTAGAGGACAACATAACGCTCAGAAAGCTCTTACTCTGGGAAAGAACATCAACAAGGGGAGGTAGGATCTGACCCTAACTTTGCTTCTCTCTACATCACCACGCAGTGGTGGTGAGGCCATCCCTCCTACAGGAAACACCTGTGTCTGTCTGTCCATGCTCTTCTTAATCCAAAGAGAAGAGCCAGACTCCTGAGATACATGTCGTGTATCCATTGCTCAGCCTCCAAACTAGAATTTGATGTGTGACTGCCAAATAAAGACCTCTGGAATGACCTGGAGTCTTACCTAATTGTTTAGAGCAACATATGAGAAAGAGGGAGAGGGATGGCGGCTCGTCAAGAAAGCACCCTACTGTGTGCTCCCACAGCACAGTCCCTGCGGTGTCCTCAGCCTTAGGACAGCACCTGCCCCAGGGAGGTACTTGGTAAATAAAACCAAACCAAGCAGAGCCAGGGGAAGCCGAATTTAGTTCTGACACTCTATGCTGGAAAGAGCACACTGGTGTCAATGATCTACACTTCCAGCATTATCAAAAATAATAAATCCTGAATCCTACTTACTCAAAAAGATGGAGTATGGGTCCATGAAGACAATGTTGGGGGGTGGGGTGGAGAAAGGTGAGCTAGCTCTTAGGAAGGAAACCACTGCACACATTTCAAGTCTCCTTCTAAGGAGGCTCTTTGGGCAACTCCTACATTTGCAGGAAGGAGGAAGCTACTTTCAGCTTCTGAACAAAACTGAAGAAGTTTTAGATATGAACTACAGAGAACAAATGAGAATCTGTACCATAACGGCATGTGTTCCCAATTCATAATGTGTGCAGTGACTCATTGTGCTTATACTAATTCGTGGTGACTTCTATTGCCAAAGAAGCACTTCATTGTTTCCTGAAACATGGCTGGCTTTTCACTTTCTTTTCTGAACCCAGGTAGTAATGATGTTTAATTATCACTTTAGGTTTTATTTAAACCCAATATGCTGGTAGGAAAAGCATGAAAGAAAAATATTTATAGTAACATTTCTAATAATATGTTAAAAATCACAAAAGAAAAATAATCTCCATTGAATGAATCAGGCACCTTAAAACAGTCTTAACTACAGAGGCTTAATATATTAATTACTGGTTTCATGCTAACGTCAAGGTACATCTTCTATTTCAAAGCCTCATTTAGACACAAGCAATCCAAATTGCAAGCTATAGGCCTTTATTAAAGTAGAGAAGAGGCACTATAAAATGATGTATTTATTAATCTTGTGAATTTATTATAAATAATTAATCACAAATCTCCTGAGATTCATTTCATCGAGTGCTTTCTCATTTTAGTTCTTTGTTCAAACCAAGGACTGGTAACTGAAATGAGAACAGTTTTCAAAGGCAATTTATTACCCTGGATGAGGTTTTAATCAGAGTTCTTGCTAAACTCCAGCTGTCATGAAACACAGGCGCTTTGTACACTAGAATGAACGAGGGCTTGGTGAATAATTACTAAAAGTTCCAGTTTAATTGAAGTACCAGAAGAAAATGATTTTGTTCAGGAGTCAGTACAAAGAATCTATGTTATCATCACCCACCACCATCCCAAGAAATCTGGGTACCCTTCTTGGCTTTTCCTTTGAATGTAATTTTCTTAAAAGGTTCAGGGATGATTCTGAATCAGGCAAGTTGAAACCTATCAGTCACTAATAATGCCTTCTAAATCTGGATACTAATAATACATCTACTTTTCTAAAGTAACGATCGTAAAACAAAGTATACAACTTGGCACTCGGCTATCAATTCTGAAGCATGAATGGCTGGACGTGATGCTTGGGCACACATACAAGGCAGAGCATATTCTGTAACAGAAAGATGTATTGCTGAATGATTTTTGTACTTCTGAAAGAACTGTAAACATTTTCCAGGCACAAGGAGCTAGTCCTGCCTTCAAACAGAAATACTTTATTAACATATTCGGGCTGAAAATGGCTAAGATCCATAGAAAACTGTAGAGAAAACGAGTGTTAGAATGAAAACCCTAAAGTACTAAAACACTCTTACATGTCCTCTCTGGCCATCTCACACAGTGATGAGAACTAGGTCTAGCAATTCACCCCAGACTGCGATCACATTCTATCAGAAAGGACCGCCTCAAAGTCCCCTATAGCACTCTGCAGTCATTCTAGCCTCCATCCAAATCCAAATCACAGAATTCACTAAAAATGACTTGGTTCTGTGATACTCTAGCAAGAAACATTTAGAAAGCAATTAATAATGCTGAGTGACCAATCAGTATCAATGAATCAAATCAAGTACTGAAAAATGAGGCCAGCTCTTAGCTTAGTCAACCCATCAAGAAATCAGCCCAGGATATCTTGCTTTGGAGAGCAATGCACAAGAACCCGATAATTATGTCATTGTCTCTCCACCCCCCACCCCCCGCCCTGCCGTCTTCCCACTCTTAACCCTACTTAAAATCATTATTTTGCAGCCCCGGCTTTAATTCTTAGGATTGAAAATATTGAGATTTGTTATGTAACACAAGTGATCTGACCTAATCAGAGATTAAAATGAGGAAAGGGGTCTAATCATCAGCATACTAAGATCCTTCACCAGAGTTAGGCAATTATCCTTTATTTCACACTCCACAAAGACAAAGCACTCCTGCAAGACCCAAGCTGTCTTTGCAGCTCTCGGGCGCTCAGCACTGACACCAAATCCTCTGAAGGGAACCGACTGGGGAGACACGCATTACTCACATACTGTTGAAGAGTTCGCGGTACGTTTCATCACCTTTGCCTTCAGACATCAGGCTGTCCAGTTTGTCAATGAGCTTGGCTTCCACCTGAAACATACCCAAATATTACTCCCTTTTCTCTCCTTCACAAGTGAGTTCCCTAGGCAAACCGAAACGTATTTCTATCTGCAAGGGAAAAAAAAAAACACAGTAAATTTTGTGAAAGCAACATTATCATAAGCTGTGGTTAATAGCAGACACCCCCTTGGAATTCTAGGCGGCCAATTTAGATGGAGCAATGTGACTTCGAACTCCTAGAGGGATGTCATCTGCTGCCACCAAAGACTTCTATTTGTTGATTCAAACACAAATGTTTACAGCCCAGCTTAAACACTTGAATTTTTTTGAAGAGCTATAAAAACTGGCAAGTCCTACTTACTTATTTAAAAAAAAAAATCACTCGATGTGTAAGAACATTAGCAAAGTAACATACCCACAGACATTAATTTAAATCTTTGATGTGTTTTCTATCTATTTTCTTTCTCAAAACAGTCTGAGGTTGCACTAAATCTTTGCTCCAGTTGAGAACTTGCCTTATCCATGTCCAGATGGTAGATCCATGGAAATATTCTAAGTCAGCAATAAGCTACATGAGAGAGAAAGGACATATTTCCTGAAAACCTGCAGTCAAAACATTTATATCTTCAAGAATGTAAATCCCTTGGGCCTTGAATATCAGGAAAGCAGAAATAGCCCTTCATCTGTCTGAGACAGAGAGACAGAAAGTGAAACAATCCTGCATGGCCAGAGAGGTAAGCAACTACAGACTGGGAGAGATACTTGACTTTGTCAAAGGACTAAGCTCAGTTATTCCTTGGAATCAAATTCTAATAAGGCTATAAAGGCCAAAGGAAGGAGAGTGGGTCTCCCCCAGGCAGGTACAATTTTAAAATAGCCTTCCATTCAGTTATTTGCTTTCTTGAAATGAGATATTGATACAGGTGATATGGCATGCTTCCAGCAGGAGGAGGGGTCTGTGGTCGCCTTCACTCACTCACAGAGTGGATAATCATTCCTAAAAGCTGAGAAAGTCTTCATTTGGAGAATCATGGCGGGGGGTGGGGGGAGCAGATCCTTCACACAGGTGACTGTGTACAGCTCAGTGAGGTGACTACCTGAACAGAAAGAAGGCGACTATCTCCAACTTGAGTGACCTGGCGCAGCAAAAAGCAGCTGACTTCTTATGTAATGTAGTTTTGTAATAAAAACTTCTATTCTTTCCAAAACTGGAGCAGAGCTCTCAGAACCTATGTCAATGAAACTAATAGGCTCATCTAGAAATCTAGATGCGAGAATTTCCACTGCTTTCCTGTTTAAATTAATTATCAGCACTTCAGGCAAAAAGCAATAAAACATACTGCGCATCAAATGCTCAAAACCTAACCATTCACCAAATGCAATGTGCAGACCACAGACAGGTCCATGATTTTAAGAATGGTTAGCCTTCTGATTCCTCTGTGTCGTGTCCAACCGGGAACAGATCAAGTCTCTGCCAGCTCTTCAACAGAAACCCTGGAAATCACAGAATTTTTAAGCAGAAGAGGATGTGAGAGCTTCCCTGGAGGCTCAGGGGAACGCAGGACTGGAGAAGTGACCAAGGTCACGCGAAGGGGAGAAGGCAGACCAGGCTGGAATCTAAGTCTCTTGAGTGCTCAGTGCTCACTTCCCAACTTGGAGTTGAATCTGGTAGCTCAGAGATGCTCGAGAAAAACTGAAATTCTCCCCAACCGCTCTAAGAAGCTCATCCGCCTACCTGTTTAAAGTTGCCGCTCCGCCTCTGCTCCCAGTCCATCATATCATGAAAAATAGGAATCATGACATTCCGGAGATCTGCCTGGGGTATCAAGGTCACTTCTAGGAAAGGGCCAATCAAGGCAGGAATAAAATGAAGCTTGTGCTCTCCTAAATTGAATAACACATTTGAGTTTTAGTATATTTAATCTTAATAGGAGTTCAGAAAATTAATATTATTGAATTTATTTTAAATGATTGCCACAAGTATATTCAATTATAGTTGTCTCTCCAGGCAAGAAAGTCTTTCTCTAAGCAGATATACAAACACTTAAGTTTTCATATGTTAATATTTCTCCATTTTTTATTAAAAAATTAAGGATTTACTTTTTCAGTTTAAGAAAAGGCTCTAAGATACCATGAAAAATTATATCACAAATTAAAAGTGACAAATTAAAATTACACCAGAAGTTAAATCATCAGGAATTGGTTATGTACACTATAATATAGTCACACATTAAAATTTGTATGCAGTCACTAAAGCTGAGGTTAAGGAAGGATAAAAGGCAAATCTTTTCAAGAGAATTTACTGAAAAAGCCAAGGCGCAATACAGTATGGACAGGTACCTCTCTCATTAAAAAAAAAACAAAAAAAACCAACTACATATGCTAGTCAAGAAGATTATATCCCCTAATGTTAACCATGAAGGTTATCTCTGGATGGTAAGAGTAGAGTAGATTTTTATATATGAAAAAAAGTGGTCCCTGCATCATATAAATTTTTTTTAAATTTTTAAATTTTTTAATAAACATATAATGTATTATTAGCCCCAGGGGTACAGGTCTGTGAATCGCCAGGTTTACACACTTCACAGCACTCACCATAGCACATACCCTCCCCAATGTCCATAACCCCACCACCCTCTCCAGACTCCCCTCCATATAAATTTTCTTATGTTTTGAAACATAACACACAGCCTAAATAAAAAACTAAGTGGTCAACCAAAAAAAAAAGTATGTAACAATTTTCTAAAAAGATTGCACTATAACAACAGTGAACTCAAAATGGTGTATTACCAAAGTGCTCAAAGCATGATACCGATACTTCATGAAAAGGAAGGTAGAGGGTGGGAGGGACACCAGTGACCTCATCTAGCCGATGAGCACTGAGTTCAGTCCATTACACCAATGGTCTATGTTAAATCTCAGAGTCTTACTTTGATAATAAGAACACCTCATACAATGGAAAACACATTATTTCTCAAGTGCTAACCTTGAGCGTTGTGGCTGAAAGCACATGACACTTAAAGCATCCATTTAAAATCCACAGAACAGGTCGGGAAGCTGGGCACAAGAGCCCTGGGTTCATGAAAGAAGATGGTTTCCCCCTTATTATTCTTTCCTACCTCTCATTTTTTGTAGTAAGGGTCAAATACCCAGAAAATCATGTCATTCAGAGTTACTGGTACATTTTGGAGTTATATACCTTCACATTAATGATCAATTTCTCTCTTTCGTTTTCTGTACTAGAAGGCATTAGGGTGCTCAGACACACACAACTCCAGGGTGCAAATACACACTTTACATTTATATTGACTTTTGGGGGGCTTTTATTTTTTAACTTACTTTATTTCTAATTTTTTAAAAAGATTTTATTTACTTATTTGAGACACAGAGAGAGAGAGAGAGAGAAAGACAGAGAGAGCACAAGGAGGGGCAGAGGGAAGAGCAGACTCCCTGCTGAGCCGAGAGCCCAAGACCCTGAGATCATGGCTTGAGCCAAAGGCAGACACTTAACTGACTGAGCCACCCAGGCGCCCCTAATTTTTTATTTTTTGAGAGAGTGAATGGTGGGGGGCAGAGGGAGAGGGACAGCATCGTAAGCAGACTCTGTGCTGAGCATCCGGACACAGGACCTGACCTCATGACCTTGAGGTTGTGACCTGAGTTGAAATCAAGAGTCAGATGCTTAACTGACTGAGCCACCTAGGCACCCCTAGAGGGGCTTTTAAAAGAAAGAATAGGAAAGGAAAAATTTGGAAACTGGAAAAAAATGATGGATGAGATTAGAGAGAGGGTGTTTGTGAAGTCATTTGTGAATGGAAGTACCTAGAGAGAGTTCAGCCATCTTTAGGATGTGGCCCCCCAGTCCTTTTCCTCAGTGCTGTGGGACATAAGCAGGACACAAGTCACAGGCCCCAGCTTATCTGAAAGTCTCTTTCTTTCCCACCTCTGAGGCCACATTGTCTTTTCCTTTCTCTTTGAGGTTTCATTAAAAGTAACCTGTTTCTCACCATCTCTTAATCACTTATCCACACCCATTATGTGTGAGGAATAAACTTGGCTTAGAATTCCTTTTGCTTTCCTACCTTTCTCTGTGGCCCAGGTACAATTTTCTCTCTCCCAAGGGACTCCTGAGTTCTCCTCATCTGAGCAAGCACACCTCCTTCTTATTCATCAGAAGAAACTTCCTTATTAATCTAACCTTACGTACTTTCCTCTGAAAGAATGAATCCTTTCAAGATGGACGAACCCACTGTGGCAGAATACAGAGAAACATCAATCCACAGTTCTTCTCCCTGTATCTCCCCCATCCTCCCGACACACGCATTTCAAGCAGGGAGCTAGCAACCAGCTTTTGCGATTGCTTTCCTCGGTTATTTTTGTCAGGGCAGAAAGCAGAAGCAACTTGAACTCAATCACTCTTCCTGTCATTTGTAAAACCCTAACCCACTCAATGCTTATTCAAGAGATCCTGACAAGAAAGAGGAAGAGAGAGAAATGGAGGAAAGAGACTTCTGGCCCAGCCTGAGATGAGCAGGCCTTACACCTGGTCTGTGAGCCTGCCCCTAGGGGATGGCTGCAGGTCTCTGAGGCTGAGTCTACCACAGACGCTGTACCCTCCGCAGAGCCACGCACCGAAGGAACCAGGAACACAGGACAAAGGTCACCTTGACATCAGACCAATAACCAGGAGGGCCTCCCCACAGTTTCGAGACTTTGTAAGACACCAAATCTGGGCATAGCTTTTGGGTCTGTATGGGGAAGAGGTAATAGAAGTGGCAAGAAAGACAAAATAAAATGGAACTTCCTGCCAGCCCAAGTAGTCCTCCCTTGCCTGTTGAAATGAGACTCAGAGCTGCTACATTATTACCTTCATTTTTAAGCTTTCTTGAGCCTGGCATCCTTTGGCCTCTCCGAAGAAGATCACTAGCAGGTACTTATTTATCATTGTTTCCCTGAGTATTTTTTAATTCCTTTGTAAAAAGAAAAAAAAAAATCCTACTTATAGGCATTTTACAACCTGATTTTTTTCTTTTAAAAAGGTTTTAATGTGTATTGTTTGGGGCCAGATAAGGACTACATTTATCCTGAGTAATGTACAGAATTGTTGAATCATTATGTTGTCTACTTGAAGCTGAAAGAACACTGTATGTTCATTATAGCTCAATAAAACATTTTTTTACCATGAAAAATCTTACATGTACAAAATTATAAAGAACACTAAAACAGATCCCCACATACCCATCATCTAGCTTCAACAATTAGCAACATTTTTGCCAATCTTGTTTTACATATCACCCCAAAGATTTTTCTCTCCCCTAGGGTACTTTAATGCAAGTCTGAGACTTCATATCATTCTACTTGTACACAAATCAGCAAGCATCTTTTTAAAATATATGTGTGTGTGTATATATATATATATATATATATATAACATATATATATGTAATAAAGGCATTGTGATTATATATGTGTATATATATGCATATTATACATATATAATCACAGTGCCTTTATTACCTCTAACAATGGCACACAATAATTCCTCAATCTAAAGCTCAGCCTATATTAAAATTTCCCGGGGCGCCTGGGTGGCTCAGTGGGTTAAAGCCTCTGCCTTCGGCTCAGGTCATGATCTCAGGGTCCTGGGATCGAGTCCCACATCGGGCTCTCTGCTCAGCGGGGAGCCTGCTTCCCCCTCTCTCTCTACCTGCCTCTCTGCCTACTTGTGATCTCTGTCTGTCAAATAAATAAATAAAATCTTAAAAAAAAAATTTCCCTGATTGTCCTAAAACACGTTATTTACAGTTGGTTTCTTTCAATCTTAATCCAGACAAAGTCCATACACTGCATTTTACAGCCCGATTTTCTACTGACAGTAGACAGGCCACACCTACTTTTAAATCACTATACAGGAAAGCATGAAGATAGCCTTATTTGCTGAAAACACAGTTTGGCAACACAGAACCTGTGTAAACCTGAACAGGCTCTCGCCATGTAAAACTTAATTCCTCCCTGATCAGCAAAGCAAAATTGGGAGCTATGTATGACAACAGCAAAATAAACTTTACTTAAATGATTTCTTTTTAAACTGAAGATTTAGTATACTTTCCCCATCTCTAATTGTCAGCCACATGGTCTTGTTTTGAAGTATTTAGGGCATCTGCTACTTGGGCTGTTGGAGTTTTATATTTATGGGCACAGAACAGCCTGTTAGGGAAGTATTGATTTTTTTACGGCAGTTACAAGACGCTGTGTTTGCAAATGTGGAAAAAAGGGCCCACTTTATATTTAGTAAGAATGTTGGTTCTACTAAAAATAGCAAGAAAAAGCTTAACCTTGAAGCACAATGAATGCCGAAGCTGGGACACAGTAGTCAAGACTAGCTTCTTTCTTTGTAGACTATTTTGTAAGCATAGTACTAATGTATAAAATTTGTATGCCTTCCCCCTTCCCTTGACAGGGCATTTTAGTCTTTCTTTTTGGAAATGAAAATACTGAGGAACAACACATTTAAGAAAAGGTATTTACTTTCCACTCCTTGGTCTTTACTCTTCAAAAGTAAATTATTTTATCAAAACCACAAGGAAATGTCACCTGACACCTGTTAGTATGGCTACTGTCAAAAAAAAAAAAAAAAAAAAAGAAGAAGAAGAAGAAAGAAAGAAAGAAAGAAAGAAAGAAAGAAAGAAAGAAAGAAAAAAGTGGGACGCCTGGGTGGCTCAGTCAGTTAAGCATCTGACTCTTGATTTCAGCCCCGGTCACGGTCTCAGGATTGTGGGACTGAGCCCTACATCAGGCTCGGTGCTGGGTGTGGAGCCCGCTTAAGATTCTCCTTCTCCTTCTGCTCCACCCCGCCCCACCCCCACCCCACCCCTGCCCCACTCACCCATGTGTGCGCATACTCTCTCTCTCTCAAAAAAAAAAAAAGAGAGAGAGAGAAAAGAACAAGTGTTGGCAAGGACATGGAGAGACTGGAACCCTTATGAACTGTTAATGGGAATGTAAAATGGTGCAGTCACTGTGAATAGAGTATGGCAGTCCTATAATTACTCCATGATCCATTGCTCAATGGTAATTCAAGGGGATATAATGATAAGATTTGAAAATCGTACAGCTCTGTGCTTAAAAGCAGACTCAATTACATGTACCCTTTATTCCTTGTTCTCAACAGAAGGGAAAAACCAACCCTGTTTCTACCTGAAGAATGCAAGAGTTTCCACACTTCTAGGTAAGTACTGATGACCAAAATCCGATTTAAAAATACTGTTCTGTAAAATTTCTGTTTGTGTTTGTATATTAGACTAACTGGGTATTTTCAAGTGGCAAAAAATGTATTCAGTACTCTGAGTATTATTTCTTCTTTGCAATTTATTTTCTAAAAGTTAGTGTTTTTTTCAAACTAAAAACCATGGAGGCTCTTGACTTCTGAAGTCATAAAGCTTCCTTGCTTTACTAAAACCGACAATTCATTTTTATCAAGATTTTCTTGTTCCACAGAAATCGCACAAAAAGTTTAAAATATGAGATTTAAACACTAAGCTCTGTGCAGGTATGGTCCATTTTTTCTTGTATCTCTCCAAATAATGTGCACAGAGCCAGTGCCTCACAAACTATTAAATTAAATGTATTGTCCTGTTCCATTAAGAAATGGATATCTGTAATTATCTGAATAAATTCTTCTTTAGCATTGCATATACTCAACAGGACATATTTATAGGTAAACCAAATTATAGCAAATAGATTTTCATATTTCTAAGTAACAAGCTGACTTAAGGTCTAAAAGGGGTGTTAAAACAGTACTCTAAATACTTAATTTTTCTTATCATTTTGTAAGAATATATGTATGTTGGAAGAGAAGCTTCAACATTTCTGAACATTTCCCCATTCTAGCTGTTGCACAATAGCAGTGACCTTTAAAATTCACCTTGTGTTTCGGAAGTCTCAGAAAAATCAGGACATAACTCTAGGGAAATAACCCGAAAACGAAGGAATGAAGTGAAAATTTACACCCACCCTGTATTTGAACTAGGTCCTGCTGGGAATCCATAGTTGAGTCTAAGGAGTCTTTCTATATATATATATATATATATATGTGTGTGTGTGTGTGTGTATATATATGTATGTATATATATGTATACACATATATATACACACACATATATATTTTTATATATAAATATATATACATTTATATATAAGACATATATATAAAGACTCTAAGGAGTCTTTCTTAATATTTATATATATTTATACATATAAACATATGTATAAACATATATGTATAAATATATATAAATATTAAGAAAGACTCCTTAGACTCAACTCTCTCTCTCTCTCTATATATATATATATTTTTAAGATTTTATTTATTTATTTATCACAGGTAGGCAGAGAGGCAGGCAGAGGGCGGGGGGCGGGGGGGGAAGCAGGCTCCCTGCCGAGCAGAGAGCCCAACGTGAGGCTCAATCCCAGGACCTTGAGACCATGACCTGAGCCGAAGGCAGAGGCTTTAACCCACTGAGCCACCCAGGTGCCCCTAAGGAGCCTTCTAACAGACTGCCATAACTGAGCTAGAGCTAGCCTCTAGGGCTGGGAGAACAGAGAAACGGGAGAGTATCTAAAGCAGTGCTTTTCAATCTTTAGCCAAAAACCACCTGGAGAACCTGTGAAAACTCAGCTGTGTTCCACTCTCTCCGTGATTCTGTTTCAGTAGAATCAACAGCTCTGGGGCGGAGCCAGATGATTTCCCTTCCTCACGAGCTTCCCGGTGCTGCTGCTGCTGGCTTATATGAGAACCAATGTTCTAAAGAGTACTGGCATAACAACATCTTGTTAAATTAATGCCAAATGCAATATGGACACTACAGGGCTTTGAAAAACAACACAGAGAATGAACAAAACCTAAAGACTGAAAGGAGTACTCTTCAAATAAGACAAACTCCTGCTCTTTTTGGGCTGACTCTAAAGATACATCGTGGACTTCTGGCTGGCCTTAGACAGCTGGAGGTTGCTTTCAAGATGCCAACTCACTTTTATTTTCTGAAATTACCAGGAAATACCGAACACTGGGCTCAAGACTTCCTCAAATTGCTATGAATATTGCTATGCATATATACAGTGGTCAAAAATCACTCTGTAAATAAACTGAAGTAAAACGCTAATGGTTCTATTTTCATTTACAGAAAACAAATCCTGCCATTTCCAAGTTGTACTTGGATGAGTCCAAGAGGAAAGATACTTTTAGATCATTACATATTCAATTCAAATAGGCCCATCACTTTAATGAATTATAAGAAGTTTACCATGCAATAATAGTAAATGAATGCTATAAACTTGCACAGTTAGCATACAAAATTAAATAAGTCGGAATCTCTAGAAAGAAACCCTATGCCAATGCGATTGTAAAACAATCTGTTTTCGGGGCGCCTGGGTGGCTCAGTGGGTTAAGGCCTCTACCTTCGGCTCAAGTCATGATCCCAGGATCCTGGGATTGAGCCCCGCATCGGGCTCTCTGCTCGGCAGGGAGCCTGCTTCCCTTCCTCTCTCTGCCTTCCTCTCTGCCTGCTTGTGATCTCTCTGTCAAATAAATAAAATCTTTAAAAACAACAACAACAACAACAAAAAAGACAATCTGTTTTCCAAATATTATTCTTTTCCACGCAACCAGGTCTGGGTCATCAATTTGCCAGAGCAGTACGCTCTATCTGCTGTGTTGGATTAACCAAATTGAATCTAATAGTTTCTTAGCAACTGCAGAGGCTTTAAAATCCTTTGTCTATACTCTTTATGATATAGATCCATGGTGTTTTTAAGAGTACTGGTGCGCAAGTCAGTGTTTCATAAAGTTAATTCTAAATCTGTTATGATTCATAGACTAAGCTCAGAGTTCTAAAAATTTTGAGTTGTTACAATCCCAAATTCTGAAAGGTTAGCTCATTACTAAACATGTGTGTATTATTGGAGCAATGCTAGATAATAAAATTTATCATTTATTAATAATGAAACACACAAAGGTAAGATGATTTTTCAGACAGATACCAATTTTAAAAAGTTAGTTATAACCATATTCAATGCCAAAATATCAATTACTTTCTAAGGATGGCTTTACTGATGTAAACACTGTCACTTGTAAGTTGTCTTCTTCATTTATACACTTAAAAGTACAGTGACAAACTGCACAATGGAGGGGGCTTCTCTTTCCATTACTTACCTAGGTTTTGCCACATGCTGAAAATTTCACAACCCATCGTGACGCGCATGTCACCATATCTGAAATAAAACAGAAAGCAAACCTGATACAAAGTCTTCAAAACAAAGAAGTATTTGTGTCTCTTTGGGACAGAGAAGTATTTTTGTCTCTTCTGAACTAAAAGACACTATGTTTGTAATTAAAGATATTTAATGTAGATGTCTTGATGCTTCTAATGCAAATCCTTATATAAATCCTTTAATGAAATAGATTTGTCCTCTAATTAATTTGCTACTATAATATACTGATTTCTGAAAGATGGAGCTCCCTCACCCAAAAAGAAGTATAAGTAAGTTCAAAATTTCCAGAAAAGATTGCTTGTCCTCTTGCTCATTGCCTCTCCACTGTCATTTCCAGTTATGGATATCTGATTTATGAATCATTTAAACCAAACACCCTCTTAAAGGCACAACATTCAATCTGCCTCATATTCCCACCCAATTATACATTGGTACTTACTTTTCTAACACCTTCTTCTTTTTGGAAGGTGTGAACATCTCTAACTGAAGACACAACTGGTTGATAAAAATGACGGCAAGGTAAAAGTAAGAATCCCAAATCTAAAACAAGAACAAAACATTTAAATGCTATAGTTTACAAAAATATTTACAGGTTAAGTGACATATCTTGGATTTGCTTTAAAATTGGTAAGTGGATGGAGGTAGAGTTGAAATAAGATTGGCCCCGTGTGGATAATAGTTTAATCTGGATATGGGTACATGGGGGTTCATCACACTGTTCTCTCTGCTTTTACATATGCTTGAAGTTTACTCTAACAAGGGAGGGAAAGCAAATAAATACTATCTATTTCTATACTGCTTCAGGGCCATACCCCAGGTTTCTTAAGCTCCCTGGTGTATGTTAAATCCTTTGTTTCTCTTATAATATGTCTGAGGTATAAGTTGGGTTATTTTATTCCTGTGAGAATTCATTTTTGGAACTCCTTTTAATGGAGAATTAAAAAAAAAAAAAAAGGCATACACTTCTCTGGGTATGCTAATTGCTTTAAATTCAGACAGTATGTAAAAATTCCCTGCCCAGACAAATCTTTTGAGTTTAAGGTTTCTTATACCAAAAACAGCACCAGAAAGAGATCAGAATAAAATTCCCAGAAATAAACTTAACCAAAAACATATGACATAATGGAAGGAAACTATTTCTTCATGGACACCAAGTAAAATTGGAAGTAATAAGGAGAAACATCATAAAGAATTAATATCTTTTATATATAAAGAGCTCTTATAAACAAAAAATATAAGAATGAGCAAAATAATGAAAAAAGTCAAGAACAGATACTTCACAAACTAAACTAAACTAAATTAAAATATGAATTTTAGTCAATAATTTTAGGTTGGTAGATATATAGGAAATCAAATATAATTGGCATAACCCTTAACTCATTGTTCCACTTATAAATATATATCCAAAAAATAATTAAGGATATATGCCAAGTTTTATATTGTAAGAAGGCACACAGAGTAATATCTAAGAATAAAATAGCAGAAACAACTAAATATTAAAAAGCAGAGTTGTAATCATGAAATTTTCATATATTTATTATTATATGGTATGATATAAAGACATAGTATACAAAGTTTAAATTCCATTGGTTTTCACTGATTTGTGCTTTTTTTGTATTTTCTAGTTATCCAATAGGGACAGTTTATTCAATGTTGAATATGAAAAATGTTATTTAAAAAGAATAGGAAATACAGATGCCAAAACCTGAAAACATCATTAAGAAGGGAAGCCAAAATAGGCATTGCCCACCCTTGTTTACCATTTATCATCTTCCATTTAAAAAATAGTATATTAAGAATTCTTAGGCATATCAAATTATATTATAGATGTACCAAAAGTTCCGCCTTAAAGAATTTTACCAATCTTTTATTTTGTTTCTTTTCATTAATTCATTCTAAAAATAAAAAATGTGATGATGGAGAAGTAAAGGAACTGAAGCATTTTACTTTGTAAACCTTTTCTTCATATAAACTCTACTTAAAAAAATGTCTTAAAAACATATATTCTAAGTTCCCTTTGTCACACATGAGGACCATAGAAGAAGAATGAAAATTTATAGTAACAACAAGAAACTACATCCGCTTAAGCACTATGATTTCCACTAGGTTGGTAAGCATGATTATAGCCCTATCTTGTTCACAAATATAATGAAAACTTCTAATATTCATCATGAAAGCTAGTATAGTCCAAGATTAATTTGGGGTAGGTAGAATAAATATGTTTTCCTATTATTAAGAGAAAGAAAATATGTTAGGTGATTTCCTCAAGTACAAGGTGAAAGATCTCAGCTCAGGCAGGAGAGTCATCCAAATGGACACTTACTTTATAATCAAAGTTTTCATTTAAGAAGTTCTTACGAAGTGCATCAGACAGGTATAGAACTGTTGTAATAATAACACTAGTGATAAAAAAAAAAGAGAACATTTTAAATTGGAAACTTTGCATTAGTGAAAATTATTTATTAGATAAGAATAAAAAACAATTAAGGTAGAAGGAGAAAACCTTCAGGGGCACCTGCGTAGCTCAGTCAGTTAAGCATCCAACTCTTGGTTTCAGCTCAGGTCATGATCTCAGGGTCCTGAGATCAAGCCCGGTGTCAGGCTCCGTGCTCAGTGTGAAGTCGGCTTGGGATTCTTTCCCTCTCCTTCTCCCTCTGCTTCTGCTCCCCTCCCCCCCTCACCCCCCCCCAAATAAATAAATAAATAAATACATAAATACTTTTTAAAAAGGAAAAGAAAAGAAAACCTTCAGGAAGCATGTGGAACAATATTACTTGAATACAATGTGCTAACTTTTTAAAATTTTCTTTAAAGTAATCTCTACATCCAACATGGGGCTTGAACTCATTACCTCCAGATCATGAGTTACATGCTCTACAGACTGAGCCAGCCAGGTGCACCCAACGTGAAACAATCTTAGATGACTTGTATTTGAAACAGGAAAAAGGAACACCAGGCCAAAAAAAAAAAAAAAATCCATCACTGAAGTTGGGTTCTTTGTAAAATGATACCCAGATATATGAGTTCATATGACTCAGGCAGAAATATATCAATCTCCTGATGTTTTATAATGCTTTTATTAATTTCTGAATAGAGCAAAATGATTAATCCAAATTTAATATTCCACATTTGATTAACATGGAAGAAAGCCACACTTAAAAAAAAATACAGAACAAGAAACTGGAGCCCAAAGATGAAATGGATGAAATGATAGAATATATTGAGAATTTATGAGACATCTTCTCTCTGTTCTCCCCCGTTTAAGGTATTACAGGGCAGGCAAGAGCTATGGAAGGCAGACTCCCTCTCTCCTGGTGACAGAATGCCACGAAAGAAACCATTACAGACTGTGAAATTGTCTGTAATCCAGCACTAAGCTGTGTCAAACTGCTAGTGGGTGGTAAGGCCATTCAGAGAATGGGGCATCTCAGGGCTGGAGAAATTAGGGAAAGATGAATTGACATTCAAAACTGAATGCATATCCAACTGGTTCATTTAATATTACATACAGCATTACACTGAAACAACACAGGTCATTCTCCAAAACACTATATACTAATGGTATATACATGGTTGATCCTGAAAACCCCAAAATACTATATACTAATGGTATATATATGGTTGATCCTGAAAACCTCCTCGGCCTCTGCTGAGACGCATGCCCAGGGGAGTGTTTGTGAGACTTTAGTTCTCAGCACATGACCGCCAATAAAACAAAACACCCCACCAACTTCACACCTTGATTATCTTATTGGTAAAACCTGGACTAGAGGGATATTTACTAATTGGAAGAATATTTACAGTCTTTGAAAGACATAAAGGTTCATTATTGATACCTGCTGGAAAACTCACTATGATAGCCTTCTCCTGGGATAGGGGAATATTAATGAGACTAAGTGGTTGTATGACTGAATGAGAATAGCTCAAGGTAAAGAAAGGGCAGGAGAAGAAAAACCACCATTCCTCAGGCACCTGCTCTACCGTGAGGAAGCACGTACATTTTATATATGCCAATTGCATCTTTCAAAGAATCTTACTGTGAAAGTTAAGTATAAGCAAAGCCCATGAAAATGAAAAGTCCTGTGGTATCTCCAGCTCCCACCCCAAACAGGAGACATCATCAGTGAATATCCTATTAAAGAGAAAAATCACCTGCAAGTAACAGTATAAAGTGGCAATTTTCCACAGCCACTAGCAAAATCCATGATGATAACTGAAGAAATCATTAAAATTCCCAAAGTAGTTTCTCTAAAACTTACATTATGAAACTAAAGCTTAATTATCAGATAATGGAATGCTAGCAAGGAGGAAGTAGTTCATCCTTAACATGGGGTTCTAAGCACAAATGTTCTGCTTTGGTATTCAATGGAGAAATACACACAGTCCCACTATGCCTGAGTATCACATAAAAAAACCACTTTCTGGCCCATAACCATAGCAGGCCCATAACCATAACGGGATGAGCATCCCGTGGTAGTGAAACAGGACATATCTGGGATTTAGACTATTGGGCCTAATGTCCTGGAAAGCAGCCAACACATTCAACTTTCCAAGTAAGAAGGTTATTCCACAGCAAAGATGACCCATTTGTTATTTATATGTTGGGTCCCAAACACACAAACAACATCCACAGCTTATTGGCCTTATTGTCACCCAGTGAGTTCTTAACCTAGTGGCTCTCTGGAATCACCCAGGAGCCTTTAAAATACAGAGAGATATCCCCAGAGATGCTAATGAATGGATTGGGGTACATACAGCCTAGATAGCAGTAGTGTCAGGACTCCCAGGTGATTGTCAGGTGCACCCAGAACTGAGAACCACTTCTCTAGACAAAGCAGTGCCTCTCAGACTTTAGTGGGTACCCGGTGATCTAGTTAAAATTCAGATTCTGCCTCAGTAGGCCTAAGGTGGGGCCTGAGATCCTGCCATTTCGAACAAGCTCCAGGGGATGCTCTTGCTGGTCATCCTTGGTCCACCCTTTGAAGAGCAAGGCTCTCCAGAGGCCTAGGCCAGAAAAACATTCCAACAAACTCTGCTTCATATTCTCCTGGCTTCTAGAATTCTATGCCAGTCATTACATTTGGTAGTTTTTTTTTTTTTTAAAGATTTTATTTATTTATTCGACAGACAGAGATCATAAGTAGGTAGAGAGCAGGCAGAGAAAGAGGGGGAAACAGGCTCCCTGCTCAGCAGAGAGCCCGATGTGGGGCTCAATCCCAGGACCCTGAGATCATGACCTGAGCCAAAGGCAGAGGCTTTAACCCACTGAGCCACCCAGGTGCCCCTACATTTGGTAGTTCTTAAATGGAGAATGCAGTCCTTGTTCTAGATTGAACACCTCATCCTCTCACCAAGGCGGTGTCATCCTTAGGCACAAGAGGTACAGGGCATAGGACCCATGATCTTTGGAGGAGCTCTGGAAAATGCAAAGGCCTGAAAAAATGTTATGGGACCAAAAATTAAAACTGCAAAATAACAACTAAAATTAAGTTCATTACATGTCCACAGAATACAACATTACTTATTTCATTGATTGTCCAATTTCATATTTAGGCGACGTCTATTATATTAAAAAAAAAAGATAGGTTACCTTTTACAACTTCACAAGAATTCCTAAACATACAGAAATGCTGAGAAATCACAAGCAAATAGAGTTAAGCGACTCACTCATAGGCCAATAATTTAAAAAGCAAAATATAAAAATTGCTTTTCATCTTTTCTCTTCAGTAAAATGTGGTGTGTGGGTCTATTTAATATGTTTGATATGTTCAGAGGTAAGACCTCCAAAAACAAGACTTCTCAGAACTAGAAGGACCTACAGTGAATCTACTTCAAACGCTTTGCATTTATGCTTATAACATTCGGCCCAAGTCACGGAGGCAGCTCCCAGAGCTTTGTATGGTAACTCAGCACTGAGTCAGGATCCGGGCACGCAGGTCTCCGAGCCAGCTAAAGGCATTTGTACATTATTGCTCCTTCATTGTGGTCAATACTTGGGCTGTTTAGGGATCTTTCTTTACTTCTTCCAGTTTTTCCAAAACCATGTGGCTCCTTTGGTTTTATTCTTTTACTCATGACTCAGTTTCTGAATATAAGGACATCTCAAATCTCAACACTCCACTTCCATAGCCAAGAAAGCTTTGCAATCTGTTACTACAAATGGTCAAATGACTGACGGCTGCCACAGAAGTGTAGGCACAAGGATGACTTCCAACAACCTTCATCTATGGGCACAGCACGACAAAATTTACACATGAAAGAGGAACTGGTGCACAGGAAATCAGAGTTTTTGCTTCAAGATTTTCAGCTGCCACCTCATTCTGGCATTTAGAAAGTATTTCTGAAGCAAGGCTATCTCCCTGCTATTGAAATCTCATCTACTTTAATTTGTCTGTGTAAACTACTCGGACCTGATAACACACTTAAGCAAAAGGCCCTCCACAAATTATACCTGGACTGGGAGAAGCAGCTTGTGGGGAAACTGGGTTTCAACCAGACTAATGTTTACACATTGAAAACCCATGGAATTCTAATCGTGGAGAACAACAACTTCCCTACAACCTCGTGGGTGAATAGGGGTAGGAGAAATCAACACAAAGACACTGGGGGCAAAGGCAAGTCCTTGAAGGCCATTCAGGGAACTGATCTAAGCTAGCGGTCCGCAAGCTTTAGAGTGATTGACAAAATCACCTGGAGGATTTCTAAGACTTCAGGGCCTTACCACTGCCAATGGCCTGGTGAGCTCCAGAAGGGGTCCAATGAGACGATTCTTTTTTTTTTTTTTAGGATTTTTGTTTGTTTCTTTATTTATTTGACGGAGAGAGATCACAAGTAGGCAGAGAGAAAGAGGAGGGGGGGGAAGCAGGCTCCCTGCCGAGCAGAGAGACGGATGCGGGGCCTGATCCCAGCACTCGGGGATCATGACCTGAGCTGAAGACAGAGGCTTTAACCCACTGAGCCACCCAGGCGCGATTCTAATGCATGTGATCACCCTGTCTCATTTTGGGGACTGTGTCACAGATGGAGGAGAAGACAGCCAAGGGTTGGAACTTGGAGAGCAGTGACGTTGGGGGATCTGACCTTGTTAACCACTGCTTCACCAAGGGCCTAGCCCACAGTCAGTTTTACTGAATGATTGTAGCCTCACCACTATATCTAAACCTACGCTTTGTTGTACTTATTTGCTGTACTAGGTAATTCTAAAATGAGAAGCTGGTAAAACATTTTATGCCTTTTTAAAAGCTATTTTGAAGAACGGACTGAAGGCACTCCAAGGGGAGGGCACAGCATAAGCCAAAATGGAAGCAGGAAATGGAGTGATTGTGCTTTTAGTCAAGGAAGCATGCCGCGTGGGTGAGGAAGAACAAGAAAAGACTGAAACAGAGGGATTTAGGGATTTTAAAAACTCCCTTGACCTTCTCCAGTGAGCAGAACCGGCAGAAAGTCACTCATGTGTCAACGGGCTCAGTTTTAGCCCATCGGGCTCAGATCTTAAGGAAGCCTTTCATTCTTGGATTCATTCTTCCTACCAGCTCCTCACAACTCACCAGGACATGGAGTATGCGGGACGTTCTCGTAAATATTAGCTGTCGCTATTTAAGTTTGGCACATTCATCTGAGAAATAGATAGTCTGGGTAAAAATCAGTATCTTATCTCTACCCTAGACAATAAACTTGTTAAAGAATTATTACCCTAATAGAAAAACACCACCACCGACAGCAAAAAAGAGGGGTCAGCGGTGTTGGTGGGTACTCAGTAGATTAGATGTTCAACCTCCCAACTTTTCATCACATATTCTGTCTTCCCTCCTATTCCTGGGCCAACGCTCCCAGCTAAGTTTTTGTGTGCACAAGACCAGAGCTACTCTAAGTGTGGCACTTCTTTCATTGAGAAAGTTTTACCGCAAAAAGCAACGGCAGCTAAACTAAAGTGCACGCCGATGTGGTTGGTTGCCTTTCCAGGGCAAGCTGCTCGTGCACAGGGAAAAGCAGTTCTCAATGGGCACACTGCAATCCTGCACTTGTCCCAACCCCACTCCCTTCCCCCACCCAACTTGTTCCTTCACTTATTCCTGTTTTCTTCCATAGCATCAGTATTTCTGTCTTTGCTGAGCCATTCCTATTTGTAAGCCCAAATACTATGTTATTCCGTATCTTAAAAAGAGTCCTCGTCCCTCAACTCCTCCCAGATCCCCAATTCTCTGCTCCTTTCCACAGCAAAACTTCTAAAGAGCTGTTCTCACTTTCTCAGTTCCTAGCTGGTCATGAATTCACTCTAAGAAGGCTTCCTCCTCCATCAGTGCCCTGGAAGAGCACATGTCATGGTCATCCGTATCTACACTACATGGCCAGATCCGGGGGCAACTGTCAGTCTTCATCATCTCCAACCTCCAGCAGCTCTTGACACTCCTTCCCTCATGAAATACCTTCTTCGCAGGAAATGATACGCTGCTGGGTCTCATCTTAAATCATGGTCTGCTCCTTTTCAGTCTCTTTGGCTAGATGCTTCTCCATGTCTTGACCGTTAAAATGGCAGCATGCTCTACAGCCCTGTCCTAAGTACTTTTTTAAAAATCTGCTCTCTTCCGGGTGCTCTCATTCAGTGCCATGGCTTCAAATATCATCCATAGGCTGGTGACCCTCAAAGGCACATCTCCAGCCCTAACCTCTCCCCTCAGCTCCATGTAAGCAGGTTTAGCTTCCTCTTCTGTTTCCACTAAGATATCTAGGAGCATTCCAAACTCCTGTTTTACCCAAGATTCTTCACCTGCCCCACCCCCAAAGCTTCTCCTCCGGTATCTCCCCACCCAAGTGAATGGCACCACCATTCATCCTTCTGTTCGGGCCAAAATTCTAAAGGCAAATCTTCCATTTTTTTTCTCTGCCACCCACATCCAGTCATCTGCAAGTTATGTTATCTTGATCTTCAATATCAATCTTACTACATTCACTGTAATCTACCTGTTCAAACCATTAACATCTTAGCTGGATTGCTGTATTAAGCTCCTAACTGGTCCTTCTTGGTTTCTCTCCCTCTTTTCTAAAAAAAAAAAACAAAAACAAAACCAAAAAAACAAAACAAAAACAAAAACCTTATTTACTTATTTCAGAGAGAGAGAGAGAGAGAGAGAGAGAGCATGCACACAAGTTGGGGCAGGGTGCAGGAGAGGGAGAAGCAGACTCCCCATTGAGCAGGGATTCCCCATGTGATGCTCAATCCCAGGACCCAGGGATCATGACCTGAGCCAAAGGCAGATAATTAACCAAGTGCCCTCTTCTTGGCTTCTTTTAATGCTTCTCTACTCCCTAATATTTGGGCCCCGTCTTCCTCTTCTAACCTCATCATTACAGGTTCCTTCTTGCCTCATGTTCCAGCCACACTAACAGTCTATCAGTTCCTTGAATGTGCCATATTTACTCTAACCACAGGGCCCTTGTATAAGCTATTCCTGCTGATAAGAACATTCTTCCTTTGCTGTCTGCCTGTTAACTCCTCCTTTGGCTTTCAGCTCAAGTTTTATTTCCTAATGAAAGAGGCTTCCAATCCCAGTTCAGAACAAATTTTCTTTCATAAACATCTTCAAAGAACTATGCTCTATTTTTATGGCAATTGTTTTATACTTCAGACACTGAAAAAATATTTGCTGAATCAATGGGTCAGTAAATAAATGAATGACCTTCCCTAAGAATCTTTGGATCCATAAATTACCTATTTGCTACACTCCTCTTAGTTGAAAGCTAAATTAGTTGAAGGTAATGGTCAACTACATAACTCAGTGTTTGGTGAGAAAAAGCACAAAAGAAAATGTATGCTATATTTGAAGCCAACATGCACACAAGTTAAAGAAAATAAGGGTCTGAACTTTCAACTGTAAGGCCAGAAGATTTTACCTTCCTCAGTAAGCAAGTCTGTTATAAGATTTATCTCTTTGAAAATGTATAAAGCTGTGACTTTATTTTTGTACTATATTTTGCAATGTGTATGGGAAGGGGGTGGAGAGAAGCTTGTCTCAAAGTGTCCTGTATTTTTGGTACTTAATTTTCATCTCCCTTATGTTCCTTCTTTCTCAAATTGAGCAGTTGTTCTCATCAGAAACATCTACCAAGAACTTAACAGTGGGCATAACATAGCTTTGCACACAAGCAAGAGAGACACATGTCTCATCCTTGAGCAAGTTAGGCTGGACAGACTTACCGTGTTGCCCAATATTCGACATTCAGGTGGAAATAAACACAAGACCATACTAATCATCAAGTGTCTGGTCACAGCTTTTGGTAGGACTTCACATAAAGCAGGCAAGCTACAGGACTTGGGACAACATAGTTTATAGATGAAAGTTAAAAGCTTTTAACCTACTTCAAAATGGGAAGAAAGAACCAACACATCAAAGAATACATATTTTGAGGGATGAGCTATTCAGTTGCACTTAAGGGTAGGGCAGTGGTGACTTTTCAGCTAGTTACTATCAGTTTGACATGTATTAAGCACAAAGTGGGCAGTAAAAGTGGGATTTTGGGTAAAAATGCCTCTTTGAGGGGCCCTGATCAAATGTTTGTCTAAGAAAGCACCATGGAAAAAAGGTGGTAAGCTTCAGAGATGTGGATCTAGCCCTGCAACTTGCATCCACAGTTTAGCAAATGATAACTTTTTTTTCAATGTATGCTAACATATTTTAAAAAGATTTTATTTATTTATTTGAGAGAAAAAGAGTGGGCGAGAGTGCACCGAAGTGTGTGTGTGTGTGGGGGGGGTGGGGATGGAGGACCAGAGGGGGAGGGAGAGAGAGGAGATTCCCTGCTGAGCAGAGCCAAAGCAGAGCTTGATCCCAAGACCACAACCTGAGCCAAAGTCAAGAGTTGGATGTTCAACTGACTGAACTACCTAGGCACCCCTGCTCTTTAACATATTTCAAATATCTTTAACATCTTTCAGAAATTTACCTTTTTACCAGTATAGTAGTGGCTAATATTTTTTATGGATTTCTAGTATATTCTAGAAAATACTGCATTCATAAGGCAAGAAAAATCTTACATGGTTTCATAATTTGAATGAGAAATGGCTAGGGTGTTTGCATGGGGAGAAGAGTGGGAAGCAGAGCAGCACAGAACAGTGTCTGTTCCAACTTGGCAGGTGTTCTCTACCAGACCCTGGAGTCCTCTCTCCAAATTGGGTTGGACTTGCCATCACCAGTGGAAAAACAGTGCCCATTTCTTATCAGCACCGACTTGAGTGGCAAGAGCATGATGTTACTGCATTTAGCAAAGGCTGATGGCCTTTTTCTTGGGTTTGCTTTGGGAGCATCTTCTGTTTAGATGTATTACACAGAGCTCATCCTAAACTAACCCATGCTCCTGTTTGGTTAACGCTGTAGATAAAAATCTTGAACATCATGTATTTACTCAAAAGCAGAATCTATACTTCCAAGTCTATTACCCATTTGTGTGACCATGAATCTTCATAAATGGAGTAGAGATTTTTAGGTAGGTAGAAAGAGAGAGAGAGAGAGAGAGACAGTGTTTAATTTTAAAAAAGGCACATTGTGGTCATGGTTTTCAGGAAGCTCAAGCAGAGCCTGTGTGTATAAGGAACAAAATGTCAAATTTATTTTTGGTTTGAATTTTTGCCATTGAATATTCTAATTCAAGTCAAAACATCCCTCTGCACACAGGGCAGGCAAAATGACCACATGATGATGTTGTGTGATGGTGATGTCAGCAGCCTGGACCTCTTCCCAACTGGCTCCCTAGACCACCTCAGAGCCCTCTACACGTACCTAGAATGTTAGATCTTTGGTAATAAGGCCAGATTCATGACCAATAGCTCCCTTTAAACCTATGGCAGCCGGATATCCAGATGAAAAGATTCTTGATTCTACTCACAGATATCCAACTAAATATGCTAAATTCTAAAGAAAGCTATTTCAAGAGTTTCAATTAGTCTTGAACATGGAAAAGCTGCTTCTGTACTTATGTAAAATATAATATGCCATATTATACTATTTGTTACTTCACAAGTTTTTAACACTTCGTTTTCACACCTCCACATCTATAAATGTATACTGCAGCAGAAGCCATATTAGGCGTATCTTATCAAAATCCAACCCTATATTCCTGGGGCTCTTACCACCATCATACCTGGCATCTGGGGAGGACATATGGTAACTTTGGTCTACAGATAGATACCTGGAGAATTCAACCTTTATCTTGAATATGAGGATGTTTGGGGCTGGACAAGAGGAGGAAGGAGAAACAGGCAAATGGAGACCTGAAGGAAAGAACGCTTATGAAACGGTACATTATGAGTGTGGAAGTAAATATCGGCCAGTTTCCTAAAGAACTTCACCTTCACATTCTGTATGCTGAGATGACAGAGACAGGAAGCGTGAGACCAGATGCCACCATGACACTCTCCTGGAAAGTTCCTGACATTCAGGCTGCTGCCTAATCTCCTTTCTTAGCTCCCACTCCTTCAAGCACTGACTCTGATCTTCTTTTTTTCCCCCTGGATATGCCTAATACAAGCTAATTTTGCCAACCTTCAGAGATTCAACTTTATGTCACTATCTCCCCGAATGTCTTCTCTAGCTCTAAATTTTGCTGACAGCATTATTTTCGGCTCTCTACTGGCCATATCTCTTGGCTGTATAAAAGGAACTTCAATCTTCATGGGTCCAACTTGGGGGTCATATCTTACTCCTAGTGCTGAGCACATGGTAGATGCTTAATGTATCCTGCTGAGTTAAAATGAATTAAGAAAGATTAGAAATGACTCAAGTGCCAGCAACAGGGCTGGTTAAATAAATGATGGTACACCAATTCAACAGAACATTATATGCCTATAAAAGAAAAAAAAGAAACATAAATGAATGAGGGGCTTTCTACGTATTAATGTGGAAAGACTGCCAAGATTTTTAAGTAAAAGAGCAACATGCAAAATAGTGTATATATTAAGCTACCTGCCAGGCTCTCTATAAAAGAACACCAGAAGGTCATGCGAGAATCTAATAAAAGTGGTTAACTATAGGCTGGGGGTAAGGGATAAATACAGTAGGTGGGAGGCGGATTTTTCAATGTATACTCTTCTTGTATTGTTTGATTTCTGAACTATGTTAATGTTTCACCTGTTTAAAACAAATAGTAATATGTATATTTTTCGAATGGGAGAAGTTAATTCAGAGACGAAGAAAAAGAATCCCAGGACTTGAAACTTTCCAGCTTGAGATCAAACTAGAAAAATCATTTGTACCTCCTCTCCTCCATATAACAAGCTGCAGTTATCATCAACTTAAAAGTCTTACTTGTTAGCCACCAAGCGCATAACAGTCCAGTCCTTTGGAAACATCTCTGGGCGTATCAATATTCGGAACACAGTAAATATCTGTAGCAGGAAATCCTTGGATAGAGAGGAAACAGACCATTTTATTGAGTTATTGTAACTGTCAACACACACACACACACACACACACACACAGCACCGTTGTTGTCATTTCCAAGGCAACTACAGAGAAGGAAGTCATGCTTCTATAATTCACCAGGAGAAGGAATCATCACCCTTCCCCTTCTCACCACCCAACTGGCTTGCTACCCTTCCCAAATGTTCTCTTTTACTTTTCTTTCTCATACACAGTGGAGATGAGCTTTCATTCCTCTTCACAAGCTCTAAACATTTAGATTTTATAAATAAAGAGGAACTGATAGTTGAAGATTAGCAGACAGATATATTCTTTCTACTATTATAGTGTCCTCTACATCAGAACTTTTCATATCGAGAGAACAATCAACAGTTCTTCCTTTTAGGTGGGTGTCAAAATTACGAAGTTCTGTTCATTAAAAAGCATTTTAAGTGAACACCCATGTTTCTTCGAGGGCATTCTGAGGATACAGCATCAATGGTAGGCATGCAGGTTTTCAGCATCTGAGTGTGCTATGTAGAAGACACTCAAATAAGGATGTGTGCTATGCTGAGCCCAGTGCTGAGTGCTTAGTAGCTATGATGGTGTCAAGGAATTCTTCACAGGGGTGTCATGCCAGAGGGCAACGGGATTTACCGAGATGTTATCTTTCAACAGATTACCTAGAAACACTCTTGACAAAAAGCTACCGCAAGACACAGAAATACCTCTTTTTAATACATTTCAAGTGACAGCACCTCAAACGCTGTAGCATACTACACTTAACGGGGACTCAAGGAGACCCCATGCTACATGTACTGAACGACATAAAGCATGCCCAAGAGATTAGCTCAGTCTAGCTTGTATTTCGATTTATTAACTAGAAAACATAAAGATTTGCTGATAACCTTAAGCAGTGCTAGGAATATATCTCTCTACCAATCTGATGGAAGGCAACAGTATGGTCTTGCTTAATCTTAAAAAAAAACAACACATGAGAGTTTTATTTATGAAACCCAACAACGCATTATGTTAAATATGTAAGCTGCTTGAATACAAGATTACGGTTGTCATTCAGAAGATAGATAGAATAGAATAGATATAGATAGATAGATAGAATCTGAAGATAGAATATCATATCATCAGAAGATAGAATCTGAAAATATAAGAAATATAAGAAACATGTGGTAGCTCTGTGTGTGTGCATGTGTGTGCGCGCGTATGCGTGTGTGTGCGTGTGGTTTTTTTAAAGATACTCTAACAGCTTTGACCAAGTCCATAAATATTTTGACACGAATTTATTTTGGCTTCTTGGGCATCAACACACATACATTGATATGTACTATGTGCCACGTGGAAATACGCCCTCTAGGTCATTTGGCTTTAAATGGCCAGACAGATCTTTGTCATATAGGCAGAATCACCAGACAGAGTTTCCCAAATGAACTCTACATCAGGTCAGACAATCTGGGGAAACACCTCATGTTCTAGCTCTCTTTTGGGAAAGCAAGTCATTATCATACTAAAAGAGTGAGAAACCTTTCTTAATGCATTCTAAAACTTATTCCAGAAAGTTTTTCAGTTCATTCTTTTGGGTTTCCCAGACATGACTACATATACTCTCTGCAAAAATGGATGTTTGAATTTACCTTTGAAACAATTAGATCCGAATTCAGTTTCCTATCTGGCTGCACTTCCTTAGATAGATGTTTAAAAAAAAAAAAAAATCATGAAGGTGGGAGTCACTTCTCACAGTTCACAATGACTTACGAATAGCTTAATTTCTAAAATACTGAAATTTCATAATTTCCCCTCAAAACTTTTAGAGAATTGGAAATTGGAGGTAGCACCCTTAGCAATGGAGTGTGTGTATGGGGGGAGGTAGGAGAGAGTGACAGAAGCCACACAGGGCATTGAAAAGGGTATGTGCTATGGTGAGTGCTGTGAAGTGTATAAACCTGGCGATTCACAGACCTGTACCCCTGGGGCTAATAATACATTTTATGTTAATAAAATATAATAAAATAAAAGAAGCCGCACAGGGGCAGAATTGTCTGAAAAACTGGCTACAGCAGGCAGGACATCTACGTTCTGGGCTGACAACTTTGGTTGCTCTTTTGTAGTGCTCGGGTCAAAGGGAAAGTTATTCCAGGTGGGAGAGCTGGGCACAGATCATCTGTTTCGGTGCCATCTTGTTTTCTTATTCCCACTAATCTCACAGAATAAAAGTTGTGGTGGTGTGCAACACTGGGCCAACACCCGCGTAGTGACATAAATCTTTGCTTCCCATAAGAAAAGTTTTTAGTCTTTCAAATAGCTTTCTATGGTATCCATGCAAGCAAGCTTCATCTACCTTTATAGGACCCAACACATTGTGGCAATCTGACGATGTTTCATCAGAGGGTAACATAAACACCTTCTACTGTGACCCTCCTATGAGATAGAGCTCAGCAAGGATTTACCCTCAGCTGTCATGCAACGGGTTTCATTTAAACTCAGTTCCAGTCTTTTAAAGCACTAATACCGGAACGCTGGATTCTTCAACACCCCCTGCCTGCCCTTCCCAAATCCACTGGGTTTCCCGGTCTGTCCTAAGTACTTCTCAGCTCTGATCATTTCACTGAACGTGTGCTTTTGCATGTCTATATGAAATTATTTGGCACACATAACAATAACTAACAGATCTTTCCTATAATTTAAAAAAGGAACATTACTAAAATAATATTCCTGTTTGGATAGCAACAAGGAAGTGTTTCATGTGCTGCTACTTTAAAATTGGTAGCCTGGGAGCAGTTTCTTTTTCGTTTGTTTACTTCAAATAGCACAACATGGTAACTTAACTGCATTACTGTTTTTATTCCGATCAGGGTTCAAAATAGATAAAGGAACAGCGAGGTAGTACTTTATAGAAGCACTTTTTTCTTCAGTGCAAGAGGTTCAAGTAAGGAAGATCATGTGAAAACCAAAACGATAAGAATGCCCATACTCAAACAGAAAAGAAAGCAAGAGCAATTTTTTATGACTTTAGAAATCATCACTAACATTTATTCATTCATAAATACTGAGTGCTCTGTTATGTACCAGGCACTGTGTTAGACGCTGGGGACACCTAGTGGGGTAAGATACATTCTTTTTATTTTATTTGAATGAAAAAAGATACATTCTTTTATGTATTTATGTATTTATTTATTTATGGAGTGTCTGCAACATGTCTTACCACAGCAATCTGAACGGGATGCTTGCCTTCAGGGAGCGTGCAGTTTGGCGGGAGAGATGAATGTTAATCTAAAAACCACATGGATCTATGCCTGTGCTGCAAACGAGGCGAAGTCTGAGGACCAAGTATTCCACGCAGAGGGAAGACCACCAGCAGGCCTTAAAGGCAAGAGACAACACAGGGTTGTCTGGACTGTAATGGGGAGTGGCGAGAAATGGGGATGGAAGATCAAAAAAAAGGTAAATAGATCTCATTCCCGCTCCATGGTAAGGGATGTGGAAATTTACCCTGAGGGCCATGTAAGGCAGTGAGGGGTTTTTAGGCAGTTGGGTGAGAGGACTAAATCTGTTTTACACTCATTTCCTGACTATCTTGCACAAAAAACTGCTTGGTGTGTACAGAGCATACTGTGGTATCAGCGTAGCAGAAGACAGAAATGAAATTTATACAACAGAATTAGTGAGACACAGGAGGAGGAACTCCAAGATCATGAAACATGAGTTAAGAACTCAAGAAAAGAAAGCATCAGACCATGACAGGGTCTCCTTATGTCAAAAGCAACAGAAGGGAACAGAGCCTCCTAGGAACACATTTCCTTCACTTGCGATTTAAAGTACAGTCAAATATTGTTTTAAAAACTTGCCACAAATTTCAAATGTGTAACAGCCTTGGTATGGGGTTTGAATTCAATTAAAGGGTGTTAATAATTATTATCACATTGAAATTCATAACCTTAAAGGTGACTATGTAAGCATATTATGCAAAACTAACCCCCAAGTGGTCTTCAGTCTTCAAGAGCTAGAGAACTATTTTTTTATAATACAATAAAGGCTATAAATTGGAAAATTGTACAGAAAAAGATGATTTATGAGGTATGCAGACATTATTAAGAGGATTGTTTCATTCAACAGAGATATATTGTTCCAGGCTCTGTGCTTAGGACACAAAGACATGGTCCCTACTCTCACAGAACACAGTCATCAAGGATCCAAGGAAAGAACATTCAGAAGGCAGTGCTGGGTGATATCAGGGAGGGTGGGAAAGAGTGGGGCTGGGGGCCACCGTATTCTGTGAATACTTTGTACAGAAAGTGACTCCTGAGCTGGATTGTATAGTATAAACTAAAACCAGGGAGGGATTAATAGGGGGTAAAATTAAGCAATTCAAGTGAGTGAGTAATGGTAGACTAGGCATTTCAGGGAGACACAAAAAAAAAATGATTCAGAGGAATTAAAAACTGTATAGTTGGTTAGGAATATGCAAGTAATTTTAAGTGGCTGTTGTGAAAGGGGTTTGGAGGAGGGTGAAGGGTAATGAGGATGGAAGGCAGACTGAGAACAGGGATGACTCGGGAGAGACCGGACCTTGTCCCACAGATAACGTGAAGTCCTGAGGTTTTTAAAGTTGGATTGTGACTTGATCAGATATGATTTTTCAAAGATGGGGGCCAGTATATGGGAGACAACGAAAGGCTGTCAAAGTGCCATACTTCACTTTCAGAACAGGTATAATCACATGCTTACAGCAGATTCCCAACATTCTATGTGAAAAGTCAAAATCAACAAAGAACAGGAGACTCACTGCTCTCCATGTACAAGAAATACCACGGATATGGACAAAACTTTAGCCCCCAGCAGAAGGTGGGTGTATAATAAAACATTACTGACTACAGAAGGAGGAAAAAAAAAACAACTCTAATCACTTCCTAGTCTTTGCTTTTGTTCATTTCTAAAATACTGCCATGCTCCACAGAAGGAGAGGACTACACAATGCAGAGTACGAGCCCTCGGGTACTTGCTCCTACACAGTTCTGTTGACATTGTGACTCAAACCACTCACACAGAGCCCCTGAGGACCCAGGAGAAGCATGCTGTTCTAAATGCCAGAAGCCACTCCAACAGTAACTGGAGACATCCTGATTCTTCAAGCAAGAACGGAGTTAAAACACCAATAACCTTAGTAGGTATGGGAACTCCGTACTTTTAAAATTTGTTTTCATTTAGAGAACCACTGTGACATGCTAGGCCAAATCTTTTTTGAATTGATATGAAGAAAGAAAAAAGCAGTGATGCTAGAGATAAACAACAAAAATATTAATCAAAATATTTCGGGGTGCCTGGGTTGCTCAGTCCATTAAGAGGCTGCCTTTAGCTCAGGTCATGATCTCAGGGTCCTGGGATCGAGCCCCACATTGGGCTCTCTGCTCAGCAGGGAGCCTGCTTCCCCCCTCTCTCTCTGCCTGCTGCTCTGCCTACTTGTGATCTCTCTCTCTGTCAAATAAATAAATAAAATCTTAAAAAAAAAGAATATTTCAATTATAATGTCAGTACCAAGGAAGATTTAAAATGCATATATCCCGTGATCCAAGTTTGACTTCCAGGAATTCCTTCTAAGGCAAGAAGGGCCCAAGTCCACAGAGACATGTGTGTCACAATGTTCCCTGCTATAACCTTCTCTTGGCAAATGTCAGAAAGATCCTGAGTGCCCAGCAAAATGGGACGGATTAAATTATTAGGATCTGTGTAGTGCGATTCAGAGCAATAAATGATACACTGAGCTCTACAATATTCATGACATATTATTGTGTGAAAAAATGCAACTAATATGAATAGTAGGATTCCATTAAAAATATGTGTGAATATATATATCTCAGAAAAAATACTATGTGAGGATAGAGCCTTATGTGTCAACAGTAGCTACGTCTCGAGATGAGAATACACGTGTGTGGAAGGGGGGGGACATATTTTATCACCTTTTTTTTTTTTTTAAGATTTACTTATTTATTTGACAGAGAGAGAAATAATAAGTAGGCAGATAGGCAGGCAGAGAGAGAGGGGGAAGCAGGCTCCCTGCTGAGCAGACAGCCTGATGTAGGGCTCGATC
Source organism: Martes martes (assembly GCF_963455335.1). Lineage (NCBI taxonomy): Eukaryota > Metazoa > Chordata > Mammalia > Carnivora > Mustelidae > Martes > Martes martes. The sequence continues at coordinate 71,163,690 of NC_137899.1, forward strand.
CCAGGACCCCGAGATCACGACCTGAGCCGAAGGCAGCGGCTTAACCCACTGAGCCAGCCAGGTGCCTTACTTTATCACTTTTAACCAGTAGGTAAGATGGGGGTTTTGGTGTCTAATCCCAGGATCAGTTACAATTTTCCATTAAATACCACTTTACTAAGCTGCACGTTTCCTTACATGCAGTTCCCTTATATATATTCCATTTCTAACCTAAAGGTAGATACAAAACCCCCAAATAACTCTCTTTCCATTAATTTGGCCTTTTATTCCCACTTCATGACTGGAACTGCCTTATTACTTTTTAAGGAGTTGACAAATGAAATTTTATGCAATTTGACGGCAAAGATCTTGGTTGAACAAACTTCATTAAAGTTTAAGAAAAAGCTGGGTTTAGCTGCCTGAGCAAAGAGCTCCGATGTTAACAGAATTCCAGGCCCTCTCAGTTACTTCCTTGCAGGGGTGGAAGGTGCTTGGGGCAGGTTAGCGGGGAGTAAAATGAGGCACGGCAGGAAAAGCGTTGAGCACTGCATGGCCCATGGCGGTGCAGGTAGGGGTGAGGGTGAGGAGGTATTCTTAGACTGCCATTGTTGTTTTTATACATCCCACTCATTTATAACCTAATGATTTAGATGCTCTTAATAACATTAAAGCATTAAGAGAGATTGTTTTATTAGTCTTGATATCCCTAACGTCTAGCCAAGGTGCTCAATAGATGTCTACTGAATCATGTAATTGACATTTGTAATGAAATCATAATGGTGCCTACCTCAGGGGGTTGAGGATTAAATGAGTTAGTATGAATCAGTATTTTAGAACAGTACTTTGCATGTATTGTTTCATAGAAGTGTGTGCTGTTAGAAGTCCTCAGTTTCTTTACTACCAGAGTAAAATCTCAAAGTATTCTAAAAATTCTGGTTTTATAATCCATTCAGCAGCAAAACCTGACTTGAATTATTTAGTTTTCATTTAAGCCCACTTAGAGTGAATATTTTTTAACTGCAGAAATATTTAGATGTTTAATTACAGTGGCTATCCCAAATCCTACTGGAGGTCCTATACCATATACAGTATGTACACATTATCTTCCTGAAATGTCAAAGCTTCTAATTTCTAAAATAATGTTATTAAGGACTTTGCATAAGGGACAGTGGACTGGTGTTACTCTTTTTTGAAAGACCCTGTAATGTAGCTTTCAGTAGCATAAACAGGGGTATTTGGCTTTGAAGAAAAAGGAGACTAAGAAAAATGGATCTGTTAAAAGGTGACCTCTGAACTTTTAAAATACAGATTAAAATCCAATGGCTAATTAGCCTTTAATAAAATAAGTGACCTTTAGCTTGCCTTCACCCCAGTTACTCCACTCCCATTCTTACACTGGGAAAGTGATCTTCCTTGTCAAGGCTACTTCCGCCCCCTCCTGCTGCCTTCTCAGGGAACCTTCCTACTTCGTGCACTTCTTCCTTGCACCTTCAGCTTCTCCTCTACCAGCTCTAATTGCTGCTATTTACACATGCTTAAGTCTCCTCCATCACAAATATTCCTATGATATCCAAAATTCTCCTTTAGTAGATGCCTTATCCTCCTTTTCTTGGAACATGGTATTAAGTTTACTGTGGCTTTTTCTCTTTTTATTCCTCAATTCATGACAGCTTGGCTTCTACCCTCACCAATGCACTGAAATTGCTCATCGAGTTCATCAACAATATTAAAGGACCCTTTTAGGATCTTACCACACCTCCTTGCAGCAGCAAGCAGTGTTCAACACTTCTTCCTCCTTGATGATTGGATTCTATTCAGATCCCTTCAATTACATACTCTACACTCTCCTTGAATGATCACATTTACTCCCAATGATGTCAATGACAATTTCCAAATCTACATCTGCAGTCCAGCTTTCTCTCCTAAACTTTAGACACTATGAGACATGACCATTTTGATGTCTCTCAGGTGACCAAACTCTAGCTGAAACCAGATTTATGTTTGCTCCCTAACCTGTACACCCACACCTCCTGGGTTCCCCTTGCAGTGAATGGCACCAACAACTGGCCAGTTGTTAAAGAGCCTGGGAGTCATCTTCAACTCTTATCTCTCCACCTCTTTTATAAATTCAACTTCCTGCCAATTCAACTTCCTGAATGTCCCTAGAATCTACTACAATCATGACCATCTCACTTTCAGGCCATAGTCATTTCTAGTACAGACTGCATCAGATCCTTTATATGATTCTGCCTCCCATTTGATCTTGGCTAATTCATTTTCAATAGTGCAACCAGCAGGTTTTTCTTAACTCAAATGGGACCACGGCTCTCCCTTCTTCCTTAAAACCATCTACAACTGCCAAATGTCCTTAAAATAAAGCCCACACACAGCCTTGTGTCTTACAACTCTCTTCTTCATACTTTATATTCTATCAAACATTCAACAAATTTTTTTTTATTAACATATAATGTATTATTAGCCCCAGGGGTACAGATCTGTGAATCAGATCTGTAAACCCAGGTTTACACACTTCATAGCACTTACCATAGCACATACCCTCCCCAGTGTCCATAACCCCACTCCCCTCTCCTTATTCCCCTCCCCCCGACCCCCCTCAGTTTTGTTTTGTGAGATTAAGAGTCTCTTATGGTTTCAACAAATGTTTCTTGAGTGCCTACAATGGTGGTGAGTATGTTCTGGGATCTGAGGATACAGCAGTGAACCAACCAAAGCTTCACACGCCAAGGAGCTTATAATCTAGTAGTTAGGGGTTGGGGATTCATACAAACAAATAAAACTAAAACATTCTGGGTTCAAATAACTGTTATAAAGGTGGCACAGAGAGTGCTTTGTCAGTTAGCACATCCTGGTATCATTTTAGCTGAGAGATCTAAATGTCCTAGACAAAGGTAAGTCCAGAACACTCCCACTCATCTCTTAGTTCTCAGCTGAGACCTCCCTTGGGGACTTTTCCTCCTGTCATGAGTTTGGGTTGGCAGCAATTCTCAGATGCTCTCAAGCACCATGTGCTTACCCTGGGAGTTTGCCACCTGGCGGGGGGGGGGTGGGGTCAATGCCTATTACCTGTCTGATTTCTCCCCCTATAGGGACTGGACAATTTGTACCTGGTTACATAACAAAACCAGTAGTTGCCTGAATTTCTCAATCGATATTGCTTAAAGAACAGATGAAGTAATTAAGAGCATTCAATAATTTTCCTGGCCCGAAGGCCCAGTTAATTTTGAAGTGGGAAATGGTGAAAAGGTGTGTGGCTGACTGAAATGAGGAAAGGCCACATAAAACACTTTATTCATGACTTCCATTTGCTTTATTATTATTAACGTGCATAATAAGGCATAAAACTCAATACCTAGATTAATTATGATTTTCAATGTATGCTCCTCTGCTATTGTTTTATTCCCAGGCTCTGTAAAAATAGGTAATAGCTTTTCCTATGGGAAATTTTGAAACATGAAGTCAAGACTTCTTACGTAAAACCTAATAATTCCTTACCTGTTTTACATATTCAACTTCTGAAGAAAGTTAATGACTGCACAATTATCTTCCTTTTTAACCACATGAATTTCTGTGCATAGAGTGGGTGCTTTCTAAGGCCTTTTATCTGTTTTTAATTCTAAACTCAAGATTGAAAATAAACATGAAAAACGTTTTTTTAGGCATGGGTTTATGCCAACTGACTTTCTGCTCGAGAGAGTACATCTGCCCAAACCTTTTCTTTCGTTCATGATTCAGCTTGCCAACTGCTCCAATGTAACTTTGAAAGATGCTTCTGAGGTCATGCAACATCTTCCAGATCAAAGATAAGTGATCTCTGTGCATGATCTGCATTAAAAAACATCTACAGGTCTTCCTCTGAGTTGCTATGAAGGCTTCCAGTCACGCAAATGTCGCAGTGTGACTGTTCCTCCTGTCCTATAATTCTCCCCCACCGCTATGTTAAGCATCCCTTCCATTACAATGGTGTATACCTATGAAGGTGTCTGGAAAACTCAAGAGATGGAAGAGAAATAAAAGTAAATAAGAACAGATGACAGGTCATTCTTCCCACTGAGGACAATCAACTTCTAAGGTTTTAGTGAACACCATGAAGGAAGCACTGGAGCTCCCTAAATCTCAGGAAAGATCGCATTTTTATAAACCAGGCATCAATATTTTCTATTTAATGTCAGCCTGTCACACTAGCACAGCATATTGATTGGATTGTAGCTGACAGAGAATATCAAACACAACCCTGCTTCTCCAGTCAGAACGTTGTAGCCACAAGTCCTCATTGTGGTTTTAGAGGGATGAAATCAGCTAATATATTTATATATTCACCCTTATCTTCTTTAAAGGCAATATTTCCAAGTCCACCTAACTAGAGTTAGCCTATTTGCTTTTGTCTCATTAAGTCTGTGATTCTGTTTTAGTTTATTGGATTTTGCTGACAGGTATTTCAAATCCTATGTCTTTGTATAAAATAAAAGTTAATTGCTTTGCTTGAGTAGTTGAAATCTTAATGAGCCAAGATAGATAGTCAGACATGTGGATGAACGGGAGAAAAAACAGCCTAGAATTTAACACAAACAGGTAAAACAACTGTCAGGGAACTATCTTAACAATAATGAATGAGAACAAAGAAAGCTACAAAGACGTAGGAAATTTTCTAAAAAGTCACTTACCCTTAATTCTTCCTTTGTATTGAAACTATCAAGAAGTTGTTGATAATGTCTGTCTGTCATTTGTCGTAATAAGGACAGGAGACAAGCAACAAACTCCCCCTAATTAAAAAAAAAAAGCATATTTTTTATTAAGAGTAAAAATGAAATGAATATCAATAACTTACTTTGAACCGCCCTCAAAGAGAACACTGAAAAAAAACCACTATGATTTAAGTCACTCTATGAAGTCTTTTAAATCTAAAGTAACCATAATATTATAGTCAAAATTTCTCCCAGTGATGAATACCATTTACTTGGTATATATGCATTTTCAAATTAGGAGGGGTTTTTTGTTTTTGTTTTGTTTTGACTTGGGTGGAAGCTTCTCACTAGGAAACTTCACACACTTAAAGGAGGTAGGTCATTTTACTGAGCATTTCTTATACCTTCATTCATTATGTCATTTAGCCTCATTTTCAGTGCTATGAGGTAGGGGGTATAATATTTATTTAAAGAAGATAAATTGTATGTTCAGTGGGCTAAAAAACTTGCTCAAAGTATTCCACTAAGAAGTGGAAGAGCTGAAGTTATCTATGTGTCTTTCTAACTCCAAAACTCTTCCTGTACCTCATGCTCCATTTCTGAATTCAAACAATCTCCTCCAACTCATCTGAGTGGTGGTCTACTAACTGGCAGGGTACAGAGAAAGCCATACATTACAATGTTGGTTTCAAACACCTTTTAAAAATAGCTTAACTGTCATCATTTTCTGCTTGGGTGCTATGTGACTGACTCCTAAAAAGTCCATTCTTAAAAATTAATGAAAAAATAGCATCCATAGATTTAAAGACCTATAAAATTGCTATCACTTGCATCTAACTTAAAATATTTGTGCTCTAATGCAATCTTCAGCACTCAGAAAAAAAAATTATCTACTTTAAATGAGAACAATAACATTTAAAACAGTATGAACACAACAGAAGCAGCAATCAGTGGTAACAGTAAATTTACAAAAATGTATTTTAATTGAGAATTGGTGGGGTTTTTTTGTTTGTTTGTTTTTTTACGTTTACGTGGAAAGTAGTTAAAGACTCATGTGTAAAATCAGGGACTGAAAGCTTTTAAAATTGGGATTTTCCAACAGAGGCAGCTAAGTCAGGAAAGTCAAAAGTATCCTTCCCAGATGCCAAAGGAGGCCTGGAGATACTACTTAATTACCAGGTCAGGGTAACCAAAGATGCACACTGACTTACTGCGGGAGGATAAACATTTGTAACACAAATATGACAAATAATTATTCCTGACCACTTGGTGGGGCAAGTATTTAAGAACTAACAAGTAAAGGCTAGCAGAAATCTATCTACTAAGCTCAACATAATACTTTGTTAATGAACAAAGAAACTCTTGGTACTTAACACAAAAGATGGAAAATATAAGGGCACAATGATTTATATTTTAGTGCATGTGTGTGAGGAAACAATCCAAGGCTAGGAAAATAACAAGCCAAAAGAAATGAGAGAATACCACCTGGTACTCACTCAAGACTGGCAATAGTATCCTTGTTTCACCAGCAAGACTGGAAAAACCTTGCCATATTAGGGCATCAGAATACTAAAAAAGACCTTTTCTCAGCAGCAAGGAAATATTATATCTGGAATAAATGCTGCTGTGATCCTACCTAAGAAAGTTCATAAGCAAGATATGAAAAAATTTAGTAGTTCCTAAGAAATTTAACCTCATTCCACAACAAAGTTCAAAGATATTTCTAGGTATTTAAAAAATCCATTCTCAACAGCATAAAATTCACAATGTCTGGCATTCAATGAAAAATTACCAGGAATACAAAGAAGCAGGAAAAAATAATGATGCAAATGAGGAGAAAAAAAATCCATAAAAACAGATCTAGAAATGACATAAATAATAGAATTAGCAGTAAAATACATTAAAATAGCTATTTTGGGGACACCTGGGTGGGTAAGTCCTTAAGTGTCTGCCTTTGGCTCAGGTCATGATCCCGGGGCCCTGGTATCGAGCCCCATATTGAGCTCCCTGCTCAGGGGGGAGCCTGCTTTTCCCTCTTCCACTCCCCCTACTTATGTTCCCTTTCTCACAGTATCTCTCTCTGCCAAATAAATAAATAAAAATCTTTTAAAAATAGCTATTATTACAGTAGTTTATATATTCAGGAAGCTATAGGAAAGTTTGAACATGTTAATTTCAGATATGAAAGAAAACAAAAAGATGCAAATTGAGATGAAGACTATGTGTGAGATGAAAATTTACTTAGTAAGACTAATGGCAGATTAGATAGACATCTGCAGAAGAAAAGATTACTGAACTTGAAGACAGCAGAAATTCTCCAAAATTTAAAAAAAAAAAAAAGGAAATAAAAGAAAAAGCATCAGTGAACTAAAGAACAACTTCAAGTAGCAGAATATATATGTAACTGGAGAACTCAAAGAGGAGGAGGGCATAGAAAAAGTAATTGAAAAAATAAGGGGAAAAATTTCAGATTCTCTGAAAACTATAAACTTATGTATTAAAAAATTTCAACAATTCTTAAGCACAAGAAACATGAAAGAAATACACTAAGGTACATTATAATAAAATAGCCAGAGATAAAGAGAAAATATTAACAATAGTCAGTGAAAAAAAGACGTATTACATACAGAGGAACAAAGGTAAGGATAAGATATTACTTATTACAAATAATACAAGCTAAAAGACCATGGAGCAACATCTTTAGAATACTGAAAGAACAAAACAACTATCCATCAAGACTGTTACCCAAAAAATCCCTCAAAAAGAAAGACAAAATAAAGATTTTTCAGACACTCCAAAGCTTAAACAGGATACCACTTCTATTCAACATTATACTGAAGTTTCTAGCCAGTGCAATAAATCAAGAAAAAATAATAAAGGAATATATACTGGAAAGGAATTAAAAAATCTCTTTATCCACAGTTAACATATCTGTGTGCACAAAAAATGCTATCAAATCTATAATGAGCTACTAGAACTACTTAACTGAATTAATCAATGTCTCAGAATATAAGATCAATGTACCAAAATCAATTTTACTTCTACATATGAGAAATGAGTCACTGGAAGCTGAAATTTAAAATAACATAATTTATAATACCACTGAAACATGTTAAGTACTTAGTGATATATAGGACAAAAGATCCACACACTGAAAATCATAAAACACTGATGAGAACAATTAAAGAAGACCTAAATAAATAGAACACTATGCTCATAAATTGGGAGATTTGATACTATTAAGGTGTCAATTTTTCTCTAATTAATATACAGATTCAGGGTAATCCCAATCAATATTACATCAGGTCTTTTGTGGCACAGAAAGTGACAAGCTGATTTAAAAATTCATATGGAAATGTTAAGGACTTGAAATTGCCAAAACACCGTTCAAAAAGAATAAAGTTGAAGGACTTATACTATGTGACTTCAAGACTTATTATAAAGTTCTGGTAGTCAGGATATTGTTCTTGGTGTCAAAACAGAAAAAATAGATAAATAGAACAGAATAGCCCAAACCAAAAACAACCCAAATGTCCACTAAAGGGTGAATGAATAAACAAATCATAGTATATCCATATAATGTAACACTAGTCAGCATTAAAAAAGAATGAATACTGCTACATAAAACAACAATGAAGAAACTCAAATAATTATACTGAGAGGAAAAAGTAGAAATGTCAACCCCCCCAAAAAAACCCTAACAGTAACTATGTACCATATGATTCCATTCATATAAAATTCTAGAAATGCAAATTTATCTGTAGTAACAGAAAGCAGAGCAGTGGTTGCCTGGGGATGAGGTAGTATGGGGGAGGGCAAGAGGAAGGAAAGAGAGGGAGGCGCAAGGAAATTTTTCAGAGTGATGTACATGTTCTTTATCTTGATTGTGATGATGGTTCACAGGTATACACATATATGCCAAAACTTAGCAGTTGTATACTTTAAATATATACAATTTTTGGAATGTCAACTACATCTTAATAAAGCTTAAAAAAGACATTAGGACAATATTATCGTTTATGGAATAGCACTATGTGTAAGTTACTGCATTTTTTTTTAAAGATTTTATTTATTTATTTTACAGAGAGAGAGGGAGAGATCACAAGTAGGCAGAGACACAGGCAGAGAGAGGGGGGGAAGCAGGCTCCCCGCTGAGCAGAAAGCCCGATGCAGGGCTCGATCCCAGGACTGTGGGACCATGACATGAGCTGAAAGCAGAGGTTTAACCCACTGAGCCACCCAGGAGCCCCTGCATTTTTTATTATATTATTAAATTCATTCTTTACTAGAGCCTTGTTGAGTAGATACTATTAACTTCATTTTACTGTAAGATCTGTTAAGGTTTCTAAGTTAGAAAATGGTGAAGCTGGGATGTGAACCCAGGTATCTCTGGTTCTTCTACCTACCTGCTCAGACTGATTTGATTTTATAAAGAAAATATACCTGAGTTTGAGGTTATATTTCAAATATAAATAGGCATATAAAAATCTATCAGTTGATAACCAATGTCTGACTTTTTAACCTCTCCAGTAAGTCTCAACTTAAAAATGCAAATCCACTTAGTAGAAACCCACTGAATCTCTCATTTCTTAGTTTTTCTACATTCTAGCTACACTATCTCTAATGTAGTGACTAGATTAATATTCTTAAAATGTTTAAATATTCTTCTTAATTAATTCTTAATTAATTAACAGTCTTAATTAATTAATTCTTAATTTCTTAATTAATTCTTAACTCTTAAAATGTTTAAAATATACCATCCTGTGAATAGTGACATCCCTTGAACTTGGAATAATGTATTAATTCAACAATTTTAGTAATAAGAAAAGTTACTCAAAAAACAATATACTTTCATTATGTATTTGCAGTCAGTGTACATTGTACACTTCCTTGAATCCAGGTTACTATCTATATTTGTCACATCTGGTGCAGACTACAAACAACTTATCCTAGTATCTAATCTTTGGCACATTTATGATGTGTTGTTAATCTGAATATCTACTCTGCAGTGTCATTTTATGTATTCACTTAATCTGTTTAGGAATTCAAAGCACATTTAACCTGTTAAGAAGCCTAGATGTCCACTGGCCATAGTAACATTTTTCTAGGTATATCTCTTAAGGCAAGGGAAACAAAAGCAAAAATAAATTACTGGTGGGGGGAGGGCACCTGGGTGGCTCAGTGGGTTAAAGCCTCTGTCTTTGGCTCAGGTCATGATCCCAGGGTCCTGGGATGGAGCCCCCGCATCAGGTTCTCTGCTCAGGGGGGAGCCTGCTTCCCCCTCCCTCTCTCTCTGCCTGCCTCTCTGCCTGCTTGTGATCTCTGTCTGTCAAATAAATAAATAAAATCTTTAAAAAAAATTAAAAAATAAATTATTGGGACTATATCAAAATAAAAAGGACTAGCAGAGTAAAGGAAACCATCAATAAAACAAAAAGACAACACACTGAATGGAAGAAAATATTTGCAAATGATATATCTGATAAGGCATTAATATCCAAAATACATAAATAATGCAACTCAACACACAAAAAAACCAAACAATGTGATTTAAAAATAGGCAGAGAACCTGAATAAACATTTTTCCAAAGAAGACATAAAGATGGCCAACAGGCACACAAAAAGATGCTCAATATCATTCATCCTTAGGAAATGCAAATCAAAACCACAATGAGGTATCACCTCACACTTGTTTGCATGGCTAAAATAAAAAAGACAAGAAACAACAAGTGTTGGGAGTGCATGTGAGAAAAAAAAGGAATCCTCACACACTGTTGGTGGGAATGTAAGTTGGTATAGCCACTGTGGAAAGCAGTATGGAATTCCTCAAAAAATTAAAAATCGAAATACCATATGACCCAATAATTCCAGTATTGGGTATTTACCCAAAGAAAACAAAAACACTAACTCGAGAGGATATATATACCGCTGTGTTTACTGAAGCATTATTTACAATTTACAACAGTCAAGACATGGAAGCAACCTGCACGTCTATCAGTTGACAAATGGATAAGGAAAATGTGGTACATGTACACAATGGAGTATTATGCAGCCATAAGAAAGGATGGGATTGTGGCATTTGAGACAACTTGGATGGACCTAGAGGGTATTATGCTAAGTGAAAAAAGTCAGACTGAGAAAGAGAAAGACCATGAGTCCACTCACAAATAGAATCTTTAAAAAAATGAATAAATACACAAAAAGCAGAATCACACCTATATACAGAGAAATGATGGTTGCCAGAGGGGAGGGGAGGGGAGGGGAGGGGAGTGAAAGGCCGGGAAAAATGGGTGAGAGATAACAGGTTTCTAGTCATGGTATGAGTAAACCACAGGAATAAAAGCAGAGGGTGAGGAATATAGCCAATGATACTTTAATAGTAATGTAAGAGTACAGATGGTAGGTATACTTGGGGTGAACATAGCATAAGGCATAAACTTGTCCAATCACTAAGTTGTATACCTCAAACTAATATAACATTGTGAGTCAACAATATTCCAAAAAAAGAGGCTTAGATGTCCAATATTTTACTAAAATATTTTTTGTCAATAACGTAATATTTGTTTGTTTTTGAAATATTTTAAGTATCCAGGGGTGACTGGGTGGCCTCAGTTGGTTGGGAGTCTTTTCAGCTCAGGTCATGACCTTAGGGTCCTGGGATGGAGCCCCACATCTGGCTCCCTTCTCATTGGGGAGTCTGCTTCTTCCTCTCCCTCTGCCCTTTTCCCGGCTTGTGCTTTCTCTCTTATAAATAAATACAATGTTAAAAAAATTTTTAAGAAAACCCAAGACTCAAACATTTGTTAAAAAGAATAAATGAAAACCTTTGTTGGCCAAGATCAGCTTTGTTTAAGTGTGGGAGTTATTTATGCATACACTGCCTTTAAAATATTATGTGTCTCAGTGGCTTGCATCCATTTTATGTATACATTGAGTATAGCAGGTATTTCTATCAACAACTGTGAATAATGAGAGTATTCACAGTACTCATACTGTTGTTCACACTGTAGGTGAATTCACAGTATTCACATACAAAAATGGCCCTCATGAAACCTTCTGTTCCACACATGCACTATTTTTTCTAGAAACTTCTTAAAAAATTCTGCATCCCTTTCCCTCCCCCGACCAGAAGCCCACAGTACACAGAAAGTTTAGATCAGTGTATCTTTCTTAGACATGGCCGATGTTGAGTTGAGTCACCTGCACCATAAATGGTGCCAAACCAAATTACGGGCAAAGAAAGACGCATTTATAAACTGCAAGGAATTCTGGAGTCCAATTAGTTGAGGGTGTGAGCAAATGGCCATACATGCTGCTGTATTAAATCTGCTTCCACATACAATTAGATTTTTGAAAGGAACAGATTACAATGGTGTTTTATTTTTTCTTTCTAGCAAGAGAGAGCATTTTAAAATTTAAAGAACAGTTGGTAAAGGAACAAAAAGTACAATCTCTTTAAATAGTAAAAATAAGGCTACTGTTATCTAGAATTACGATGCAGCAGAAGTCAGTCCTCCTGTTAGTGTTATGGGGAGGCAGGGTGACAGCCATGAGACTTGCAAGAGAACTGGAACACTCCGCCATGACATGCTGTGGGAACTGCTTTCACCCACAGGACTTCCACTTATTACGGGCACTTTTTCTGCAATGACTGAGAAGTGTTCAATGTAGGACTACCACGTAAAGACCTTATTCAAAGAGCCTGTTCTCCATGAGAAAATGGTAAAGAAATTAAGTCTTCAGTGCCCACAGAGGACTGACTCTGTGAATGACCAGTGCATGTTCCTCACCACAGAATTAGTTATAACAGTATAATTACTCAGCAATCAAAATAGCACTAGTGTGACCTGCTGCTACCACAATAATGACTAAAGTAAACTGATATTATTTAAACCCTTACACATGTGATGAAATCCTCACACTAACTTTGAGAGAGGTCCAATTATTTTGGGGTTTTTTTTGTTTTTGTTTTTTTTTTTTAAAGATTTTATTTATTTACTTGAGAGAGAGAGAGAGCACAGAGAGAGAGAGAGGAAGAGGGAGAGGGAGAAGCAGACTCCCCACTGAGCAGACAGCCCAATGCAGAGCCGGATCCTAGGACCCTGGGCTCAGGACTTAAGCTGAAGGCAGATGCTCAATGTCTGAGCCACCCAGGTGCCCCTCTTTTGTTTTAAAGACAAAGGAAGAGAAGCTTAGAGGTATTTGTAAATTGCCCAAGAGCTGGTCGATAATAAAGTCACAAAAGAGGATTCAAAGCAGATCAGCTTGAGTCCCCTGAAAAAAATGTCTTACAGAATAAAACCAAAGGAGCCAAATAATCCAAGTGGATGTTTCCCAGCAAATTTCAAAGCACATACCTTGAGATAGTTTGATTTTTTGCAAAACCGGGGAGGGTACAACATGGCTATGCTGGGATGTGATTTTCCTAAAATTCAGAACAATGGATGAACATCCTGCCTGCCCTACCCCCAGTGTCATCTGCAAACCTGATTTCACTGCCTTCAAGTCTCTTAATTTGCATTGATTAATATACTGTGAAGACCTAAAGGCCAGGCATACCCCAGAGAGATTTGTCATTGACAACTGCCTCTGGATACAAAGCAGTCTGAAAATGTGTTTTAGCTTCCAACCTCAGGCAGTCCTTATCCACAGCCAACATTTGCTCTGAAGTTTGCTAGGCTAGTACCATTGTAAGACTATGTTAGAGCTCCATTGCCAGGAAGCCATTAAAATGTCATCATCAAAATCATAACGAAGGAGAACTTTCTTCTGCTTTGGGGAAGATGGAGTAGATACACTTTTACCTATTCCTCCTGCTAAGCACTGCTTTACAAACCTCACTAATAGATACAGAACAAACAGAAGAGGAGTCTGAAGGTAGAGAAAAGGAAGCAGTCTGGCCAGGGTGACTGGGAGCAGAGGAAGGACATAGTATCACATTCTCTGGGTTTTCTTTCTGCTTTGGGTATCTCACACCAGGAGCTGAAGAAGCTGGCCAATTACACCAACAATTACACACAACAAAAGTCGACTCTCTTTGGCCAAAGGATCAGGTAAAGGGCAGTTAAGCAAGGCAAGAGTTTTACTGCTCTACTCCAGGTGAAGACCACAAAAAACTTTGGCCTCACCCACACCAAATGGGGAGCTTAGACTTCCAAGCTCACAAAGCCATGTAGGGGTGCCCTAATATCTTCGCTAGAGGAAGCCAAATCAGGAGCCAGTGCTTTCATGCCCAATGGTCAGTGTTAGTGAAGACAATATGGGGAACACGAAATTCCACCTCTGGCCATCATGAGTTAGCACCCTTCCCCTTCTCCTGCCAAGTGGTATCACATAAAGCCAGCTAAAACAGAAGGCTTAAGTAAGATTCACAGTCTTATAAAAATGTCCAGACTTTAATTAAAAATCACTTGTCATACCAAGGACCAGGAAGAGCTTAAATTGAATGAAAAAAGACAATTAATACATGTCAACATTGAGATAATAGAATGTTAGATTATCTGGCACAGCTTATGCAAAAATTAACTCAAAATAGTTTGTAGACTTAAATGTAAAATATAAAACTGTAAAACTTTTAGAAAAAAAACTTAGGAGATAAACTTTAGGATATAGGGCTAGACCAAAGAATTCTTAGACTTGACATCAAAAACATGATCTATACAATGAAAAACTGATAAAGTGGTCTTCATCAATAATAAAAACTTTTGCAAAAGACCTTGTTAAGATGATGGGGAAACAAGCTATAGAGTGGGAGAAAATATTTATAACCACATACTCCATAAAGGACTAGTATCTACAATATATAAAGAACAATGAAAATTCAATGGTAAAAAGCAATTTGGGTAGAAAATGGGAAAAAGACATGAAGAGACATTCTACCAAAGAGGATATATTGGTGACAAACAAGTGTATGAAAGTATATGTTCGGCATCACTGGTCATTAGGAAAATGCCAACTGAAATCACAATAAGATATTACTTCCTACGTAACGGAATACACCACCCCCCCCAACAACAACAACAAAAAAACCAACAACCCCAAATGCTGAAGAGGGCAGTGAGAAATTGGATCACTCATATACTGTGTACATGAAAATGTAAAGTTATAAAGCCACTATGGAATACGGTTCAGCAGTTTCTTAAAAAATTACAAATATGGGGTACCTGGGTGGCTCAGTTGGTTGAGTGCTCAGGTCATAATCCTGGAGTCCAGGGGTTGAGTCCCACACTGGGATCCCTGCTTGGCGGAGAGTCTGCTTCTCCCTCTGACCCTCCCCACTCTCATGCTCTCTCTCTCTCTCTCTCTCTCTAAGTAAATGAAATATTAAACAAACAAACAAACAAAAAAAAAACTAAACTAAACATGCAGGGACTCCTGGGTGGCTCAGTCAGTTAAGTGTCTGCCTTCAGCTCAGGTCATGATCTCAGGGTCCTGGGAGAGAGCATCATGTGGGGCTCCCTGCTCAGTGGAGAGCCTGCTTCTCCCTCTGCCCCTTTCCCCGCTTGAGTGTGCTGTACTCTCTCTTTCTCTCAAATAAATAAAATCTTTTAAAAAAAACTAAACTAAACTAAACTAAACATGCAATTACCATACAATCCAACAACCACACTCCTAGGAATTTATCCTAGAGAAATGAAGACTTATGCTTACATAAAAACTGGCACAGAAACATTTATAGCAGCTTTGTTCATAATAGCCAAAATCTGGAAACAACCCAGGTGGCCTTCAATGGGTGATGGTTAAACACACTGTAGTACATCCAAAACATAGGAACTACTGAGCAATAAAAAGAATAAGATGTATAAACATATAAATATATAAAACAACTTGGATGAATCTCCAGGGAATTATTCTGAGTTAAAGAAAAAAAGCTTATTACAAAAGGTTATTTACTATATGATTTCATTTCTGTAACATGCTTGAAAAGAGAAAATTATAAAAACAGAGAACAGATTTGGGATTGTCAGGGTTAAGGAGGAGGTGGAGATGGGAAGTGGTTTTGACTGTAAACACAACACGGGGGATCCTTGGGGACATGGAAATATTCTGTGTCTGGTCTTACTAATGTCAGTATCCTAGTCGTGATACTGTCTGATAGTTCTGTAAGATTTTTACCATTGTGGAAACTGGGTAAAAGCTGTGTAATGTTTCTTACAACTCTGTAATAATTCTTACAAGTGCATGTGACTCTACAATTATCACAAAATAACAAGTTTAATTAAAAAAAAATGAAAAAACAAAATAAAAAAAAAATTCAACATAAAAAACCCCCAAACCTTCAAATCCATAATGAACCCCAGGAGTATAAAGCAGCAACAATATGTTTTGAGCATTTACTTTGGACCAAGTATTGTGCTAAAAACATGAAGCTGACCCCATGATGCAGGTACCACTTTCCACGTGAAATGCAGAACTCAAATGCTTGGCTTATCTTTTCTTTAAATGAGGCAGTAGAGCTATTACATATATTAGGAAGTTTTCATACTATCTTTAACTTAGTTGGTCAAAAGAAAGAGTTTAACTTTATTTCCCAAACTCAGAGCTTGGTTTCCTCAGGTGAATCTCAGCTCTGAAAGCAGAGAAAATAAAATTCAACACAACATGGCCATCCTGAAACAGTCAAGAGAACTTGGTAGGAGAGTCACGGCAGACTTCGTGTTTTTTTTAAGTAGAAATAAAAATTATTTTCATCAGGGGCTAAGCAAACACTCTTAAGACAAAGGTTCTACTGTGGATGGTTTATATTAAGAATGGCAAAAGTCGACATTTTTGTAAATATATGAAAACTATAGCATCTACTGCCATTTCTGATATTTGGAAGAATATTCTTAATCAGATCTAAAAAAAAATAAAAACAAAAAACCATTCTTGGTGAACTGAATGTGAGTTTTAAATAGAATCCATCCATTCAATCATCAATCCGTCTCTCTCTATAGAAACACACACATAAAAATACATACACATACATCAACTATCCGATACATTATTTCTTAATTTTTTTATAAATCACGTTATATTACACTCATAAAATAGTGGAGCTTGAAGGTTACTTAGAAATTACCCTGTCAAACTTTCTCATTTCATACCTAAGGAAACCAAGGCATCTCCAAATTAAAATCCTTACTATTCACAGTGAGAAATCCAGAATTAGAACTCAGGACACCTGACTCCTGTTTCTCTATTTCATTATTCTCCTCTCCTCAAGCAATTTGATGGATAAAAAGAGAATGAAAAGTACCAAGAGGACTGGGGACACAGAATCATGGGCTAATTTGAATTGAGAAAAGTGAGAGCTAATAACAAATTTGGCTTTCCGAAATTAAACATATCTTTATCCAAGATCTTTTAACAAACAGTGTTTCTTATCTTCATTCCCTGGCAAAATGCAAGTTAACTTTGTGTATCTTTGAAATACACAAGGGTCACTCTCCCAGGGCCAGATTTCCCAGATTCCTATAGCAACCCACCCTCAAAGTGACCGAAGCTTTTACAAGCACAACTATGCTCTGTTCGGTGCCATTTGCTTTATGCTCTTACAGTGACATCCTGGAACTGGAGCCTCATGGCGGAGCCGGATGGCTGAGGTCGACTGGTGATCTCCAGTATGGTTCTCAGCAGGATGTCCAGCAGGCTGGCCACTATCACATCTATTTCTTCCAACACCGATTTCTCCTGAAGGGAAAAATATAAGGAGCTCAGGAAATGGTGGCTTCATATAAGTATTAATCTCTCTAATGGAAAAGAAGGAAAAAAGCCCACATTTCCAAACACAGAATCAAAAAGTCAGAGGACTAGCAAACTTGACAGAACTGGACCTCACCTACGTCACCTACGTCAATGACCTTCTTTTACAGAAAAGGCACAGAGAAGTTCACAGCTTACCCAAGAGTCGGCTGTGCAGTAGCTACCGGCTGTGCAGTAGCTACGGGACACACAAATGAAAAGGTGGGGTGACGTCCTGGAAAGCAAACCAGATGCAATAAACCAGCTACGCATGGACACAGCGTGTTATGGGGCCCAGGCAGTTTGCCTCTCTGAGTCAGATTACTGACAGAAAGCCCCTTCTGGTTCCCAAAGTCCTTAACTGTCTCAATTTCAGATTGTGCTTACACATCCTCTTCTCATCACTTGAATTGCAAAGGTCATTTTCCAAAACTCTTTTAAGTGCAAATGACTATTCCTGTAAAAATGATTTTTAAAAAACTCTCCAAGTAAGATGAGCAAATAGCATTCAGTGTAGATGAGCACCATGAGCTCCAGACTGGATCTAAGATGAGTGGCCATGGTGGGCACTGCTTCCCTAAAGCAAAATTAATACTTGTATCCAAGCCCCCAGGACTTGAGAGAGAAACCCAAATTACTCAGCACTGACTGGATGTTTTAGTATAGCTGGATTCTTATTACACCTGCACAAGACAAAACTCTGTGTCCAAAGGCTCCCTACCAAGACTGCCTCTCCAAAAAAAGAACCAGCCAAACAAACAAAAACTTTCACAAAGTGGGAGTCTGAAACAGCTCTTTGGCCAGGGTTTCATGATAAACTTTCTTACACTTGCAAGAAAACTACCAAGGTTTCTCCTGCAGAGCAGAGTTTCTGTTCTGAATTCCTTATCAGGTAAGTCTAAGGTGACTGCAATTTCCAAGCTGAAAGAGACAGGAGAAATTTTTAAAAAGTCTTTTCCGCTACTGTTGATAGTTGTTTTCAGTCTTCTGCAGTGAATCACCTCACTCAGCAGAATTATACAGGAAAGTTTTAAAGCAAAACTAACATTTTCCCCGTCATCACTCTTCTCCCCAGTCCCAGCTCAACTTTGGGGCCTAGGATCTTGGGGATGTGTAAAAAATCAGTCCTCCCTCCCCGGGCAGATCTCTCTTACTACATTTTTAAACACAGCTTCTGCCCTTTTCCTCTCAAGTACCAACTCTGTTTCCACAGGCCTGGGGCCCTTTCTCCGTTCCTTCCACTGGGGTTTCATGCCAGCTCAATACTGAGCGCTTCAGAAGGCGATCATAAGTACGAGGAACAAACAAACATGGGGGAACGGTAGCAGAGTAGTTGCAGGGAGGGAGAGACACGGGACTCCCAGCACTGCTCTGGACAAGCTGTCAAAGACGAGTATATGTCAATTCACAGCTGCAAACTGACAGAGCTAGAACAGGACATCCTTTACATGTGAATTTCACATCGGCCCCATGAGCCATGGACAGGAATACTCCAAGACTTGTCCCCAATTCTAAGGAAGTCTGTGATTTTTCTCTATTTGCCCTGCATTCTATAATGTAATAGCACTGCAGCAAGCATCAGGTACGTGCACAGGAATTCCCAAATCCACAACACTTTAGTGATTACTGTTGGGGCTGAGTAATAACTACAGTGCAAGATACGCTCGGTCTCCCGGGGCTTTCCTCTGTTTCCACAGTTTCTGCAGGGCAGGCCCCAAGGGCCATGCCAAGCTCCCGGACCACCACCATGCAGCCTTCCACAGACTGGGTCCAAAAAGATTTCACTTCACAGGCAGTAATTTATTCTTGCCACAGAGAATTCATCATATCAAGATTAAAGATACATGTGGGAGGCTTTGAGATTTCTAATTTTTCTCACTGGGTATTCAGTTCTTTCTCGAAATACAAGTTTAGGAAGCCCAGGTTATTTGGGGTTATAGCAATCTTACAAGATGAAAAAAAATTATTTCAGAAGAAAAGTAAAACGTCCAACCCAGCTGGAAATAAAAGTGAGAGTCTCAGAGGGTTACGCTTAGTGAGGTTTCTCTGAGGACTTGGAGCATTTTTATTTCCAAAAGTCATTTGATGGGAACTACATACTCTGACCTGTATTTACTTACTGAGCTATTTTTCTTGATGAGACAAAATACGTTGCTAAGGATACGTGCGCACATGATCAGGTCCTTCTGCTCTTGCAGGTGCATGTGGAGATGATGTAACACGACGGGCAAGAGAATGTACCTGGAATCTGGAGAGAGAAGAAACGTTAGCGTCGCATCTGGGCAGTCCCACGCTGACCTTGCTCAAATTCTTATCTACTCTTTAATCTAACTGTAATTGTTAAAGGATTAACACAGACAGTTAAAGGGTACATGATGGATACTGAAAAACAGTGGTTCCTTTCCCAAATCCATGATTCCTGCATTCAAGAGGCCTTTGATTCTTGTGCTGAAATAGGTTATTTTTTGAATTATTTGTTTTACCTCCCAATATCTACATGGCATGCTTATCTGGCCATTTACTGATTTTTTCATTGAGATTGACCATCTACTGACTTCTTAACTATAGTAGATTTACCCTCATTTCTTCTTCCCAGTCTCAAAAAAAAAAAAAAAAAATCCTATCACAATTTCTGGCTAAATCAACATTTTGCATTTGCTACCATTATAATTTCCAATGCTTTGCACATGACCCCGTTTTTGTTTTGCTTTGGTTTATCTCTCTTTGAAAGTTTTCAGGAAGTTATCCCTGATAATTCAAAATTTTTTAATTGTTTGCCTTGCCTTGGCCCTTGAAATCTGTAAACTCATGTCCTTCAGCTCTGGGAACTTGGCTTGAAATACTTGTAGGATTATTTCCTTCTCTCTAGTTTTTCTGTCCTCTGTCTGGAATTCTGACTACATTTATATCATGAATGTCTTAAACCATCTTCTTGAGCATTTTTTCATCCTTTTGTCCAAATTCCTTATCTTCTAACTCTTCAACTTTCTTATTCCTGCTCTCATTTATTTAATCTCCAAGAGTTCTTTCTTATTTCCAAGGCTGGTGTCACAGGTGTGTGCTCACACAGGGGCCTGTGCTCAGAACAGCCCCACACCTGGTTTCATGCTCTGTGCTCCCAGCATGAAATTCCTAATAATTTTCAAATAAGAGGTGTTGTATTTTCATTATGCAGCCACTCCTGTTTATTTCTCTGAGTGATATCCTTTTATAGCATGTTTCATGGATTTTCTCTCTCTGAGTTAGTCAGAGACAATTCTGTTATTTATTTATTTATTTATTTATCTCCTCGAATGATCGTTTTCTTTCAAGTTCTTTTTTCTATTTCTTCATTTTCGTCTCTGTTTTCACATTAAAGGTATTTCTACAAGTATCTGGTGATTGTTGGTTGTCTGTCTTTATAAGCAAGGCACCAAAATGCTAACTGGGGGGCAAAACCACAACTGTGTGCCTGTTGGCAAGCTGTGTACTGGGGAAGCTTCACAGCAGCATGGGAAGGCATCCAGATGTTTCATCAGGGAACGCTCAAATTTCAAAATCCGGTATGTCTTTTCTTGGGCTGGTCAGTTTCTCTACAGAGGAATCTGATAATCTCCTCTATGGGGGAGCACAAAACCATCATCTCTTAGTCATTTGAAATCAAGAAAGAAAGGGGCAGTAGGGGTCTCTCTGTTTAACAGCGAGGCCCCATTTATGGTGTGGTGATTCAGTCTCAAATCTAGCAGTGCCTGATCTCTTGAATCTAGGCATACCTCGTCCACTTTCTTCAGAGAGTGAACTTAACCATTTTTGGCTGAATTAGAGAAGGGGACAGGGGGAGGGTGCTAACTCTTCTAAGGATTTTTCTTATCCAATTTTCGTATTTATAGCACCCTTACTCTTCAGATCCCTAGTACTTTGTTTATTTTTCATATTTTTAAAAAAACTTATTTATCTTTTTTAGTAATCTCTGCATCCAAAGTGGGGCTTGAACTCACCACCCTAAGATCAAGAGTCACATGCCCTTCCAACAGAGGCAGCCAGGTGCCCCTGGAGAACTGATATCTTTCATTCCTGATTCTTTCTGAAGTCGCCCTGAGCTGTCTGCAGTTTGGTCGAGTAAACTAGTTTGTTCCTTGACTCTACTCCAACTCCACACACCTGTGTGGGTCAGCCTTCTCTTGTCTGCTGTCAGCTACCACTCAACTTGGTAAAAAAATGTTGATATTTATGTGTTATCTCCTCTCCCATGCTCCCAAATTTGTGAGACTACACATTTTAAAAAAAAAATTCCTTTACCAACCATAGATTCAAAAATGCTTTTTACAACTTTAGCCAATCAATTCTAGCAACATGTAAAATACGTAGTACTTCACGACCAGACAGGCTTATCTTAAAAGCAAGGTTTGTTGAACATCTGAAAATCGTACTTGCACATACTCTCATCAGGGGAGAAAGATAAGCAGCCGATTCTTGTTATTCATGCAAGGTAAGTTCTAAGAAGTCACTGGGAACAATGAAACAGCAAATAATGTATCATAGATAGAATACATAAACCACATAGATAAAAAGTATTATATCTTAAAAACAACTCATCCAGTCGTATTCTATTTTCTTTATGTTACAAAAGAGTTTAAAAAGGTTCAGAAGCCTTAAGTGATTTGCCTGAGGCTAGCCCAGTAAGGAGGGGCCATGGGTGGGATTCAAACTGTCCTGTGGCCCCAGAGCTGGAGCTTCTTGCATTGGGCTGCACTGCCCCCTGCTGTTCCATCCTCCAATTATCCTGTATGAGAGGGGAAAGGAAGGCGGAGCACCGCCTTGTTCCGTCTCAGCCGAGAATGCATGCATCCTGCTACTCCAAGTTTTCACTGCTCTGTGCATGGCCACAAATGAACGTGAGAGTGTCACAAGTATGATTTTGAGGTTACAAACACATTTTTTTGGTCACTGAATCCATCAACAGTGAATTTTGACTGTACAAGTATCATTCCTCCATTACTGGAAGTCTTATATTTATCCCTACTTCATCATTAAATAGGTATTTGAAATAGAGAGGTAACGGACTCATGCAGTATTTATTTCAATCTTTTGGAAAAGTAACAAGTAATGATGCTTATTGTCCTGAGTCTTTTCTCTTCACCAGGATGTCACGAACATAAAAGCATTGTCTATTATGTGCTCATAATGATCATATTATTTGTGGATTTGCCCACTTGCAAATGCCCTAGCCCAATTCCCTGATCCGCTTGGTTTTTAAAAAGATGTCAACGGGGGTGCCTGGGTGGCTCGGTGGGTTAAAGTCTCTGCCTTCGCCTCAGGTCATGATCTCAGGGTCCTGGGATCGAGTGCCACATCCGGCTCTCTGCTCAGCAGGGAGCCTGCTTGCCTTCCTCTCTCTGCCTGCTTCTCTGCCTACTTGTGATCTCTGTCTATCAAATAAATAAATAAAATCTTTAAAAAATAATAAAGATAAAAATAAAAAGATGTCAACGGTGCAACAATTTAGAGGGATTATTCTTGATTTATTAAAACCCATGTGTCTTATAAACAGTTGCATAAATTATAATTCAACTTGACTCACTCAAGAAAAAATGGACAGCTTAAATAACACTATACTTATTAAAGAAACTGAACTTGTAGTTAAGAACCTTTCCATAAGAAAAATGCCTGCACAGATGACTTCTATGAATTCTACAAAGCATTTATGGGAGAAATCACCACAAGTCTACAAAAATTCTCCCAGAAAATAGAACAGAGAACACAACTAACTCTTTTTATAAGACCAGCGTTATTGATGCCAAAATTAGTCAGAGGTATTACAAGACAAGAAAACTATAGATTGCTATCTCTCATGAACACAGATGCAAAATCCTTATAAAATTTGAGCAAAATGAATCTAGTTATATATATATATATGTGTATCTATATATATATAATAAAAAGGGTTTATCATGAAGGCAAGTTTGGTATACCATCTGAAAATCAATCAATATTAATTCACCATATTAACAGATGTAGAAAATAACGTGCAAAATTCAGCATTCATGAAAAAAAACTGTCAGGAAGCTAATAATAGAAGGTATTTTTCCCAAATTGATAATGAGCATTAATAAAATGCCTACCTTTATTTTGATTTTAAAAAAATTTTTTTTTAATTTTATTTATCTGAGAGAGGGAGAGAACACGAGCGTGGGGGGGGGGTTGGTAGACTGAGTGAGCGAGAGAGAGAGAGAGAGAGAGAGAGACAGACAGACAGACTCCCTGATGAGCAGAGTGCCTGACTTGATCCCAGGATCCTGGGATCATGACCTGAGGTGAAGACAGACGTTTAACTGACTGAATCACCCAGGTGCCCCTGGAATGCCTACCTTTAGCTAACACAATACTTAACAGTGAAAGACTGAATGCCTTCTGTTTAAGATAAAAATGAAGGCAAGGATGGCCAGCCTCACCAATCAATTCAACACTGTAGGAGACTCCTAGCCAGTATAAGAAGATACTTGCATAGGTAAAAGAATATATAATTCTGTACCCTAATAAAAATCATAGGGAATGCAAAATATTCACAACTGGGAAAGTGCCATTATCAGTGTTCACATGGTTTCTCTTATTGGTTTATCAACACAAGGGGGTTTGGCCTTAGGTTTACCACTAAAACAAACCACACAAGGCACAGGCATTCTTCACTTTGGGCAACACAGAACATTAAAATCCAAACTTGCGAAATAATTCATTGCAGGGTTCCTTTAAATGGTAAGCCTGACCAGGAAACTTAAGTACTCATTTATAAATCAATTACTTGACAAAAAGAACCAAGAGAAAGAATCTAAAAAATTACAAGACAGGAGTCACTGCCTGGTGATGATTAATTAGGAAGGAAGATAAAGCTCATCTGATATGTTCCTGCAGCCAGCAGAATTTGATTTCTAAAAATTTAATTTGCAACCAAGTGTTAAGAGAATAGCTACTGCAAAAAAGTGAGTAAGGTAGACAAATAATTCATGTGTGGTGTGCATAAAAAGAAATGTATGACTACCTAAACAGATTTGCTTTTTCCCCATTACCAGGGCAATGTCAGCCAATGCAAATGATACAATCGGTGGGTAAATGCCAAACAAGCTGACTGGTTAAAATGCTAATTCTTACCTTTAAAAGGAAACACCTGGACTCATCAAGCAAGACCAAAGAAGAAAAAACCCACAACTGAACACACATTAACTTTCCATACATTTAACAATAGAATCTGTTAGGCAGTTTGTCCTTGAAAAGGTCAACATACCTCACACCCCGAAGCTCACTGTTTTATGCATCGCATTGAGTGTATAAAGGAGTGACTCTCATTTACTTTTCATTTTGCCTGTACCCACTTGAGTGGTAAAGCCCGCTCCCATGAGTAACTCTCAGGGGGGTGTGGGGCTAGGAAGGAGGAGAAGCGGCTGTGAAAAGCTGGTTGATTTCCTGCTTGAGGTTAATTCTGAAGGAAGTCACAAACCGATGTTTACCTCCTGTACCAGCAAGGGCTTAGACAAAGAGCCTGGACGTCAGCATCTGTCCATAGAGGAGCAGGGTCGAGGAGTCCTGAGCTGCCAGGCTCGGTTGCCAGTCACTCCCCACACTGGGTACGGCATGGGCTGGACACAAGCCGGCTGGCCAGCCGCTGCCACCTCTCCCAGGCAGCCCCGTCGGAGGAGGGGTAAATAATAAAGGAGGTGGGCAGCAATCAGGCCGAGGCACAGCGGAACACCTGAATTCAGAGCTAGGCTGGGCCTCGGGGATCAAAGCCACCAGTAACCTCAATGCCAATGTCACAGACAACAAAACCTGCAAACGAGCCTTTCATACACTGGAGGACAGACAACACTTAGAACGGAAAGACAGCACACAATGCAGGGGCTCTGTTCTCACATAGATAATGTCAGGACCACAGAGGGAAACGACAGGAGAGGCCGAAGGGTGATCTCTGAGCCGATTTCATCCTACCCTGGAGGCCTCGACCATGGGGCACCCTTCCTAAAGCAAACTAGATGCTATGACCACTTGGTTCCTTTTATCCACTGTGCTCTGCTTCTGGTCTGGGCCTCCCACTGCCCAAGCTGTTCTGTTGTCCTATTCATGTCAATCCTTTTCCAGTAAGATTTTTTTTTATATACACATCACTTACTTAGTACCTATTGGTGCTCGGCCCTGATCCTTAATGCATGACCCACTATGTAGTATTCATTCACGAAACCTCTATGGAACATGCACCAGGCACAGTTCTGGAAGCTGGAGAGAATCACTGTGATCAGGACCAATAAAGTCCCAGCCCTCGGAGGTTTTCCTTCTGGAGCAAGGGTTGGAAACAGACTTGAAACGACTAAAACCCAATTCTTTATACAGTTTCAGCTGTGTCAGGTGTTCCAAGAAGAAAAAAAGCAATATGAGCATGAGAGAGAGATCTGAGCGTGCATAGCAGAGAGGAGAGGCTTGAGAAAATGAGAGTTCAACTGAGCCCAGCAGGGTGAACGGGGATCATGTGAGATCGGACAGGAGCAGGAGAGCATGGGTTCAAGCAGAGTGGAGCATTAAGAGACAGGACCAGGCAGGTGGGCAGGGTGATGTCACAGGGCCCGAGTGATCAGTTCTCTTCTGTGTCCTCAAAACAGAGCACAACCAGGGGTTGTGAGCAAGGTTGCTGGGAGCAACATCATCTGGTGTGAGTTCCCGTTATGGCCATGCAGATGGATGGGAGAGAAGATAGGGAAGTGAGGATGGACATGCCCAAGGGAGTGCAGACAATGCGGCACATGTGAGAGGGTGTGGAGGCCCAAGAGCATCTCAGGAGAGGTGGAGATAAAGGGCAGAAGGGAGAAGAAGTTTTCAAGGATGGCTAAGAGCTATGTAGGGCTTGGTGTTGCCATATACTGAGACAGGAGGAGCCGGCTGGGAGGGACAAAGTGTTTGAGGTACCTGTGAGGTATCTGCATGGAGAAGCCGAGGACAGATGGCTACTCAGGTTTGGAGCCTAGAGGAGAGATCAGGCCTAGAAATACAGATGTGAGAGTGGTGTCAGGACACGGGCCACAAACTCAGGTGAAGTAGGTGGGATGAACCCCGAGTCTCATTCAGGTCTCCTTGCTACACAGTACCTTCTTCCCTTCCCCAGATCACAATGGCTGCACCTTATCAATCGAATTCCCTGCTCAAAGTCAGCTTTCATGGTAGACTAGCAGCAGACTGAGGGCAAGAACTGGATGTTTCACTTGCTATAAACATCTCTAACATCATACCTGGCGTGGGTTCCACCCACAATACACATTTGCTGAATGAATGAACAACAGCACGAGTCTACCGGATATGAGGGGCAGCTGAAACAGAGCTCTGTGTCTTCATGTATCAACGCAGCTAAAACAGGAAGACAGCAGGACACACACTCTCTGGGTCTGGCTTACAATGACTCCCTCTGCGGGTCCTTGCCCGAGCCACCAGGGGAATGCCCCTACTCGCAATCCTTCACGGCAAGGACTGCAGCTGTTTATGGAAATGAAACCAAGACACACATCCCAGCCCCGATTTCCCCTGCACATCAGCACCAGTGTGGATGAGTGAAGCGTAAGAAATGAGAAGATGTGGCTTTCAACTATTCCCCAGTAGTGCGCTTGCACATGCCAATCAGTATTGAAAGGTTTAGGGGAAAAAAAAAAAAAGATAGAGAAATAGTTTAAATTGGGGCCTTGATGTTTACATGTATTTTCAAACAGATAAAACTTAGGCTCAACTACGATTTTGGTGATGCTTCCTCCTCAATCTCTATACCTCAGATCAACTCCTTCTGCCATTGGCAAATTGGTCTTCTCCAAAATTTAGACCTTTTTGTGGCCCTCAGGAAACAGGAAGAATAGAATTGTGAGGAAAAAGTGAAAATGAGTTGTTCAATTTTTACACTTTAAATATGTCTGCCTGGACCCCAGATGACTTAGACATCAAATACCAGTCTATATAGATTTCAAATCTTAGTGCTGGTCTTCAGGTTTGACCAGATGCCCTAAACTCTGACCTTGGGGTGTGACTGGAGGTGGGGGGTGGTTGGGGTGTGTGACTGGAGGCGGGGGGCATTTGGGGGGTGACTGGAGGTGGGGGCGGTTGGGGGGTGTGACTGGAGGCACGGGGCATTGGGGGGGGGGGTAATTCTTTCTGGCTGTGGAATGGCTCCAGCCCTGAAGTTGCCCATGGACCCTTAACTTGGCTTGAATCTTCCTATGATTTTTGTCATTCCCTTCTTTGGTGTTGACTATATGTGTCCCTCTGTCTTTTCTCTGTATTAATTTCTAACCTGAGCTCAACCAGAAGTATTCTATACTCGTGCTGGTTTCTATGCATGCTTCCTCTGGTTTTTTTTTCCTCCTTGGGATTCGTGTTGGTTTTTATGCATCAACCTGACTGTGCCATGGGGTACCTGGATATTTGGTTAAACATTATCCTGGGGACGCCTGGGTGGCTCAGTTGGTTAAGCAGCTGCCTTCGGCTCGGGTCATGATCTCAGCGTCCTGGGATCGAGTCCCACATTGGGCTCCTTGCTCGGCGGGGAGCCTGCTTCTCCCTCTGCCTCTGCCTGCCACTCTGTCTGTCTGTGCTCCCTCGCGCTCTCTCTCTAACAAATAAATAAATTAAAAAAAAAAAAAAAACATTATCCTGGGCATGTCTGTGAGAGCATATCTGGATGAGATTCACATTGGAATTGGAAGCTCGAGTAAAGCAGGTTGCCCTCCTCAGCATGGGTGGGTCTCATCCAATGCACTCAAGGCCTGAATAGAACCAAAGGAGACAAAATGGAGAATTTGCTCTTTCTGCCTGTCTTTGAGCAGATACTTCAGTCTTGCCTTCAGACCTGAACTGGAACTTCCACCATGGGCTCTCTCAGGTCTCCAGCTGACCAACTGTAGATGTTAGGCATTCTCAGCCTCCGTCATCACTTGAGCTCACCCCTTATACAAAACCTTATACACATACACACACACACAGACCCATACTGGGTCTGTTTCTCTGGAGAACTCTATCAGAATTCAAGCACAAAGACAACTGTTAAAACGATTTGTCTTTTCTGGGGAGCTTATAACATCTAGGTTTTTTTCCTAAAATGTTTTGAAATTTATTTCCTTATTTATTTTCTCAACTGTACTCTGTATTCCTCTCTCTGGATACTATCAACTCTCAGAAAATAAGGTCACTTTCTCAGATTCTTCTCACTTCGATCTCACTAACCATTTCTTTGCTGATCAGAATTAAGCTCAAAGTAGCAACTGTCTTCACCATCGTCTATGTTCTGAGAAATACTCTCAAAAACTAAGTATTTGGTCTTTGACTGATGATGTATGTAGTTGATACCTGGTAATGTCCTTATCTCTACTTTATCTTGTCCTATTTTAGATTTATAATTTTATGTCAGGAAAGTGTCATTGGTAACATCCTTCTGACTAAGATGTATATACTCACACAAACATAGCGCTTAAAATCTCATTTTTAAAACTTTCAATCCATAAATAAAACTTACAGATTTCTAAGTGTTTTTTTACCTTCTTATCTGCAGGTGAGCTATCACAAGCTTTTGAGTCTGTCTGTTTTACCCATATGCGGTAGAGAGGATAATCATCTCCCGAAGATGTCCATGCCTTAGTTCCCAGAACCTGGGAACAGCTAAGGGCAATACAGACACTATAGAAGTGATTAAATTAAGGGTCTTGATTATCCTGGATTATCTGGATGGACCCAATATAAACACAGGGGTCCTTGAAGGTGAAAGAAGCAAGAGAGTCAGAGTCAGAGAGAGATCTCGTGATGCTCCACTGCAGGCTTTGAAGATGGAGGAAGGGGCCACAAGCCAAGGAATGCAGGTGGCCCCTACAAACTGTAAAAGGCAAGAAAACAGATCTTCTCCTATTCCTCCACAAAGGAATACAGCTCTACAGACACCTTAATCCCCTTCATTTTAGCCCAGGGAGAAGGATTTTGGATTTCTCCCTGCCGAAATGTAAGATACAAAGTTTATGTTGTTTTAAACCATTACATTTGTAGTAGCTGTTACAGTATCAATAGAAAACTAACACCAAGTACCTGGTCTGGACCTCTGCCCCCTATACTTGGCACCCCTGCTCCTAATCCTGGGGGAGGCCCTGATCACTGAAGAAGAACCCCTATGCCTCTGAGGAGCAGAGTTTGCAAAACCACTGCAAGAAACAGCTTTTCTCCAAGAGGAGATGTTTTCCTGGGGAAAAATTAGAAGGTTTGAAATTTCTTTTATTTCCTGAAATATAATTTCAGGGTGAAAAAAAAAACACCTCAGAAACAAATAGTCCATCAATAGGACAAAAAAATAAATTAACCAAGATAAATTCATTCAGAATGGAATATCATCCAATTAAAATAAAAAAAAGAATGAAAGAATGAACTAGAGATGTATCTCACAGTTTGGATAAATAGAAAAGTCTATTAGTCAAAAATAAGCACTCTATGGAATGACATACAACATAATGTCATCATACAAAGACTAAAGATTAAAGATATTTGAAAAGATGAGAAAAAGATACATTCTTAAAGATTTGTAATAAAAGCAGAGAAAATACAAACAGCAATCTCTGATAGTGGGAATTTCTCTGAAGTCAGTAAATGCAGGAGAGCCTAAATATATCTCTAGCGACCGATTTCTTAATAAAAGATCTAAAGCAAATACCCGATACTACTGAGATTTATTAATGATTTACTATCTTACACTCTGTTCTTTTCTATATGTTTAAAATATTTTACAATAATATAAAAAAAGTTTGTTTTTTTTTTACTATATTTGAAACCTTATTTCAAAAATATACACACATATGCATTCATGTGGAAAGAGAATTCTCAGGAGAGTCAATTTTTAGAAGTTTATTTAGTGACAGCGATAGAAACTTCTTAAAATAAGCTTGAAAATGAGGCTAATATTTTATTTCAAGAAAAACTAGAAGGAAAAGGCAGTGGGATTTAATAACAGGTATTATGACAAAACCAATTCAGTAACTGGTCATGTACTAGTATAAAATAAAAAATGACAATACATCAAAACTTTCACTCAGTTTCAGAACACAAATCGATGGAAACATTTTAAGAACAAAGAGACAAACAAATAAGGATCATATCAGGTCCCTGTAAGCCTCTCTGAAAGAAAAGGTTAAATTCTGTTGAATAAAAAATAAAATAAAATCTAGGTGGCTCCGTTGGTTAAATGATTGCCTCTGGCTCAGGTCATGATGCCAAGGTCCTGGGATTGAGCCCTGCATCGGGCTCCCTGCTCAGAGGTGGAGTCTGCTTCTCCCTCTGCCCCTCACCTCTGCTCATGCTCTCTCTCACTGTACCCTCTCTCCAATAAATAAATAAAAATCCTTTTTTTTTAAAAGATTTTATTTATTTGACAGAGGGAGAGAGAGAGCGAGAAAGGAAACACAAGCAGGGGAGAGAGAGAGAGAGGGAGAAGCAGGCTTCCTGCTGAGCAGAGAGCCCAATGTGCAGCTCAATCCCAGGACCCTGGGATCATGACCTGAGCCGAAGGCAGACACTTAACAACTGAGCCACCCAGGTGCCCCAATAAATAAAATCTTTAAAAAAATAAATAAAATCTGCATGCCTGACATCACCACCAGTTTATGATCAGAATCAATAATTCAATCAGGGTTTTCATTCTTTCTAGAAATAAAGCTTTGACAGCCATGCTGCTATATTTGGCCACTTAATCCATTTATTCTGTTATCCAAACATACAATGCTTTTGAGAAAGGAATTTTCTGCTTCCTCTTTCTAATTGCTTCTGCTGACCTATGATTACCAGGGGTAATCAAAGTAAGCAATGGCTTTTCAGAAAGTGTTTCATTCATGAGACTCACCACCCTACCTGGATTGGTATACAGCTGGCTTTCCACGGTTTTGCCAATGCACTGCAGCTTCACAGCCTGCAGGGAGTCATCCACATGCACGATGGTCGGCAGACTGCCCAGGGTGTCCTGTACCAAGTTGGCTACTTCCCTGACATCAAAGAGCTTCAGCAGCTCGGAGTACACAGCTGGGAAGGAACTCAGAAACACAGCCTTGAAAGGAAGAGATTTAAATTAACTCCAAGATCTGCCCCAAGAAATCTGCTGTAAAATGTCAATGAGTTTAAGACTATGACAAATAATTTTGAATGATTAAAAAAATGAAGTAAGATGGCTCCAGTACCTAAAGCTAAAAGGCTGCAATTAAAAAAAAAAAAAAAAAAAAGCCATGTTCTAAAATGTGCAAGGATGCAATATAATAAAACTGAGAAATTCTGGAAAATCACTGACATTAGCAAAATGATTGGCAAAAATTGCACAGAATCAGCAAAATGCAGCATGATCAAATGGAAAGAATGCTCAACCAAGGCCTGGAATGCCATCACTTATATTTCCTTTCTCTTTAGAGGTTTCTCAAGTGCTCATCTAAATCTCATTTACCTTGAAGAAACCAACACATTGATTCCCGAAAGCACTGAAGTTATGGTTAAAGAAAAAAACAAGAGAGAGAACCAGAAGACCTAGATTATATGTACTACCGGCTTGGCCTCTAATCAACTCTGTGACCTTGGACAAGTCACTTTAGCCCCTTGGGTTTCAGTTTTATCACCTGTAAGATCAAAAGATCATTATAACAAACCTTTAGGTTGCATTGATATTTACTATAACCCCAGAACTGTGTGTACTAAGAACAATATTCTTTATGTAAGTGAAGAGGCTTGCTAACCATTTTTTAAGGGGAAAAAAGTGCTAGTATCAAATCCTAAGGGACACAAATTGGGCTAGGATGGTACATCAAAACAAACCCTGTCTTTTGAATTCCACAAAAGGAGGGCAATCGAAGGAAGCATCGACCAGCCTCCAGTCTATCAAGTCGGGGGGAAGGAGGCACATGTTTCTAATATGCTAATATTCAAGTGTTAGCTGGCTTACCAATGAGATCTGACACCAGCAAAAAGTAGGTCGAGTCTACATGTGCTGATGATTCAAATACAGAGTCAAATTCAAATTCATGGGTTTTGGCATTTATCTGTACAGCAGCAGCAGAAATATTTGCAAGAGCCAAGACCCGTTTTTGACACCAGAACCATCAAAATGCTTCAGGGGCTGCAGTCAACGGCTACGTTCCCCTTGACTCTTAAACAGTAGAGGTTTACTTGGATACATTTAAAATTAATAACTTGGTATTCTCTGTTAAAGACTATATTTATATAACCTTCATTTCACTCTGCAAAGAGCTGAGTCATACAGATGAAGTTAAAGAAATAAGATACAATAAAATGAGCCCAGCCTTCTGATTACTGAAAAGTCAACTACGTTGATATTCCTCAGGAATCTTTTCATTTATCTGTTACTTCTTTATTTATAGCTCTTTACTTCAAAAACGGATCTGAATATGACTGCAGTGAAGATACATGTATTAAAAAGGATACAGGCACAAGCACCTTGTGATAAGGGCAGAAAGATAGTTGGATCAAGATATCTAAGCTAAGGATTTTTACTGCAAATAAGAAGAAAAGCCTAATTTTATTTTGACCTTCTTGGTAGCCAAGACAAATAGAGAAAGATAATTATTAGGAATTTGGGGCAGGGTCATAGACCTCAACTCCTTCTGACATTCCTCTTCTGCTCTTGGGGATCCAGGGAAGGGATCTGCCCGTGGAAGGGGAAACCAAGAAACACAGCTCCAACCCCTGAGTGGGCTGGCAGTCCTGTTGGGGCCGGGCTCCCAAAGACAGAGTCATTAGTGAGCCAGGGTTAGGGCAGGAGGACTAAATGAGCATGCTGGTAGAGTGAGGATGGCCTGATCTGTGGGGCACTATAAATTGATAGAACAGGAAGGCTTTCTGGAATGGCTGCTCTGCCTCCAGACGACAGCATTTGCCCCGAGTCAGAGCCCACAATGAAAAAATGCAAAAGAGAGCAAGGAAACTGGGTTTTGGACTCAGACCAGTGGATATCTCTAGCTCTGGACGTGCAGAATTCTAAGATGACCCCAAGATCTTTTCCCCTCAGTGTTGTCCCTGTGACTAAGTTATGTTACATGGAAAAAAGGATTTTGCAGGTAGAATGAAGGTTACTAATGAGCTGATTTTAAAAAATATGGAGATTTGGGGCACCTGGGTGGCTCGGCTCGGGGTCCTGGGATCGAGCCCTGCATTGAGCTCTTTGCTTGGCGGGGAGCCTGTTTCCCACTCTCTCTGCCTGCCTCTCTGCCTGCTTGTGATCTCTCTCTGTCAAATAAATAAATAAAATCTTTAAAAAAAATATGGAGATTATCCATTTGGGCCTGACCTAATGACATGACCCTGATCCTTTAAAGCAGAAGTTTTCTCTAGCTCATGGTGGGAGGATTCAGAGAGATGTGAAGCATGAGAAGGATTGGACATATTATCGCTGGTTTTGAGGATGGAGGGGCCACATACCAAGGAATGCGAATGGGCTCTAGGAGCTGAGAACACCCCTCTTCTCCTCCAATCCCTTGCTGATAACCAGCGAGGAAATAGGAATCTCATTCTTAAGAACACTTGGAAGATTCTGAAATTGAATTCTTCCCCAGAACCTCCAAACAAGCCATCGAGGCCAACACCTTGATTTTGGCTGTAGGAGACCGTAAATAAAAAATCCAATCAACCCTTCTTATCTACAGAATTGTGAATAAATGGATGTTATTTAAAGCCAGTAAGCACTTGCTTACTTGTCACGCAGCAATAGAAAAGTCATGTGCAGGGTCAATGAGATTAGTAATGCCTTCATTCTCAGAAAAGAGAGCCATGAAGGTGTGAGGTCAAAAGGGAACTTGGAATAAAAAAAGCTCTAGCGTATGTATTCCCCTTTCTCCCAAAACATAGAGGGACAAAGTCCTCTTTGCTTAATAAAGAAAACTAACCACTTCGTCATTTTCTATGAATTCTCTCAGCATCAACCTAAAAGAAAATGATCACATCACATGTGCCTGGGTCATCTCAGGGCAACTGCTAAGACACAGTGGAAACATAACTAAGGAAAAAGACTATTTCCCTAATTTTATAGAAGGGAAAAGACCTCTTGAGTCCCTAGGAAGGCATGTCACTGAGAAACCATGACTTAAACTTACTCTTAAGAGAGTATTTTTTTCAGATGTGAGTTTAAAAAGTTTTGTCCCTATTAACCAGTAAAGGTTTAAGATAAAAAATCTCAACTGCAATAGCTTTCATAAAAGTAGTGAGTTTCTGAGAACTCTGATCTAAAGGAATACTTGATTAGCTTGTTGGATTATCTTTTTTAAGTATCAACTGCTGAAAGTAGTGTTTGGCTAGTGGGCAATTTGACTTTGAGGTATCTGGCAAGTTCCTCAAGCGTGGGGATTGTGCCATTGGCAACAGAGGCCAAAATGTCATTAAAAGAGCCTGTATTGTATCCTTGCCCATGTGTAAGGATTAATTTACTTGTGTAAAGAAGAGATCAACAAGAACAGCCACCACAAGTCAGAAAAAGCACAGCACTATCGTTAGAGGGTTGGTACATTTCTGGTTTTCCCCCCTTATATGTAATGCCTTCCAAATGTCAAATGGCACCAAGTTATCATGTTACTCTAAGAGATCTAGTTAGTTTTGTCTTCTAATCTCCCATTTCCCCTGCTAATTCTCAGTGATGATAAATCTCTAGTCTCCAGGGGATGGCAGCAAAGAGGCTGCTTCTCCATCTGACAGGTTTTTAACCAAGTCTTTAGAACTAAAAGTGTATCAGAAGGATTAAGAAAATGTAGGGTAAGGTATTGAGAAGGATTGCTCAGCACACATTCAAGGCCATGCTACTTGGAAACTGGATAAACCCTGTCCTTAAACAAAACCCGTGGAGCTACTCCAAGTAATAGCATTTAGCAACAGCTGCCCAGCACTGGTCAAGTAAGATCAGTCCCAGGACGATTAGGGTCAAGATATATAAAACAAAACAACATGTCAGTTTAGCCAAGTCCCATACAATGAGTCTCAAGTTGACAGATTAAAATGCGGTGCAAGGCTTGGGGTAAACAAGGGTAACAAGTTGGCTCCAGGGAACTTCCTTCCTCAAGGCGGATGGTGACGCCGTGTCCACACACCAGCGTGTGTTTTGGGAACTGAAATCCAGGCTGCTGCAGACCAACAGTCTCCCCACAAACAGTGAGAGCAGTTGGAGGAAAGGCAACCTAACTTCTGCTATGCTGCTGCTCGGAAGCTAGGGGACCTTTTTAAAATCTGCAAAGTTCCTCGCACTCCGTATATCAACAGGAGAGATGGATTTCTCATGGAGAAAACATCCCGCTGCTATGTAAACACAAATAAACTGGACTCGTTTTTGCTTTCCCGAGCAGAGATGAAAAAACATTACCTGTGATTGAGATAAGGCTCCCGACCCTTTGCTTTCTTGAGAAAGGAAGAAACGGACTGACATAAGGAGCTCCTGAATGCAGCAGCGAAATTCCTCTTCATTTTGTCCACCAGTGGCGAGGGAAAAGAGCCTTCGAGATTGCACTATGTACTTAAAAATATATTCTTGTGCCTTAAAATGAAATGTTTTAAAAGTTAGTCTCAAAGGAAACCGAGAGGATTTAACACTGACACAGCATAAAAACCATGGGACAACATCAGAAATTTAAATTATTGGTTTAAACACTAAGACCCACAGGAGATTTTTGAACAGAATTTACTTGTGGGGGAATTGCCATTTTTCTCGGATGCTAATGAGAGAAAATGTATAGCTAATTTGAAAATTCTTTCTAATTCTCAAGAAGTAGGAGCCTGAGATGCTTTCGATCCTCAGGTGGTTTTTAAAATTTAGTTAACAGAGGGGCGCCTGGGTGGCTCAGTGTGTTAAAGCCTCTGCCTTCGGCTCAGGTCCTGATCCCAGGGTCCTGGGATCGAGCCCCGCATCGGGCTCTCTGCTCATCAGGGAGGCTGCTTCCTCCTCTCTCTCTCTCTGCCTGCCTCTCTGCCTACTTGTGATCTCTGTCTGTCAAATAAATAAATAAAATCTTTAAAAAAAAATAAATAAAATAAAATTTAGTTAACAGAGAGATACTTGTCTGCTTCTCAAAAATTACTGTGCTTTGCTGGCAGGTCCTCTTGCCACTTAGCATTTTACCTTCCATCAGACCAACGTAATAAATTTATAATTAGGAAACTACTTGCTTTAAAAAGTGCATACCTGTCATCGCATTATCTACTGACATCAAACAGAGTGGCACTCAACGACAGGACATGAGAGGACTCTCAGACCTGCTACTGGACAATTCCTTTAAGAACCTCCATTCTTCATGAACACATTTGCAAGTGAAGTGTTAGCATCTCCATCAGAGCACTAAGGGCCCAGGCATGTGGGCAGCATTAAACCCCAAGACCCAGTAAAACCTCAGGTCTCCTCACTGCGATACTTGCCAAGCCACCCTATTCTCTCTCAAACTGTCAGACAAATTGTTCTCAAATGGCCTCTGTCGGGTGTTGAAGGCAAGAGCTGGGAAACTGCAAGCTGAACTGCCCATCCGTGGTCTTCTGTCCTAAGACCTCCCTCCTGCCAACCCTAGACTTCACTCCAAGGGTTCTGGAGCTCAGAGGTACAAGGATTCAATCCCCAGCAGTTCCAGTGGGTGAGCCTGGCAAAGCTTCTTTCAAATTTCATCAGCTCTGGAGGAGCATAAACTGATTAACATCCTTGAATTGGAATGCCAGTACTATATCATCACCAATTACTGTCTGTGTAGAGGAAAGCAATTAGTTTAGGCATCACCATGCAACAGCTCTGTTTGATAACATTATCTGCTATCACCGGCGTGTCCTTACCTTCAACACCTCCTGGATGTGCTCTTGCCGTTCCGCTTCCGTTATCCTGTCCACGTACCACTTGAGAACTTTGATGAGATCTCTGAAACACAGGGGAAGAGAGACAGAAGGTGGACTTGGTCGAGTTCTCAGTTGAAAGCCAAAAATCCAACATTTTTATCATGAGGAGACTTCTTTTCCCATCAGTCCTCACAGCGCTCTGTCAGACCGCTTCATCTCATGATATTAGGAATGTGCACACCAACATCACTACCCCTCTCTGAAGCTGAACAGAGAAATACTTCCTCCCATTGAGATTCTCCTGGATACGGCCGTGTCCCATTGACCCTGCTGTTTCTGGCAAAGCTTCCCAATGGATAAACACAAACACCAGAGAAAAGGACTCTGGCCAAGAAAGGGCCTCGAAGTCTGACCGCCACAGTCCATCTTGGACAACTGATAATTGGGATTTCTTCCCCAGTGACCATGTAAACAGCTGGATGAAATACTCAGTTGGAGGCAAAAGTGGGTGTGGGGAAGGATAAGACAACAACTCCCCACTTCAGATCACATGCCCATGGACTGATCTAGCCAATTCTCGGACCTGTGGGAAGAACAAGGCTTATCATCAGAGCGCCTTAGTAAGAGAACTTCCCAAACAGCCAAGTTTGTTTTTTCTTATAAGGAACAAAATTGGAATTTAAAAAAAAACAACAGTAATTCTTAAGATTGCAGTCTTGCTACCTTTACCTTTGTTCTGTTCTTGGTTTCTAGGAAACAGAGCAATTTTTAAAAATGTTCCTCTTTTCTCTCAGTCGGGAAAGAACGCATGGTTGTGGTACAAGGCAGGTGCTGCCAGGAATGTTATTTTGAAGATAAATGTCAGTGAGTTTCTGACCACCTATAGCCCGAGAAGATTCCATAGGCCTTGTCTGTCTTGTTAGGAATGATTATCCTGCTCTCCTGGCCAACGTATAAAGTGTTAGAAATTACACCCTTCCTCTCCAGCTTCCACTGATAATTTCAGTCATAAGTGGTGAGATGTTACTAGGGCCCCAAATGTTAGGCCGAGTGGCAGAGTCAGGACAATGTTTCTAACTTCCCTGATACTACATTTCACTCTCTGTAAAAATCATGATGACACGCCATTCATTGAAATGTTGGAGTATTAAATCTTCACATGCCTTGAGAGGCAGTACCCAAGGTAACAGGATCAAATGCTTATTTGATTACTTATCTTTTATATATCACATGATGGCGGGGGAAAGGGCAAAAACACGATTCCATCTTTTTTTTTAACCACACTTCTGGGAATAAATGATTGTGCGTGTACCTGGCCTTGGTGCTTAAAGTATAAGGTAAAAATACCAGAATAGTGATGGCAGTGTTAGAATGGGGAGAAAGAACTTTGGGGAACAATCCAGAGTTGTATTTAAGCAGGGCGAAAGACCAGGAAGATGTTATACATAGCACAGAAAGAGAGACGCTGTTACCTTCTGGCAAGTATCAACTGGGCTGCAGGGAGGCAGGTAAGAGCTACAGCTTGTCATTATTCATTCACCTTAGCCTTGCCTGCAGAATCTGAGCTAATAGGAAGGGATGAGCTGTGAAAATGGCAGCTCCTATCAAAGGGTCAAGCCCACGGCTGACCTGCTTAATGGCTTCACATGAATCGGCATGCATTAGGCAGGCAGTAGGAACTCAGTAAATATTAACAGACAAATGAGTGAAGGAATTTAAAAAGATACGATGACCAAGGCTATTTTCCTTTCACATTTCTTAAAGACTTCTAGAATAAGCAAGGAATGTGGTGGTTAAATGGGGTTCTTGGCAGCCCGGCTGAAATAAGGAGGCATTGAGACGAAAGAATACCACATGAAATGGAGGCAAGAAGAAAACATTTTATAGTTTAGGTTTTAGGAATAGAATTCAGAAAGGCTTTTTTTGGGGGGAGGGGTCCTTTTATTCAAAGTAAGTTGCAGCCATTAAAAAAAGGATGTGTGAGAAAGAAAGAGATTGACTCAAGAGACACTTCAGTTGTTGTGGTTCATTTCTTCCTACACTCCCTTTTAAATTTTCCTATATTGCTGGTTCTGCGTAGAAAGGCTCAAAAGGAACTGCTTCTAAACCAATTACAAGATAAAGGCCTTACCTGTATGCAAGTGCCCCAGCAAAGTGACTCTCAATATAAGTGTCCATTACAGGTTTAAAATGATGGAATTTGCTATCTTGCAGCAAATTTATTATGTGAACCTAAAAAGAAATTTGAGGTTTATAAAACCAAGTGCAAATTATGTTGTGTTTTTTTTTTTTTTGTGTGGGGGAGGGTTCTTTTTAAATGACTTATGCTATTCAGTGCACATTTCAGAAAGAGCCTTACGAAAGTCAAGACCAAGAGACAAAATTGTTAGGATATAATTGAAGTGAATTTAAACTCACCAAAGAGTCAAATACTTTAGACCCATATTTTTGGGAATTTTCATCTAAAATTCCAAATAAGGTATCCAGTGTATCTTGCAGAAACTGTAAGATAAAGAAATAAATTAATAAAGAAAATATCATCTGCCCTTCCCCTCCAATATTCTTTATTCCATGAATTTCCCAAGAGAGGGATAACAAAACACCATATACCTTTACTATCTCTGAGCCATCGATTTCTTTTATTTTAGAGAGACAGCCTGTGATCTTGTCTGGGTGGGTTCTCCATTTCAAGAGATCAAGCATATCACCTTTCCAACGAGAGAAAGAAGGTTATTCACCTTAGCAGAGAATAGTCTCTCACATGAAAGTGTTTCAGCGGTAAAAGCTAGAGTCCTATACATGTTGCCTAACCCTCCTGGTCATCCAAGTTTCGGGTTCCCCAGACCATGACTAGCTCTCTAAGATGGCATTTATTATATTACAGTGTATTCTAATTATTTCTCTCTTCCCAGTGCTCTTGATTTACAAATTCCTACTCATCCTTCAGTTCCCAGATTAGCTGTTGCTTCATCCAGGAACGCTTCTTTCCTGAAACCTCCAGACTGAGCTAACTGTCCCCGCTTCATGCTCTCACCTCACACTGGCGCTGACCTCACTATTTTAGTTGTTTGTCTTTGTGCCTACTAGATTGTAAACTCCAAGAAAGAAAAAGCCAACATGCTGAGTTAGTATCCCAGCATGGGTACAGAGCAGGCACACAGCTGGCAGTTGATAAATATTTGTTGAATCCTTTTCTGCCAAAGTGGGAGCTTCTTGAGGGTCAGAAACCTGCTTTATTCATATTTGTGCCCCCAGCACACAGCACTCTGCCCAGCAACCAATTCTACCTGGCAATGAAGGTCTTCTTTGGCAGGACAGGAAGGTCCCCTGCACAAGGATGACAAGTCTGGTCAATTGCTGGGTCATCTAGTGAGCCCGTGGACCTGAGAGGGCCAGTTTCTGGAAGTCATGGCCATCTTCCAGCCCAGATTCTGGGCAGGTGCACGGCCCATGTCTTCCATTTCCTTTCCTTCCGAAACCGACAAGATGTGGGCCTGAGTCTACCAGGGTCCTCAGAGAACCTCTTCTCCCGGTGAGGGAAAAAATCCTTCCCTCGGCTTTTCTGGGCAAAAGTTAGGAAGGCTCCTGAACATAGTGGCCAACTTCACTAGTGTCCAGAGAGAGCAGGGAGACAGTGGCATCTGGAGTCAATGAAAGCAGGTAAGAACCGACAAGGCTTGTGTGTGTGCAGGAGTGCACAGAGCAAGTGAACCCGGCAGAGCTGGCTTCCTGGGCTCAGTGGGGCTGGAAGACTAGAACAACCAA
Organism: Martes martes; assembly: GCF_963455335.1. NCBI lineage: Eukaryota > Metazoa > Chordata > Mammalia > Carnivora > Mustelidae > Martes > Martes martes. The sequence continues at coordinate 71,204,672 of NC_137899.1, forward strand.
GAAAGAATCCAGGAAGGACCTCCCAGGCTTAACAGTGTGAACTCCACTTGAAAGCATTTCAGGAGAAACCCCAGTGGGACTTGCTTAAAGACAGAAAGACCAACATGGAAACGAAAATCTGAAGAAAACAAAAATAAGAAATCGAGGAAGAAGTAGTTGTGATGAAAAAGAAAGATGCTGTAGTGAAGAGAGATGAGAAAAAGCTAAGAATCTTCAGAGGAGGGAGAAGCAACCTTTACCTCAGCCAGATTCAAGAGAAAAACTTCACAAAGGACTTACTAGTGAGAAATTTAGTCTTAAAAAAGAAATATTTATCTACATCAAACAGGGATAAGAGGATGGTTTAGAATTAGAAAAAATGAAGGAATTTGAAAAATAATGACTTGGAGAGAGAAATTTATGGTATTTTCCATAGCAGAAAAACCTGAAAGTGTTTAGTATTCATGACTAACTCAGACATCGTGGAGGTAGGATTGGAACCTTTTTAAAAATGACTGGTTACATGTAGAAGAGTAGGTATTTCCACAGAGGGAGACCTGCTACGGCAGAGGGAGCACCATATTCTTCTCCCGTCTGTTTGCGGCCTCCCTCCCACATACTTCTTACTTCCCGCATCCTACCGCAGGATGCCTTCCTGCCCAGCCATCTTCTCCCACAGTTCCCCAACGCACGACCCCTGCCACTTACTCCTCACTTCCCACTCCACCTCCACTCCAGCTCTCACTCAGTCTCTCTCCTCTCTTTCCTGCCCCTCAGGGCAAGGTGCCCAGGGCCTAGCCCAGTGTGAGGAGTGTGTGCGGAGGAAGGAGGTAGCAGCCCCAGAGGCAGCAGTGGGAAACCAGGAACAGCACTGTCATCAGAAGAGCTGGAGAAGAGAGGACAGTGGTCCAGACAATCAGATGGAGGTGGGCCTGTGGACGTTTCCTGCGAAAAGTCTGATGAATCTCTTGACTGCTCATAATGGAGGAAAGGAAGAGTAAAGCTGTATGTTCCTCTAGGTGTAATTAATCATGTATACAAAGTGCTCAGAATTAAGTCAGAACTGTCATCACCTAGGTCTCTATTTTGCTGTCTGAAGATAGGTTAGTTGCAAATTAGGAGCTATGACCTATTGCTGAAAATGCAAATTTTAAGCATTCCATTCAACAAGCATTTAAGAGTATACTATAGGTTTGACCTACCAAGAGCTAGAAAATAGATGGATGACATAATCCCTACTTGTTTTTTATTTTAAATCACACTCTCAGGAAAAGACTGAATGAACCACCCATTATTTGGGGGATAAGGGGATGTGGGCAAGTCAGCAACTGTACAATTAACTGTCAGGCTAAATTTAAGCACTGTTTTTAAACCTTTTTAAAAGTTGTGTTTAACAGCCCAAGGAAGAAAACAAGTAAGTAAAACCATTTATTCTCTGATCCCTACTTTCAAGAAGCTTTAAGTACCTCCTTGATCTGGCCGTCCCTGATGTCCGGCAGGGTGCTCCGGCCTTGAAACACTAGCCCTGAACAATACTGGAGTACAGAATCGGTGCAGAGACTCACTTTAGGGATCATGAAATGCAAATCTGCTGTAAGAAACTATTTCTAGAGACCGTATCACTTGCTAAATGCCCAACTGTAATGGAAATGGGATTTGTCTATTTTCCAATTTGAGTAAAATGAATACAAAGCAATTTAATTCCAATTTGGAAGTGGATTACTTTTACACAGAAACGTGTGTCTAGCATGTAAATTCCAGAAAGATCAACTAACTTCCTTCCTCCTTCTCATCTCTTTGAAACACAGTATTTATCGCCTGGTTCATTCCCAGCTGTGTTACACTGACAAGGTTAAACAAACACAAATGATAATTAAGTACTTGTCAGTGTCCAAAAAGGAGACAAGCATTGTCCTTCCTATAGTGAGATGTTTAATATAATGACTTCTAAATACGTTTATTTATCCATATCTACCTGAAAAAGTTCTCCACTTTTACAAAGCAGCAACTTCTAATTTTTAGGATTTGGTTCTGTTTTATGTTCACAATTCTGTCTAACAACCTAAACCTGAGAACAAGAAAAGGTTAAGTCGGCCAAATACTTTGATGGGAGATAAGCTATTACTAAGATTATCTATGTGGTCGGCAGAACAGCGGCCCCATAGATGTCGATGTCCTAATCTCTGGTACCTGTGAATATGTTTACATTTTATGACAAAAGAGATTTCACAGATGTGATTAAGTTAAAGGTCTTAAAATAGGGGCGACTATCGTGGAAGAGCTAGTGGGCCCAAAGTAATCACAAGGATCCTTAAGACACAGAAGATGGTCAGAGTCTTACCCATGTCAGGGTGCTACACTGCTGGCTCTGAAGACAGAGGAGAGGCCGTGAGCCAAGGAACGCAGGTGGCCCCCTTGGAAGCTAAAAAAAGTAAGCCACACGTTCTTCCCTAGAGCTTCCAGGACAAATGCAGGTGCGCTGACACCCTGATTTTAGTTCAGTGAACAAGATTTAAGATTTCTGACCTCCCGAACTGCTCAATGATACATGTTTGTTGTTTTAAGCCAGTAAATTTACAGTAATTATTCCTACAGCAGGAGGTAACTAATACAACCTGAAATTATTCTACCAGAGGCAATCGGTTAAATGTGAACCTAGGCTCTGTAACAGACATACAACAAATCCTCACAGAATAAGTACAATTTCTGTCTGAAGGAGTCAACAGCAGGTTGATTTTCTTATCTTCATAATCTCCGTAGGGATGACTGGCTCCATAAAAAATAACACCTGAGGTGTGGTAAATGCTTTATAAACTATATCTGGTTCTGTCAGTGAAGTTTTTAAGTAAAATCATTCATCACTGAATACGGATAAACTCTTGATGTTTCTTAACTTGGTGATGGCTACCTTCAACCAAATGTATTAAAAATATGCAGTTGATTTTGAAAAATATTTCTCCAAAAATAATTTTGGAAGGGGAGAAACAAACCAACAACGAAATGTGAAAGGATCATTTGCCAAAGTCCTACATACAAATAGCAGCACTACAAGAGAAACTGAAAGGTAGCTCAAAAGAGGTCAATATTATAATGTGACATTTTACTTCTTTTCTGAGGCCATGTCCTAAGAGAAGAAATACATTTCCTTCTACAAATGCTGTTCTGTGACACAAAAGAAAGAACTAATCGCGCTTACCGATGTTTAGGCACAAGAACACTTTATGAGATTCAATACCTTATTATGAGGTGATTCTCAACATAATGAATCTGACTTATTAATATGGCATTCAGAATGTTAGCCAGAAGCCTTATATGGCAACCATGAAGAATTAAAAAATGTTTCATTTCCTTCCTTCATTACAGATGATGTTTTCATGATGATTTTCCAAGGAGAAGAGCTTGTTTTATTAATCATAACTTGGTAAACAATCACTGACATAAAAAGTATGGTAGAATAGAAAAGCAATATCCAGCTAATTAAACGAAAAACAGCCTTATTCCAAAGCCTACAATTAGCACTGTTTATGGAGCTATAAAACAAGAGAGATTAAATGGTGGTATTCTTTGTCTCTCCCTCTTCCTCTTTTTAAAAAGCAGCTGGTTTTGAAGCGTTGTGCACTTGGGTTTCAATACTGGGATGATTCTGAAGTCTTTAAATTAGATGCATTAACAGACCAATGGGTCGCAAAGGTTTCCATTTTACTGGAGATCACAAACAGAAGGATCAACATTTTTTCTAGTGCAAAGTTCTTAAATATAACACTGGTGTTTATTAAACGTGTCTACCAAAATTCACAGGAGTGATTAAGTACAAGGGCTTTCAAATAAAACAGCATTATACGTTACCATTTTGTGTGAGTTTTGTGGAACAGAGAAAAGATGTTATCCAAAAAGACTCCTTTGTGGCCTTCATGGCTTGATGATTATTTCCAAGAAGGATGCCCTTGGAAAAGGGAAGTTTGAGGTAGCGGGTAGTGTCCTGAAGATTTGTGTTTTCTTCACACTGTTAAAAATATTAAAAACAAAATAAAAAAGGGAGGGATAAGAGACCTCATGAAAATTACTAAGCATCATTTCCATTTCTACTGTTTATGAACTGGGAAACATTCCACACAGGATTACAAATAGAATTTGGCTTTTAAGTAAAATACAACAAAGACAGAGAGAGAAGAAATTAAGCATGCATTTGGGGCTTGCACCAACTTGGGTCCGAATCCCAGTTCTGCTACTTCTCCCAGGAGTAACTCTATCACAATATCTGGCCACGCAAGATCACTATTTCTATCTCTAAAACCTCGGTATATTGTCGTAAGAGTTAGATTCCATAAAGCCTTTTGCGCAGTGCCTGATACACAGGAAGTACACAAGAAATCATATTTGCAGTGACCACAGCATTTAAAAAAAATGTTTAAATTCTTCCAACATCTCATCTGAGGTTGCTACTGAACGCCTCCTTATTTTGAAAACTGGCACTTAAAGGAAACTGTTTTTCAGGGTTCTCTAAGAGTCCTACCATGAGAGAGAAATCTCTACTTCACAGAAGACACCAGCTAACAAATGTAAAAGGAATTACAGATTTAGAATATATAGTTTCATATCCCTAATGTAACTCTTTCTTTAGTCAAAGGTTGTCACTCGGGAATGCTAAAATCAGCAGGAAAATCATTGGATAAAAAATTGGACATTTGGGATGCCTAGCTGACTTAGTAGAGAATCCGACTCTTGATCCCAGGGTCATGAGTTCAAGCCCCACATTGTGTGTAAAGCTTATTTGAAAAAAAAAAAAATGAGAATTAGACATTCTTACGACGCCAATGTACTGACACACCAATTACGACGTCCCAGAAGCAAGGGGACAAATATAACCACATGCATGTGGTGGGGATCAGGCTGTCATTATACTGACGCAGGACAGGGCAAAAACACGTATCACCATCCATAATGTATTCTTACTACAGATGCTGAACTGAATCTAGCATAACAGCAGCTTCCACTTCCACTTCATAGTCAATATGATGAAAAGAACGACATGCTGAACAACACTACAGGGAAGCATCCAGAAAAACCCCGAAGGCAGCACTTTCTGCAGGATGCCTGGCTTTGTCTCTTCAAGTCCAATGTCGTAAGAAAAAAGGATTGGTCTAGACGAACCAGCACCGAAGCTAAATATGACATTTGGTCCCAGATTTGGATCGTCCTGCTGAAAAGAGGTTTTTGCTTTGTTTTGTTCTTGAAATTTATATACTGACTTAAGTTCTAGATGAGATTAAAAACATCAGTGATTAGAAAATCATTACCTGAAAAAGTAGGTTACAAAATGTGAGTATTATGAAGTAACGAAGATGTCCTGCAGCAGGTAAATGGATGAACTGTGGTACACCAGACAATGGACACGATTCAGTGCTAAAAAGAAATGAGCTCTGGAGTCACGAAAAGACACGCAGAGTGAAAGAAGTGAAACTGAAAGAAGTGCAAGAAGTCAATCTGAGAAGGCTCTAGACTGTATGATTCCAGCTACAGGACATTCTGGGAAAGGCAAAACTATGGGGGCAGCAAAATGATGAGTGGTTGCTAGAGGCCGGTGGGGCAGGGATGAATAGGCAGAGCACAGAGGATTTTTAGGGCACTGTGATATTAGAGTGGAGATATGTCATGACTCGTTTGTCCGAACCCACAGAATGTACTACACCAAGAGCGAATCTTAAGGTAAACTATGAACTTTGGGTGATTATGATACGTCAATGTACGTTCATCCTTGGTTTGTTAAAAAAAAAAAAAAAAAAAAAAAGGTACCATGCTGGTGAGGGAGGTTGATAATGGGAGAGGCTATTCATGTGAGCAGGGGGGCAAATGAAAAATCTATATCCTCCTCTCAATTTTATTATAAACCTAAAACTGCTCTATAATATCATTCAGGTAAAAAAATCCATGCAGAAAAATATCTAGAAGGATATATACTAGAGAATTAAGAGTTAACAACATCCAGGTAATGAGCGAATTATGTTTTTATTGTAAATTAACTCTATACTTCTTGGTAATGAGAAAAGTGATTTTAGGGGCACCTGGGTGGCTCAGTTGGTTGAACGACTGCCTTTGGCTCAGGTCATGATCCTGGATTCCTAGGATCGGGTCCCGCACTGGGCTCCCTGCTCAGCAGAGAGCCTGCCTCTCCCTCTGACATTTCCCCTCTCATGCTCTCTCTCTCTCTCATTCTCTCTCTCTCTCTCTCAAATAAATAAATAAAAATAAAATTTTTAAACAAAAGTGATTTTAAATTACAGTTCTGAAAAATATTTTAACAGATATAGAACTACTATAACAGGTTATTTTGAATGTAAGTTTTAAAACTCACATGAACTTTATTTCTTTAAATATCTTCAAGGCTAGCATCTTGGTAACAGGCAGGAATTTAAGCACAGAATCCCTTTGGCATTCTAGAGTACTGTGTGTGATTCATAAAATATTTTTAAAATTTTAAATAATAAATCTTTAGGAAAGACCTAACACATTTAGAGAAACAGAATCAGATGACTACAAGATGTTCTTACTAGTACACCTGCCCAGTAACAAGAGTACCTATAAACACGATAAACAGCCTCTATAATTCTCTTCTAGTGTTACAACTGCAAATGCTTTCTTTTATTATTGGGAGATATTTCATGGAGACAGCAGAGCGCATGAACGACACGTATACGGTTTAGAGAATCATTGCCAAGTGAACACTTCAAATGCCTTCTTCAGAAAAAGCGTTTAGGCAAAGTAACGTTTTGGAACCCTCGAATGCTATCCCCTCCTGTCTTGCTCTTGGTGTCAGGGCTTGGACCCCCCCAAGTCATAGCATGAGTCACAGCACCCTACAGTGCCCCCATTTCCTGCCTGGATCTGGTCTGCGGGGTCAGGAACACGGTCTGGTCTGCTGGCCCTCGCCTGACTTGTGCTCCATCTGTCTAACCACCATTTACTGTGACCGTCGTGCAAACGCAACGGACATACTGTCCAGCTATTTCCCAGCCTTCTCTTCAGGAGCTGGAGCTGGCCCTAGTATGTTATGCTCCATCTGTTCCCAGAAATTCTGCTCCTATAGATAGAGCTCTTATTCCCCCACCCATCAAATAATGGCCTAGTTCATGAGCCCTTCTGGCACATTCTTAGCATTTCTGCTTGCTATGGTCATGTAGCTCCACTGGTAGTCATGGCCTGACCACTTCTGTGATTGAAGACATGATGGCTGTGTCATGTCCTTAGGGAGCACTGTGACGAGAAGACTTGGCTGCCTTCTCCTGCGCCACTCATTGTGGCCCCATGAACGCCACCAGCAGTGGTTCACCTCACCTCTCCTCCAGCCTGGGAAAGTCAAGACCTCAGCATCTGAGATTGTCAGAGGTTTGACACCTTGACAATTCCCACAGCTCAAGTCTATCACTCTTAGTCAAGTGTAAACATAACCATTAACATAAATATTAGGACACAAAAGTTAATTCAAGATCTTCCGCCAAGAATACTGGGTGTGCGTGTGTGTGTGTGTGTGTGTGTGTGTGTGTGTGTGTGTGTGTATTCATCAGGAAAGAGCTGGTGAAGAGAATTCTACCCATCTATTCAGTAAAGAAAAGCACATAATCACTCTTGGGTTTCAATGAATCTTTTGATGATAACATTTGCCAGAAGTCTGACACTGATTTTTTTTTTCCTAGGTGGGGGGTCCAATAGGAGTCAAAGGAGATAATGCTAGGTATGGGGTTAGATTTGGAGGTTTTAATCCATTTCTGAAAAACTGCAGTGGCCTTGAAAAATTGTACAGAAAAATCTCACAGCACATCTTTTGTTGTTCTCTGAGGTTCCCAGCATGCGTCCTTAACACATCATACAAACACTGGAGACTTTAAAAGCAATCCAAGCAATTACCATTTAGGACGGTTTACTACACATCAGGCACTGCAAAGCACTTTATGTGCATTTTCTTATTCTCATAACAACCTCAAGAGGCAGGACACTGGAACCTGAGGAGCTGTGTGATTTGCTCGACATGACATTACCAGTAAGTGTCAGAGTCAGGATTTGAACCCAGGTTTGTGTTCAAAACTACTGTGGAACAGTGACTCCTTCAAATGTTGTTTTAACCAGGTTTTGAGTTTTGTTATAATTCAGTAAGCATTTATTGATTTACAGGTAACATATTGAATGGTGGGTAAGGCTAAGAAAAACCAAAAGGTTCACTTCTCCAAAATAAAGGTCTGTGTGTGGGAGACACCCTGGGAGGCAGCTCAGAGTGGTCTGTGGAGCTGAAATGGCTCCATGTCAAATCCGCCCACGAGCCCTACAGCAGGAACGGCTGGGCTCTATTCTGAAACCACAAATGGAACGAGGAGGGTCACATGCCCTGGATGCAGTGGGGAGCAATGCTAAGTAGGAGCAGATAAGGCACGACACTGGAGCTTAGGAACATAACAGGTGAGGTAGAGATCATCTGTCATTTCATCTGATGAAAGAGAACCCACTGTAGAGAAGCTGGGTTGGGGAACACTGAAGAGAAGAAATGGTGTTCCAGAAAGTGGGCCTCTAGGGCAGAGGCAGGTATCATCAAACACTGAAGCCAAGAATGTTCTCCCGCCTTCTATGAGGACATGCATGGATGATTAGCAAAAGCCAGGCAGTGAGGAAGGAAGGGTCAGCGGTAAATTCCTCAGGCCTTCTTCAGCCAGGCTGGAGAAGGGACTGTGCTGGGAGTACAACTCCGAAGCAGGGTAAAGAGGAGAGAAAATGGAAATGAACAACCCCACTCCCCGACTCTGAAGCTAAGAGTCCATTAAGTCACCGAAAGAAGCTGGAAAACTACGTGCAGCACTGCTTGTGTGTTACTTGGAAATACTGGTACAGAAGAGTCGGGGTTGCGTGTCCGCAGGCCTGTGAGTCTGAGACTGACCCCTGCTACCACGCTACGGCCTTCCGCGAAACTCTAGTGCACGCACATGAGGAGTGGTCTTGTCACCACACCAAAATCCAGTTACACCCCTCAACTAGATGAGCGGTTAAACACAAAGCACTTGCATTCTGGGGACACTTGCCCAATACTGCTTTGGTTTGGGCATAAGGACAACTTTTTTCCATCACATCCGAGGCAGATATGGAACAAGGCAATGAGGACATGAGAATCATAGAAACAAGACCATAGCCTCTTGAGGCTGCTACTGGATTACAGGAACAAAACAATGTCATCGTCACAGTAAAGGACAATATTCTGTGTTTCCTCTGGTAGGCTGGGATCTGTGCAAGTCACCTCAAAATGGCATGAAGTTAATTTATTACAACTTAGAGAGGAAGAATTGAGAACCGGCCCTCTGCTTTACTACACTTGAGGCTGAAATCAGACCTGACAGGAGAAATGTGCTCAGACTCTCACAGATGAACTAAATGCAGGCTTTGGGAAGCCGTGGTGCTGTCTCAATGAGCTTTAAGAGGATACCTCTTGGCTCACGGTCTGTTCCTCTGCCCAGGGTTAAAACCAGTTGGCAAAGCAATGAATGGTGCATCCAGGCCAGCTTGTTGACCCACTGTCTTAGACATGTCAAAGAGAGCTGCAATGGTCAGTCACAAGCAGTGTTCCAGAAATATGGTACCTGCAGTAATACAAACTGTGTGACCAAGCGATGAGCATCTAAGTTTTATGCAGAAATACACTGGTATGGAAATTCGTCATACATTAACCACCTTAAGGGGTCTGTAATTTTTGTACTGCAGAAAGTACAGAGTTATATTTTAAAAAATACAGTAAGTGAAACAGTCCAGTCGGAACCGTATTTTACCAGTTAATCACAACCAGATTTAAACAGCTGTGGTAGCACACCTTCTTTTAGGGACTCTCTCAGTATGATTAGCCATTCTGGAGGATATTATTAAAAGTTTATTGAATTCTTATTTGTCAGTCCTTTAACTTGGTGTTAAGAATGTACCCAGGAAATAAACACAGTCCCTGTCCCTGAGGGCATGAAATGTCTGACCCCTGCACCTGAATACCCATGACAAAGCTGTGATAAGGGCCACTGGGTTCCAGGGGGCTGGGGAAGGGGCTGCCTGACTTTCATAGAGAAGAAGAGGCGCACCCAGCAGGCAAGGCAGGAAAAGGCATATTCTGTGGATGAAATGGTAGCTATCAAGGCACTGGGAGAAGGAAAGCACATACAGGAGACTCTGGGGCCAGGGCAATGAAGTGCCATGTGGGAGGCTGGACAGGACTCCCAAACAGAAAAATGACGGTAGTGGAAGAACTCGTGAAATTCAGGTACTGCCCAAAGGTTAATTTAGTTTCAATAAATATGCTGTGGTTACGTAAGATGTTAACATAAGGAGAAGCTAGGTGAAGGGTATATTAGAATTTTCTGTACTATTTTTTCCAAATCCTCTGTAAGTCTAAAACATCTTAAAAACAACCTTTTTTTTTTTTTTTTAAAGTACAGGTATATTCAGACAATGATATAGACCTTAGTAAGTCTGGAGCATGGGATTTCTCAATACAAAAAAGCCTTGGAACTGCCCTAGACCTCTCAGGAGAAACCAAAGAGAAAGGCTCCCCTGGGAACCTGCAGAATTTGAGGTGTCTGTGGCGAAGCCAGCTGTGGATGGTCAGTAGGCTGGTAAAAGCTCAGGGCTGGAAGTCCGGTGTGGCCATCAGCAACAGAGATGCGATGATGAGCGAACCCATGGAAGTAGCTGAGACGGTCCGAGACCAGAGGAGTCAGAGACGATGGCCAAGGATGAAATCCATGGTAACACCCACGTGTACGGTGTGGAAAAAGACAGAAGAGTCCTCAAAGGGAAAAGAAGGATGAAACTCAGGAGAAAACTGTCCAACAGACCAAAGAATATGGGATTTTCAGGAAGGGTCATCAATGGTGTTACATGCTGCAAAGAATTAAGGAAAGATTCTCAAAGTGGCCAGTGGCTTTAGCCACTTTGAAGACTGACCATGTCCTGGTATAATTCATAAGACTGAAAGGGCTTTTTGGACGTCCCACTAATAGCCTTCAGCGCTAAGACCAAGTCCACTTATGAAGTTATCTTAGACTTTTTTTTCTTTTTTTCTGTTCAGCATGGCACATTTCTATGTTAAGCATATCAGCTTATTTCTAATTTTTAAAATTAGGTATTACTATAGGTTATAGGTTATAGGTGTTTCATTTTTTTTTAAGTATTTCATTTTTTATTTCTCTCATGCTAAGTAATAAAACAAGGGTTATGTGAGCCAGGTTGGACACTAGTGATGTCAACGGAGAAAGTTCATTTGAGCTTTGGGCACAGAAACAGCCTGAAGAGCAAATGGAACGCAAGGAGGTCGAGACCATGCGGAAGACCGGCTTTTCATGGAGGCAGAGGGTGACAGGAAGGGAAGGGGCAGGGAGTGGTCATTTGAAAAGTTTTTTGTTGTTTTTGTTTTTAAGAAAAAGGCTTGAGCGGGCCCATGATCTGAGAGAATACAGTAAGAAGAAAGGAAACAGCTACAGTTGCAGGAGGAAGAGGGGACCATGGGAAGAGCGGGGTCTCTGGGGAGTCAGGAGGGAGGGGGATCCTGAAGGAAGCAGGTGAAAGAATCAGGCTTGGAGAAGAGTCTTGGCCCATCGTCTGAGACAGGAAGCAGGAAGGGAAGGGAAGGATGCCGATAAGTTTGCAGGTGGCAAAGGAGAGAGCATGGGAAGTTAAGAGAGTTCCTGTCTGTTGGCTTCTGTTTCTCTGCTAAGTAGAGGGGAAGTGGTGGGGTCGGCAGAATGGTAAAATCTTGTGAACAGCTCTTGCCGGGGCTGATATGTAGTAACTCATGGCCAACTGGGAATAATCACCCTTTGTAAGCTGCGTTGCAACTGTTTGACCTTGTCATGTGTCTCTCAGCCTGGATCATGATGGTTTTTATCAATAAGAAGTTTGAAATTTTATGGAGTCAAAAGTTGTTTTTTTTTTTTTGTACCTGATTTCTAACAAGTGAGCCATTCTTAGAAAGTCCCTCCTTTCCTCAATAATATAAAATCATAAAAATATTCAGCTGTATTTTTAAGGCTCTTACAAGTTTGTTTTTGTTTTTTTTTTTTTAAACCTTTAATCTGGAACTTGTTTTGGTCTAAGAAGCATGGTAGGATTCCAGCTCTTTCTTTTCCCCCAACACCCATCATGGTCATCTCAACACTACTTATTAAATGGGCTATCTTTTCTACTCAATGATTTGAAACCACTCCTTCTCCTCCCCCCCCCCATTTCCCACTTTTTTAAAAAAAATAGTAAATTCAAGGCTGCAATTATCAGCAGGCTGTGAGTTTTCCTGCCATGGCAGAAGAAGGATAAGCATTATGCTCAAAATCTGGTTTTATAATCATTACACTACAAGTGGCCTCAGGCTGAAACTGAACTTGCTGGCTCAGTACTATGAAAAAGAAAACCATGGCACCTACTAGACTAAAAACAAAAGTTGTTATACTTGGAGAGAATCCCACACCTCTTCAAATGAGCAACATTGAATAATCCTAAACATAAGATAACACAGCTACTCAGGGTTCTTCTGTGGGCCTGATGCATCCTGATGGGTCTCCTCAAAGCAGGTCTGACCAAAATTAGACATCGACAGACACCATCCTGAGCCTCCTTTGTGGTCGAGAAAGATCACTGGGAACACCTGCCTTTTAAATTGCTCAAGCTCAAATAAATACATTTTCCTATGCTTTATGGATCGGAATTCTGAATACTCCATGAAAACTCGTACAAGAACCTGAGCAGATTCAAAGCTCTGCTTCTGGGAAAAGTTTTACCCTTGCCAAAAGGTACCCGACAGTCCTCTGGTATCAGAGTAGAATGGTTCTCTGGGAACCGATGCCAGTTGAACTCCGAAGTGCTTCTGTAGAGAAGCAAGTCCTGCTACCTGTCCTCCTGGCACTTTAAGTATATGGAGTCTTTAAACACCAACTATGAATCTTGGTCCTATTTGTATTCATTTGAAGGCGTCAACCTGGACTTGACTGGACACTTAGCACCTGCCCCCAACACTGTCTAACCCACAGAGGAGAAAGCCCACACTTGATGTGCCATATAAAAGGGATTCATTCTTCTATACATTATTGGGAAACTGGAACTCAGTTTTAATTAACTTAGCCCTGCCTTTTCTGAGTCAAGATTTAATGTCACACAGAGGCAGCATCACAAACACTCACACAAAGTACCGTTACGTCTTTTAGAAAATTGTAGCTAAAGACATTGCCTGTCATGTATCTCACAAAAGGCACCTGCCACCTAACAGTGAGATGAGCTGATCATCTCAAGTGTCTAGTACATTGAGTTCCTCTGTTTGCTTTATTGATTACTTTAAGATATATTTTTCTTTGTATTTTATCATTGTAAGCATCTTTAAGTCCCTTTTTGAAGTAGAGAGAACATAAGTGCCAGAAACGGAACGGACTTGAACTGTTTTGTTCACCATATTTCTAGTACCTAGAACAGTGCCTGTCATTTGTGGCCAACAAATGCATTGAACAAATAACTAGAAAATAAAAGATTCAAGAAACATGCACATACGTATCCATGCAAGTACCAGCACAAATGACGTGTGTTGTGCACTGACACTCACTTTATTAGCAATAATTCAAAGGTAAGGAAAGTTTTGTTTGTATCTCTTTCATTCATTCAGGAAATCTTTGCTGGCACATTGTATGTGCCAGCACCCCCGACGCAGGTGTTACTCTTAAGGGATTCCTAAATCCATTGGAGTAAGCCGAGGGAGCATCAGATAATTAGGGGACAGTGTTAAGAGTACCACGGTAAGAGATGTGTGCAGATATCCAGAGAACTCACGGGAGGGCGGTTGGCCAGCTAGGAACACAGGGAGTGGGGGCCGGGGAGGGAGGACCATTCTTCTGATGCAGAGTATGCTGAAGGTGCGCCTCCAAGGATGAGTAGGAGTTAGCCACGAGGAGAGGCAGGGGGAAAGCAGGTCTCTAGGGGTGCCAAGGGCAGAGTCAGAGCAGACAGAACCAGCAGCCAGTGGGGGCAGGAGCTAGAAGGAGCTGGATGTGGTCATGGTATCAAGAACAGAAGGCCTCAGAGGTGATGTGGTTGGGAGTCGGAAGCTTTGTACATCCTGAGAGGTCTGAGATTTATTTTCTCAGCAATCGGGAGTTTTTTGGGGGGTTTAAACCGGGAAGTTTAAACTAGTCAGACGGGCGCCTTAGATGGGTCACCCCAACAGCTGATGAAACCTGGATCAGAGGAAGACAAGAGCCAGGGGAGGCAGGACCACTTCCATACTTTATTAGTACTAGTATTTCCAGATAATTTCTAAGGAGCTCTGGTTTTACGAATTTTCTTTTCATTGCCTACTACAGTCTACTTTGTTCCCAATGTTTTTATGACGATTCTTGATGCACAAAATAGAAAGTGACAACCGCTGACATTGTTAGGACAGAGGACCACGGTATCTCTCCCTACTTAGTGAGAGCAACAGACCAGAAACATGTAACGATCACCCTGTTACATTTACTCCTGGGGCAGTACAGAGCATGTATGTACTGGAAATATTCAAAAACCTATCTGCAAGGTTACTGAATCTTCTCATAGCAACGGAAAGGACTTTAAGGTCAACACAGAGACTTACCCAGACATCTACACCTAAGTTAAGATAAAGATATAAATCATCTTTAAAACAGGTTTCACAATGACACAGAATATACAGACCGTCCTTTCAAAAAGACTCCTTTCCAGCAATCTTTCAAAAGAGTATTCTTTTCAGTCATTTCTTTGTCTTTTCCAGAGTGATAACAAGATAATGAGTTAATAATTCAGCCCTGTTTATCACAGCCCGAAGCCAGCATCTGACTGATGTTACCTTATGCACGATGAGCTCATGAGTGCCATCTGGAAGAGTCCTACCATCTTCCTGCATCAGGGGGACGAAAGAGAAACCAAACAATTTCTTCTCTCCTTTCTCCTTTGCTGTGAGAAAAGAGAGAAAGAATTATTTGCTTTTTAAAATGCCTGTTTATACACCTGTGTTCAGACTTGGATGCCAACAAGCGTGATCAAGAAATACAACCCACGCTCACCAGTTTCCTCTACATAAGAGAGAGCTGCTTTTGTGATGAGACCTCTACTTACAGTAGCCACCCTCCAACCCGTATTCCTGCCCTGTAGCCTGCAAAGGACACTGCCTGATGAATTTTCTTCATGGGACTCACTATCTGAAAATACGTTTTAAAAAAATTTCTGGGTTTTCTGTTTTTTCTCTTCATCTTCTACCCTCCACCCCCAGCCATAAGCATCACTGAGAGCAGGATTCTTCTATGTTATTTTATTCTAACCTTGGTACCTCAAAGAGTGCCAGGAACATAGTAGGTTTTCAGTAAGTATATGTTAAATCCATGAACAAGTGAATGAATGGACGTGAAATTTGATGTTTTGCTTATTACTCGTGCAAAGGTGGTTTCTAGGCTCTGCCTTGGCCTATGACAGAACTTTCCCTGTGTCTACATGTGTGAGGACAGAGAGCCCTGTAGAAGCTACTTCCTTGGGATCTTAGACATGAGGATAAACAACATGAACTGCTATCTGTAGTTTAAGAAGAGCCTATTACAGTAGTATTCTGGAAGCTGGACATGGGGCCATGAGGTCTTCAGATGCCTAATGAAGAATTACAAGGGCTGGAAAGGTCAAGGGTCATTGGCAATTATGTACAGAAAAGGAAACTAACATCACATGATATTAGGGAACTTGCTCTAGATCTTGAGGACCATTCCAGTTCTCTCCACCAACTTCCTTCTTCTCCAAAAATGGAGAAAGCATTAAAAGAAACTGGTTGGTTCAACTTGACTGTCTCCTTGTATTTAGATGGGCAGGAGGGAGTTCCAGGGCCTGCAGCCTATCCTGGGCTGGATGGTTATTCTTTCCCACACAGGGGTGGAAGTGGAGCATTATACTTGATAGAAGAGTTCAGCTCTGGGAAAGCAGTAAGGTCTGAGCTAGAGGAGTTAGATATGGTGACCTTGAAGATCAGAGAGGAGACTTCAGTAACATATCATTCCCTCATGATTGCTTCTGCCATTTCACCACGGGGAAGTGGGACTCCACATAGAGAACAGTAATTTTGGCTTGGTGGTTTTGGCCCCTAGCATGAGGACATCCCTGAAAATGTGATTCTAGCAAAGGATTTTTTTCTAAAGTCATTAATTTCAACCCCAGAGAGAAACTGGGAAAATATCACTGTTCTTTGGAGTTAAGTGAAAATCACAGTGAAGATCTGTAGGATGAGATTTCTACATCAGTGAGAGTGCTGGCTATGGAACTTAAGATTTGGGGGAAAAGACTTACTTAGAAGTAATTTCCTAAGTTAATGTGACTATCTTTGTCATTTTTGGTATTTAATTTGGAAGGTAACAAGAGTTTGTGAATGAATAAAATTAGCAAAGGTAAGAAAAAAGCAATAGTTTCCCCAAATTTGTCTTGTTATAAGAGAAAAATAAACACCAAACAAAGTTTAAACTACATGGCCTTTTGCCCTGAGCTTCTAGATCAGCATTAATAAGCTGATGTGACCCCCCCTTTTTACTAATGAAGACCCCGCGTTTATGGATTCTACCTCCTAACTTTACAGTCCACCCTAATACCCCAACTCCAACAACTGTGCCCTGGGACCTCCAATTTACTGACCTCCTCTCCAGGCCTCTCCAGTCTCACTTCCCATTTCTAAGCTCCATCCTTCTAACCACTGGGAATCCTTTCTCCCCACTACTCCTCCTTGCTTCCCATTATTATAAGGTAACACTGTACTGGGCTGAAACCCAACCTGCACTTTAGTCTACACCTGCGCCACACTAATCTCACTTTAATTAACACACATTAACCACAGATGAGCCCTGAGCTGGGCAGATCGGCCGCATTTTCCTACCAGCTCACCTTTTGACTTCTGAGACAAGGGATTTCATCCATCCTCTTCCTGCCAAAACCTCAGCATGTTCCTCACTCTCAGCAGATGCGCAGAGGGCTCCCACACACGCTCCGCCCATTACCCCACCTGCATGGGCCCTCATGCACTATTGCCTGAACTGTCCACTTAACCCAGAGCACTGGACCCCATGCTTCCCTTCCTCAAGGGCACTACTCCTACACTCGTTTCCTCTCTCTTCTACACATCAGTTCGTTCTCTCTACTGAATCATTTGCACCAAACATGTTTTAGAACTCCATCTTAAAAAAGAAAAAATCCCTCTCGTGACCCACCATTCCATCCCATTTCTCTGCTCTCTTGTATTCTTTTTTTTTTAAGATTTTATTTATTTATTGGACAGAGAGAGAAAGATCACAAGTAGGCAGAGAGAAGGGAGGGGAAGCAGGCTCCCCGCTGAGCAGAGAGCCCGATGCGGGGCTCGATCCCAAGACCCTGGGATCATGACTTGAGCTGAAGGCAGAGGCTTAACCCACAGAGCCACCCAGATGCCCCTCACTTGTATTCTTTATAGCAAAGTTTCTGGGAAGATCTGTCTGTACTTACTGCTGCCCTTCCTTTCCTCCACCTCACTCTTGGACTCACTCACACCAGGCTTTCATCACCACCAATCCACTAAAACCACCTGTCAGGTTCAATGACTTCCATGATGCCAAACTGGGTGATAATCGCTCTTTCCTCCATTTACTTGATTTATCACTGGCACCTGACATAGTAGATCAACTTCCTTTTGAAAATCTTTCTTCGGGGCACTTGGGTGGCTCAGTGGGTTAAGCCTCTGCCTTCCGCGCAGGTCATGATCTCAGGGTCCTGGGATCAAGGCCCACATTGGGTTCTCTGCTCAGCAGGGAGTCTGCTTCCCACCCCCTGCACCCCCCCTCCCTGCCCCCCCCCACCCGCCTCTCTGCCTACTTGTGAGCTCTCTGTGTCAAATAAATAAATAAAATCTTCAAAAAAAACTCTCTTCAATTAACTTCCTGGCTTCTATTCCTGGATTCTCCTTCCACCTCATTGGCTAGTCTGTCTTAATTTTCTTAGTGGCTTCTTCTCATTTTCCCAAGCTCTCAATGTGGAAGTACCCCAGAGATCCATTCTTGGACTTCCCTTTCCTATCTAACCTTACTGTTTAAGATCACATCCAGCGTCACGGGTCTGAGAATCAGGGGCATCAGTGATATGCTGGAGCTGGCCTGTCGTGGCTTGCAAGAGTTGACGTGTGCATCTTTTCCCAACTCCAAGTTCAGAGATGGTCATGTTGGGGGCTTGAATTTGGCCATGATGGGAGTATTTACTCAATGGAAATCAGCAAATCCTCTAATTCAGGGCTCCCTTCTCCCCCAGCTCAAGTGCTGGTTATTAAATATTTACAGTACATCACTGAACTCTGTGTCCTCCTTCTCAAGTTTAAGTTTCTAGCATGGATAGCATTCAATGGTCTATTTGACATCTTGAATGTTTAAGAGACTTTTCAGATTTCACATGCAATGTTTGGTTTTTGCTCTCCAAAAAGTTTTTTCCTGTCGCCCTCCCCATTTCAATAAATGATCACTTTGTTCTCAGGCCAAAATCTTGGGGGTCATCCTTGACTCTTCTCCTTCCTTCAAATCTGGTCTATCAATAAATCTGTGAAAAAGAATTGACCTACTATCATTCTAATGCAAACCATTTTAACTTGGAGGACTGCTGAAGGCTGTTGAATGGTCTTTTGGTTCCCACCTACAACCCATCACACAAAAGCAGACCAGCTCATCTTTAGTCTAAATCCTCTAATGGCACTCTTTGCTCCAAACAAAGTCTGAAGTCTTGCCCATGACTTACAAGACAATGTGGGATCTCGCTCCCTCCCTACGTCTCTGGCCTCATCTCCAAACTCTCTCAGCTGCTCATTCTGGCCTCCCTGATACTCCTTGAATTGCCAAGCATGTTTCAACCTTAGGTGTTTTATATTTACTGTTCTCTCTGCCTATAACTTTCCTTCCCCAGATACCCAAACGCTCATGCCTTTATTTCTTTCAGCTTGTTGCTGATACATCTCATTATCGGAGAGCTTCTTTCTGACTGCCCTTTGCAAAATAGCATCACAGCAACATCCCTTTCCAGCGTCTAACTCCAGTGTAATCTTCTTTACTACGCTTACCACAGCCTGATACACTACCATGCAATTATTTGCTCAGATATTGTCTGTCTTCCCTTCTTAGCAGGAAACCTCTATGAGAGGAGATATTCAGTTGTGCGCACTCATGTATCTCCAGTGCCCAGGGAAGTGCTGGACACATAGGAAGTGTTCAGCAAACATGTGTTTTATGAATAAAAGATACTTCTTAAATAAATAAACGTACACAGGGGCACCTGGGAGACTCAGTTAGTCAAGCATCTGCCTTTTGGCTCAAGTCATGATCTCAGGGTCCGGGGATGGAGCTCTGTGTTGGGCTCCCTGCTGAGTGGGGAGTCTGCTTCTCCCTCTCCCTCTGCACACCCCCTTCCCCACTGCTTGTGCTTTCTCTCTCTCAAATAAATAAATAAAATCTTAAAATACACACAGACACGCAGAAATATTTGAGAGCTCATGTGATAAAGTAATTGCCCTGATTATTCAATTTATGGGACTATGGGGATTTTTCTCCTTCCTGCTTATGCTGTTTCTTCTGAATTTTAACAACGAATATTCAAAAACCAAATTGACACTGTGAACAATGTTTGAAATACAAGGACAAGAGGACAGAGATCTAATGGGTTTTCCTGAAAATGGCCTTTCTTCCATTTTCAAAGTTCTAAGTTAAAATAAATCTTTCCAAATGCTCTTTCTTCCTTTTCTTTCATTTCATCTTTACTTTTCTCTCTCTTGTTCTTACCTTAAAGCTCAAAGCTTATATTAGCTCGACTGAGAATTTATAACAAAGACTGGGGAAGGTATGCTACGGCATCATTCCAAGTGCTTTCTGTTTTGCCACTCTAAATCCTTTCCGTAACACTCCTCTGGGAATTTGGGAGAATGGTAAGACCTTGCTAGTCATCTCCCTACATTCTGAAGCATCCACCAAAGAATAATTACTGGAGCTCCCTGAGCCAGTTCCAAAATATGCCATCATCCTTGCAACAGACAGTTGTCCTCTCTCTGAATCCTGGGTGAATTACACAGCACTCAGGCGAGGTCACCGCATATCTATTGGCAATGTCCCCATTCTTCCCAGACTAGAGAGGCTGCTGCTTCTCTAGTAATGTGATTCCTCTGGTACCCCTTGTTTGCTCTGGAAGCAAGCACTTCTGGTAGTGTCTAAGTTATACTTCAGAGACACGGGGATACCAGAAGATGGGAGTGGGGGCTTGAGAGGGTGGTAAAGAGTGCAAAAGAATTAAGGTAGAGATGTCAAGAAATGACAATTTTAGGGACAGCGATGTTCATATGGGCAAATCCTGGATCATCTCTCCATTTTGGGTTTTTTCAGTTCTGTAAAATGAAGCAGTTACTTCACATCATCTCTAAGGCCTATTTGACTGACATTACTTGTCATTTGAACACTGAGACTGCACAGTGATGCAGATATATGCAAATCAGATATCACTCTGAGCCACTCGGAAGCTCTCCTGGGGACTTCCCAGGCCCAGAAAGGTCCTCCTGGGTTCCCCTGAGCTGTGTGAGAGCTGGGTGAGCTCGTGGCTGGAGAGCAGCAGACGGGTTAGGACTACCTAAGCTCCCCTGAGTCAGACAAGTTTTTAATTCTGTGTCTCCCCTTTCTGTCTCATCTTTCCAGACTATGAAACTGATGAACTCATTTTTATGAAAATGAATGATTTAAGGAGAACCCTGTAGACTTCTGTATGTATTGTTTCCCTCCTTCTCCTTCCTGAATGTTTCCACAGAGGTTATTGGTTCTTCGAGAAGTGAGCCCACTCACCTCTCAGCACTCCACTGAACTTCACCCCTCCCTCTAGAAGGTCTCTGCTTTGTTACCCTCTCTGCAGATTAGCCCACACTGTCATTACAGCTCAGCAAGAGCCTTACCCCAGCACAACAAAGCCAACCCCAAGAAACACTTACTGGAACAATGCCGAAATTCAAAGCGGATGTGCGCGCCCCTGAATTTATCCACAGGAATGGGAAGTTTGAGCAGTTCGGACCACCTGGGACTGTTGTTATGATAAAGCACGAAGGAGTGGTACTCACTAGCTGGCGGCTCTCCAGAGCCAAAGGAGATAAAATCCTAACAAAGGAAACATGCAGGTTAAAGACAGCTTCATTTAGAGATTATCTGAAAAACAGCAGAGCAATTGCTTTGCTCTATCTGCCTGCTCCCCAAAGGGCACTTCATGGAGAATGACCTCCCCCGTCCTTTGCAGGGCTGTTTTACACCTGCTTCTGCCAGCGGCTGCGTCTGCTTAATTCCCATGCACATCTCCCAGGGCCTACTGTGCTGGGGGTGGACCTTGGGGACAAGTACGAGATGGGCAACTGCACGCCCAATTTGGAGTTCAACTACGCGGCAAAGTCCTCAGCCTGCCACTGTCACAAGCCAGTTCTGTGCCTCCCTGGGAAATGCAGGAAGCTATAAGGCTCACACAAAACACTTCTTGCATAAAGGAACCCGGTATCACCACCCCGAATCAGTAACAGCTCACTTGTCAGGCACTATTTTGATCAAAATGAAAATACACGGGACGAAATGTGGCAGTTTTTATTTATTTTTTTAACCAGTCGCCAAAGACAAAGTGTTCATCTCCAAAACTAGGACAGATGAAAGGGGGAGAATGGAATGACAATAAAAATGCGACATTTAAAGAAGAGCTGCTGTGAGGAAATTACTGCCACAATTCATGAAACAATCCAACTGTAAAACCTTTTTGTCTCTCTACTTGCTTTTCTGGAGGGTATTTCAACGATGAAAAAAAGGGAAGAAAACCACACAAGGGTAGAGGAGAAAAGTAAGATCGAAAAGACTGCAAACCAGAAATTAACTGATGACATTAAAGGTGAACCCAAAATGATGACATGGATTGTTTTACCATAAAGGACCCAGTATGCACATACCTTTAAGATCT
Source organism: Martes martes (assembly GCF_963455335.1). Classification (NCBI taxonomy): domain Eukaryota; kingdom Metazoa; phylum Chordata; class Mammalia; order Carnivora; family Mustelidae; genus Martes; species Martes martes. The sequence continues at coordinate 71,226,650 of NC_137899.1, forward strand.
GGCCACTACTCTCCACAATGAACATGGTCACTTCCACATTTCTGGCCACGCTCTTCCCTCCTTTCTCAAATTCGCCCCTTTCTATAGTGATGTATAAATCATTTCTCATTTCACCTAGTAGGAAAATTAAAACCATGTTTATATATGGGTGTGTGTGTGTGTGCATGTGTGTGCATGCGAGTATGAAACTAGGAAGTGTAATAAAATACACAACCAAGAAAAGCCTTAGTCCATAAAATGTACTGTGATAGCATACATATAAAAGTAAAAATATTATACTTACACTTTTATATAAGGGTCCCCACCCTCATTGCCAATATCCAAGAGAAGTGAAGGCCAGCTTCTGCTGGTCTGAATTTGCAATACTGAAAATGTCCAGTTAGGAGGCAAATACAGGAACTGCGTAGGAAGGTGTTGTCAAGTTTTACCATTTTTCAATATTTTCCTCATTTCATTTATGAGGTGTGATTACAAAATGACAGCCTAGCAGGGTGGCTCAAAGAAGCCAGTCTTAATACTTTATAGACACAACACTTTAAGAGTAGAAGAAATACCCAAATGGAATAAAATGACAGGACTGCAAAGGGTAGAGTTACAATTTAAATCTTTTTCAAAATTCATGGACAAAATGATCTCACTGCTGAAAGAATCCAGGTTAGTGCTTTATGGACACAGATGTAGAATAATTCAGTTATGCAGACAAGCTTGGCTTCACTTTCCTTACCATAACGCTATAAAACAAATAAGATTCAAACTGACATAGTCTATGAACGTGTATGCCATTTATTTTTTTTCTCCATTGGTGACTTATAAAACTTACTGCTCCAAGAAAAAAGAGAAATTTGATGCCAAGGAGCAAACTTACGCAAACAGGCTAAAAGAATGTTTTTCCTTTCCTATAAGAATTAAAGGGTAAGTGGTGAGTGAATAGGGAAGTGAGAAAGAAGTAAACAAACTATTACCATAAAGTTTTTGAAGATAAATACTGGTAAGGTCAGCAGAATTCACTTTTACTTAACATAGTTTTCAAACATTAGAAGAATCACTGTCAATACTTTTTTTTTCTCTAATAAAAAACTTCTCCATAAAAAAAGCACAGATCACTAGAAGGAACAATAACCATACAAATAAGCCCACAACTGGGAGATTTAGAAAACTTCCTGACCGAAGTGTGTTCAAGAAAGTACCCCAGCTTTCAAAACCATGGGGGAATACCAGTGTGACTGGTCACTTTCCTCCAGGAAGACCAACTTTTGATGATGGCATCATTTACAAATGACCTGAGCTGACCAGGAAACAGATGGCCCATAAAAGAGAGAAAATGAGTAAGTCCGAAAAAGGATGAAATCGAAACCACCCTTTACAAAGAGCATGTAAAAAGTACATTGGAATTAACAGATATAGTGGTCTCTGGCTTATGCATTTCTAGTACTCTCAGACAAATCGATTTGGAGAGGCAACAATCTTGGAGTTCTGGGAGGAAACCAATGTATTTCACCAGATTTAAAATTAGATCTATATGCTTTGTAAGTGTTTTGTTTGAACCATCTCTTTTGTTTTAAATTTGTAGAGAATGGCCTGGTAAATTTTTATAAGCTTGTTCGATTTTGTTACTATATGTATTCATTACTATACCACATACACATCCTTAATATAAACGCATTTTAACAATTTAACAATCCCATTACAAAACGAATGGTACATTCACAGACGCTGTCTTCTGAATCAACCAATTTCAACCAAATCAAAATAGGCCTGGTATGCTAACGGTCTGCACACGTGTTCGTTCAACAATATGTCTGGGAGGAAATTCTTGACAATAGCTTCCCCACTAACAGATTTGGCAGATGAAAAAGCAACACTCAATTCAAGGTAGTTGAGAGCAAAAGATGTCTGTTAACAAGAGTCAAATTCCTTTGCTTTTTGGAGTAGGTGACACATATTGAGTTGCTCTGCTTTCGAACAGACTACAACATACGCTGATTAATGGGAAGTATGGCTACAGGGTATCTACACTTAGGAAGTTCTCAGAATGAGTCATTAGCTAGTCTAAACCACATGGGATTAACTGTCCTGCAAAATGAAGAGTGTTTCTTGGGGAGGGCCCTTCCACTCTCATCTTTTGAAAGGAATGGCAACTCTGACTTTTGCAAAGGCAAGAGAGGATGAGGGAGGTTCGCAAGGTGACCAGTTCTCCCCAGGCTGTAGGCTAGGCCTGAAGGAGGAACAGGGGTGGTGGGGAGAGGAAGGTATTGCCAGTGTTAGGAAATTCTGCCTCCATGTAGTCATTCAGCAAATATATTCTGGGCACCCAGTACGGGCGAGATATTATTCTAGGCCAGGTAGACACAGCTGTGAACAAAGCAAAAATCCTTTTCCCACAGTTTAGATTCTAGGAATGGGGAGGTCTTTAATAATGAAGTCAAATATATAGCATGTTGAATAATAATAGGAAGTGCTGGGGATAAAAGTAAGAATACCCTATACCCAAGAAGGGGTATAGGGAGTGCTGAACGGCAGCAGAGGGGATGTTATATGAGAAAACACCTCTGAGGAGATGAGAGATCTGAGGAAGCTATGCTATAGTTTGATCAAGGAGCAAAGCTGGAAATGGCATCAGCTTCCCGAATCGATCCACAAAGCCTGTTTCGCTTACACCATAGCTGAATTCTTCTATCTCTTCTGATTTCAGAAGAGTTCAAAGAAGCCTAAAGCATTCAGAGTTACAGGAAGATTGGAATAAAAGATCTGGACTCAAGTCTCTCTCTCTCCCTCACTCTGCTCTCTGCTCTGTGTGACTGAAGTCTGAACAGGGTAATATAAACCTCTGGGCCTCAAGATTTTGTGTTATTAAAATGGGGGTAGGAGGGACAAGACTACTTTGTTATGTTAGGCTGTGTCTGTGACTTAGAGAAGAACTTTGGAAATACACACATTCATAAATAAGAGCTCCTTAGGCACACGCTTTCCTCTTCTGGTCTTCAACGGACACTTTCCCTGCAACCCCTTTCTCTCTTGCAAACCTTTTAGACTCAAGTAAGATGTCTCTGAAAAGAGAACACAGAGCAAGGAGAACATTTCTCCCAAATGACATTCTACACACATCTCCCCAGGAATTCTGCAGCTTGCTACGTTCCAATACCGCAAGGTACCGCACCTTGCCAAAATATGCAGCAAGATACAGTTGAAACATGTGCTAATTAAAATCAATACACTTGAGGTCAGCCCTGGAGAAAACTAATAAGCCCAAATGGTGTTAAGAAAGCATCTTGGGTAATGAAGAGAGCAACCATAAAGTGAGTATGAAATGGAGTCATAGCACTAGTGTGAAACACTACTTTCCTGACAATGTTTATTAACACCCTGCACCTCTCAAATTTAACACTCTGTAAATTTGATGAGCAGAACACTTTCTTCTGTTCAGCAGGCCCACTGGCTCTGCCCATGTGAGGGCTTCTGAAAATATCACTGTAGACAGAAAAAAATGTAAGGTCACAACAAGGGGACCAAATACAAAAGAGTTCAGTGACTGCATCAAATGGGGTTGATTTATGGCTTGACCTCAAGAGCCAAGAGGCTTCTACCAGTAGCTGGGAACCGTGATCTTTGATTCTGTGCTGTGAACTCCCTGCATAAAGCCCAAGAGTGTAAGCTCACATCAAGTAAACCACTGCTCTCAGCCACGGGCTGATCAGGGGGGCTTAATCTATGCTGGATATTTGTTAACATTTATGGAACTGGACAAGAAAAGTCAACATGGGGGGCACCTGGGTGGCTCAGTGGCTTGAGCATCTGCCTTCGGCTCAGGTCACGATCCCAAGGGTCCTGGGATGAAGTTCTGCATTGGGCTTCCTGCTCTGTGGAGAGCCTTCTTCTCCCCTCTCCCTCTCCCTGCCGCTCTACTTGTGCTTTCTCTCTCTCTCTCTCTCTCTCTCTGTCAAATAAATAAATAAATAAAATCTTAAAAAAAAAAAAAGTCAACATGGGTCTAAGACTAAGAACTTTGATCATACTAATGATGAGGACAGTGGTAGTAGATAGATGGGAGCTGGGTACTTTGCCAGGTGCTATAAAGACAGCAGCTCATTAAACTTTCACATCAACATTTTAAGAAGGCCCTATTATTTCTATTTTATTGATAAGAAAACAGATGTGTAGAGATTAAGAAATGTGTCCAACATATCATCAATTTATATTAAAATAAAATCATTTTTTTTAGTATGAAAAAATATAATTTAACAGGGTGAGAATGGCCATCAAATAATCTAGTGCAATTCAACTTTCCTCACCAGACCAGTGCCTTAGGCAAGGAAGGGATGAGTCCTAGTCTGTTCTGCATGGGTCGGCCCAGGCTTGAAGTACTGATTTCAGTTCTAGAGACCATCTTTACAGAACCGGGACAGATAGGAGCAGTATCATTCAGATCATAAACAATACAGAGAAAGGGCTTAGAACCCATCAGAGGAGGAATGACGGTGACAAGAGAGTTAACTGAATTAAAAAATGTTGAGGTTGCGGGGCACCTGGGTGGCTCAGTGGGTTAAGCCTCTGCCTTGAGCTCAGGTCATGATCTCAGGGTCCCTGGATCGAGTCCCACATCAGGCTCTCTGCTCAGCGGGAGCCTGCTTCCCCTGCCCTCTCTCTCTGCCTGTCTCTCTGCCTACTTGTGATCTCTCTCTGTCAAATAAATAAATAAAATCTTTAAAAAAAAAAAAAAATGTTGAGGTTGCAAGCAGAAAAACTCAACCTAATGGATAAAAGGTGGAGAGAAACTGGTCTAACATGACAGAGGTCATTCTGAGATATGATGTGTTCTTGGTCATTATCAATATTCAAGTACGTGCCAGAAAACCATCACCAGGAACCTGAGGAAGAAATTCATGCAATGGATACACTGGTTGGGCTTCATGGCCCTTCATGTGTGCAGCAGGCAGAAAAATGACACCCCCTGCACTCCCAAAAGATGTCCAGGTCCTAGGAATCCATGAATATGTTACCTTACACAACAAAAGGGACTCTGTGGCTATGATTAATTAAGTAAGGATCTGAGATGGGGAGATTTTCTTGGATTATCAGGATAGGTTCAATAGAATTGTAAGAGTCCTTATAAGAGAGAGAGGGAGGCAAGAGGGCCAGAATCAGAGAAGGGGACATGAGGGAAGCAGACAATGGCATGATGTGGGGCCATGAGCCAAGAAGTGCGGGCAGTCTCCAGAAGCTGGATAAGGCAAGGAACTAAGTTCTCTCTTGCAGTCATCAGGAAAAATGCAGCCCTGCTGATAGGGCTTGCTTTAGCCCAGTAAGACCTGTACAAATTTTTGATCTCCAGAACTGGAAGAAAGTATTTTTGTGGTGTTTTCAGCCATCCCATCTGAAGTGATCTATAACAGCAGCCATAAGAAACTAATACCATATGCCATCTGTACCCAAGATCCTATCACCTCACGATACGTTTACGGGTGGGGGGTGGGACAGGGACAAGAGCACACGTAACTGGATATCAAAGCAGACCATAGAAAGGAAACATTTATGGATGGGTTGAAAACCAACTTTGGAGCTCTCACATAGAGTGGACTTCTGTGAAATCTATTCATGTTCTCTCTGCTTTTTTTTCTGTCATTCTCATTTTTGTTTTTAGAAGAGTACTGAGATGGTGAACTTTTGGGTGGCATCGCTTTTTAATTTTTGCTTGTACATTAAACAAACGATGGCGAATGCTACAACAGCACCCATGATAGGCCTGCCAGAACAGTGCTGTGTCAAGACAGGAGAAGGGATGGGCTGGGGGCTCCCTGATGTCCATCACACTCTAGGATGAGGCATGGATTTCTGGTAAAGCCAGCTGAGGTAAGTCCTACACCCTTGAGTAATGGCCTGTAACTTCAACATTTTGGAGGCACCAGCCCCTCTCTCATTCTGATTTGGGGCTGGAACCCCAACCTCAGCGATAACATGGAAGATTCTTAGCCTCCACCTCTCTCGGATTGCTAAGGTATTCATTGGTTGAAAGACCATGATGCCCTCCCCTAGCATGATCGTGGGGTTTAGATCTCAGCCAAGTGGTTGAACATATATGATATGGAGGCCCCGTGACTTGGACTGAGGAGTGGTGAGGTTTGGTTAGATTTAGGATATATTTTTAAGGAAGATCCTATCATACTGGCTCCCACCTGCTTCACCCAAAAGGAGCCTTATCTCAGATGCTGCTGCGTATCTGTTGATCCGCATGTCTCTGTCAGAGACTGATAAAGAATAATAATATGCTTAAAAGAAAATCTCAACCTCTCCCTCCTCTAACACTCCACAACTTACTTAATTCCTTTCAGGGTTAGGAGTTTCACAGGCCTCCTACGAAAGACTGAATGTACCGGAAGGATTTAATTAAGGGTTCCTTAACAAAGAGTGAGTTTAACCAGCTGGTACATGGGAACAAGCCTCCAAGGGAAGACGGCACAAATGGGGAAGATGAAGTAGGGAGATGATGATTAAAGCAAGGACCAGTTCGCCTAGAAAGAACCATAAACTCAGAATAAGAATGGACCTTCCAGGGCGGGGCAAGGGGGTGGGCTCGGCAAGGGGGTGGGCTCAGCCTGACCTCCCATGACATTCCAGACACATCAGCCAGCTTTGCTCCAGAATGTCTGGTGAATGGAAACTTAGTGCTTCCCGATATTCAGTACAGTCTGTTAAGACATTTAGAGGCAGGCTGTCCAATACTGTAACCGCTGCCACATGTGGCGACTAAGTACGTGAAATGTGACTTGGCTGAAAAGAGGCTGTAAATGGGCAAGACTTCGCAGCCTTCAAGAATGGAGGTTAAAGAAGAGAGTGTACCATAACTCATTAAGAATTTTTTACATGAATTATTTATTGAAATGATAATATTCTGAATGTAGTGGGTTAAATAAAATACATTATTAAAATTAATCTCTACTCTTTCTCACTCTTTTGAAAGTGTCTACTAGAGAAGTTACAATTACATTTGTGGCTCTAATTACAGCTCTACTGGAGAGTACGGATTGAAATATTTTTCCTGTCATGGGCTCAGAGAGCAAACGATAGAACTTTCGGCAGAGCTGTGTGGTTTGTAGGGAGCAGTGATAGAGCTTCAAAGAAAGTGACTTGTCCTCTTTGAAAATTAGACACCCTAAGAAACAAAGTGCTGGAGGACCGACCCATAACAACGGGAAAGGGTCATGGTGGCTGGAAAGCACATGGCCAGATCACCGCCTCACACTAGGTGACAGCTCAGACGCCTGCCCCTCCAGCAGTCAGACCAAGGGCAGAGTTTCAGTTTCTGTGTTTTTCTTATTCCAAAAAGAGTCTGGCACCGATTACATGCTATGATCCTCAACAGGAGTTTTGTGTATGCTCCTGTCAGTGTCAGGACCACAGGTAAGTCCTTCTGCAGAGACTCGGCAGCTACGTTGATGAGCCTGTCCCGTTGGTCCAAGCATGGGCCTCACCTGTCCCGACCCCTATCAGAACACAAATCAACTCTGAAGGATGAGTCTAGAAAGTGAAAGGAAAATAAAAAAAAAACATGCCAGCAGACTGTCAGTGCAACCCTGGCCTCGAAAGTATGCCTTCTCACAGAAGAATTCTGCTCAAGTCTGCATTATAGCCACCAGTGAGAAACAACTGACAAGTCAACATTCTGAAATAAAGGGAGACAGAACAATGAGCACTTGTTTGCCAATGCAAAAAAATTCCACTGAGTTTTAAAGTTGCTGTTTGCTGTTTATGTAAACACACGAGCCTTTCCCGTCTTCCTCTAATTTGGAAGATGAAGAAGCCACAGAAGGAAAAGAAGAGAAAAAGAAGCAAGTACTTTAAAATAATCTCTTGGCATCCCCGGCACTGCAGATTGGGGTCCTGGAGACCGACTGCCTGAGCAGGGAGAACCTCGCCACTCTACGGTGGTGCAGCAGAGGGACAGAAGCGAGCCTTCTTCCACTCGAAGTTCATTTCCATCATTAAAGCCAGACAAAAGGGACATGAGCACAGCACATCCCAGACAATTATTCAGCTGGTGAAGTGTCATGTTGCTTTGTGTTTTTCCACTTGTCAATGATACTGCCCAGAGACCAAGCTGAGGAATTCTTCCAGCAGCTGTCTGCATTCTGTTTGAAAATATGTTTTTTATATTAGATTTGCCCATCAATTTGCTTCCTGGTGGCATGAAATTTTTTTCTTTTTTTGTTACAAAGGAAATACCAGTTATTTATAGCAACTGAAGGAAATAATGATGGGGTGTGAGAGCAACTGAGTAACAGGCCACCAAGTAAACAGTTCTATAAACAGTCATTTTCAGCAACAGTAGCATGAGATGCTCAGGCAGAGCTGGTCCCTAAGCCAGGTCAGGTCATCTCAGGAAATTTCCAGGCTCTTGCTGAGCCTTCCCTGCATTAACAGATTTGCATAAAGAGATCACGAGATGCTGCAACAGGGCAATGCTGGTCATTTCTGTATCACATGAGGTCTTCATGCGCAGCGGTCTCACCATCCCTCTCACAGCTGTGCTGGGAGCCTTGTCCAATGCAACTTCCTGCGCTTGCTTCCACATACGAGATTTAACCAGAGATTTACCTGATCTCGTTTCTAAAAATACTGTTAACAATTTCAGAGTATTTCATTTGGTCTACTTTTCTCTTGGTTGTAGAGGGTGGGATGTAGGGCACGGAGAAATGTTACCACTTGGCATTTACTTGAACCGCGTGACTCTCATTAAACACTTAAAACTTAGAAAGGCACTTTTTTTTGAGTCCTTTCAGATTGTTAGGAGAGATCTGAATAGATCTCAAACAGAACTAGGAAAGGTGTAGAAATACATACGGTATTTGCATATGGCTGCTTATTTACATATACACAACTTAGATAGAAAAATCCTCCAAGAAGGGCGAAATGCTGCTCAACAATTATTCTTATCAAAACCTGTAAGGATTTCCCCTAAGTGACTTCACTAACATTTTCCACCCAAGGGTAAAATATTTTCTGGATCCTACCCCAGTTTTCCCTCTTCTTAAGGGTCATAAAGAATGCAGCATGGCCCTCTAAGTTATCCACCCCAATATAATCAAAATGTAAAGATATTTTTAAGAAATCTTTGCTTATTTATTACCATATACCTCATTTCCTTTTGTAGCACAGTCCATCTGAACTCTTCAAACCTGACTATCTGAAAAATTTCTCAAGTGTCCAACACAGACATAATAACCATATGTCAACCTTTGGTCCATCTCAAGTCACTTACCAGGCATGATGATATTAGAAAAACCCAACTTCCTCGTTATAGACACTCCGTGAGAAAATACTGATGAGTATTCCCTTCTGATTTGTTCAATGTCTCCATGTAATAGCTGTAGGGAAACTGCTAAACCTAAAATAAATGAGAGATACCAGAGTAAAAAATAGAAGGACAGAAATAGCATGAATGGAAATCTGAACTTGCTTCAACAAGCCCGCAACTATAATAGCATTGTTTTAAATGAAAGGTTACTATGCAGACAAAATTTTTAAAAATCTATGGGAATAATTTCTACAAAACATTTTTCCAACTTGACTCTCTGAGTTTTCCTGTGTTTAAGGAGGTTCATAGCGACTGGAAAAAACTTGACCAGAACACCAAGAAGAGGAAGTCTCATTTCAGCCCCTACACTCTCTTCTTCAGCAACCCCCGCCAGAAGGAAATGTCCCTGCACGAACACTTGTGCCAGCAACTGTCAGTGGCTACCTGGCCCTTGAAGACACTGATCTCAAAAGTGGAGTTCTCATTTCCTTTAACTCTATAAAACCTATGAATATTTACTAAACACCATAAAGGTAGACACAAAGATAAAGTCATGTAATAATTCAAGGATTTTAGGGATATTCATCGAGAATGTCTTAAAACATAAGTAACAGGAGTGCCTGGCTGGGTTAAGTGTCCATTCTTGGTTTTGGCTTAGGTTGTGATCTCAGGATCATAACACTGAGCCCTGCAAAGGGCTCCTCGCTCGGCAACGGGTCTGTGTGGGATTTCCTCGCTCTCTGTTTCTGCCCTTCCTCCTGCTCATGCACACTCTCCGCCTCTCAAATAAATAAACAAACAAAAAAAAAATCTTAAAAAACTTAAGTAACAAAGGTGGTTATAACAAAACCAAGTTTATATTAATATTATGTGCATTAGAATTTCCTAATGACATTATTTTCTGAGAAGAATTTAGCAGGATACAGGCCACTTTGACAAATAAAAGGGTATTTAGTTGGTAAAGTAGTAAAATTATCTTTTTTTAAACCCCAATTTTAGTGACATCACTAGAGTGGGATATATAAAAGATGAATGATAAATTTTTCTTATCAATTTTCCCCAAATCTCAGGCAAGAAGTACAGAAAGGAAATTAATGTCATCTTTGTGAATATATTTGTATATTTCTGAGAGGCTACTTCTGTTTTTTAATTCCCTCTTGCTTTTCTTCTGTTATTTTAAACAAGAAAGAACAAAAGGAAAGAAAGTCCGTTACTTACGTTAGTGATAGAAAATGAAGCCGATCAAAGCAGACTTATTTTTAAAACTTCCAGTCATCACTAAACTGAACTCAATTTTTTTCTTATCTATTTTATTATTTGTTTTTAATGAAAATTTTTAGGTAGTTAACATACAGTGCAATGTTGGTTTCTGGAGTAGAATTCAGTGGTTCATCACTTACATACAACACCCAGTGCTCATCACAAGTGCCCTCCTTAATCCCCATCACCCATCTAGCCCATCCCCCACTCCCACCACCCCTCCATCAACCCTGAGTTTGTTCTCTATGATTAAAAGTCTCTTATGGCTTGTTTCCCTCTCTCCTTTTCTTCTTTTTCCCCTTCCCATATGTTCATCTGTTTTCCTTCTTGAACGTCACACATGAATGAGATCACGGTATTTGTCTTTGACTGACGGACTTCACTTAGCATAATACATCTAGCTCCATCCATGTCTTTGCAAATGGCAAGATTTCATTCTCTTTGATGGCTGAGGAATATTCATTGTATATCAATATATTACACCTTCTTTATTCATTTATCAGTCAATGGACATTTGGGGTCTTTCCATAGTTCAGGTATTACTGATGATGTTGCTGTAAACATCAGGGTGCACGCATCCCTTCGAATCCGTATTTCTGTATCCTTCGAGTAAACAGCTAGTATGAACTCAATTTTAAAATATATTTGGACAGTGGACTCAAGAGGATAATAAATCTGTGCTCCAAAGATTCTCTATCTATATCATTAGTTACCACATGCAAGCTATCATTCCACATTCATAATTTATAGTACTTCAATATTATCTCAAACATAAACCATAAGAATGACAACAATCATGCTGGAATAAAAAAGAAATGCAAAGTGTATCCAGCACACATCTACATTAGGATCTTCCCTTCATTCTCCCTCAACAGAGTGAATAAATAACAACAAAAGCAGTGTCTTGTTAGTTAGTTTGCTCGGTTTCCAAAAAAGTGGTTAAAACATCAGGAAAATTTGTTCAAAAAAAAAAAAAAAAGCATTAGGTCAGAGAGAAAATGGAGCCTTTCCTGGGGTTCAAATCTGACCTAGATGGGGGCATACCCAAGGGTCAAAGACTAAAGAAGTGAAGGACAGGACAGGACTGCATCATTATGTCCTCATACTTTTCAGTGTCAGTCCAAGAGAATGTGTAAAAGAGTTATTATCAGAATTAGGTTAAATCTGGCGGGTACTCAGGAACGTTAATTAAATGTTCATTCCAGTTTTACCTACCTTTCCCTTATCCCTCTCCCTGCCCCCACTCCATTTGAGTTGGGTGACTGAAGGTAACACAACGGAGGAGCACATGCCCCCCAGTGCCCACAAGGAATGAAAGAGGGGAGTATAAGTGGTCTGGACGGTTTGACAGTGAAACAGTCAGTGCAGCTTCGGGATACTTTAATGTGGTGCTATTGTTTCCTTTTAAAACCCAGAGGCAGGAGGATGAATACAAACTAACATGTGTTATAATCCATCTGTCCCAGCAGCTATTTCTTCCTGACTCACGCTCTCCCACTACCCCCACCTCATTACTGGTGTTTCTGTTCTCTACCCACTTCTGTCCTTTTGCCTTCAAAACACTCACCCACACCATCACCATCACCATTAACATCATCAGGAGCTGATATTTGTAGACTAGCAGTGTGTGCCAGACATGGTACATAAGAACAGTCCCTCCTGCTGGGAAGAACACTGCTCAAATCTGGAATACCAGAAACGATGCTTTCAAATACAGAATCATATGGATTTAACAAAATTCCTGAGGTCCTGTAATTTTTTTGCAAGTAAAGATCAATTCACTAGGACTTCTCATCAAAGGATCTGACCAGAGACACTGTCAACATTTTGTGGCATGTGTAAAGGAAGAAAAGAACTGAATAGTAATGGAAAGCAAAGACACCATGCTTTTGGGTTAGGGGCTAGAAGAAGGTAAAGTGACTAGAATTCTGGTTTTGCCCTATCGGAGCCAGAATTCATTTAACCATTAGCGATTTTTTTTTTAAACGTAAGCTGAAACCTAACAAAAGATAAAACGATGAAAAAAGAAAAGCATTCAGTCAAAGACAGTGCTTAAGAAAATTCATGATAGGGGTGCCTGGGTGGCTCAGTGGGTTAAGGCCTCTGCCTTCGGCTCAGGTCTTGATCTCGGGGTCCTGGGATCGAGCCCACATTGGGCTCTCTGCTCAGTGGGGAGCCAGCTCCCCCCTCTCTCTCTGCCTGCTGCTCTGCCTACTTGTGATCTCTCCGTCTCTCTGTCAAATAAATAAATAAAATCTTTAAAAAGAAAAAAGAAAATTCAAGATAGAAAAATAATATGTGTTAGGAAAGGATATATGTAAACATGAAAAGAGAACTACATCAATGTACTTTAAACAGTAAGTGCCACAGAGATTAGAGAGTGCAAAAGGATTGAGAGGGCCCAATTAGGGGAAAACAGGGAAGAGCCAGCTTGTAGATGAATGAAGGAAATGAGGAAATCAGACAAAACACTATTGGGCAGGGGGACATTGTATTTAAGAGTTAAACCTGTCCTAAAATTTGGATAGAAGGCTTGGCAGTTTTCATTCTGGAGCTTTAGAAGATATAAATAGATTAAATAGATATAGATTATGATTTCCTTTGTCTTGCTGAGTGACACCAATTTGGAGGAAAGGGGAAGGTTCTGCCATTTTGAGGTGCTTCGATTTCTTCAAACCAAAGAGCTCACAGATTGTCAAGAATTGGACAGGCCAACTGAACTGAGGGCTTCACCACAATTTACTTGGCTCTTCCTAAATCATCAACTCAGTTTCCATAAAAATAATAAAATAAAGAGAAAAAAAAATCCCACAACACTCAACATGCAATGTTCAAGAGTGGGTGTACGTTCAATAAAACAAAAAACATGATTAAGGGTGAGTCCACAGGCACTAACTCACAAAAAGCCATAGCAATATCACTTATTTTTCCATCAAGGAAATTCCAGATTCTATTTTTATTGTGGCCCTTAATTACCATGACAAAAACCAACAGGTTGGATAAAAGAGTCAGCAGAACAATAAGAAATAATGCATTAAGATGAGGAAACTACTCATCACTACAAAGGAGAGACTCATCAAATATTCACCCTTTCCAATTACCTGAGGATTACCCTATCCTTTCAGGAATGGTCATTCATGACACAGGGTGTGTTCACAGAGCAGCATTTTTGTTTCTATTCTTTTCCTTTACAGCTGACTTCTCTGTTCTCACCTTATACCTGCTATCTCTGGGGCTAGGACTTCTAACTAAAATTTTATGTGTTGTACACCTGAAACTAATATAGCATGGTATCAACTATAATCAACAAGTTTTTAATTAAATTTAAAAAATAAAATTTTATTTGTACACTAGCTTAGTACTGCTACAATTTAAACTGCCCATTTTGGGCATACCAGTAACTTTCAGCTTGAGAGGAGGGTGGAAGGTGGGATATAAGAATATATGTGGTAGGGTTCCTACTCAAAGGACATGATAATCTCATACTGAACATAAGACACATACATATAAACAAAATGTAAAGCAGAATGGGTTACGCGTATGATATGAATATTAAAATAAGGAAACAAAAAAAAAATAAGGAAGCATTACTGACTGAGGGAATTTGAAAGTTCAGGGAAGATTTTTTGGAAACAAAAAACAGGAATATAAGCTGAAGAGTCAGCTTATATTTCACAAAATATATCGATAATGTTTTACAGTTACTTTTTCCCAGTCCTTAATCTAAGTACCAAAATTGAAACTGCTAAGGGAGAACCGTTCCTCTTATTAAAAGAAGCAATCATTAAACTGAACATTTTTATCTGCCTAGATGTTTAAGAGCCAATTACAATGATTTGATATCTAATTTTGAACAAAGGCATAGACATTAATTAATCTAGAGTCTATCACAAAGTAATGTATTTTTCACAATAAAGCTCCCCTTACAGAGCAGTAGTAGAGGAAAGAAAGGCTTCGTATCTGTTAAATCAAACACGGTTGATTATTTGGTAGCTCCAATTTCATGGGAATTGAAGTTAACTCACTTCATAAGATGACTCCTTTTAAATTCATGAAATTCTGCACTTTTATATAAAAAATGCCAAGCACAGCATGATTTATAAGTAGCATGCAAAATTAATTTTAGACTACATCAGCCATTTTACCACCAGTGAACCAAATAACATGTAGCTGTGACTATACAGCAATGCGAAAATTAAAAAATGACAAATATATTTGATAAATACATGTTGTGATTAAGTGTGTAAGAAGTATAACATACAGCTTCATGACTCTGTCAAATGTTAACTTCTCTGTGCTCTGGTTTCCATATCTGTAAAAATCAAGATAATAATGATACCAACTCCATAAAACACTTTGGGTGGTATCTAGCACAAAGGGAGTGTTCAACAGTGTTGGCTGCTATTACCACAATGACCACTGCCCCTACCATTATATAATATCATTGTTCCTGTTCTTATTCCTCCCTACCATGAATATCAATAAATTACCTTCCATCAAAAAAAAGTTCAGCATTCTCTAAGTGCCATACGCAAAGACAATTTTCCTTTCAATAGGCATGCCCACTTACCACTAGATTAAGCCAAGTGCTACAAATCTCCTGGATATTGGAATGATGAAGGTCTACGGAGGCTTTGGGGGCAAATCTGTCTATCATGAGCAATACTCAATTACCAGAGATTTGACAAAGACACAAATGATAAATATAAATAGGCAATGTGCACCGACATGTGAAGACAGGAAAATTCCTAATAGGGCAGGGGAAGCCAGAAAAATAAGCAGCCATAATTAATGGAGGCCATAATTAATTAATTAATTAATTACTCTTAGTCTAAACGCAAAAGAAGTCATTGGAGAATTTTAAATAAAGGGAACATGATCCAATTTGCATTTTAAGAAAGTTTTCTTAGTGCTATCTGGCCAAAATGGGCCAGAAAGATAAAGAGTGGAACTGATGAGCATAATTAAAGGATACTAGAGATTTGAAGGCAGGAAATAATGGAGGCCATGCTGATATGGTTAAAACAGAGATGGGAAAAGATGGTAAAAAAAACTAGATATTGGCATACAAGAAGTCATATCTTCATAGTATATTGGATGTGGGGGTATGAGGGAAAACAAGGAATCGTGGAAGACTCCTGAGTGTCTGACCTGAGAAACTGTAGAAAATGTCGCTGCGCTGTGTACTGAGTTGGGAAGATAAGTTAAGAGAAGAAACAGCCATCTATACTGTCTTTTATAAATGCATAACTGACCTTTAGTTGTGTTATTTTTATTTATTTGTTAGACGTTAGACGGGGAGAGAGAGAGCACACAGGTAGGGGGAGTGACAGGCAGAGGGAGAAGCAGAGAGCCTGATGCCGGACTTAATCCCAGGATCCTGGGATCATGACAGGAGCTGAAAGCAGATGCTTAACCTACTGAGCCACCCAGGTATCCCTAGTGGTGTTATTTTTCATGAGGATTTGGATTATGTTCTGCGTCACTTGCCTTCAGCCTGAAGAACTTTAGTATTTCTTGCAAAGCAGATTTGTTAGCAAAAAATTCTTTGTTTTCGGTCTTGTCTTTATTTTGCCTAGAATTTTGAAAGATAGTTTTGCTGGATATAAGATTCTTGATTGACACTTCAGTGGTTTTTTTTTTTTTTAATTGCTTGTTTTTTAAACATTCAAATCTTTGAAAATGTCATCACTGCCTTCTGACTGCCACTGTATTTTGTGAGAAGTCAGTAGTCTTTCCTGGGATTCCCCTGTGTAGGATGAGTAATTTTTCTCTTGTTGCTTTCAAAAATTCTGTCTTTGTTTTTCAGCATTATTACTATGATGTGTTTGGGTGTGGATCTCTTCCTGTTTACCATACTTGAAGTCACTGTGCTCCTTGGATATACAGATTAATGGTTTTCATCAAATTTGGGAAGTTTTCTGCCAGTATGTCTCCAAATACTTTTCCTACTCCTCTCTCTCCTCTCCTTCTGGTACTCCCATTTTGTATATATCGATACATTTCATGGTATATTTTTCTGAGGTTCTGTTTGTTTTTCTTCACTCTTTTTTTTTTTTTTAAGATTTTATTTATTTATTTGAGAGAGAGAGAGACCATTAGAGGGGGGAGGGTCAGAGGGAGAAGCACACTCCCTACTGAGCAGGGAGCCCAATGCGGCACTCGATTCCGGGACTCCAGGATCATGACCTGAGCTGAAGGCAGTTGTTTAACCAACTGAGCCACTCAGACACCTTCCATTCTTTAAAAAACAAACAAACAACAACAACAACAACAACAAAAAAGCCCCAAACAAACAAAAAACCTAAACCCAAAACAAACAAACCAAAAAACCCTTTTCCCAAGTCTCCACTTTCAGGAATTCAAATTTCTCCCTACTCTGTTTCAAATAAAGTCATTTCCTTTCAGGAGGGCTTCTGAAATTTTTCTTCTTATGAACTGTCTCTCCCCCCAGCCAAATCTTTAATCCATTGCTCCAGAGTTGAAGATGGGTACAGTGGTCCATTCTTTAGAGTGACACCTCTGCCTCACAGATAAGGGCCTAAGCTGGGGCAGTAATCTCTGGTGTTCTCAAGTTGCTGCTCTCTGTGTGGTATCTTCATCCAATGAGCAAGCTGGGGCACGGGCAACTGATGCCCCAGTATTCTTGGCCTGCTGCATCTCAGGTAGAGCCATTGTCCCATGAGTGGGGGTTGGGCAGAAGAAGGGAGACCCCCTACCGCACAGTCACTTCTGACAGAAATTTAGCCTCTGCAATTCAGAGCTAAGGGAGATGAAAAATGCTGGGAGCCTTTACCTCTCAAGTCAGAAATGGTATCCCTTGACTGAGAGTTCAGGGAAGAAGGAGTCCCATCTTCTTAGTCACATGTGCCTGGAGAAGAACATCCATCATATGGAGCAAGGGCAGGTGGGAAGGAGCAAGTGGGTTGTGGCACTAGTGTCTCCAACTCTCTCTCCTTTTACCAAGAATTAGTCTGACTCTTGAATAAGTATCTCCTTATATGCTATATATGCTTGGAAAAATGTTCAAATCTTATTTAAATATATGATCTTTACCAGTTACAGCTGTTTCAGCTTGGATTGCATCTATGTAGCCCCTGAGGCTGCTCCTCTTCAATAAAACTCTAAAAACATTATTTTCTTAAAGATTTATTTATTCTAGAGAAAGAGAGAGAGAGCAAGTGGGGGAGGGGCAGAGGGACAGAATCTTTAAGCAGACACCCTGCTGAGTGCAGAGCCTGACCATGAGATCATGACCTAAGCCAAAACCAAGAGCTGGACACTTAACTGAGTCACCAAGGCACCCCTAAAAACACTATTTCTTGACAGTATTTGCATACTTTGTGTTTGGGAGGTAGGAGCTATGGGGGTGGGGGGGTGGGAACAATTGTTAGGACTTCTAAACTTGAAGTACAAAATCACTAACATCATGAGGTAGCAGCAAAACCTGAAAAAGATGGTTTTACTAGATTCTTTCATAAAATCATCTTCAGTAAAACCTGCTTATTTCTAAAACATTTTGGACCTCATTATTATCAGAGCAAGAATATTTACTTCTACTTCTTCCTATGTGCTTGATTTTACAAAATCAATCAATAGAGTTTTGCTTTGGCTTCTAGAATATTATATATGGAGTTTATAAGGTAAGATAATTGACTTTTATTTTATTTTTATTATTATTATTTTTTTTTTTTTTTGAGAGAGAGAGAGAGCACATGCACAAGTGGGGCAGGGGCAGAGGGAAAGAGAATCTTAAGCAAGCTTCATGTCCAGCACAGTGCCTGACACGGTGTTCGATCTCATGACCCTGAGATAATGACCTGAGTCAAAATCAAGAGTCAGACACTCAACGAACTGAGACACCCAGGCATTGTAAGATAACTGACCTTTAAAATAAATACAGTAAAACTTTCATCTAATGTAGGTCCAACTCAAGGCCAGAGAGAACTTTTAGGAGTAGATCCTGGCTGCATCAAGTAGTAAAACCTTGGTGGGATTAAGGGAGGTATTTACACAGAGAGGTCAGAGATAGGATCTCACAGTCTCTGGGGTGGAGGAAAGAAAGGAAGCCAAATGTCTAGCAGGAGTGCTGTCAAGTGAAAAAGCACTCTTGAAAAATGAGTGAATGAAGCAAAAGTCAGAAGCACCAGGAAGATGCTAGAGTGTTAAAATGAGCCAGATTAGATAAAGAAATAAAATGAGAGCTGTGACAGCACCAAAAGCCTACTAAATGGTGAATTACTTGATCGAGGGGCCTAGTTGCTTAAACGCTCTGTTCAGCAGGACCAGATTAGTAAAGGACAAGTGTCCTTTAACACTGTCATCTTGAAATTCTAGACCCTATATTATTAATGTTGCCAGTGCTCAAATTTGTGGATGTATCTCTTCTTTCAGATGTACTTTCAAAGCCAACTTGCAGTAAAAAAAAAAAAAAAAGAGAGAGAGAGAGAGAGAGAAGAAAAAGATAAAGTAAAAGAAAGTCACTTTCCTTTCATAATAGTCACACCTCTATTTCTGACTTTCACACCATATTATTCAGTTTGTGAATGTGCCTATTGCTGACTGTTTCCTAAATCTACTTAACTCATAGAGGATGTGATTTTGACACCACTGAGGATAATCAAACAGTCTGACTATAGGCTCATCTTCTGAAGATCATTTTCATGAGATCTCTGACTAGATAACCCTATCAATTGGGATGCCTATGTATAAGTATGTGCAAATACTCATGTAATTATAATTGCTAGTCCACAGATCGGCATTTCAAAGTTTTGGGAAGACTTTAATGCTTTCTTTAAAGAAGTGGTTAGCCCATGGCTAAGAGTTACAGCAAACATAAGACCGAAGGAATACATAATAAGCTATGGAACTTCAAACTAAAAGACAGAAGAGACATCTGAAACTGTTTACTTTCAGTGAGTCGTAACCAGAAAAGAAATTTACTGACCAGAAATGAGGGATGGAGAGGGGCCCCCTGGCATGCAGTGCAAGCTGTAATTGTAGGAGTGGATGAGACCATTCAGAGGAAATTCACATTTCCTCCTTAACAGAGGAGAATCTTAACCTTAAAATGTCCTTATGATTCTGGATAACACTTCAATGGTATACATAAGGATTCCGTCAAGTTTAAAAAGGTGTTTGTTTTTTTACTGGTAAATAATAATAATCATTATCATTAATTTGTAATTTTTTCAAAACACAAAGCACATAGTGAATCACCGGCTGGAAACAATTTTTTAAAAATGTACAGAGAACATACTATAGGAGTATAACTTAACATCCAATTATTTTATTCAAATACTTGCTTTTATAACCTAAAATTTTTTTCTATATAGCAAATCCTCCAAACAGTATTGCTAGTGATTACATCTAGATTAGCAAAGTATAAGTAATTTGGAGAATAAAATCAAGCTCTAATCACTACTTCCATTAGTTTATAATTTGTTTTTTTTTATACTGCATGAAGCTTTAAAAATACCTTAAAGCGTAATTTAATACCATATTTTGAACTCTTTTTTCTTCACTGTCATTAAAAGAGAATGGTTTAGATTAAAGGAAACTGAAAAGATATTACAAATGCATGTCATACAGTCTGGGTTTCTTTTGTCATAAAGGATGTTGAGAAAACTGTCAAAATATGAGTAAGATCTATAGATACGAGAGTTACATCAATGTTAATTTCCTGATGTGATCATTGTGCTTTGCTTATGTTGCCATGTCCTGGAGTAGGCAGAGGGAAAGAGGAATCATGAGTGCAAAATGTTCTCAAACAGTTCAGGGGGAAAACTGTATGTGTTGTGTGTGTGATATATGTATATATATTTGTATATGTGTATGGTATTGTATGTATGCTGTATACATACACACACACACACACACACACACACACACATCTATAAACATTAGAAGCACTGAAGCAACCTTAAGAATTATACCAATTCAGGGGGGCCTGAGTGGCTCAGTGCATTAAAGCCTCTGCCTTCGGCTCGGTTATGATCTCGGGGTCCTGGGATCGAGGCCCGCATCAGGATCTCTGCTCAGCGGGGAGCCTGCTTTTTCCTCTCTCTCTCTCTCTGCCTGTCTCTCTGCCTACTTGTGATCTCTGTCTGTCAAATAAATAAAAACAAAATCTTAAAAAAAAAAAAAAGCCTCTGTCTTTGGCTCAGGTCATGATCTCATGGGATTGAGCCCCACATGGGGCTCTCTGCTCAGGAGGTAGCCTGCTCCCTGCCCCACCCTGCCTCTCTGCCTACTTGTGATCTCTGTCAAAGAAATAAATAATATCTTTTTATTTAAAAAAAAAAAAAAGAATTATACCAACCCAGTAATGCTATAAATGATTATAGAGAGAGACAGAGCATGATCAAATACGGAGGGATGGATAAAGCAAATGTAGTAAAATGTTAACCTTTGAGAAATTAGGAATTCTTTGTACTACTCGTGCAAATTTTCTGGAAGGAAATTTAGTTGAAAATAAAAAACCTTGAAAGAATAAAAAAGAGAGCATGGTTTAATAGTTTGGGAATTTCAACAGTGAGCAAAAAGTTCACATCCCACCTTTCTAGCCAACAGGTGGTGCCAATAAGTACCAATTTTCTTTTAACAATATTAAAAAGTAAAGTTTTTAAATGCAATGTTCAAAAATCAGGAGCACTGATACAATCATCAAGAATTCTAGTAGTTCAATAATACTGAATTAAATGACCGCATTGCCCTGTAAGGGTAGGATATTCAACCCCAAAATGCAATCTAACAATCAGAAGCCTCCTTTCACCTCAGCCAAAGAAGGAACACTGCTCCCTTCCTGCACAGAGTTAAGTAGTTCTCCCTGCATCGATGGGCTTCTCATCTAGGTAATTCCTTTGAATTTTCTGTGGGGGTTAAAATGTATGGTTGGTAGGAATGCAACTGTGTACACTCATTTTGTGAAGGTTAAAAAAAGAAAGAAAAAAAAAAAGATTGCAGAAATTGACCTGACTAGTCAATATGATTTCTTCTAGCTGTGAACTACATGTGCAAACTGCAGGAAATAGGATTTCATAAATACACAGATAATATGAAAAGATTTTGAAGTTTCTTTCAGGACATACTGAACCAGAGCCAAGGATTTTTACACAGTTTACAAGTCACAGAACTGAATTTGCTTCAGTAAATCACACTGGCTCAGTCTTAGTTCACATTCCTAGCATTCAATTGCTAATGTCTATTGGAGGTGACATTTATAATAACCATTTGCTCAACAAACCTAAGCCAGGCTCATGTCATGAATATTTTTATAATTTCAAATTCTTACAATATTACTTTTAGGATTTAAAATTCCCACAGAGCACAACTTTGGAAATTTCAAATTACTCAACCTAACTAAATCTAACCAGAGAGATACATTAATTCAATTATTATTTTTTTCATCTTTAAAAGTTAAATGGATCACTTGCCATCTTCTCCCAGTTTCTAAACTCAAAGGTAGTGGTTAATGGACCTTTGCTACGTAAGTTTTAGGTTCGAGGGGGATAAAAACCCAGTTAGCTAGACGAATCCCTTTATCTATTAAACAGAGAAGATTACAACTCCAAGAGATAAAGGACATCAATGAAGCATAAAAGGCCTGGAAATTAGCTGGCAGAATTTGTACCCAAAACTAATTCAAAGTTATTCTTTTTTTCCTCTTTTTTTAGTACCAGTGACCAAGGAATAGTGGGAGGACAGCAGGAAAAAAACAATACTTGTTGAATGAACTCAATTCTCTTGAAAACATCTGACTGCACTGCTTTCATTTAGTCAACAATCCCATGGTTCAAGAAGAAAACAATGGAAGCCAACATATCTAATCACTGTGATAGTTTGAACATCAGGCACCCCAATTTCCATCTTCAATTCTGTGTACCCTTGCTACTCTCACTGTTTCGTTTTTAAGGATTTTAAGTAACCTCTATAACCCAAAGTGGGACTCGAACTCATGTTCGCAAGATCAAGAGTTGCACTTCCCCCACCATTCCCCCCCGCCCCCACCATTTTTAAGTAAGGCCTTACTTACTTGGGAGAGAGGGCATCTCTCCCAATAACGATGCCAAATAGCTACTGACTGTCTCTCTTCTTTCTTATAACTGCCTTTCTACAAGGAGAATAGATCAAGGCGACATAGAACAATGGTCCACCAATATTGACAGTAGAAACGTCACCGGAAAAACCAGAGTGGAAGGCAGATAGATGCTGGCAGTGGCTCAGGCTAAAAAGGAGTACGGAGAGGGGTGGTCATAAGAACAGGAAAACAGGGCTCTGCAGAAGAAGCCAAGTATACAGAACGTATAGCTGGCTGCCTCATCATCAAAGTAGCACAGCAGGCGACAAAAATGGAAGATGGATTCTGCCAGAGGTGAAATCCTTCACGCAGGGCTCTGCGTACAGTGGCTCCTGTCACTCTTTCCAAAGATGCAACAAGCGGTTTGTCGTTTCAGTATGATGGTTGGAAACAGACAAGGGAGCACCCAGGGAATAAGGTGGTTAGATGTCACTTACTGGTAGTCTCACTCAGGATTCCAGCCAGGATAAGCGGTCTGGAGGTCAATAAAACTGGCAAAGCACATGGAATGTGGGGAGCATGTCAATAAGCACCTGGAACTTCCCACAGAAATAGAATGTGCTTCCCTTCCTTCCTGGAAGATTACATTAGTCTATGTAATCACAAGACAATGATTAAATTGAAAAGTCCTAGGAAGAGGTATTAATAATCAAATTAGCAGAGACAAGATGGAAGACACGAAGTAGGAAGGCCTGGTGCAAGGATCTAACCTATCAATAATCCACCTACGTCATTCTCAAAGTCTTCATTACGGAGATCAAATCAGGATCCACTCTGCAAAAACGAAACTGCCTTAAGAAAGAGGTAGAATATTTCAGATGATGGCTCCAAAGAGAGTAAACAATAATAGCTAACAATGAACAGATACTTAAACGTATCAAGTGTTGTGCTACAGGCTTTGCGTACTCTTTCTCCCCAATAACCCTCAGAAGACGGTATCACTATTGTCCCAGTAAAACTATGATTCAAACCTAGGACATCCGATTTCCATAGGCAAAGCTCTTAGAGGCTATCCTCTCTGTAGGACGATTCTCATCTATAAGCAGAGAGAAATTTGTACTTCAGCTTTACTGGAACCTTGACCTCATAAGATATAGAATCTGGATTCTATATACCTCTATCTGGAGGTATACATATCAAAGCCCATCACTGAGACCTTTACCATGATTCAAGAGGCAACTGGGAATCACATCAGAGTCTAGACAACGATATATTCAAACAATCCAAGAACAGAGGAATTTCGTTCTGCGTGAGGCATAGTAGAAAGAGGAAAGGCTTTGGAGTCAATAAGGAGTTGGGGGCAAAAAAATCTATTGGAGCAGGCCAACACATGCTGCTTAGTCAAGACTGCATCTGTGATGATAAGGAGAGAAGGCAATGCATGGGAAAATTCACAAGGTTAGGGTTAGTTTTACATGTGTTTATTCACATAGGAGGTAACTGCAGGCAAATTAGGAGTAGTGGGACTCCTGGGGAGAGGCATGAAAAGAACTGAAACAAAACCTTTATTTGTTTTCTTAAAGGTTTACTTATATATTTGACAGAGAGAGAGCACACATGTGTGAGCAAGCATGTTGGGGTGGGCTGGCAGGAAGAGGAGGGAGAGAATCTCAAGCAGACTCTCCGCTGAGCAAGGAGCCCAACGTGGGGTTCCATCTCATGACCCTGAGACGGTGACTTGAGACAAAATCAAGAGGTAGATGCTTAACTGACTGAGCCACCCCGGCACCCCTGAACAAAACCTTTAAATCAAGTCCAGGACAGCACTATCTAACAGAAATACAATTGGAGCTACCAATGAAATTAAAAATTTTCTAGTAGCCATGCTAAAAAAGTAAAAAGAAAATTAATTCTAGTAATATATTTAACCATTATCTCCATAATGGTGTCTTCCAACATGTAATCAATATAAAAATTATTAATGGGATATTTTATATTTTCTTTAAAGCACCAAATTTTCACAATCCAGTATATATTTTATAATTACAGCACACCTCGATCCCAGGGCTGTAAGCCTTCTATCTAGTGCTCAATAGCCACGTGGCTAGTGCCCAATGAACTGGACAGCACAGGGTTAGAGGGTAATTAATGATAAGAAATAGTCCCTGGTATCAAGAAATCCTGAAAGGCTTAGAACCAACCAAGATTTAGCTAGAAGTCTACTGAAAAATATGGCAAAATTAGTGTTAAAAACGTGGTATCTCTGCCATCTTACCGAGGGTACATTTAAATTATATCCTTTGGTCCATATGCTAGTGCTATTTTAATTCCACAGAAAAAGGGAAGACAAGTCTACATCCCAGTTTCTAAACTATCTTATCACTTCTGGGGCACCTGGGTGGCTCATGGGTTAAGCGTCTGCCATCAGCTCAGGTCATGATTATAAGATCCTGGGGTGGAGTCCTACATTGGGTTCCCTGCTCAGTAGGGAGCCTGCTTCTCCCTCTGCCTGCCACTCCCCTTGCTTGTGCTCTCTCTGTCTCTCTCTCTCTCTCTCTCAAATACATACATAAAATCTTAAAAAGAAATAAAGTATCTTATATCTTCATGTTGTGTTCTACTACTACCATCTCTTCCTGATGCTTTAGGGATTCTGCCCTCAACTGCTCCAAGTCTCTTGTTTATTCAGTGGTAGCTGGAGGACTTGGAGAGGAGTAGATAAAACCCAAGTTCCCTCCCCAGCTCTTGGGAAAGGGAGGAGAAACTGACCTCATCCCTCATGACAACCTGAATGCTGCCACATGTGTGACTTGTGGATGCTTAGGGCTCTCACTGGACCAAAAAAGTTTCTGTCTGCAGTTACTTCTTCTTTGTGGGTCAGTTTGGCCTAGTAAGATGGGCAGGGTCTGAAAAGAAGGTGGTTTGAGTTTCGATTCTTGTTCTAAATTACCAGGCAGGTTGGACTAGAACATAAATATCTCACTCAAGTTACTTTAAAAATGAGTCTTAAAAAAAAAACCAATGCATTCAGTTATCAAATACATTACTTAATTTGAAGTTTTTTTTTTTTTTTATGTCAATGAAACCACAAAGCTACCTAGTTTATTTTGCTTCAATATGGGCTTGAAGGGGGAAAGCGGAACAAGGAAGAGTCACCCAGTTTTGTCCACTGACCAAACTCAAAGACGCCACTACATATGCTATATAATGCAGTATTTATGAAGTTACTAGGTTAAGAATATGTACCATGTATCATATATAACTTATAATGCTATATACTTCAGTTCCCTTAACAAGTGTGCCTCTATTTTTCTGTAGGTGACACTGCCGTCAACATGGTTCATCTTCCTAGCCAATTTCAACACAGGAACCTGCTTGTTTGTTCCCAGCACTGCTCCCAGCTGTAGACAGTGAAGCAGGTTCTTCTTGGACCTCACTGGCCAATTTCCATGCCTCAGACCTACTCCACACAACACTCAGGAACCCAGTGACTGGTAACAACTTAGAGGCCCCATGACTTGGCATTATTGAACAAACTCAGTTACTCTGCCTTGTTTCAAACCGGAACTGAAGACATTTTTTAAACAGTTACAGCTACAAGCCTATCATAGGACAGGGAGATGTACCAGATTGTTCGCTGCACATTTTTAAAGTTATGAAGCAAATGCAGAGAAAAAGAAAGGGCAGTTCATCTCCTTCTTACACCGATACATAAAACAAAAGGCCTGAAATGAAAAGTGGAGGGATGCACTCACCTGCGTTGGAGCCTGTCAAATTGTAACGTGCATTCAGTTTCTTGATGATGTTCTCATGGATTTGGTACCACTCACTCTCTGTGTTACACCTAGAAAACATTAACACTCTGTTAAGCTTTGATAATGGATCAGATCAAACAATGACCTTACTAGCACACCTGCTCTTTCTGGAATAACCACGGTACGGTATCTCCTTAAATCTCCTTGGGAACTCCCCCAAACTGGTCGGTTTTGGCATAACTGCCCCATGATGAGCAGGACACCCATATCTGGTAAATGCATGACCACCTACCTCATGCCAGAAGGGGTTGTGATGAGCTCACAATTTATGAGGTCCCCCTCACCTCAAAATCTCAGAGGACAATGCACACAGTGAAAGGCAGTGCAGACCAAAAGTCCTACTCCCTGGATTTGAACCCTATTAACTGAGTTACATCCTTTGGACAAGTTATTTATGCTCCCTGTGCCCTGGTTTCTTCACCTGTGAAAAGGGGGGTAATATACTACAATTAAATAAGCTTGGGCCTAGGATAATGCTAGGCATATACCCCATGCTCCATGAATGTAAGTTCTCATTCGTGGGTTTCTACCTACTGTAACATGATCGAGTTTGGTTAGCATCAGGACGTAGCAAAACAAGCAAAATGTAACTGAGGTTAACACAACTTGCAAGGGGGTCATTCAAATTTCCCCTTGCACTGAAGAGTAATCAAAGCTCCCCAGCTTTTCCTCTTCTGGGCAAAAGGGCATCTTTCTATCTTCTTACTCTCACAGCCATCTGTACCTTGTTCCTTCAGCTCTTGTCACTTGCTAGCTCATGCCATCTTTGTTAAACATGCTGTAGTTCACCTAGGAAACTTTTAAGGTCCTTGAGGAGTGGATCTAGGACCTGTTGATATGTGTTCCCCTCGGGACTTTGAACATTGTGGGTGCTTAAAAAGCACACAATGGCTTAATGAATGGATCGATGTCCCCTTGTCTGGCAACTCCTAATGGCTCCTAAATATTGAGGCTGGTCATCCTTCCTTACTGCCGTGACTGTCCCGGTTGGGGGTAGGGGGATGCCTCCCTCATTTGAGTGTGTTTGTAAATCACTACTAACTTCTATCAACCACATATTCTCTCTCCCAAGGGTCCTGAATATGAAGATTTTATACATGATCGATCAAAACGCTCCACAGTAGATTCCTTTTCCTTGTGATCTCGTCTGTAGCTGACAGTTCACAATTTGACTACATATTTATTTCATCACCATATGCTTTTCCAGGATGAACACGATGAAGGTCATTTTTGGGCCACTTAACAATAGGGTACCAGACGGCGCACTGAATCTTAGAAGGCAAGGAAATTAAGATGAAATGAAACCATCCCACCTGTTCAGCTGCAGGACAACAAATTGCCATTTAGTATATTCTGTCTCTAGTTTTCTTATTTCAGCTCAGTGGGGAAGGAAGAGATGGCCTGCTTCCTATTAGTGAAGCGACTCCAGAATTCATTCTTTTAACCTACAAAACTCCATGTAAAATCAAAGCTCAAGTATGTGACTGAAATAGCTTCCAGGCTTACATGAGGTATTTGTTACTGCTCCATATTTGAGACCCAGATGGGTTAGGGATTCGGTCACACTAACAAACAGAAATTTCTTCCAAATTGTTTCTAACAGGCACTTCCTTAAAATGTTCTACTAAAATCACACTTTAGTCTTAACCTACAGTGACTGTTTTGATCGGCTGGCATGCTTCCTGAAACAGATTCACAATTTGCTGAACTGGCATTTTTAAGGGGATCGCTTCTCCAGCAAGAATCATCTAAAACCTTATTTGATGCTTATAAAAAAAACAGACAATAACAACCATAAAGAACAACACAATTTATCATTATGCGAGGGAGCATCTCCCATAGGCAGAGCTGGACTCCATGGGTCTTCTTGAGCAGGCTGCATAATCAAGGCGGATGGGGTGACCGTCGGTCCTGTTTTCCCAAAGGCAAGATAGAGTGCTTGCTACCCTCGCCTGCAAAGACTACTCTAAGGAACGATGAGACTGTTTATAAGGAATTCTAGTTTTCTTAAAAAGCAAGGCCACACAATAGCATCATTATCACATTACCGGATGGTGGTGTCAAAATAACACCCAAAAGCTTAGGACCTTTGACATCTCAAATTCTGGAGTCAGTCCTGACTTCAAATCTGGTTTCTGTTCTTATGAACCCGGTGACTTGGGGCATCATCTAGCCTCTCTGTCCCTTTACGTGGAAATCAGAGCCAACAGCACCTGCTTCATGGGTATGTCATGAGGATAAAGTCACATGATACATCGAAAATGCTTAACACAGTTCCTCGCACGTAGTAAGCACACTGTAAATGGTGGCTATTCTCCCCAGAATTATTTCAAAAACACTGCATTTAATGATCAACCAGGAGAGTTTGGAAAGAGGATTATCATGGAAATAGAGGACCACCACATGATAAAAAGAGTAGTGAGTTTTACTACCTGCTAGTTTCACCCAAAGTTTGCAAGTTAAAATCAAGGTCACAGATTTTATCCCTCTTAAAAGAGAACAGACAGAATTGCTGGTCCTAAACCACAGGCTATAGACAAATCTTTGTCAACTAATTAGCAAATGTGTGGCATAGGTCCCAGGGGCACTGGGTGGAGAATGGATAAATCCATGAAATCCTCCAGCAGTGGTCAAAAACCAATTTGAAGTCTGTGTCCTACAGGCAGTGGGCCACTCATATGAACCCTACATAGGAAAACTATTGGCATATGTTGGGTTTATCAACTCCACAGACAGAAATGAAACTCAAGCAAGCTCACTCATGGAGGTGGCCAGCAGTATGGTCCCCAAACAAGGAATGAGCCCACTCCCCTACCCATTCCCTCATCCCAGAGTAAGGGAATTACAATATGTCAACTCTCAATTTTCAAACCTGTGGGGAGATGCTCAGGGCAGGGTGGTCTGAAACCATGTGCATTTAAAAAAAAATCAACCAACTGATTTGGAGTATATGAAGTGATTTTCTTGTGGAGTGCCAGAAGTTGAACTGTGTCCCCCCCACCCCCCCCCCACACACAAAAGAATATTGAAGTCCTAAGCTCTAGGACCTCAGAATGTGACCTTATTTGGACACAGGGACTCTACAGAGGTAATCAAGTTAAAATCAGGTCACTGGGGTGGGGCTCCAACCTGATATAACCATTCCCTCATAACAGGTGGAAATATGGACACAGAGATGAAGGCAATGCTGGGCAGTGTCACAGAACACTGAAAACAACCAGCAACCACCAGAAACTAGGAGAGAAAGGCACAGAACAGACTGTCCGTCCCAGCTCTCAGAAGCTATCAACCAAGCCACCACCATGACCGAGGACTTGCCACCTCCGGAACTGAGATAATCACCTCCTGTGACTTAAGCCTCCCTCCTCTTCCTGGCACTTTGTTGGGCAGAGCTAGCAAACTCATAATACATGAAAGAAAAGGGAAATCACCTACTTGCACCTTCTGTTCCGAATTCTAATTAGTGTGTGTTAAAAACTATGTCTGTTTTCCAAGAACAAATGAACTGAAGGTAAGGACAGGTTCGGTTCTTATATTCAGAGGAGGTACTCTGTGACATGGATGGTCCACCCCACGCTAATGTGTTTGTATTCTTGGGTTCTTGATTTCACAGTTCCTCTGACTGCTGAGGGCGCTCGCCCGTGGCAAGTCTCCACATTGAGTTTGGGAGGGGTGGCTCATGAACTCAACCCCGCCCCCTATTCTCCCATGACCCCCTTGGAGTGACCTTTGCCACATGGCATCCACAGGTGCCCCCGCTTCCCGCTCCAGTCCCTCCATGGGGCATGCTTCTTACATGTACACCTTCAGGATGAGGTCATCTTTTGTCTCTCCGGTCAGCAGGTCGGCAATGCTAAGAACTGCACAGCCAAAGGGTCGCCGGTACTGGGCGCTACAGGCATTCTTTTTCTCTCCTGCTCCCATTCGACCTGTTCAATAGAAAAGCAAACATGACCCATGCAGGCACTTGACCAGTGCACCTTCAACGGATACAGAGACCCTAACCAATGGAACTGGGCAATGAAAGGGCGCAGGAGATGTTGCTTCAGTTCTTGACTCTCCTTTCCAGGCACCTCGCTCTGTGATCTCGGGCTCATTGATGAAACTCTGGGCACCAGCTATCACCAATGAAACATGGAAACTGGAGCTGATCCTCTGTTTGGGAACCCTTCCCCAAGGATTCATGAAGACAACCCAGGAGGTTTGGGTCAGTAAATGCAATTATGGTGCCATTTCATTTTTCTATTTTTGAAAAAATTTCCATAGTTAAAGAACAATTTCAAATATTTCACCTTTGAAAGGAAGCAGTGTGAGATTCCCTGAAGCTAAAACAAGTAAGCAAAGACAATCAAATGAGTGTGCAGGTCCCTTTCCTGACCCAGGGCTCAGGCTGATTACAATTCAGCCAATGGCTAAAATCTCCTGGGATGCTTTTCACTCTGACATAGTTTCATCTTGTTTCAATTGTTATATATTTTTAAGTATGTTATTGAGATACTGTTTTAATTTATTATTGTATTTGCCAATGGATAATTTTGAAGACAGAAAGCAGATAGGATTCTGAAGCTGAAATATAATAAGTTAATGTGAGGAAAAATAATGATAAAAGTATGCAAATCTGTTTCCAGATGCTTGGCAACGAACGGGTATAGAAGTTGTTTTCCATCTGAGCAAAATTCTCCTATAGCACAACTAGAGGACTCCAGTACTTTCCAAAGCCGATGGTAAATGGGTACCAAAAAAAGCAAAGGGGGGGATGGCAATATCTAACTGGCTTTCATTATCAGTAATACAGTAAAATTACCACACCAATGCATCGTTTTTAGAGAAGTGTTTACAAATAGCATGAAACATCTCATTTTATCAATTAGACTCAAAACTAGAAAACAGGCCAGTTGCTTTTTAGATGTGCAAAATTTAAAGAATCACGTTTTCATGACCTGATGCTTAAATATGTGGCTAAATTTCAACCCATGTTTTAACATAAATTATACTGGCAAATCAAACACTGTCATGTCATACTTGAATTTAACAACCAATTATACTTTATTCACAAAACTCACAAATTTAAAACTCTGATCACTCGTGAAATGGGGAAAAAAAGTCGACGGTATCTCTATTTTAATTATTATTACAGATTGCACTAGGACGAAATGTATCCTCCTATCTTTACCGACATCACAATTTATGTTTCTTGCTTAATCATTCCCTGGTAAATGCAAGACAACAGAATGACTCGAAGATTCCCGAGTGGAGTATTTCAAAAATCACTTAACATCACATGAGAAATTTAGCTGTAAAAAGTAAAAACAAAATCCCTGAAACTCTCATCATGATTACTTCCACGGACTCCTCTAGCTTTATATTCCTGGAAGTTCAGGCAGGGCAGGGCTAGCACCCTGATCTTTTGTTACCCCCTTTGGCTAGAACTGCAGGAAAGAAAAAACTGTAGGTGTCTGGGGGGAGGACAGCCCCATACAGGGGTGCAGGCAGCCATCCCCTGCAACTTGAGAAGACGGCAGGGAGGTTCCAGTCCCTCTCTGATCACTGGGCACCATCACTCCTAGGCCCTCACACCCCTCATGTCCTCAGACCCTCGATTTCAAGTTTTCTTCCCCAGGTCGGCAGGCACCACCCTTTGGATACCAAAACCATGGTCGGGTCCTGTGCTGCCAGGCCTGGTGTTCCCAACTCTAGAATTAATAAAAGTTCACAGTTCTGGTCAGATTTCCAGGAAAATTCTCAAAGCAGAAAGGAAGGTAGGCATAGGGAAGGCTAAAAAATATTCAGTAATATTTAGTAAACAGTTTTAGCTACCAACTAAAAGCCAAAAGGAGAAACAGAGAGGTGGTAAAACCTTTAGCAGGGTGGCCAGGAGGATATGGAACTATTTCTTTCTCTTTTTTCCCCATCCTCTTCTGAACAATCAAAGATCCGGGCTCAGTTTCTGAGGCAAGGTGCCATCGCTCCCATTCTCTGCAGCCAGTGAGGGTCAGCGTGCCCTTTTCTTACTAAAGCAGATACAAGGGACATTCTAGAAGAAGTAAGAGGTATCTGTCCCTGATAGACAAGAATCCTCCGCTCCTTAATTTCATTGCAGCAGACGAAGCCTTGCCCTTTCTTAGAGTTTCTTACTTTTAATCTAATTTCTTCCCAGTCTCAAAGTGTCAAAATGGTAAAAGGGACCCGATCATCAGGCAGCTCTTGCAGTAATCTCAGTGTCAAGCTGAGACCAAAGCTCAGGGGGGAAAATGGGTAACAGGTAATTTCCAATTCAACGTTCATTCTGATGGCTTAATGATCATAAAAATCTTAGGGCAAAACATGCAATCACTAATCTAATGCCGACTATTCGAAAGGCAGCCGTGTGACTGGTAATACGCACACGGCTTCCGAGGCAGTAGGGGCCTCCAGGCCCTGGGCGAGCAGGGCCTGGAGCCCCCCTGCCACATGTGTTTCTACCACCCAAAACCTGCAGATATCTTCTAAAAAGTTCTGAAAGCAAAAGGAGTTTTTCTCCTGATACTGTAGAAGATTACATTCAAATGCAACATTCACACGAAGGCATCCAAAACCACATTTTACATGAACAAACGGCATTATGAATTTTAATGAAAAGAACACACTCACAAAGAATTATCTAACAAACTGCCCCCCTGCCCCTCTGGGAACCTAAAAGCTTTCTCGTAAATAGTCAGCAGCACGCATTTCAACTTTCTCAATATTTTTAAAGATTCTTTCCAATTTTTTCCCCATATATACTCACTTAAAAGAAGAAAATTAAAACAAAAAAGTTTACTTTTTTTTCTTTTTATTTCAATAGCCCCTCAAATCAAAAAAGAGCATACAATGAAAATGGGTTTTCAGAACTTTTATGAGAAAAAATGTATGGAAAATCTATGTTAGGATGGCAACGTGTTTTTATAGTTTCTCTCAGTGCACAACGCGGTTATCAGATGCAAATGAGAAAAGACTAGAAAAATAAAGGTCACTATGCAGGATTGCATGGCAAGACGTGACTATGGGGTAGAAGTATTCCCAAGCAAATAATGGAGCACAGGCAGTGAAGAAGTGGGAACCAGTTCCCAGTATCAGCTGGTTAGCTTTAATAGAAAAACGGTGTAGGCTATGGCATTCCTCATCATACCTAGCACCTCTGCCATAAAATACCTGCTTTTAGGGGCATTTTATGAGTAAAAACAAGTGAACTTATTCTGGCTCTGTTGCGCAAGTTCAGTGTGGAACACCCAAAGTGTGCTCTGCAAGATTTTAATAACTGTTACATTATGCAAATGTTTCCATGGTCAAATCGAATTTGGAGAAAACTAGGGCCAACAAAGTCAGAGAGGCATTTTAATATTTCCCTGGAGGACTTCCGAGACCCTTTGATGAGCTGATGATATTATAAAAGTGGAAAATATATATAGCATTCAGGGTTTCATAACCCTTTACTTGTATAGCACTTTTTGCAATAATGCTCTGTAGCATTCTGCACTTTGGAGAATGCCAATTAGTATATAAAATTTTCATAAACTTGTAGGAAATCCAGATCCTAAAGTTTAATTGATGCTGTTAACAGAAATTAGAATTTAAAAAGACAAGAAATTTTAAGTCAAATATGTTTATGGAGTCCAATAAAAGCAAAGCACAACAAACTACCTAACGACTTCTATGGGAAGAAAACAAAGTCTATGTATGATAAATGAGGAAGCCGTCCGTGAGTTTGGGGAGGCATGGGAACAATCCCAAATGTGGGGATTCTCAGATTCCAAACTGGCTTTCACTGTTTTCTGATCCAGACAGCAAAGAGATCACACCAACACAGAGACCTTTCAGCATTTCTTCCCCCTGTTCTATCACACCTATCATACCAGCAAGTGTTACTTACCAATTCGGATAATGTGCACAGTGATATAGACGTCCCTTCTTAGCTCACTGCTACCTAAATCCTATAAAAAAAAAAAAGTGGGATTATTTTAAAACTCATAAGCTATATAGAATTATTAAAGGTCATAGCACATTATTTCTACAATTAACAGAAGAAAGACAAAGATAATGCAGACATTCTTAATGGAATTTTGTAGCAGAAGCATATAATTCAAATCCTGTTCTAAAAATACCACGATGATCAAGTTAACACTCTTAGTCTACGGATGTCAAATAATACTTAAAGGGAAAAAAAAGGCCCATTCTATGATAGCCAAATTATGGAAATAGCCCACGTATCCATTGACAGATAAATGGATAAAGAAGATGTGAGACACACACGCACACACACACACACACACACACACGAAATAGAGTATTAATGGAGTATTAGCCAGCCATAAAAAAGAACAAAATCTTGCCATTTGCAAAGACAGGGATAGGGCTAGACAGTATTATGCTAAGCAAAATAAGTCAGAGAAAGACAAATACCACATTTTACTCATATGTGGAATTTAAGAGACAAAACAAATGAGCGAAGGGAAAAAGAGAGAGAGACACACTGAGAAACAGACTCTTAACTACAGAGAACAAACTGATGGTTATCAGAGGGGAGCCGGGGGGAATGAGTTAAATAGGTGATGTGGATTAAGGAGTACATTTGTGGTAATGAGCATTGCGTGATGTATGGAAGTGTTGGATCACTATACCGTCCACCTGAAACCAATATTACACTGTGTTAACTAACCGGAATTTAATTAAAAACTTAATAAAATAAAAATACCACTACAAGTTTACAGGGTAAGTCTACTGATGTCAAATAATACATTAAAGAAAATTCTTGTTTTAATTTCTCACTCATTCTTTAATCATTTATTAAGTACATTCTAAATGCCATACGTCATGCAGAGTGTAACAGGCTCCAACATAAACCAAAGGAACAGAGATGTGTCTATGAATGGTGGTATTCAAGATTCTGGGCACTAACTGTACTTCAGTGTTTTTGTTTTGTTTTGTTTTTTTGTCAAGCACTTATACTTTATTTTATGCTTTATATTATCATGTTCAATTAGCCAACATATAGTATAGCATTAGTTTCTGAGGTAGGGTGCCATGATTCATTAGTTGCATATAAATCCCAGTACTCATCACAGCACGTGTCCTCCTTAACACCCAGGCCCGTAGCCCCGCCCTCCTGTACTGTGAGTGTTATTTACAAAGGTTAAGCGAAGTCACTATGTTCTCTCACAATAATTTACTTCCTCAAGTAACATGAAGTACAGCTGGAAAAATCCGCCTCCAAGACAAAACAAGATCCACCTACCACGAAGAGAGAGCAATGTCGTTCTGGTTTATCTGGGGCTTTGGGAAGTCCATTTCTATTCAGCCTCAGGAAAAATCTCTCACTACAAGAGAAAAAAAGTTTAATATTCTGAAAATTATTTAATATCCAAGGACTTATCACTCTTCTATTTACTCTTCATCTTAAGAGGTAAACTCAAAACATATTAGGTCCTTCATCTGATGTCAAAATTGCTGTTGTAAATTAGAAGCACACCCAAGAAAATAAACATTTACTTCACTTCTGACAATACTGGCAAATCAGCAAAAGCAGAAAACATAAATATCTATGCAAACAAAAGATTAACCTTTAAAAGAATAGGTTTCTATATCAGTGATAATGCATTCTTACTATTCCAAGAAGTGGAACTAAGTTAGTGCAGGAAGGGAAAAAAACTGACCTACCATGTTTTGTGTGTTTGTACCTAAGAGTATTGTTTTTCATGATGTGTGTCATGTATTTAATTAACATCATACAAAGACACCATCCTGAGTGGTAACCATCTAGCAGAAGGCTTAATATTTTATGCTCTTATAAATATATCATCTAAAATACCAAGAGAAGGTCCAAGAAATGAAACTTGAATTTGTGCTGGTCCATGAAGAAAAAGGAGACCTTAAATTCCCCACTGAACTTGCATATGAAAATACAGCATCCCCAAATTAAATATAAACACAAATGCTATTGATCAGCTACTAATTCAAATCAATATATTTGTGGATGTAATTTAGACCCAAGGTAATGTTACCCATTTATATTCAAATATACCCATTTATATTCAAATAAAAAGAAAAACAAATAAGTAAAATAGAAAGAATATTGACCAGAGAAAAATGAATGTACCAGCAACCATGAGCTTCTGAATTTCAATATCCTCATGCCTATGACAGAATCAAATGGCTGCCCACCTCAGGGAGGGAACACAGCCAACACCTACAGAATGCAGGACCAGGGTATTAGCACACAGTGTGGCCGAGGTTAGATTTGCTTCAGGCTGAGGACCAAGCAGGGAAAGAGAGTGTGGGGCATTAGTGAGGCTCAGAACTACCAACTCACCATGCTTATTCACCACTCCACCCTTGCCTTAAATACTGGCTCTGTCAACGCAAATCTCCTTGTCTCGTGCAGGAGAAGAAGCAAGAGCCATAACCACATCTCTAAGGAAGCATATGGATATGAATTTATGACTGTTTTGGAACATTTTTATTCTCTTTTGTGATTTAAATCTAGATAGATACACGTAACAGATTCAACTACCTGGCTTACCATGTTTTTCTTTATTCTTACATTATACCTATTCCTGCCCTCTCATATGAGAAAGGGCACCAATGTATGTTTCTGTGGGGTCATCCCATACTATTATCTGTGGGGTTTGGGGGTATTTTTCCAGAAAGCAGTGGCTGATGAGGTCTGAATGAAGAGAATACAAATTGTTGCAAGAATTCTCAAGTGAAGCTAATGTTCCCACATGCTACAATTCTGAAGGCCAGTCTGGGAATGAAAGATCCAAGAGGATGCAGAGTTAAATTTTTATTACCCAATCGTCATTTACTATACTTCAAGGAGGACTGTAAGCTTTCTTCACAGCAGAAGAAAATTCACTACTATTTCAAATTTAAGATATGCTTGAAGTA
Source organism: Martes martes (assembly GCF_963455335.1). Lineage (NCBI taxonomy): Eukaryota > Metazoa > Chordata > Mammalia > Carnivora > Mustelidae > Martes > Martes martes. The sequence goes on from NC_137899.1 coordinate 71,263,935, forward strand.
AATGTGTAAAAATTCATCTTCAAATAAATGAATTATACTTAAATAATCATACTAGGTAATACTATTGTTGTTAAGAATTCACCATTTGATGGTTACTCTGCTAAGGACTTAACAGGAATTGATTCATTTAATCTTCATTATGCCCTTATAAAGACAGAACTAACTACTATTATACCCATTTTATAGATGGGGAAACTGAGAAATAGTAAATTATATTGTCCAAGATCACAGATCTGGTGCATGGCTGAGAACTGATTCAATCCCATGTGTTAATTCAAAACCTTTGCACTTCCTATGAATGCTATAAGGTAAGTCTTTTCTCTGCTTTATAGAAATAAAGAGCAAATATTTCCAGAATATTGAGATAAGAGAGAAGCCGTCCATCTGTTTGGGACACCCACTGATTCGGTCAAGCCTGGTCCTAAGAGTACAGGGTTACTCTCCCCACACCCTTCTTGGCCTCATGGGAATGAAAGAAGCAGAAATCTGTTTCAGCAGGTTTCAAAGCAGTCCCTGGCTTAAAATAGTTCCTTGGTAGTTTGTTCAAGGAAACATACCTAGAAAAATAAATTGGAAAATAGAATTATTTTATTAAACAAATGCAGAGCTCCAAAATGGATTTAAGAATTTGGCTTTAGTTAATTGACTCTCCTGAGATTTAAGACTGGAATTTGGTTTTGCTTCTTAGTCATCAAAGACTGTTTATGGATTATACTTTAGCCCCAAATACAGGCGATGTGACCATTTTCCCCTCTTCTGTATCACAGACAGCATCTGCTACTTTATATTTTTATATATTATTGAGATGCACTTATGTTTGAGGCTCCTCTTTATCCCTACTGGAATGTTTACAACAAACTGCCCTTTATCTTCTGATAGGCCAGTCTAAAATAATGAATACAATAAGATGAATAGACAAAAGTCAACAAGGCATTCTAGATACGAAAATCTTAACTTTAATACTGATGTAAAATACCACTCCATATTTGCAAGCTTCATCAATATTCTGGTAAAGCCGTGTTTCCTAAAGTATTCTATTTCAGAAAGAGATTCCTTTTGCTCTGTCACTATTTTAATTTCACCAGTCTAGACAGGATCCTGATTATGCAAGTATTATACTATATCATATCCTGTTTCAGAAAGAATATCAATATGTACTAAGCCAATGACATATCCCCTCGCTTAAGCATGCCTTAAGGGGGAGATAAAAATAGACTGACGAAGGGTACTATGGAAAAATAACTCATGTGCAATTTAAAAAAAAAAAAAAACAGACTTCTATTGTGGTGCCTGGGTGGCTCAGTGGGTTAAGTCTCTGCCTTCGGCTCAGGTCATGGTCTTGGGGTCCTGAGATCGAGCCCCGCATCAGGCTCTCTGCTCAGCAGGGAGCCTACTTCCCCCTTTCTCTCTGCCTGCCTCTCTGCCTACTTGTGATCTCTCTCTCTCTCTCTCTTTCTGTGTCAAATAAATAAACAAAATCTTAAAAAAAAAAAAAGACTTCTATTAAAAGGGAAAAGAAAAATCTTTGTGGCCAATTAAAAAAATTTTTTATTCACTTAGTAACAATTTACTACACAAACTCAAATCAAGTTTTCTTTAGGTTTGATGATACAGGACCTATTTAACCAGCAAATGGTTTCAGAGGTAAGAAGATGACCTATAGAAAAATATTTCAGAATCTTTGAGTTACAAATAAATATCCCGCCACCCCACCCCCACTCCAAGTTTGGACAATACCAAAATGTATGTCTTGAAGGCCGGGGGAAAAAACTGAACAAATCGCTGACATTGCACTCTGGTACATCTTCTATAATTCTCTCACAAACTTTTGTGGCTACGCACAAAGGCATTTTTGAGACTCTACTTTAAGGAAAAGGGTGGCTTCTCCAATTAGAAAACACAGTTGGTTTTTGTGAGCTTAAAAAGTGTCCTTTTTGACATGGTAAGATGTGAATACCTCAATTACATCATTTACATTTTTTTCCTAATCATAACAGGTGTGTGTGTTCCTTGCTAATACACTGTCAGGAACGAGAATATGGGGTGATCATCATTAACCTTTACATCCCCAGCTGCTAGCCGATGACCTGGTACTTCCTCAGTGGTTAATTAAAGACTGAACAAATATAATCTTTTAGGAAAAAAATACAACACAATCCCAACAAGAGGGGAGATTTATTTGCATTCCTAAGTTTCCCTCTCTTCCCCATAATGTCCTTTACTTTGTGGTGAGAAATACATGAAATTCTCCAAAGAGACATTTCAATCAAGGGCGCCTCCCCACCAGATGTAAGAGTCATCTAATTAACTTCATGGCACCCCCAGATTTTAGATCATGCTTCTAGCCTTGTCCCCGTGCACACTTTATATCTTTGTTATATTATACAGTGATGGAAAAATCTACAGTGACATCATATATTTCCAAACGAGAATACTGTGTCCATCATCACTAAGGAATAAGTAAATAGAAACAACTCCAGAAACACTGAGAAATGTGAGCTGATATTACCAGCAAGGAAAAAAAAATCCTCATTTGACTTTTCCATATACTGCCATATTCTCCCAGAGGAAATTTCCCAGAGAAATTTAGTGCCCACCTGAATTCCATGTGTAAGTCATTATAAATCATTTTATATTATAAATCAACAAAGACAGATTCTTTCTTTGGAAATAAAGCATTAAAAAAACCCATAATTATTTATTATCTATGACGTGCCTTCTTCTAACAAGGATTTTAGGAGGAAACCAAGATAATGAAATAAGAGTGTAAACAAGCATCCCCATCCTGGGCCCAAGAGAAAAATAGTACAAGTAAATATTACCCTGTGCTGGGCATCACGACTTACACTTCACATGGATTTTCTCACTTACTTCTCACAACCGCCCTATGTGGTAGGAACCACCTCCATCCCTACTTTGCATATGTGGAATCTGGGGCTGGGAGATATTAGGTAAATTGGCCAAACTTGCATGATCAGCAACGCTGCAGCCAGGAAATCAATTATTCGGGGCCTGAATCCAGAATCTCAGGTCTTAACCACAGTAGGAAGTGGTATGTAAAAGAACAGATTACTGTGAACAAAGCAGAGCAAGACTAACCATGTCATGTGAACAGAGGGTTTTTACTGTGAATATTTTCAATAAAATAAAAAATAATAACGAAAATGCATGAAACTGAAAATAAATGACTGACTGACCAAACGAATGAATGAATCAAGCCACCCACAAATGTATCTGTATTTAGGGAGTTAACATCTGTGCGCCTGCTCAGTTGTGCCACCGCGTTCCGACGTACTCAAAAAGATCTCTGATAATGAAGAGTGTATTTCCATGCAGAGCTGGATAGAAAATTCTTGCCCGTGGTCAGATCATGTGGGGTGTGCAGTCGGGATGTGGAGCCCTCTGATGGCTTCTGTTCCCATACTCAGCAGGACAGGATGCTCCTTCTTCCTGTCCCTCTGCCTAACACAGCCCTTCTGTAGGAAAGGCCTTGCCTAGGGTCTTGGAGGCCTGCAGGCCAGGTGTGGGAGGGTGCTCCCAGACTTCTGAGTCATCCTATCAAGTGCCTCTCCCATAGGGTGTTCCTAGGATAAGCAGTTGGCTTCAAAGAGCAATGCACCTGCAGTTAGGACTGGCCAACGCCAAGGAGATTTTTCTATTTCTCTGTATGATTCACGTTTACCTCTCTATAATTCCCAACTCATAAGAAGCAAAACTGCCTGGTGATCTCAGGAATGTGAAAATTACACAAGCTGTACTTCATCCAAAACCATATGAGTGGGGAATATCTTGGGTTGAAACGTGTGATGTGAAAGATTAGTAGCCTAGACTGACCAATCCACAGAAAATTATAAAGAATTTTTCTAAAATCACTCGAACAGTTAAATCACTGAAATAAATGTAGGATCCCCAAAAGTAACAGTAGCAGAAGAGAGAAAACATTTAGATGCTCAAGTTCTGGTAAACTAATCAGAAAAACCCTGAACTGTCTGGTTCTTTTACACTTTAAGAAACCATCTGACTAACAACTGCCCATGTAGTGCCTTTGAAAATGCGAAGTCACTTGTTTTACAGTTAACTTTGCCATGTGTAAGGATAACAATATCTACTCTATGATGAGTGGAAGCAAAGGGAGGTGCACCAGGAGCCAAGGCAGAAACAGTGGGAGCGAGAGGACAAAGGGAAGAGGGAGAAGCCATGAGTGGGTGTCTCAGCTGTGCTCACCCCAGAGCCTCGAGACACAAGGCAAGAGAATGCAAACATAAGGTGATTTCATGCTTCTATTTCACTGCTTCTGCATTTTGTCACATGCTTTCTGACTGATGAGCAGGATAAGATGCTGCCAACAGTCTGAGGGGGACTGTTACCATGTTCTTTCCTAGAGCAAGTGGCAAAGGACAACTGAAAACAGGAAGGCTCAAACTACTTGCTAAATGTGGACTAACGCCCCCCATGAGCTGGTGCTACCACCGTTCAGGCAAGACTCTGGGGAGATGGGTGGAGGCTGGGCTGGCCACTGGACCAAGGGCTTCAGTGCTCACCGTGGCACAGAGGAAAAATGAAAGGAATGCTCAGTGGGAAAGAGAGACACTTGCCCGCCTTCTCCTCCGGGGGCTCCTAACCCAGGTGCACACAACATGCTCTTGGGAGCTGTATAAAACCCAGGTCCTCCCCTGGACATCCTGACTTACTAGGTCAGGATGAATCTAAAAGCTCCCTGCATGTTTATAAGTCCAGCTATGTTTAAGGACCACTGTTTTGACCCAAATGCCCAGGCCCTAATGAGTTAGAACTACTGGCTGTCTTTTATAAGAGTCAGATATACCAGAAAACAGGCAATGCATGCCAGTACCTTCAGGCCAAAGACTTTTCACTGTTCTTCTCCCAACCACATAACCAGACAAGGGACAGTTTCTCCTTGGTAATAAATGAAAGCAACTCTTCGAGCAAGACTTCCTAAATAAAGCTATTAATGGGCTTTCTAATTTTAAAACTGAAGCAACATTAGGGTCATGAGCTTTTTTCTGATTACAGGGAAATGGAAAGAGAGTGATTGTCGCTACCAAGGTTTCTGGAGTTCACCTAGAGAGAAGACAGAGTCTTGAGTTTTTTGTTTTTAATAGTAATGCCCATGCCCAGATTCACCCTAAAAATATTTGACAGTGAGAGACTAAGCAACCAACCGATGTGATGGCTTTGTCAGGACAGCAAAGGATTCTTCAGTTGAATGATACAAGGGGAGATTTTTTTTTAAACTAAGAGTCAACTCTATTATGAATTTTGAACATCATGTTGATTCTTACTACTTAAGATGACTGAAAAGCATTTCATGCTATTTTTTCTTTCAGAGAATAAAGCTATCTGAATCGAAACTCTTTCTAGAAGAGTATAACTCAACGAAAAAAGAAATTCCATGCTTTTTAAAATTATAAATAAGTGATATACATATCATCTGCCATTTCATATTGCCTGTGCTATCCATCACTGACTGATGAATTTTAAAAAATGACTGCATTGACTGATTTGAGAAAAATAGTAATGACTGTAAGTTCAAAAGACTTGAGACTCCAGAAATCCCAATGTTGAATTCAAGTAAATCCTTAGAAATAGCTATACCATTTGAGCAACTCAGGGAAATACTTTCTTGCACCATCTCTAGAGAACTCATTAAGAATTTCAATAGAACACTAGTTTCTCAGAGAAGTAACAAAAAGTAGGCAATGATAGGATCTTGTCAACAGAAACAGGAACCATGAAATAAGAAAGCCTATATAGGCAGAATATCTTGTGCTTATTCTTCTGTGAATTTACATAATTTGATCATTATAAATATTGTATATTTGACACACCACGAGGGAGGAAACACTCTGGTCGATGCACAGTAATTATTCTGACCTTTCTAACAATGTCTCTTTGTTAGGGAAAGCATATGTAATAAGAAATCTTGAAAATAGAGCAACCCTGAGCTTAAATATACTCTGGATTGAAGCATGCAGTTCCTTGCAAGGAAATCATAAATGAAAGCAGAATAAATAATAAAACTGGAAGTAAGTCAAGCCCTACAAAACCACTAAGTACAACACATCTTTCATGCATTTATTATCTCAAAAAGATGGGGTTTTTTTTTAAAGAAAATAAGCAAAAAAATCCAATTTCCTTTCAACAACTTACTGACAGATTCTTTGCATTCATTACAAGTTTAAAAACTGAAAACTATCTAAATCATTATTAAATAGTATTCATGAGCTAGATAACAAATGCACTTGGGCTTTTAAAGGTCAAATGATTTTTTTTTAAATAAGGCAGCTACAAAATGTCTAAACCGATATACAAATATTAATGTGAATGAGAATAGGTACATTACTTTCCAATAGAGGTTTATAGTTTTCCTAAGTTTGAGAAGGAGGCAAAGGTACCAAAAAGGTTAGGAAGCATTGCTTTAGACACTGCAAATATTTTTGTGAAACGGAAACACTATATTGGCTAAAATACTATGAGATGGTATAGAAACTATCTTTCAAAAATACTTCTTGACTTAAAGTTTAAGAGTATTTCAGTAGCATTAGAATCCACATTCTGGAAGTACAGGATTTTTTTTTCCCCTGGGTTATTCACTGATGTGTCCCCACTTGCCCAGATCAGTGCCTGGCTCTGAGAAGGACAGCAGTAATTGTTTGCTCAATGAATGATCATCAATGACTCAACAGCAACAGTGTGAAATTATGCTCAGTGGACATAAAAAGAAGACACAGTTTCTGTTTAACTTGCAGTCAAAAATCTCTAAAGAGAAATACTGAGGAAAAGGCACTGTATATGTGTCTGTCAATTTTTATTCACATTTTTTAGCATGACAGATTTTGCAAATGATGCTCCCATAGGGACAGGTCCAAGAGTGTGCTTCTGATTTACAAAGAGAAACACGAAACAACACCATCAACACTCCAGAAGCCCTCAACAGCTTGAGTTCTCCCTCTCACTGATAGGCACATGCCCACTGGCGTAGAAGGATGACAACAAAAATGAGACAATAATGGCATGATCTTACAATAATGGCATGATCTTTAACCACATCAACACCCACCCAGTGGGCACAAGAAGATGATGAGGGGATAAAGTCTTATGTTCAGAAAGGAGCCAACGAGGGCCCTATCATTCATAATTCCTTTGTCAGTGTTCAACCATCTTACAGCAGAAATGGCACCAAAGAAGTCCTTGCAAGATGGGTTGCTCAGTGTGACCATAACTTCTTCAGTGGGGAACTTAGGAAAATGAAATCTGAATTCCATATAAGCAGCAAACATAGCACAGAGCAAGAAAGACAGAGATGACAGCTTCTTGGTGAAAAGACCACCAAGCTGATCATTTTTTAAAACACAGGAAGAGGGGTAAAAGGGCCTTCTGGTCACATTCTACAAGATTGCACAGTCTAAGTAAGAAGAGGCAAGGAGGACCGCCTGGATGGCTCAGTGGGTTAAGCCTCTGCCTTCGGCTTGGGTCATGATCCCGGGGTCCTGGGATCAAGCCCCGCATTGGGCTCTCTGCTCAGCAGGGAGCCTGCTTCCTCCTCTCTCTCTGCCTGCCTCTCTGCCTATCTGTGATCTCTGTCTGTCAAATAAATAAATAAAAAATCTTAAAAAAAAATGTGGCTACTAGATGGGGCGCCTGGGTGGCTCAGTGGGTTAAGCCTCTGCCTTTGGCTCAGGTCACAGTCTCAGGGCCCTGGGATCGAGGCCCACATCAGGCTCTCTGCTCAGCGGGGAACCTGCTTCCCCGCCCCCTCTCTGCTTGTCTCTCTGCCTACTTGTGATCTCTCTCTCTCTCTCTGTCAAATAAATAAATAAAATCTTAAAAAAGAAAAAAAAGAAAAAAAAAATGAAGAGGCAAGGAGCCTGAGTAAGTGGGGAGGGCTAAAAGAGAGAAAGCCAGTTCTGAATCCACTGAGTGTTCAGTTTTCTGCCATCTTGAATTTCCAGCCACTTACTGTTAGAATCAGGTATTAATTTGCAATTGGAAAAATAAATGGAATTGTATGGCTCTTAAAATTCTATGGAGAAAAGGAGTAAATGGTTTTTACCCCAGTGTTCTTAGCATGAATGAAGTTATTTCTTGGCTTCTTCTGTTTTAATTTAGATCTTCCTCCTGGCCCATTTCTTAAAATGTCTCTGATGAAAGACATCACCACATCTCTAAAGCAATTATTGATTGTTGTTATTATTATTATTTTTTTTAATATGTGACACAGAAGTGTGACCAAAGGGGAAGCAAACCACACAATCTGATTTACTCCAAAGTGACAATGGCCCCAGTTTTCATGCACCTGCTGGAAGAATTAGAAGATGGAAAAGAAGAGGGAGGATGGGGAGCAGTAGTGCCTTTAAACAGGAGGCCCCGGGGAAGATCACTGCGGGTCACGGATGGACAGACACCCACAGCGAGATGTGAGCCAGCACGTCTAGACACAGCAGGAAATGCTCCAGGCGGTACAGAGTAGTTGATGTTGCCACAATCAAGGAGGAGCTCTGAACGCCTTCATCTATTTTTGTTCCCAAGCAGAGTGGTGCTCCCTGCATGTATGGCCAGACCTTCTCTCTCTACATTGTTGTTGTGCTTTGGAGAGGTTACAATTTTGAGTCAGCTTCGTAACATAACACTCAAAGAAGAGCTCTCTGCCAGCTATCTTTCAGCATTCACAAACCATAAATGCTCCTCATTTATGATAAAAATATCAATGCTGAACTTATGTGATCACACTCTAATAAGTTGCAAATGATGTATGAAATGAGAAATTCTAGCATAGTGCTCAGAGAATTAAAAAATCTTCTCTGCTCTCTTAACTGGGTTACGTACGATAGAAACAATGTACTACAATGCATACAATTCAGACACATTTTTCCTAGTTTGGGCTGAGTAGCCATTGTCTCTGACAGCTGCCTTCTATAAGCTCTTAAAAAATTTTCCCAGTACCTGAATTTTTCAGAAACAAAACAAAATACCACTTCTTTAATTTCCTTTAAAAAATGAAAAGGCTATTATTAGATCTCATCTGCCTCTGAAGAGACCCATCGGAAGCTACGGTTGTCATTTCTTTGATTCTACTCATCATGATGCCAGATTCCCAATCTTCTCATTCTTTTCCAACTGGGATGTTTCAATCTCCAACCCCCAACCCCTGCTTCTGACGCCTACTTCCTGAGCACCTCTGGCAAAAGCTGTAGAACTTGAGAGCCAGGACTCACTACCGCTTTCAGACGTCTCTCTTCAGAGAGGCCTCACCACACACAGCAATTCTATTATTCTGCACTAACTCACTTCCTATCACACTTCTATTCAGCGTCCACTCACCCTGTTCCTGTAAATCACCTTCAGCCCCCAATTAATTCTCTTTTGCTTTCCAATGACAGCAGATTTTTCCCCACCTTACCTATACAAGATCAAGGCCATAAACCCAGTCTTTCCATCTCAACATTTTCTGTCCATTTCACTGCCCTCACCTCCCTTCCTCCCACATTAGAAGCAGCACCCTTTCTCTCTAAGTAGATGCCTTTCCTGGCATCCTGGACCCCCTCTGACATTTGCTCCAAGATTCATCTTTGAATCTCTAGTAAGGTCTCACCAACAGATACTCCTATGTAACTTGTGCAATGAGTGAATGAACGAACAAGTGAATGGTTAGAGGTAATACGCCATTCGCAGAACTGCTGCGCATCTTCACTTTGAGAGGTCGAACCTGTACTAATAAAGAGTTTCTGGGAAGCTGGTCCTAGTGAAGACATAAGATTTTGCTTGAACATATAAGTACTTCCTCTCACAGAATCTTGATTCATCTTCTAAAAGCTGCTCTTTTGCTTTATATATGAGTCAAAGTTTATGCTTTAAAGGTAATGTTACGGGGCGCCTGGGTGGCTCAGTGGGTTAAAGCCTCTGCCTTTGGCTCAGGTCATGATCCCGGAGTTCTGGGATCAAGCCCCGCATCGGGCTCTCTGCTCCGCGGGGAGCCTGCTTCCCCCTCTTTCTCTGCCTGCCTCTCTGCCTACTTGTGATCTCTGTCTGTCAAATAAATAAATAAAATTTTTTAAAAAAAAGTTTTAAAGGTAATGTTACAATGCACATATTATAAAATACTGAATGTCCTAGACCTTAACAAAATACTCCTCTCAAGTTTTGTCAAATCCATCATCAAGGATATTATTGTCAGTTTATATAAACCCAGGAATATTATTACAGGCAGAATGGAACCAAGACATCCACACAACTAGAGACTAGACCAGACTAAGAAACCAATCTTCTTCTTCATTGCTTTTTTGCCTAGGTGCATAAAACATGTGAAGCAGGTAACTCATTAACTATACACAATTGCTAAAAGTTCAACCAAGAACCTATAGACCTACCACAGGGAATCCACAGTCATGACATTATGTCATACTAGTTCCACCTATCCCTTTATTCTAACTTTGTTTTCCATTTGCTTTTTTTTCCCCCTTCTTGTTGAAGTATTTTAAAGCAAATCATACCCCTGATGCCATTCTACCTGTTAACCAGGAAGTCTCTCTGAATCTTATCTAACTGTAATAACTTGTACCTAAAAAAACAACAATAAGTACTCATAAAATATAAGAATTCAAGAACAAATACTACTTATCATTTCTGGTTATGTTAAAGTACATTTCTTATTTGGGTATTTGAAAATCATAATCTTTATAGCTACCATTTACTGACCAATGACCAGGTGTCAAGCATTACATTATGAAATGTATCTATGATCTCATTTAATCCTCAAATAAGCCCTGAGAGGAAAGTGCTATTATCATCTTCATTTAGCAGAAAATTAATAGCTATAAGAAAAATGAATTAACGCACCAGACTGATTCAGCTACTGAATTAAAAAGAAAAAACAACCCAGGATTTGAACCCAGGCCCTCTGACACCAGACCTGGGCCACTTATAAACTATATAGTGCTGCCTGTACCAGATATGGGAAGATATGTGTCTTGAGGATGGAGATACCTTCAGACATATTTCATAGTTCTGTACAAATTCATATTAAAAAACCCTGGGCTCCAACAATAATATTCACTACTTGCCTTTCTCATAAATGACAGAATTAGGATGATATACCAAAAAGAAAAGGTGACAGGGGGCAACATAAAATTTACATGGAAATGAGGCATTTCAAGGAAAATCAAGAGTTTGTATGTATTTCCTACCACATATGATGGTAGGAAAAATACATAACTTCAGGAAAGAATGTGACTAAGGTACCAGAAGAAAATAAATTTTATCTGAATTTAACTACTATGAAAAGACTTTTTGGAATTTAATTACCAGAATAAGACTTTCCAGGAGTACTACCCTGCTGCTATTTTCTCAAATAAAAGCCTATGCCAGCGGCATGCATGCATGAGCAGCCCTGTACTAAGCTAAGTACCCATTTGTGGCACTTAGGTCCTATTAAACAAATTCTCTGATGAGAATGAAATACAGTAATACATTAGTTGTGAAACAAATTTACAGCTTTAATTAATGAAGCCTTAGAATACATCAGTAAACAAAGTAATGAAAGTTATAAGGGAAGTAGTCAGCCAGTGAACGATGTCATTTTCATTGGCCCATATAATTTACAGTCTGTTGTAGATTAATTGACACATCTCCTCACAGGGAAGATATGAATGAGTACACACATGCAGAACTGAAATGCCTATGCAAAACAGAAACACTGGGAGTATTTCTGTCACCAAATTGTTCAAAAACCAATTCTAAATGCAAGCCAAAGGAGACATGTGTAACATATAAGGTTAACTAGTGTGTATACACACACACACACACACACACACACACACACATATATATATATATTAACAAAGACTCCAGATAAACCCAATCCTATAGCTCAGTTTATACACACCAACACTGTTCCACAAACTTGTCCCTTTCTCTGGCCCCAGCTCATCTCTCCACCTGCAGTCTCGGGCCGATTTCCTGATGCCTCCAAAGGGACACTGACCCACCAAAGACTTCCCCTCTCCTCTGAGGGCAGTCTCTCCTTTGTTACTGGATCCTTCCTGTCAACAAGCTCATTTTCTCTCCCACTCCGGTTTCTCAAAAAAACAAACCGTCAACAGACCCCTTACCACACACTGGTGAGTAAAACTTGGTTGGGGAAGAAAACAGGGTATGGTAAATCCTAAAGATGAGGAGACTGGGTATAGAAAAATGACTCAGAGTACTGACACCTGATGAGGCTGCAAGTTAAGATACCAGCCACATGACATACTAGCTCTGTCACCTATTAATCGTACCGTGCCTCAGTTTCCCCATCCATAAAAAATGGGGACAGTATCAGTACCTACCTCATAGGGTTGTTATAAGAGACAAGTAAGTAAATATTTTTAAAAGAGCTTAGAACAGTGCCTGGCACATCATAAGCATTATGTAAGTGCTTTGTTAAATAAACAGAATAGAAAAGAAGAAAATAAAACAAAATTACGGAGGATATCTGGGGAAATGACTGCCTGACTTTCCCAGCTATACCCTTGTAGAGTGGAGAAATTACAAACTTTCAACCAGACAGATGTTCTCTAAAACCACTTTACTCATACAAAACTTATCAAATTCATTTTTTACTAATTATGTTAATGTCAGGACTGTACAAAATTCCAATAAATCAAAGCATGTTATATTTGCTGAGAGTGGAGTCCAATGTAGCTTTATGTGCAGGGAGCTCTGGGTTGGTGCTGTTACACAAGCAACTGAGGTAGGTAAGCTGGACAGGAAGAACAGGGTCGGTGTATGTGAGCAAGATGGCATCAGAGGTTGACTAAGTCTTTGTGACTACTTACAGCAACAGTTGTCTTGCATGAGAGGCCTAACGTTCAGGGACATGTCTGGGTAGAAATTTTTTTGAGATAAAATTAATGGGCTTTCTAAGTATGACCCAACTTTAGTGACAATTTAAGTTTTTCGGTGGAAAATGTACCCTTCCTGGTATTGTCGAGATACATGTGGGTCACTGTTCCACTGAGTTGAACCAGAAGGGGATGATTTTCATAGGTTGTCTCCTTTTGCATTTGCCATCTCCAAGTACTACTAACCTTCTTACTACTGGCACACAGTAATAGTCAATGCTACTGTGCTTTTCTTAAAAGTATTTGAGAAGGACTCAATTCAGAAAACCAATTTCTGTATCACAGAGCATTTTTGAGACCCTATGTTTAGTATTATCATTATCAATAATTTATAACAACTTATTATTAAGACTATCAGTCTCTGGGGCACCTGGATGGCTCAGTGGGTTAAGCCTCTGCCTTCAACTCAGGTCATGATCTCAGGGTCCTGGGATCGAGGCTCGCATCAGGCTCTCTGCTCAGCGGGGAGCCTGCTTCCCTCCTCTCTCTGTCTGCCCACTTGTGATCTCTCTCTCTCTCTCTCTCTGTGTCAAATAAATAAATAAAATCTTAAAAAAAAAAGATTATCAGTCTCTGAAGTTCTAACTCTGACTCTTATGATCTCTCTCTCTGTCAAATAAATAAATAACACACACACACACACACACACACACACACACACACACACACGACTATCAGTCTCTCAAATTCTAACCCTGGTTGACTATGCAAACTTTCTGTGCCTTGGTTTCCTCGCCTACAGTATCAGTGCTGACGATATTTTTAAAGCATTTAGAATGAAGTCTGGAAAATGGTTAGTGCTCAGTAAATGCTGGCTGTTTGCTTCTTAGAGGAGGAAAGGTTAAAAAAAATAAAAGTCCCAACCAGTTGTCTGCCTTGTGGGAGGAACAAACATCTACTGCTTCTCAGCACACCTCCACCGGCTTAGCCCACATTGGCCCTTCCACCTATACCTGGACAAGGTAACTTCCTGTGATTAATGGTCAGGATCAATGCCATAAATATTATACTTGGGATGTGTCTTATTTTTTGTATATTATAGCAGTCATGATCTTTAACAACAAAAGCATTCACTTAAATATACCATCTTTTGTCTACAGATTTACTTTGTTTGGACTGGACATGGAACTCAGAAAAAGAAAAAAAAATCAAATTATCAGTTTCCCCAACAAAATAATTGCAAGACAATTTAAGAGGGAGAGAGGGAGGGAAACTGTAGCTGAAAAGTGACTTGTGAAACTTACCAACTAGCTGTAATATATGGGCTTGATTTGGATCTTATAAATTACAAATTCCTTATCTGGGATTCCAGATAAGGAATTTGGAATTCCAGATAAGGGTTCTAGGTAAGTGCTAATTCCAGATAAGGAATTTGTAATATTGTATGAGTCAATATGGGAAAACTAAAGGTTGGATGGAGATGGATACTTGATCATGAGGGAATATTAAGGGGCGCCTGGGTGGCTCAGTCGTTAAGTGTCTGCCTTCCGCTTAGGTCATGATCCCAGCATCCTGGGATGGAGCTGCATGTCCCGCTCCCTGCTTGGCGGGAAGCCTGCTTCTCCCTCTCCCACTACTCCTGCTTATGTTCCCTCTCTCGACATCTTTCTGTCAAATAAATAAATAAAATCTTTTTTAAAAAATTAGGGAATATTAATTTCTTAGGTGGTAATTTCTTTGGAATACCTCTTTTTAGGGATATACCCACATTTGAAAACAGGATATCTGGTATTTGCCTCCAAATAACCTGGAGGCAATGAGGAGGACCGGAAAGGGGTGTGGTTTAAATAAGACCAGGTCTGAGCTGATCACTGTTGAAGCTGGAGGCAGGTACCTGAGGCTTTATGATACTATTCTACCTTTTCACATCTGAAATTTTCTAAGGAAAAAAAAAAAAAAAGTTTAAAAAAGAAATGCAAGTTGGTTTTAAAATACCCATACATCCCACACTGTTGGGCCTAAGAAGAAACACACGGTCTCAAAATCATATCTTACCTTTGTAATACCTTTTTCTGAGAAGATGCAAATACTTTACACTTATAAGCTAGGCTGGGAGCCATGAGAAAAGTCAGATTTGTCACCAGTTCCAAGATGAATGAAAAGACAGAGGCAAGTGAAGGGGTCAGGGCAGCTGCAGTCAACAGCAAAGACCAGAGTCAAGTCCGGTCTCCAGATCTGTGCATCCTAAGGCCTCTTCAAAAGGTAATGGTGACTTGCCCTGTGCCATCAATGGAACCAAAACTACTCACAGCAAGGTTCTGAAAACTCCCTAGAAGAATAATCGCTGTGCTGCCCAAGGTCTCAGAAAGCAAGAAAATAAATCTGAAACTGTGCCATCACCTCGTAAGCATATCTATTTATTCTTACTTATTCTTTTGCTCATCATCTTTACGATGATTACGATGTAGAAGCAGTGAAGAAGGACTTAGGCTTGATGTCTTCTAGGGTCATGACTTCTCAGGTGGATTATCAGAGAAGTGTGTGTGTGACAGAGGACAGGGAGAGGGGAAGAGGGAAAAAGGAGGAAGACGAAGGGAGAGGCGGGCACGTACGGGAGCCCGGCCACGTCACAGAGCAGAAAAAAGGTCCAACTCCTGGTCTGAACTGGGAGACCACAAAAACATATTTTGGGCATCCTGCACCCAGGTTATTTTCCTACTTTCATCAAGCACATAGGAATAAAAGAAGGGGAACTCTGTTGCTTAAACCCTAAAAGGATATTTTAGGAGATTCCAAAATGTTTATAACAAAACTAAGAGAGCAGCTAATTTTAATTCTAAATTAACACATTCCTGTGGTGATGCAATGTGAACATTAGTGGCAAAGGGGAATTTACATCGTCTTCAAAACCTTAGCTTAACAGGAATGAGTAGAAGAGTGACCTCATGCCTCCCTTTTACTTTTCCTATAGTTTGTTAAATATTTTAGAGACAACATGTTATATAGACAATGTTACGGGGAATTTTTGTTAAACTATCTGGAAACCAAGCTTTCTAAGACAGTCTTCAATATGTTAGCAAGTATTATCTCCAAATAATCTTTCACATTTCTAAAGCAAGTGCTAAGCTGCAATTTGGATCTGTTTTTCAAGCCTTTATTTTCTTCCCTTTTTAGCACTACTGGTTTGTGTTTCTAACTTACCGATTCATTTCCTTCAAAAGCATATAAAGTAGATTTTGAAACTATTATCATTGTTAACTACACATCTTATAAATTCTGTCCTTGCTATCTAAAAATATATCTATTTTTTTAACCAGGAGAGAAATACTCCAGAATTATTTTGTATTTATTAAACAATGTATGTGGCTCAGAGTTGCTTAAAATTGTCAGCATTTTAATAAGCATCATTTTTTAAAACATGGTAAAGTTGGGTCATGTGTGATTTGTGTGATATAATTTTAATTCTAAATTTAATTTTTTTATTTTATTTTATTTTATTTTTTTTAAAGATTTTATTTATTTATTTGACAGACAGAGATCACAAGTAGGCAGAGAGGCAGGCAGAGAGAGAGAGGAGGGAAGCAGGCTCCCCGCTGAGCAGAGAGCCCGATGCGGGGCTCGATCCCAGGACCCCGGGATCGTGACCTGAGCCGAAGGCAGAGGCTTTAACCCACTGAGCCACCCAGGCGCCCCCTAAATTTAATTTTTTTAATGTAAAAGGTGGCATGCATTGTGTTCAACTTTAAAGCAAATACCAAAAAATTTGGAACATAAAAAAATCTCAACAACGGTAGAGGCTTTCGAATAACAACCAAAACATCCACTACAGGTTTTTCCTAAATATTAAAAACTTGCCCTAAGAGAAGACTCTGAGAACTAAGAAAAAAAAAAAAAGAGTATATTTGAAACAGCTTACCATTTTACAGCTCTGAAACTCTAATGGGACGGTTTCCAAGTACTTACCCCCCCTCTTGATATTATCTAACACAGGGAAGACAACAATAATGCAATTGTTTACCACAAATTTGAAAAATACAATGTGTTGACCTTGATAAGCAAACCAACTTTGCACTTTAGAAATATTGTCTTCCTTGCATTATCAATACAAAATAACTGGAATAACAGACCTGATATTAATGACATACTTTCATTCAGTAATAATTATCATGGTTCTAAACCCCTTTTGAGTTTTTCAAAGAACTTCTGTATGCATCGCCCCATTTAACTTTCATGGGAACCTCCAGAGGGTAGGCAGGTTAGAAATTCAGAGTTCTACAAATGAGAAAACTGCAGCTCACAGAGGGAAAGTATACAAGGTCCTATATTCCAAAGCTTGCCAATTACAAATGCTCACCATTGCAACATGCAGAAATCCTAGGCATGTTTCCATATGCAGTTACCTGATTGGTCGATTCTCTTTACTGTCGAAGAGTGAGAAGATGACCTCAAGCTCCTCCCCCAGGTTGGAACACATGAGGCTCTTCATCTGCACAAAGAGGTGGTGATTGCTGGCCTGCACTGGGGTGTCTTTCTTCCGATGTCGGTGCTCCATCTGAATAACATGCCCCAACAAAAACATGATCAGCATGGACTGAAGAAAACAATGTGATCCAACAAACTAGCTAGCTATGGTATGGTTATGATGTCTGGTGGTACCTTTTTCCCCCCCTGTGGATTTGGCATCTGGTTGGATGATACACTCTGAATTTTCTTCCAACTTCTAAAATAAAAAACCACGAAGTCTGCAGACCATCAAGGAATCTTGCTTTAAGAATTTGGTTTGTTCTATCATCTAATCTATCTATCTATCTATCTATTGAGGGAGAGAGGGGGAAAGGGGGAGAGAGACAGAGAATCGTAAGCAGGCTCCACGCCCAGCACAGAGCCCAACATGGAACTCCATTTCAAAACCCTGAGATCATGACCTGAGTTGAAATCAAGAGTCAGATGCTTAACGGACTGAGCCACCCAGGCGCTCTAAGAATTTGGTTTTAAATCATTAATGTTAAAATGATACCAACTTGCTGAGTAGGTTCAGACAGCATGAAGTTCAAAAGATTCGACTGTTCCCTTATCAACTTCCAGGGTGAAAACAAATTATTATTCATCTTTAAAAAAGAAAAAAAAAAAAACAGACTAAACGGTATCTGGTCATTTCACTGACAGTAGTTGAACAATGCAGCCATGATTTCACATTTTTCAT
Organism: Martes martes; assembly: GCF_963455335.1. Taxonomy (NCBI): domain Eukaryota; kingdom Metazoa; phylum Chordata; class Mammalia; order Carnivora; family Mustelidae; genus Martes; species Martes martes. The sequence continues at coordinate 71,281,980 of NC_137899.1, forward strand.
AATTAAAAGTCCTTTTAAAGCATACGAAATTGCAGAATTATGGTAGTTTTCTGAGACATGCTGTGGTAGGTGATATTCAATCATGAGAGCAAGAAAATGTTTCTAACCTGCCGTGGAACTACAGGGAGACAGAGAGGGGAAGCCGGTGAGCTGGCTAAGGGGAGGAGCAGCACCCATGTCCACATCTCATTCCTGCCTAGCAGAGGCTATACTTGGGAGGTAGGATCAGAAGCGGGCATTAACACAAGTGAAGGAGGAAATGAATCACTAATAGTTTTGGGGTGAACAGAACATGGGGGTGACCAGTCAGGCAACACACACTTGTTAACTGTCTCCTGTGTGCCAAGCAGTGAGAACGCACTGATGAGAAAACAGAAATAGGCCCCACCTGCACGGATCTTATCTACCAGGGGGAGCAGACATCAACACAATCATCCTGCATGCAGACGGGAAACCACAACTATGACAAATGGAGAGGAAGAACCAGTTTACCATGAGGATCTGGAAGGATGCAATCTGACTTGTGTCTGGACAGTCAGCACGTGTCCTGAGAAAGTGACACTTTGGCCAAGACCCAAAGAGGAAGCAGGAGCAAGGAATAATGTAGGACAGTGGTTCTCCAGCAAGGTGCTGGAAAAAAACCTAGTTGTTCTTCCCCCTAACCTATTATAGGCAGATTATTTCCATAACATACAATAAAAATGTCATGGTAATGTTAGAATGTTGTGATGGTTTCTAAACCTTTGCTCACCATTTTTGTACTTGGACCAGTTACAAACAGTCCATGGTCCAGCTAGTTTTTGGACCACCTTCAAGGAGAAGTGATTCATGGCAAGAGCACAGGGAAAACATATACAAAGGACTGTGTATTCGCAGAACAGGTGCGGAGAATGAGGAGGAATTTTGCTTTCCTAACACAGATTACTAATGGCCACCTCTTCTGGCTCACTTCACAGTTTAAAAAAAAAAAAAAAAAAGAGCTCAGGAATTAATTCCATAGTAATGGGGTAATATCCCTTCCTAGGGGTAAGGCACATAACCCTGTTTCTACATTAACCACTTTTTTTATGTTTCTTAGCTCAACAATTCCTGACTGACCAAGATCTGAAAGGAAAAAACACCATCTAAATTTACAATTGTAAATGCAACAGGAAGAGATTATGAGAAGTTTTTCATGCTTTTATCTTTCATTTGAAGTACTCAAAAGGTAAACGGTTAAAAACGCAATTAAGCAAATGCATCTGTAATCACTGTATACTCAACAGGTACGATGGACATCTCTCTGCGAAAGTGAAGAGTCCACTTTCTTGTAAAGTGCATCTCAGCACTGTGTTACGTGTTAGTGATGATTGCTAGAAAAACCTTCCTGCAGAGAAATATTCTAACCATAGGGGAAAAATAAAAAGCATAGTTCTGCCTTGTTTTCTGAGAAGGTTGCTCTATTTTGTGCTTTTTAAAATTCTTTTTTTACCAAAGCAAAAGAAGCATCATACGTTCATACAACTACATCTCTTTAATTCACAAAGAAGCTTTTTATTTTCTGAAAATGCTAACTTATTTACTGATATACTTAAAAGTTGAGGGTAACAGCACAAAGTACTATGAAGAAATGAATGACGATTATGGACTAGAGTGGGAGAAACAGGTGTAAAAACCTTATTTAAATAAAGGACCTCAAGGAGGTCTTTAGAAACCTCTGATCTTTATTTCAAACAGTGCAAAGCTCCTAGCTAGCATCAGTCAGAACATTCATTAAAAATGGAGCAAAAAAGAAAAAAAAAATTAGCTCCTTTACTCATGCAAGGAATTCAATATATCTAGATCAGTGGTTCTCAACCTTGGTTGCACTTTAGAATCACCAGGAGAGCTTTTAAAAAATACTTATGCCCAGGACCTATCCCAGAACAATTAAATTAGAATTTCCAGGGGATAGGGGTCCAGACAGTGATAGTTTTAAAAGCTCCCCAGGTGATTCTAATGTGCAATGAGGGTTGAGAACTATTGATTGAGATCATATGCAAAGACATGCAAATCAATGCTGACTGAAAAATGCATTGCTGCATCTTCTGTAAAATTACTGCCTTCAAACCTTGAGTTTTTGCATGCATGCCTGTCCTAAGCCTGATTATCCACATGTGATGTAAGTCGTCACAAATGGCTCCGAAATCTCCCCTTCACCCACCCACCATTCTTCCAGGTCTGCAAAAGATGTGGACGTAAGTAGGTTATGATGACTTGTTTATCTCCTGGTAACTCACTACTATGGGGAACTGCTAAAAATATCTCTGTGAAAATATTATTACAAAAACAAAATTAAAAAGGCATGTTCACACTTCAAGGGCTATAATTTGGTGGTTATAACAAACAGACAAAAATCCATCTGTGAAATGAATTATGCTTACAAAAGCACCTACCCGCCGCTCTAAATGTGCTTATTGTTTAACCAAACCTTTGATGTGGAAAAGAAAGAGATTCATTCCAAAGATTTATTGAAGGGATGCAAATATTTAATCCTCATATAATGTATCAATTACTGGGTAGATTGCCTATACCACGGTTTTTCAGCTTCAGAACTACTGATAATTTGGGATATTTCCTTGTTGTGAAGGCTTTCCTGGGTTTTGTACAATGTACAACAGCTTTCTCTGGCTTCTACGCATCAGACCCAGAAGCACCTCTCCCCACCTCCATCCACCCACCCCCCAATTGTGACAACCAAAAATGTCTCCAGACATTGTCAAATGTCCCCTGCTCTCTGTTTGAGAAGCTCTGGTCCACCCACTAAGGAGCATAAAGCAATTAGTTAACATGATCTTATAAAACCAAGAAAGGTTTATAAAAAGATACTCTGTGTGCACAGATAAACAGAGAATCTAGCTAAGGCTCTCTTTATTTACAGGAGGATTGGGATCTGGCCTTTGGCAGAAAACCAAATGTTCCAAGTGGACATATGTTAACACTGTGAAGTTTAGCACATTTTACTGCTTAGATGAACATAATTAGGTGAGAAAGATCTGCTAACAAGGCTATCCGAAACCTAAAGCAAGACTTTTTTTCTTCTTCTAAAGATGCAGTATGGATTTAGCAAGATACAAACGTTTGTGTTTCAAATAGGACATGGAGAAGACATAGTAAAAAAAAAAACAAGTGCCAACGATCAATCAAACATCCCCTACTGGGGCACGCATGCCATGGCCCTTGATCTGTAAGTGATGACAAACACCAAAAAAACGACGCTGACGATGATGACCGGCAAGGCATTGGCGGTGGTTCCTGTGAACTTCACCAGTGAAGTTACTAGAGTCAGTCACTTTTATGCTGCCCAGAGAAAAAGAGCAGTGCGATGGACAATCTGATTACTGCTCGGCCAGGACATAAACAGGAACCGGAAGCTGCCTTGCAAAGAACAGGTTCTTCTGCAGCTTATAATAATTTGGGTTTTTCTTGGGCTGCTGTCTTTGCTTTACCAACAGTAAAATACAACCACTACCAGGAGAAACTAAATTTTCAAGGAACATCACAAATGAACACCTTGGGCAAGGATTTGAGCTCTAAAAATGAAAAACACCCTGGCCTGGAAGTCAGTGCTCATCAGTGGGAGTCCCCTGCACCAGTGACAGCCACTGCTCATTGATCCCAGCCCAGATGAGACCCCAGAATCGTATCAACATAGCATTCCCAGCGGTCATCACTAACAAATCGGAATGTTGAAAAAGATGGAATCAATTTGCCATCCAATATGGGACATCAGGTGAGAAGAACAAAGATAAAATCACACACACACAAAACCAAACTAGAAAAACTAAAATCTACTGGTGTCAGACACTGTTAGTTGCTTATCGAGTATATGCCACCCTTAACTAAATACGGGACGTGATTATGTTCTTGCCAAAGAAATGTAACTGCAAATACTGTGCAGAATTTCTAGCCCAGCTCTTTCAAGTCTTTCTCCTTCCTACTGCTGGAGAGCAGATGTCATGGCCAGAGCTCTTACAGCTGTACTGAACTTGGAAGTATCCTTGACAGTGGAAGCCATGGACTGTCTGGCAGAAAAATAAAGAGTCTCTATCACTTTTGACACCATGAAACCACACACGGGCCCAGAACCTCCTGCCTCCTGGCCTGCATATTGTGAGAAAGAAAGAAATTTCTATCATGTCTAAGCTTCTACTATTTCACTGAACAAAGACAGATCTAATCTTAAGATCTGGCATATAAGGTATCAATTATTCTTGCCACTTGCCTCTCTAATAAGGATGAAATAAAGGTGAGCGAGGAATGTAAATCGACTGAACGCTTAGGTGCACTGCAAACATTAACTGTCAAGGAAAGGTCACTTACAGGCATTTCTTATTTAATCTTCCTAACAAACATGGTAAGAATTATTTCCTTACTTAACAGGGGAAGAAACGGAAGCTCTGAGAGACTAAGCGATAAGCTCAAGACCACATGCCCGAAAAAAGGGAATTCAAATCTAGTTTTTTGGATCTACACCCATGGTCTTTTCATAAGACCATGATGACCTCAAAAACACTGAGTGATGGCTTATGAAGTACAAAGCACTATACAAGATTACCTTGGGGGTGACAGAGGGAGTATAAGATACTGCCTACCCTGAAGAAACTTCCAGTCGAGTGAGATTAAAAAAGTGAGCGACAAATTTGATGCTCAATCCCTTAAAGAAAGCAACTGTAACAAAGACGCTCCACTAGAGGATGGGGCTCGAAAGTAAATTACACAGATTTTACTTGTTATACAAGTGAAGAATGAGGGGTAACTTGAACTTGAGATACTCTTATTTTGTTTCCTTCCTCCTTCTCTGCCTCCCTCCAATTGACATTTAATTGTGGTTTCTTCTTAGCACTGATGCCACAAAGGTGTGCCTCATGAAACATCTCTCTCAAGAAGCTCAATGTGAAGGAAATTCTCTACAGAAAGCAGAATTAATTCCAACTGACATAATAAGGTGCAGATAAAAAGTCTGCAGAGCAGTGATGAAGGAAAAAACTGAAAGTGGTAGAACTGCTTTCTAAAACTCAGACATCAGCTCTGATGGGCCGTCTGGTGATTTCCCCACATTTCTCAGACCCAGATCATCTCAGGTCAAGATTATCCCCACTATTCTATGAAAACTACCGTACACTTGTAAAGCTATCCAAAAGAGGCAGGGTCTTCCAGAAATGAGTCTACTATTTACCATAGGTGCTGTTTCTTTCAACATTATAGTAAGACACATGGGAAACCATATCAAAGTAAAATTACACTGGCATAATGGCTTTTGAAAGCCCTCCCCAGCCACAATCTCCTTTGATTTGGGGTTTTAAAAGAGCTTAGTTAAATATCAGGAAATTAGGTAATTTTTATACAAGTATTAAGAATATAAGACTAGGGACGCCTGGGTGGCTCGGTCAGTTAGGTGTCTGCCTTTGGCTCAGGTCATGATCCCAAGGTCCTGGGATTGAGCCCCACATCGGGCTCTCTGCTCAGCGGGAAGCCTGCTTCTCCTTCTCCCTCTGTCTGCTGCTCCCCCTGCTTGTGCTCTCTGTCAAATAAATAAATAAAATCTTAAAAAAACAAAAATCAAAACCAAAGGATACAAGGCTAAATACAAGGCAGACTGGACCAGATTTTTAACTGACCATGTAACTAGAAAAAAACTCAAGTGATAGGTGATGAGCAATATGATCAAACATCTTAGAATCACTAATAGACTTCAGAACTGAGGATGGATTAGGGTCTAGAAGGGGTGGGGTAAGACCAGCAGTTGCAGACAATGGAGGAGACACTTTCAATGGATTTTGTGTATGGTGGTAATGGGGGCAGGGAGTGGGGGGTAAAATTTTGGGGAAGAATAAGCGGATATAATTAGTCTCAGCACTGTACTGGAAAACAACAGATAAATATATAGGATTTGTGGGCATTTCGCTAAACTAACAAAATATACAAAGATGTGCAAAAGAACTTAAAATTTCTTTGGAATTACTTCCTAATATCTAAGACTTGAGAGCTCAGTAGAGCCCATCATATGATTCTGGAACAGGTAAAGTGCCTCAGTTTTTTACCTGGGGCATGGTCACCTCAGATCTCAATTCTCTTGACTTGCTCCAAATTAAACTTGGAACATCCTGTTCTTATAAAATCAATCAAGTATGAAGAATGCCATGGAAACCACAAAATTAGCAGTGAGGCTGTGAGCCAAGGTTCCTTGTACCTACCAATCGGTAGAGCTCAGTAATGCTGATGTCCTCTGGATCCACCATCGCATACTCTTTCCTAGGCACCAAGTCCAGTCCCAGTTGTCTAGAAAACACAGAAAAAATTTGGGGGAAAAGTCACTTCTATAGAATATATTAAAGAAGAGTATTTTTACTGTGTCATCTCGAAATCGGATATGTCACCCACCATCCTTCATTCACTTCTATCTTCTGACTTATATTACCTGGCTACCACATTTGGAGAAGCCAACATAACCAGGCTGGACATGGGGCATAACTCGAGAAAGATGACAAAGGCAGGTCAATCAAGGGGATGGGCAGGCACTGTGCCCCTGGCACTGGAAGCCCCGAGAACCATCACCACAGAAATGCTTCCATCTTGGACAGGGGTGGAAACAAGAGTGAGACATACGTTCATTCTAGAAATCAAGAGTTGAGAAGAGGGAAGTCTGGCCTTTAGGATTTGACCTTGCATTAAATAGCTAGTTACATCCAGAGCAAACACATTTCTAATGTGAATTTCTGGCAACATGTGTAGTCCTCAGTTACAGAAAGTTCTGGGGTCGGTCATTCGAAGAAACTCAGGAAAGACAGGGGACAGAAGTTAAGGCAGCACAGTTTTAGGCCTGGGGCAGTGAAACGGTTTAATCCTTCAGGTCAGATGGATACAGCTGACATTTGGCTTATTGTACTGAGAAATGTTCTAAGGTTATACATTTAGCTTCAGTGAGAGCAAGTGTGGTGACTGATTTGTGAGGTTCTACCACAGATGGAGGAAAATCAGTGTAACTGCCACTTCACCTCTAGGGACCTTGGTGACATCCTCCTCTCCAGGGTGCCCGCTTGACTACAATGATATCAATGTTGTATCATTCTGTTTATCTCCTGAACCTTCCACAACCACCCCAAAGGTGTCACAATGTCTCTGTGATGCCCTGTAGATCAAGGCCAAGATACTGTTTCTCTCCCAGACTCTCCTCAGTTAGCCCATTCCATGTCTCACTGTAATTCTCTGATGATAATTTTTTCTGTGTCCCTTTCACATCCTCTTCTAACACGGAAGCCTTCTGCCATGGCATTTCCAGTTATAAAACCACAGCTTTCTCCCTTGGGTATTTAAAAAAAAAAAAAAATCCTGAAATCCTGTACCTTCCCCCAAACTTCATTAGCGCTTTTGTAAGTAGAACTCATTAATTTGGCACTTACTTCAAGCCAGGCACTGACCCAGCCACCCTGAGGGACAGTTGTTCTTATAATGGCAGTAGTTATCTTTGATGTGAAAAAGTTTAATTTTCTTTAATTATGTTTCTCTTTGAGAAACATACAAATCACACTCCCATTCTCTAATTTTTGTTTAACTTTCAAATCATAAACAGCATTGTGATCTGTTCTCAAAGTACCCATGTCTCCCTATTATGGACTGAATGTGTCCCCCACAAAACGTTTATATGAAAGCCCAATACAGCCAACCCCATTATGATTATATTTGAAGACATGAGGTCATAAGGGTGGAGCCCTAATCCAATAGAACTGGTGTTCTTATAAGAGGAAGCAGAGACCCCAGAGATTTCTCTATCTCCAGGCAAGCACAGAGGAAAGGTCATGTGAGGACTCAGCAAGAAGGCAGCTGTCTGCAAGCCAGCAAGAGAGCCCTCACCAAATTTAAATCTGCTGGTACCTTGATCATGGATGTCTAGCCTCCAGAACTGTGAGAAAATACATGTGTTGTTTAAGCCACCCACTCTATGATATTTTGTTATGGCAGCCCTAGCAGACTAATACATCCCCCCTTGGTCTACCTCACCAGGGATTCTGATAGGGTCTGTTCCTCATTCTCTGCCCCCTCCCAAGAGAGAACCACTGCACTACAATGTAAGACATCATTTCACACCAGGTCGGTATTGCTGAGGAAAGATTATCTAGCAAAGGAAAGAGGATATATAACTACACATGAATCATGGCACCAACCTTACCCACAGCTCCTTCTTTGAGAAGCTGTCCTACCCTGGGAGGCATGAGGAATTGCTGAGGCAGTCTAGTCATCTGACATCTCCCCTACCCCAGGCATATGTGACTGGCTTACAGATAGACACCTGACCTAAGGACAAATAATCCATGGACTGGCCAATAGCTTATGAGTGGCTGGTAGAAAACACTCAGTCTAGACAGAAATAGTAGGTTTTGGCTTTCAATGAGATTCCTTCTTTGAGAATTTGGACCTGGAAAGTCAGAGCATTAGCCATATGGCACGAGGAAGAAAAGATACACAAAGGACAACTGGTGTCCATCACTGGAGAATGAGTAAACACCAACTCTAGCCGCAAAGGCTCTGGAGCAGGTGTGAAGTCCAGAAACCTCCTGGGCTTGGGGTCCCAGGAGCCTTTAACTTGCAAGTCTTTCTCTCCTAAAGCTGTAATTGTTCAGCTCCTGCTGGCTTCCTGGGTCCTAGCTGTATGAAGATAGCTTCCTCTGTTTTGATTTTGTTTTGTTAATTCCTAGGTATATCCTTAGGACACCTCTCCCAGTGTTTTGAGATTTTCCTAGTTCACAGAACAGGATGGGGCAGTGCTTTAATATCAGGAAGAAGAAATGAGGTAAAATGAGAAAGGAGAAAATGCTCAGGATACGGGAAACCAGAGCAGGGAAGGGAGGGGCACACTCTTTATCATTTCAGTCACTGCACTGCTCTGGGACATCAGGAAAGAAAGATGAATGGATTCTCCCTCCTGTATGATCTTAGTGAGAAAAGTCAAAGGACAACACAGGACTCTATGGAGAACAGAAACAGGTACCATTATTTTAACTCTGTGTGGCACTTCCAGGTGTGGACACTTCTTTTCGTGGCTCTGTTAAGGAGCAAAAGAAATAGCTCCTCCTCCTCTTCCTCCCAAGCTTCCTACATGCAGAGGGCTTCTCTTTACCACTTGTTAGCAGTATGATACACAACACAAGATTGAACGTTCTTAATTTACGGTCATCCAGTCATCCAGAGATCTACACGCTGACAGATAATTTTGCAGGACAATCTGATCTAGTTTAATCTAGATAATTTAATTATCTAGAGATAATTCTCTTGCATTATCTGAATTGGCTTTTCATTTAGCACTACTCAATAAGACAGCTGATTTAATACTTACAAGAATCCGGTAAATGCACAATCTGTGTGCTGTAAGTTGTTTTTAAGTTAAGTGGTCAAAGAAAACAGAATGAGACCTCAGAAATTCATGAATTTGAGGATGAGCTATATAAATTATATTGTTCATTTTCATGCATCAATGTTTTACCAACTTACCATAAATTAGCCACAGAACTGTCCAAAGTAAAGCTAGAATTTACATGAGTCAAAACGGAGTCATGATTCAGTCATAATTAATGTTTTTCTCTCTGTCATCATCTTCCTTCCTAAAACCGAAAAAGTATCTTTCTGTCTGCTCTATATTTCTAAGCTATTTTTGATAAGCTACTTCATCCAACTTTCTTCCTATTTACAAACTCATCTTTAAAGAAGGACCAGCATAATGACTAAGAGCCAATATAAGTCAGTGAAAACTCAAAGTTTTTTTTTTTTTCCAAAATGAAAAAGAAACACAGGATAGATAGCATGGGCCCCTTTCAAACAGCCTTGAGATTACCCCCACCCAGCCTGCCTCATCTCACACAGCAAGATGGGAGGCTCAGTGCAAATGGCCGCCATGTTTTCTTCCCCAGGAAATGTTGTGTGTTTGGACTCATACTGTCCTGGAGCAGAAACGGCCCACAGACCTTCTCTAGTTCAACGTACTCCTTCCACAGGTGAAAAAAGTGAAGTCAAGAAGGGCTCAGGAATTCTCCTCATGTCTCAAAAAGCAGCATTCCTAGTCTAATGCCCTGTTGCCATTCCACACCTATGGTTGTTTTTTTTTTATTCCCCACAGGAATCAATCTTGTAGAGGTAAATAACTTAGGGCTACCATACTGCTCATCTGTAAAAGATGAATGGCACATCTTACTCAACAAAATAGCCCAAGTACTCAAGGTGAGCATGAGGCTTAAAGTAGGTCCATGTGCTCCTATCTGTAGTCATCACATCTCAAAGGAATCGAAACTGGCTTCTGAGGGAGCAACTTCCTGCAGTCAGAGGAAGCTACACTCTAGCTTCAAGTTGATTTTTCCAGATTCAATAAGAGGTGAATTTGTCTGTGGTGTATGTCCTGCCATTTCCCCCTTTTCTGCCGGCTTTTCTTTTATTCTGCACCCCTAAGATCCTCTGAAGGTCCAATTAGCCAATGAGGACTGAGAGGGGAAAGGAAGGGAGGACATGACCATGACACTGAGAGACCTTTTCACTTCTTGCAACAAGCCCAGGATCATAGTCAAAGTGTATTCTAATTCCTCACCCACATATTAGCATTCATACTTAGTACAGTATCAGCCCTGATCAGAGCTTTAAATGATGAGATTTACTGAAGTGCTTGGCGGTTATTTTAGATTAGTCATAGTGTTATTTAAGAATAAATCTTGGTCTGCTTTTTACTGAGTTCTCCAAAGCCGCTCCTCAAAGGGGCCAATATCTACACACAGGCGGATTCAAGGGCAATAATCAATCCCCGACTGGTGCACCTGTTTTAAGACTTTTAATAGGCAGTGTTAGCACCAGTGTCTCCCTCCAGATTACTCTGGTGACATATTACCACGATACGGAAGGGGTATATATTAAAAGCAAACACACATGCCAAACCTAAAGCTTATTTTTAAATAAGACCTATTTAGCAGAAGCCTTATCCGGTTGATCCCTGTAAATATTTCATATTCTGCGAGAACCTGCACACTGTCGACCTCACAGGACACTAGAGAACAAACAACATCCTGATGCCCTCCCCAGCCTGGGAGGATCCAGCTCTCAGCTCCATTGATGACCGTCTTCCCTAAGCCCCCACAAGGAGAAAACTGAAAAAAAACCCATATGGTGTTTTTGGCGTTATTACCACACAGTGGCTCACACCTATGTGACATCTGTCACCAGAGACACCCCCCCACCACCACCACCACAGGGGACGGTACTCACTCATTGCCCCAGTCCAGGCGGGCAGTAATGTGACGCTTCACATCCTTCATTCGGTCGTGGGTCAGATGGCCCACCAGCACCTGCCGGCGCAGATCCAGGATCTCATTCATGATGTGCCACAGCCGATGGAAGAGATCGCCTTCATTTCTCTGGGAAGTACCCAAACACGGAAGCGGTGGTCAGTCCCCAGAGTGAGCGGCGAGGGAAAGGGAAGGACAAACCCAGCTCAGCCTCCGTGTGCCACTCGGTAGGCAGATTCTCTGTGAACGGGTCCCTCTCCCCTCACACTCACATACGCCCGCTGCGTTCTACGCTCTCATCCGGGTGCACGACAGTGCTGTCCCAGATTCCAACCTCCCCTTCCAGGAGTCCTCACCAGGCCTCCACGCCCGGAGCCTACATGCGCTGCCCCTCCTCCACCTCCAACCCTCCTTTCTTCAGCTCCAGCCACATTCCGCTGTCCTTCAAGGCTCCACCGGAATCCACCTCTGTCAGGAACCTTCCGTGATAACTCTCACCCACATTTTTTTCTCTCTTCTCTCAACATTGGTTGCATACAATGTAGCCCGCTTCAACAGAAAACACTGTGTTCTTATTATTTCTTACATGCTGGTCTTACTGCTTTACTATATTTCCTGTCACAAGCTGGCTCTACACAGAGAACTCTCAAACCCATTCACTGCTATTATCTGGTCACTATTCAGACTTCTATGAACAAACATTGTTTTCTTTCTCACTTGTTAAATACTCATGTAGATTCAATACTCTCCTGGGAAATGCATCAAGCAAGGCGACTTAACATAAGGAAGATGGGTGAAACTCCCAGCTTCAAATGCTGCTTTTGCTACTTATTTGTTTTAAAGGCTTGGCGAGTGAGTTCTGTCATCTGTGAAACAGGCAGTCCTACCTTCCTGTAAGGTTGTTTTGTGGACTGGAGATAATGTTGGTGAAGAGAGGACAGCACAGTGATGAAGAACACAGACTTGGGAGCCTGACTGCGCAATCTGCATTCCAAGTTTGCCATTTACTCGCTGAAAAACCTTTGGCAATTTATTAACCTTTTCGTGTGTATTTTCTTACCTATACAATGGATATTATAATAACTACCTGATCGGGTCACTGTCAAAATTGATAAGTTAATATACCAAAACTGTTAGAATAATGCCCGACCTAGAATAAATACCACCTAAGTGTCGGCAGTTACTAATACTGTTACTGCCGTGGGGTTGGTCCAGGACAAGCCCTCTGCTAATGTGTCTTTACCCAAAGCTGGCCTGTATCTCTTACCCAGAGACACAGAAGGCAAAACTATTTCTAAGTGTCTACCCTTCATCTAACTTAACAAGAAGCTATGCTTTTACTTTCTACTAAAATATTAGTAGAGGACATGAACAGTGGTATAAAAGGATTGAGATTATCGTACATCTGAAGCCCTCTGCAGTGAGAAACTGCCAGAAATAGCAGAAGTTCTGTGGGATGGGAAAAGATGCTCGGTCAGAATACATTTTTTTTACATTTAAAAAAGTCATAACATGTCTTCTACTTTATCAAGACTTGGTGACTTGGAGTGTTTTAATATACTGTGCAGGTTAAGACAAATGTGCTGGCTGAACAGCAGAGCATTCTCCGTAACACTATCCCTGGTCCTCTGAGATAAATATAATTGTGCTCTCGACATTCAAAGCTCTCTACTATGCTTGTTCTACTATTACCTCTCACTCTTTACTCATGTTATACGCTCCCATACAAGTCACAACAGGCACACTGTAATGCAATACTCTGGTAATTCACGGCTCAGAGTCCGTGGTCTCCACTGGGTGCGATCCTCCAACCACAGAGGCTGGGTCTCCCTCGAGTAGGCCCAGCAGCTGGAGAAGAAAGGGATCCTTGATTTATGGGAGGTCATTTTGTGGATCTTGAGAGCTAGATTCCATCTAAGTCATGTGAAACAATAAGGGAAGATCAAGAAAGACTTGAGGAGGTCAGTGGCCCATGGAAAGGTCCACAAGAGTCAAAGAAATTACATAAGGAAGATATAAAATAAGTCAAGTCCTATGCAGCAAAATGAAGAGGCAGCTCTGTTGGGAAAGCCATCGGCCCTGCTCTTGGGGACGGTGTTTTACAGTTGTGCGGTAGGATGGCCTTCATTTTCTAATGATGTCTCCTCTAGTTCTTAAGTTGAAGAGAATGCTAAGATGATAAGGAAGCTGGATCCTTCATAAAAATGAAACCAGCTGGTCAGCTTTCCCTTTAGGGAAGGGGAAACAGGAACCCTGACATACTGCAGCCCTAACCGGCAAACCCACCCTCCTCATGGGAAAGTATCGGGTATGTATCAGGTCTGGCCTGACAGCTGGTCATAAAATGGTAAGTCCTGAAAAAGTGGACTGTAAACACTGAACAGTTATGAAGACTATTTAGAAATATGAAAAATGCTCTTGGTTTAACATTAAATGAAAAGGGTAGGATATGATATTCAACCCTTGGAATAAAACAGTATCTGGAAGTTCCTGCAATAGGTGCGAAATGTAGCAAAAAGCTAATTGTGAGTCCCAGTGTTTTAGAGAATGGGTAAGTTTCCATTTGCCTCAAAATGAAAACAGCATGGGTTTGGGGGCAGCAGATCTACCTTTAGACTCAGGCTTTACCACTTAGCGTGGGACCCTGAATAGGTTATCTCTGCTAAAGATCTGAGAATAAAAACAAGTTGGCAGAGCACCAAGGAAGGAAGTTATAAAATATCCAGCCAAAGGCATGCACAGAAGTACTTAAATGAAAGATGGCTGCTGTATTTCTCCTAAGATTTTTGTGGTTATATTACTGGTATTTTATTAAGTGATATTTTAAAGAACATTATTTAGGCTCTTACCAATAATATAAAAAAGAGCAACTAGCATTTCTCAAGTATTTACCATGAGCTTTTAAGCTAAATGTTCTACTTATATTAAGTATATCTCATCAACTTCTTACAATTTATAAGATCTTATCCTCATCAAACATCTGCCAGTGGAGAAGCCAGGCACCTTAAAATCATTGGAAAAGAACAAGGATGAACTTGAATCAAAACACTGGGCTCAAAACACCTGTATAAGGGAAAGAGAACCCAGAAGGCATAACACAGCTGAGTCAGCCTCATTCTCAAGGTCGAAAGTCTGTTCCCTTCAGGTTCAACTTCATATTTGTCCCTAACATAACTGACTACAGTGCCAGTATCCAGGGGAACTTTTAAATAATTCTATCTCAGTGTCCATTACTCAGGACATAAGGAGGTGGAAAAGTTACTCCTAGAGCTTACAACACACAGAGTTTCAAACCAATCAAGTATGTCCCCAAAATAGATGTTCACAACCTGAAAAGCAGGTAAAAATAGCTAGGTGAGGCAGAATCAAGAGGAAATTCAACTTTGTTCCCCACAAGCTGCCACATAAAAGGCAAAGAGCTGGTGTTCTAGCTCCACTAATGGAGGACACTTACACTGCCATTATTTTTATAACTCTTCCGTTGGGTATTTAAGATGCAATGATGTGACCATTTCCAATAGTTTCATTTCCACGTTAATATTATATATGTTATTTTAAGTGAAATAATACTGGATTTTATATTCCTCCTAATATAAATTTTTTCAAAAATCTGGAAGGGAGGGGCGCCTGGGTGGCTCAGTGGGTTAACCTCTGCCTTCGGCTCAGGTCATGATCCCAGGGTCCTGGGATCGAGTCCCACATCGCATCGGGTTTTCTGCTCAGCAAGGAGCCTGCTTCCCTTCCTCTCTCTCTGCCTGCCTCTCTGCCGACTTGTGATCTCTGTCAAGTAAATAAATAAAATCTTTTAAAAAAAATTTGGAAGGGAGATCTGCATTTCCTCTGTAACCTCTCAGCACAGATCTCTTGAGTTCAGTTATCTTGACTTTGGATTTACCTCATTCCAGCAAAGCTCAGACCGGCATTTCATCTAAGACTGTCTTGTGGATTTTCGTAATGAGTCCTAAAGCCACCAGCTCCAGGAGGGCATGGTCAGTGAAATCCAACATCAAAAGGGGTTTTATTTTTAAGATTTTCTTGCCTCAGTGAAATATTCTATTGCATTTTATATGTAACAGACAATGAAAACTGTCATTCTGTGCCAATGTCCTTCACTAATTGGGATTTTCTCTTTGACAAGCTGTTTCAAATCGTTTTGTCAGGCTAAGTACACCTTTGCATTTTGAACACACTCCCTTCAAATGATTAAGCTGTTCTATAAATGTCTTTGAAAATAAAAGGAGAAATAGCATTCATCTTCCTCAAAGCTTCACCACCTCCAAATGTGTGCATATTCAGAGACCCAAAGTGAGGGCACTAGATTCACATCAGAATCCCAGCCCAGCCATTTTCCCACTGTGTAGCCCACAGCCAAGAACCTCACTCTGCCTCATGTTCCTTGTTTGTAAGCTGGGGATGTTCACGGTCATCATTTCCTTGAGTGGTTGTATGGAGTTGATGAGGCATTACATATGGCGTACCTCCCCATGTTTTGCAACATAGTAAGCTCTCAGTAAGTATAATTTGTTGTAACAGGTAAATAAATACATAAGAACATACCCTCCAAACATTGACCTGACCCTCTTTTTTTTTTTTTCAAGAAATATTCCTTTCTCTTGTATATTTAAAATATTCTGGTTCATCTGGCCTAAGGAGTCTATCTTTTCCATATATTGAATCATTTATAGAAAATTAGAATAAAATACCTCCGATACTCCAATTGCACTGAAAATAAATTTTTCTCCTTGAAAATTAAAAATACTCAGAAAGCCTGACACTAACTAGTTCCATGTAAACCATTCTGATCGATGAGATGCCAGAAAAATCATCTTTTACATTCCTGCATCTCAAAAAAAAACTTAGAGAGCCCATGCTTAGTGAACACATGGATTACAGCAAGATTATGTCTTATTAGGCTCTGTATTTCTGACTTCTGGAGGACCGCTAGTGCCTTAAACCAGGTGCTCAACAATTAGTCGATGCTAACTCCTGTTCAAGTTTTTCTTAAAACAATTCTCTATCCAAAAATTATGACATTAAAAAATTACTTACCACATAGAGCTGTTTCCACATGGTTCCCCAGTCTCTTAATGTTGATGTCATTTCTGTTATAACGGAGTCTTCAGTGGGAATAACCATTTCAAATTGTCTGTGAAATTAAAAGAGAAAAACAAAGTCTACATGCAATTATCATAGATAACAATTTTCTTTGAAATCCTCTGAAAGATAAAAGTGGGAAAGGAAACTGCCTATTATTTTGGGTCCTGCAGACTGTAACGAGGATCTGATTAGAGACCCATGTGAGGAATGTTATGTGGGTCATGGCAGAATAATGCCAAAAGGTCCAGCCACTTCATCCACATCGAGTTTGAGGAGTGCGGTCAGAAGCAACAGTATCAGAAGACTTATGCTCCAGCCACAATGTGACCACTAAAAAGCAACTCATTTAACCTCCCAAGCCCAAAAGCCTTCATGTAACATGAGGTCACCAAGCCTGCATAAATTATGAGATAGCTTTTGCTTTTCAAGCACTATGACCATAGGACTCAAAGGGAGTAAGAGACTTTTTCAATGATCAGGGTATTATGGCTGCAAACATCCAAACTAACTTAGTGTTAGAAATATCTAGACACCAAAGTACAGATTAAACACTCACTTGATCTTTTTTTTTTTTAAGATTTTATTTATTTATTTGACAGAGAGAGATCACAAGTAGGCAGACAGGCAGGCAGAGAAAGAGGAGGAAGCAGGCTCCCTGCTGAGTAGAGAGCCCGATGCGAGGCTTGATCCCAGGACCCTGAGATCATGACCTGAGCCGAAGGCAGAGGCTTAACCCACTGAGCCACCCAGGCGCCCCCACTCACTTGATCTTATCAACACTTCGTTTTTATTATTTGTACATGGGACCATGAAAAATGCTTAGTCTCTTAGTAATGTTATCATGCATCATCGAACTTAAAAGCTTTTGCTATCACAGATGTTCCAATATCCATTACGCAATGTTCCTCTCTCCGATAAGGGTCCTATACCTTCCTGTTTCTTCTCTAAAAGCAAAACACTATACTTGAAAACATTCATATCAACATCTCCTAGTGTATGTAAGTGGTGCTGATATTGAGGGGGATACATGAAGCCATGGACAAAAATAAAATCCAAACTTCCTTTATCTTCCATATCAGTCTTTGATGTACAACAACCTTTTTCCTCATCTCAAATTTGTTTTTTCAAATTCTTTTCAGTGTGTATGCAACTTAAAATGCCTAAGTGGCTATTATCAGTACAACGTCTCAAAAGAATGCTACCAGCTATTTGATAGGACTTATTTTCTTAACATGTATGTATTTTTTCAAGGACAACCTCTAACAGGTACAAGGTAACAGCATTTGAGACGCTGAACCAGGTTGTCTAGATGATCAAGGGAAAATTACTTCTTAGCATGAGGCTAATAACTGCTCTGTTCTTTTGTGATGTTATTTGCAAAGGGTGTATAATTGTCGTGTGTAAAGCCTTCTTGACAGCAAGTAAGAGAGCTAAAATCTTCACCAACAGAGGCTCATTTCCTCATTTCATAGGGCTGCTAACGTACTCGCTCTGTATTTCCCTTCTTTCTACAGCTTAAACACAGCTGAAAATGTAAAAGTGGGATTTAAAACTAGCAAAGAAAGTAAACATTAGTATAGGAACTGCAACACACACAGAACCTTTTATCAGGTCTACGTGTGACATTTGCAAATTGGTAGCACCTTTATTTTGCTTTTGAGGTGGCCGTTGCAATTTGAATGATGAATATTTGGAGACAGAGACTATAAAATGATTAGATGTAAGGTCAAGAAGGGAACAGTGAATTTCCAGGAAAACTCGACGCCCTACTTAACGTTTAAAACATGGCATGACCTCATGCAGCAATTAAACACTACTGAAGTGGCCTCGTTGTTCATAAACCATAATTTAATTTAAGGACCCCCATCAGCCCGACAATGCTCTGAAGACCCAGGAACCCACAAAAGGGCAGTTCCATCTGTGAGACGTTGATTTTGGATTTGTTCAAACAAAATGTAAATTTTTAAGAAGCCTGACAAAATCACCATTTTTGGTGAGGCAGCTGTTTCCTCTTAATTATATCAAAACCAAAGTCAATGTTCAAACAGTAATAAGTAGTGCCCCTTGAAATTACATTTTGCTCAGTTATCCTGAGATATACTTTGCAGCTACTTAATCCTGGTGGGCCATCAGGCTGCTGATCCTAAAATAAGAGATGTTAACATCAAAATCCCAAAGAAGTCCCTCTTTGGGAAAGCAATTATCTGGTAATACATGTTCTCAAATGTTTTCAGGCTTAAGTTTTTCTTCCAGTTAACGGTCCTAGAATCTAGGATCTCAATCAATTCCAATGAATTTTTTTCTTTTTAAGAAAACAAACTTGGGGGGCGCATGGGTGGCTCAGTGGATTAAGCCTCTGCCTTCGGCTTGGGTCATGATCTCAGGGTCCTGGGATGGAATCCCGCATCAGGCTCTCAGCTCAGCAGGGAGCCTGCTTCCCCGCCCCCCCATTCTCTGGCTGCCTCTCTGCCTACTTGTGATCTCTCTCTGTCAAATAAATAAATAAAATCTTTGGGAAAAGAAAACAAACTTGGGTTCTAACCTCAACGTTCTCCTGCTACTTAATGTTCATGATGCCTTGTGTCACATGGGGAACCGACAACCAAGTCTTAAATTTACACAACTAAATTTTGAGACATCTATAGCCTTATTTAAACTTCCTCGGGCTCAAGGAAGGGGGCCAGACACGTACCAGTTACAGTCTAGGACAAAAATAAATAAATAAAAGAAGGCACTTGTTTTGATAATGACCCACCCCATTCTGCTTTGAGAGGGAGGACTTCCACTGGGTGGAATGATGCTTGACATGGTCTTTGCCAGCATCCTCTATCCCCTTGCTTTGGGTGTTCCGTTGGGGATGAGTGGCCCTTTGATCTACAGAGTTAAAGGGGTAGGGTGGGGCTTGGGGCAACAGCAGCAAAGAGAACTGGCTGCACGGGTCTACCTAGCTGGACACCATTAAGGGTCAGGGTAGAGACCCTGGGGTTTCCACACTGTCCAGCCCAGATCACTAAAGCAGAAAGGTCAGAACAAACAGTGAGCCTATGGCCAAAGTATCTTCTATGGTTTCCTCTGGTTTATTTGAGGGGGGGTGGACAGTGTCAGAGTGAGCCTGGTAGGAGAACTCCGAAAGGACTGTTTACTCTACTTGATTCATTTCTGGTGGGTTACAGCTACACAACCTTCCCAAAGGACACCCATTTATTAACAAGAGTAGTAGCAGTTGTAATTATTCATATCATAATTATGGTTTTAATCTACTATTTTAAATAATTACTACTGCTACTACTAGTAATAGTAATATTGTTTAAAGTAGTGTATACGTGTGTGTATGTGTGTGTTTCTCTGTATATAGATACACAGTATAAGGATCTCCTACAGTTTTATCTATGTAAGTAACTCTCAGGGTATTTATACCATAGACTCTCACCCACCTGCAGAAGTTATTTCAATGCACTAAGATTAATACTTTACCTTTATAGACAGTGGATATAATAATCATCCATGTAAATAGCATCCTTGGAACTCTTTTGGTAAAATTCAAGTTTGAAGATCTCATTTACTATGATTTAAAATGTGCTTTACTCATCCAAGTAAACTGCTATTTTTTTCTATTTGAAGTAAAATGTAATTTTTATGGCTGAATCTGCATTGTTTCTTCTGTCATAAAATGACAATCATTCAATGGTCCAGTGAGTATTCCTTGTGGCACTGGCAGCGAATGTTTGGGTCCAAACCCACGGCCCACTGATAATAAATGGTCGGCTCATGATAACCGCTTAACTAAGCAAGTTCTACTGTTTTACACTATGATATTTTATTTGAATGATCTGTTATTCTGACAGCTCCTTCAAGTCCTTTGGAAATAGACTAGAAAACCTTCTAAAATATATGAGAGATCTTGGGTGATCAATGAGCTCAATCAAACAATAAACAGAAATGCCATTTCCTAAAATAGAAGAGTGGCTTTGTGAAGTGGTCACACAAGGATACGGTATGATCTTGAATTAGGAGAAAACAGTCAGACTTGGCTGCTTATAATCAGTGGTGAATCTAGGAAATTCCTGGGGTTTGAAACATGACTCAGCACTCCATGGTTTGGCTGCCATGCTTCTCCATACAGCAGGAAACCAAAAAGAACCAACTCCTTCTGCTTCAGATTAGGCTGATTCCATGATCTGTGGACAGTGAGAGACCTGTGATGCCTTAGAGTCTCCTCCAGTCCAGCACACCCAGACGGAGGGTATTACATTTTCTCTTCCAGCTGCCTTTGTGTAATCCACCTTTATCAAACCACTAAGACAATGGCATGATCTCCTGTAGTTCATTTGTCAAGACAATTACTAAGCCTTTCAAATTCTCAACTAAGCAATGGTTCTGTGGAAATCCTCTCACTATTAATAAAACTCATTTCTTACCCTTTGTTCTTCACACAGGCATTTTTCAAGTGAACGTAGCTGGAAGGAAAGATACCCTGTGGGAGAAAACAGGAGGTTATAGCGCTAGCTGACTGATAAGGCAGGGGTGTTTGCACAAGTCAAACGCGTAAAATACAGTCATACAACCTGAACAGTACCAGGAACAGGAAAAAACAACATCTCTACCGCACTGGATCCATTCCTTTTATTTCCTACTATTCACTAGTTTTCAAATTCAGGGATTCTCTAAAATAATTTTAAAAAATTAAATCTCACTCAAAAGTATATTCTTTTTTTTTTTAAGTATATTTTTTATCAAACAGAAAATCTTTAAATTTTCAGGAATTCTGCATAGAAGGCATGCTACACTGAATAAGAATTTTTTAAATATTGCATAGTTTTTTAATATTGCATTAGCTTTTGTTTGTTTTGATAGTTGTTCCTTTTCTTCTCCCTGAAACACTCATGTCTATTTTAAAATATACACGTAAGAAAAAATACCATTATGAATTGGGAGACAAATCATATATTATGTGTTATGGAAGATCTTTGATGGAAACACAGCAGCAATTAATCACCAGGCTGCATACTGATGGAGCAAAAATTAAACAAAAGACAGCATGCTACCTTAAAGCTTTTTACTGTAGGGAAAAGATAGGACAAGGAAATTGTTCCTTTGTTCTAAATGCGAAGTTGAAAGAAACAACATAAAAAAAAATTAGCATCAATTTTATTGTCCATTAAATGACAATATCCTCTGAATGATTTTTGATGTTTCATCAAATGACAAATTCAATTAAATATTTAGGAAAGCAAATGTCATTTGAATACATTATCACCTCTGTGGATCCAAGGATAACATAAAACTTAATAAGCAAATTCTGTACATACAACAGTAGTAAACAGACACATATGTTAAAAAATACATATTTTTTTCCTTCAAAATTTAACCCAATATGGTAGGATTAACAAACAGAGTAATTATAATTAATAAGAAAAAGTCAGAACTCGAGGTTAGAGGAGTGGCAGAAATAAGCCATAATACATATTTTTTCAAAATTATTCCGAATGAATAATTAAGTACTGAAGCTACATTTGCATGTGCCTTGCAGGTGTCCAAAAATAACTTTAAATGAGGGCTAAAGTATTTTAAAAAATTAAATTTCTACATTCTTTTGTCCCTCAGGCTCTCCTTTAGAATGACCAAAAATAAATGAAATACAGTAATTAAACATAGCTGGATGATCCAGAAAAAGGTGTGGTTAAGCAGAAAGACAGGCAGAAGAATATAGATCACTAACATTATATTCTGAGAATAAGCAATGATACAATTTCTTATCTACGATCCTAATAAACCCAGAATTAAACAAAGAAATGAACATGATATGCAAGAGAATATTACAGAATGTGGGAAGTTTGGATGAAAGTTGGAAAGATTAGAATAAAGGAGACAAACACAGATAATAAATAGTAAGGATGTGTGTCAAGGTCATAAAGTATAAAATGAAAGGTCAAACAAAAATCATACTACTTCCTACTGTAATTCCTGAGGATGTATATGACCATATGAAGGATAATGAGTCTTAGTTTCTGTCTGGAATGGTAAGAACAGGGAGAGCTTTATAATATGGTTTCTCCATGTTTCACACGCTCAAACCCAAAAGGGAATCTTATTAAGCTGCTGAAATCCAAGTGTTTCTCCACACCACTCTTTTGCAAATGGTATCACAGAAAACTCCAAGATTAAATACCTTTATTCAATTTTTCTTTTGGAATATCTATTTCCCCTGCTTGAATTTTAATTTCACTCTCTCCTAAACTAACAGTTCAAAAAGATTTTGTTTATATATAAAGAGCTTATTAAGGTCTTCTCAGTACAAACTGCAAGAACTACCTAGGATTATCATTTCAGTAGCATGTCTTAACGATAATCCAAGTTCAAAGGAATTTCCAAAATTATGAAAATCCGTATTGCCATTTGGCATTTCAACTAAGACTCCCAACTGTAATTTCAATTGTAAAATGAAATAAAACAACTTTTTTAAAAATCCCATAATTATGATTATGAGTAGTATTTTTTATTACCTTGACATTTGGGTTTTTTAAGGCAAATCCTCTGTACCACCCTGTGGAGAAATAATCATGGTCATTATTTTGACAAACCATTGTAGTATTTTAAAGAAAAGAAATGACTACAAATAAGTCTGTCCTTTACTGATGGAATTTTACCTTATAAATAAATATTCTGTGTATGAACAAGATGGGAGTTGGACTGGGCTAAACTATAGCTCAAGTGATTACTAGTTTAAGAGTCCTATTAATAAACTGTTTAAAAAATTGTAATGGAAATTTATTTGGAAAATAGAAACATGCATAGTGGAAGCACAAGGTTTGGAATCAGAGCACTGGGCTTAAATCCTGCCTTTGCTACTTATCAGATTATTTTATTTTGGGCAAGATAATTTATGTGAGCATCTGTCTCAGGGAACTTCAAGAATCTGCACAAGATTTAATATGTTTCCAATTTCTCTTTGCCCAACTACAAGGCCCAGACCTCACCAAAATATAGGTAGGGCTCAGCCAACAGTCATAGGGTAAATTTGCACTTCCTTGAGCCCATCATCTAGGGTTAGGGAAAATCAGGTATCATACATCAAGAAACGTGATCGGTACTCTTATCAGCAAAATGTCCTACCACCTGAGCTCACCCTAACTTTTATTCTATAAAATGCCTATGACTCAACCTCCAAGCAACTCTGAATCAGTATTTTACAGCACTATCCTGAAAGAAGAATGTTATCTTTTTATAGTTTAAAACAAGTATAAGGTATATATATATGAAAATGTATGGTAAATATATACCCCTATAAATGTATTATTTTCAACTTATAGTTTCTTCAAGCATAGAACCATTTTGTTTATTGGTAAGAAATTACCATATAACAAATATTTTGTAGTATTAGACTTTCTTGATTGAATTTTTAAAAATAAATATTTGAACTTTGTATTTTAATATTAAAAATGTATATAAAATATTATATAAAATTTATATAAATATTAAATACAAATATTTAAACATTTTTTGTTCCTTATAAGATATATTGTAAAATTTGAAGAAATATTGTAGAAATTTGTATTGTAAAATTTGAAGATATATTGTAAAGTTTGAAGAAAGCAAAATGAATTGAGCAGAAACTATCTCAGGATTAAGGAGATCCCTTAAAAGCATATCCAAGAAATATATCCATTCTTAAATAATCATTTTAACAGAAACCAAAACTTTTTGAGAACTGCAAAAGTCTCATGGAGAGGTCTTTGTCAAAGGTTTTTAGGTTACAAAACTGCTTCCGTTAGCTATGGAGTCCATTTTCATGCACCAATTCAAAACAGATTTTATATTTATCTGTATACAAAATAAAAACAGACAAAATGGTTCTGACAATAACATGGAAGACCTGATTATATCTTTAAAGATATCATTCACAGTACACAGAATAAATGCCCATGTATCACCACCATTTAATGCAAGGTTTTAAGTAAATCTGACAGTTCTGTTTGGAGAAACACAGTTTAATGAATCTTGACATGACAGAATGTTATCATATTATAAGTTCCTATTAAGAACAACATTTTAGGAGGAAAATGGGTAGTTTTGGATATACTGATAGGGCTTTAAAATGTGGTCATCTCATTAACAAGAAAAAAATAGTCATTTCAACTCGGATCTTTGTGAGTAGGAGAGCTTAAGGATGTTTCATGGAACAGGATTGCAAACATTTGACGACATATTGAGTATCTTGATTTAATCAGTTACATGTTGCATAAACTAATAACCATAAAGTTCTTACAATATATTCCACAAACATTCCATATGCACTGAACAACTTTAGTTCAAGTTTGGGGGTGGCAGGGAAGAAGACAGCAGTACTAAAGTAGAGTTGGCCTTGGCAGAAGTCCTCCCCAAGGTATCTGATTACCTAATCTTGGAGAATCCATTTCTGCTCTGGACCTCTGTTTCTTCCTGTCCTGGGGGACCTACTAGACCCTTGAGATTCTGAGAAAGATCTTCTAGTTTGGCAAGGAGTCATGAACTCCCACAAATACAGTAGCCTCAACTGTTTTCTATGGTGGGATCTAGTGAACATAAGGAAATAATGTTAGGAAAAATGTATCAGCTTAAAGATAGCAAATGATGCTTTTCCACAAGCCAAACACTGAATATGCAAGAAACAAGCTTTGTCAAAAATGGCTCACTGTGACCACTGGAAAAAATCCCAGAAATTAACAGAAGGACAGAATTTGTAAGCATTATGAACTGTCCAATGGTGAGGAGGTTGGTCATACAACCTCAAGCAATTACATTAGCCCACTTACCATCACACTTCTCCAGGATCTGAACTGTATCTCCAATTTCCAATGACAGGCCATAGGGTACAGTTCCTCGAAAACTGGCAATAACTGTAAGAGATGTTATAGAATATATGAAGATAATCATATCGGTTATAGCCAATTATACTGCTCACTATTATATGTCACTGATTAGGAAAAATGAATGTGAAGAGGAAGTACACTTTGAGAGCTAAAACCTGCTGTCATACTTAAATTTTATGTATTTTTGAAGAGCGTCAATCTTAAAGTTTACATACTTTGCCAACTTCTGGGTGAAGTAAGTGTTACAAATATGAATTTTAAAGATATGGAATTTACTAAAATAATACAAAATATCAAGAGTATCACTCAATAACTTATGTGACAAGGTTATTTCCTCACAAGATCTGTCATTCTTGCTTACTGCTATATTCACTCTTCATCCAGACGACTTGCCCACAGTTGTTACTCAGTACATATGTGTTCACTAACAAATGAGGAATACATATCCTACTTGCTGTTCAGCTTGGTTTAGCCTTTCTATTATGTTGCTTGAAGGAGATTTCTCTTTCCTAGACTATAAGCTCCTAAAGAGAAGAGACTGCATCTATTTACTTGCTAACGTGTCCCCAGGGCTTAGCCAAGTACGTGGCATAAAAGCAATCTTCTTGTAGTAATCAATAGTAACATTTTATTTAGTCATGACTAGACTCCTCTCCTAGGATTAAACACACAGCCACCATGACAATTCCCATATGCCTTAACTCTTGAAATAGGGCGTGGGTGTCCAGGGGTGTGGGTAGGATGTCACCATTTAGCCTTACCTAGTGGTTATAGACTGACTAGTTTCTGAAACATTTCACAGGGCGGGGCAGGACTAGGATGTTAATATCGGATGAAATGTGTATAGGTTAGTCATCTCTGGGTACCTAGAGGAGTTACAGAAAGAATGAAGCACAATGATTCTCCCCAGGAGAGTAATGTCTGAGTCAAAAAGGAGACAAGTATGGAGAAACAACAAAAATGCACCTCAATACATGAAAAAAAGAAAAGACATCTCCAGATCAATACAGAGTACAGTAATCAACTTTCAATTTACATTTAAAAAAAAAAGATAGTAAATGCTTTGATTTTTAAAAGATCAAAATTTTGAAAGTGAATTTTATAATTCTGTCTGAGAGAATGAGGTTTAGATACAACCCCAATCCCCAAAATAAATTAGTGCTACTGTTATGAATGTATTTTAAAAGCTTGAAGAAACACATGAATCTGTCAAAAATCAGGACATGCCGATAAGTAATGGGCTTTTAGAGAGGTCTGAAGCCCTTTGATCATCTCAAAACAAAATTAACAGTTGAGATCAAAACACAGGACAAAAAACAGTACATGAGATGGATGAAAACAACTGTAGAGTAACCAAGTTAGAACATTTTAGATAAGCACAATTTGTGATGTCATTCTCTAACTATAACCATAAATACCATATGACCTCATATTGATGGGCTAGAAGATGTTTGCTCAAAAATAATCCAGAGTCTGTGTATCTTGACAGATTATCTCAAATAACTTCCAGAGACCTCTTATAAGAAATTACAACCGAACAGATAGTAGACTAGTAACAATTTAAAAGACTTCAGAGCAAGCTTGCACCCAGAATTGCCTTTCTGTATTCATGCAGTTACCTTGACCGCTCACAAGCCTAGTGGTTCCACACTGCTCCTCTTCAAGATCTAAATGCATGGACTCCCCAGCACAGCTTTCTCTATAGCTCCGACCACTCATAAATGTCCTCATAACTGCCAAGGCTGCATTTCTCTCCTGGTCCTCATCACCTCCTTGAACACAGTAGAACCATTCATGGACTTCATTTCCTCCTCCTCCCTTCATGCTTCAGCCCACTCAATCCAGCCTTCATTCTGCTCTGAAACCACTCTAGTGAAGTCACCATCCCCTCACCGTGACCACATGCATATCACTTTCAAGAGTCTGTCTTCTCTTGAACCGTGTCTCTCACACTCCCCAGCCTTCTTCTGTAGACATTCTTTTATTAGCCTTCTTCATGTCATCCAGCATTCTATGCTATAAAACAAAGGAGGTGGACAAGGTGCCCTCTGCTCAGTCATTCCCCAAATCACAGCAAGCTCTTTCCTGCAGGCCTCAGTGCCTTTATACATATTATTCCCTTTTGGGGGGTTGCCTATCCCACTGCTTACACACTGTGAACTACGAGTAGTCTTAGTTTAAGTTCTAGCTCCAAGGTTAGCTCTTTTGACTTCCTGAT